>NW_015971576.1:55542-669122 GCF_000835475.1 Cladophialophora bantiana CBS 173.52 | reverse complement strand
CCCCCTCCCCCCCCTCTTCATCACCCAAGCTGACAGCATCCAGTGGCATCGTGAAAGTCTCAGAAAAGCTTGCGGCGCTGAAGCGTGTGACGAAGATAACGGACAGACTAGGCGTCTGCGGAGGAGTATTTAAAAGCTGAGCGACTTTGTCATAAGGTGGCCCACTTAGGTTGCGTAGGAGAGCTGATTCGTCCTTTTATACAAAGAAAATCAGGTACGAGAGAATATACATTGTCTTTACAAGAGGCTTGGTTTCGGAACCTCGAGATTCTCAAACTGGCCCCTCGTAGGATGACCGTATAAGTTGCCATATTCCTCGAGGGGAGATATCGCGCGCAAGGTGTGAGTATCCGACAGAGGCAGGGGACCGCCAGAGTTAAGCGCAGTCACATAATTCGTGAGGTTCATCCTCCCCTAAGTCGCTTCCGATATTATGGCCAGAGTGACAAAAATCTACATACGTAAGAGAAGTAGCGCAGAGCTCTCCGAAAGCTATAAGTCTCATATGATCCCTGGTATCAAGAATCCGGCAGTACGGTGTATAAGGAATGTTAGACAGCAGTGAAAGGAGGAGGGATTCGCAAGGGCCGTGATTAGCACCCCTTACCCCTCAGAATACGAGTTCTTTCATTGGGGTTCAATAAGAATAGATGCATGCTGCAACGATCTAGCAGAGCAAGTTCCTCATATCTCAAACGGGCTCTTCATCCTCAGGAGACCCCATAAATCCCTACCCTACGCTGCTACCTACCAAAATTCCTTATGGGTCGCGCTCCATGTGGTCGAAGGGCCGAGAAGTTGGCCGCAAAAGGAATGACCCACGGTTCAACCATCATCGCCCACCGCGACTTTTTCTGCTCCGCTTGGGGGCGTTCTCCCGCGCCGTCAAGGTCAGATTGTCGGCATCGAAGGATAATCCCGTGTTGGTGCTCTGAAGTCGCGGAGTATCTGTCTCCTCAGGCCCCGGGCCGTTGTTAATGACCTCTGTGATTGTCTGTGCGTCCATGAGGTCCTGCTTGCGCTTCGCTCCACTCTCCCTCAAGTGATCCATCTCAACAACCATTCGGAAGGTGTCTTTCAGGATGGGATGTAGATGTGATAACCCGTAGTCCAATAAAATACTTTTGACCAGATGGCAGGCGGCGTCGCGGCTGTAATCTCGTATTTTGGCCACTTCCGTAAACTCGTACCTAAGCTGACTATCCCCATCCCTTTCTGCACGATGCATTCTTAACACCATATCTTCGTTGTTAAGAACGATGCTGAAAGTTCGAACATCTTTAAAAAATTTCTGGTGGAGCTGGGGGATTAGGCGCATCCATTGAAAGATATTGAAGAGCGCCTGGCTTGCGCTATACAGATTCTTCTCGAACGCGGTACGAAGCGAGCTATCCTCCCTTTTAGCTTCCATGAAGAGAAAAGGAAACCATCGCTCGCGCCCTCTCTTGCCGGGATGAAGGCAATTCCCTAGCTCGAGGGGATACTCAAGGCGTCTCGCCTCTATGAATGCACCTCGATGAAATGATATGGCAAGGTCGGGTTTCGGCTGTGTAATCTTGCTGCTAGGCTTTCTTGGTTTTATCAAAAACTGCTTTTCAATGCGCCACTGTTCCTCGCAACTAAAGGCGAAGACACTGCGGAAATCGAGGCGATCTATAATAGAAATCATGACGGTCCGGTGGAAATCGGCCTCGCTCGATGTAGAGCATTGCATTCGGTCCCATGCAAAATCTTGAGGAGACATTGGAGGAAACCGTCTGTAACTCCCAGTCTCAGGTCTCCAGTGGTTTATGTCGTGCCTTAAGGCGTCATAAACCGGGAGGCCATTGTCTGAAGACTGATCCTTTACCGACTTCCGTAGCTTCTTAAGATAATCTTCCAGCACTCGGAGGAGACTTTCAAATTTCTGGAATTCGACGTGAGAAGGTGTCGCATGGATGATCTTGTCTAGGTCAAGTTCTTGAAGTTTCTCGTCACTTGAGGGTTCATCCGTGATGCCTCGGAACTCCAAATGTTCCATGAAAGGGATGTGTCGGACCGTACTAGCCTTTGTAGTTGTTGCATCGTCAGTAGTGGCACTTGTGTTAGTCTGAGCCGAGCTTGAAGATTCCATGTCTGCTGGATCCGATGCCGATGCAATGTGAGAATAACTGCGTCTCTGCGTGAAATCGTGAGAAGTCTGTGCAGTGCTGGGGCTAATTAAGTCTAGCCAGACAGAGACCGTGTCCTATCGTCTGTCAGCTCTATTAGCACACTAGACCCAGATAGTTTCTCACCCGTTTCTCTGTGGTTGTCGCGTGCTCAAACCCTGGTCGAGGAGGGCTCGATCCAATGGGTAGCTCCCTTGGCTGAGGTTGCACTTTTGCTCCGCGACACGCTGTCGGAGACTGGGGCTGTTGTGACCGTAAGTTGCGAGCGTCAGTGCCGTCCAACCGCTCGAGCAAAGGTCTCTCCTTGTTCTTATTCGATCGAGTTTGAAGTGTGCTTAACGTCCCCCCCGGCTCCACCGCAGTCTTCCTGGCTTGTCTAACTTTGGACGGCAGCAACGGGGAGCTCGACACCGAGGTCGACAGGGGTAGAGGCTGTGAGACCCGTCGCGAGCGAGTTTTGCCTGAGGCGACGTCTAGGTCTTCAAGCGTGAAATCTTTGACACTCAGCCCATGAAGTCTGGCAAACGATCTGGTGTGAGGCCGCTGACCAGAGGTTGAGCCCTGTGGCCGGTCGCAAAGGTCAGATCAAGGACTACTCACCCCAGGATGATTGTGATGACTGGGACTGACCTTCATGCGTTGTTTGTTTTTGGTGTTTGATGACAGCATGCAAAACTCTCAAGTATCTGAGCTACCCTGGGGCTACCTAAATAGATCGCCTAAGCCCATGAGGGAGAGAGGGGCACCCGGTGGAAGAATAGTACCACGCAGAAGGGATGTTTATGGTGGGGTGCAGGACATGCTGCGGCATGCTGTGTCGAGTCTTAAGAGACGTTTGCTGCAGGAGCCACTGCACCAAGAGACGCGAAGAAGTCATTTAAGTACGACAAGTATTGACAAGTCGGGAGAGCGGGATAGCAATCACAGTTGTCGTTTAGGTGATCCACAGGCCAGTTGACTGCGTGTGCATCTCGCTCTCGCTATGCACACGTTGGTCCTGTACACCTGGCTCTCGTCTGGTCACAGGTTTGTCTCGCATCGGCGTTCTACAATTGGCCTATATCCTGGCACGAACTGATGGGGCATTCGGTTTGCACTAACCTCGGACCGTGCTATCCCCGAACAGGCTTGCGCGTGGAAGTGCGGCCAAAAAATTACGAGGCCCCATCTCCACTCCACGGGCGGCAACCACACACTGTCCAACTGACAAAACAGAGCGGTTGGAGGAGCAAATCCAGCGCATCGCGCAATCCATCTCTCCATCTCTCAAACTAGGCTCCCAGGGCTGCGCATCGAAAGGTCTGTCGAGCAGGACTGGAGGGCTTGCGTCCGAACCGGCACACCCAATAATCACGGGCTCGGACCAGATGGCATTCTAGGCGTTCTATAGGTGCCCCAATTTGGCGCTCGGCCAAAAGGCAACGTGTTATCCATGATGCGCGACACGATTCTTCAAATGGCTCATCTGTAGCGCAGGAAGCGTAGGGTCCCTTGCCTTTTGAAAGGTTTCAGAGCTATCTTCAGAAGTCGAATTGGGGTGTTTTTCCACTTCAATTTGCCGCTCTGCCTCCAATCCAGAGAGCTGCCTCCCCCTCTACTTCGCGCTGTTCCCACGGCCTGAGCAGAACTCGCATATGCACTCGTGAGGAGAACCCTGCAGCACAAATGGTCTGCGAGGGATTCATCATGAGCGCCGACCAGATGCGGTCGCGCGTGATGTGGCTGCTGTAGTGCTGATTCATTCGCCAAAGCATGCATGCAATCTTGGTCCTTTGTGACACACCCCCGGCCTGTAGCACGATTATTCCCGTTGCTCGCTTGATCACTACGCCGGTAGTATCGAACGAAAAACCAATTGTCCGTCTTCCCCATCTGACTGAGCGCTCCCAGAGTCCTACAGTACCTAAGCCTTTTGGTCTCCCTTCTTCCTCTATATCTACAATATCAACTTTCGTTGACTTTAGACACCTATACTCGATACCAATTTTGGGCCCCTGACAGTATTGGAAACTCACAACTTAATTAGATGTATCACTTTTGGAGTAATGCTTCAACTTTCTACATCCGTTACCGAGAGACCCGTTTCAGGGACCTCAAGACCCCCAACTTGACTCTTCACAAAAACAGGGCCTGAGATATCTTAGCCCCCGTACCCTACGTGTAAGATAGACCAAGTTATCACACGCCGTGTTCACTCAATGCTTCGGATCGCGATAAGTCGCACGTTGTACATGTCGCACCTTTTCCTAATCCCTACCATGGTCAATACACTTAGAGACTGCTTTCAAAGGAATGGACATCTCAAGATAACCGTGGCGGGAAGCCGTTGGCCTATGTGAGCTCAATTGTCGATCGATGCAGTGTCTGCCAAGGCACGTTTCACCAGGTCTCATCATCAATGCATCTCTCAAGTTCGGGATAGCTCACACCCTCCCTCCCTGTTCAACACGCTCGTAGAAGTAGTTCAAGTCTCTTTCTAGATGACTCGTGCACGACTACCCTCTTTCATGCTGCAAAACCCTCCAGATGGCAAAAGGGAAAGGTGAGGCTTCAGCCAACGTCCAGTGCGACCATCTCAACCTTGGGGATGTGAAAGAAGGAATAGGGGTCGCAATGGAAGGGTGGATCGAAAAAGCACTGCCGAAAGAAATAGAAGCCAGCGACAATTTCACATGGAGCGAATCTGTATTCCGTCTCGTGAGCGTTGTCGGACTTACACAGTGGCATTCACGAACCACTTCCGCCTACGCTCATGTTCAAGGCGAGCCTCAAGGTTCCTGATCGCACGAAGAAGCTCGCTCAGATCTCCTGAAAGATTTAGCTGGAGTCCTTGGAAGTATTGACGCTCTGGGGGGCCATTTTGCAATGCAGGCAGCTGTATCGTCCGACACGCTGTCGGATCGAGATTGGCAGAGTGTCCACGTTGAAGCCCGGGGTAGCGAAATTTCCCGTGGGAAAGTGTTCGGGGTTCTGACAATGTTGAAATATTCCCGAATTCGAACTTGCCGATAGTTGCAACTGTGTGTCGTCCATATTTGAATGATATACAGTGGCGAATTGATCCTGAGAGTTGCAAAATTGTTCGGAGCGGACCCTTGCCGACTTCGCCTGCAGGAAACAGTTGTAGATGATGTTGTAACACGGAAATGAAGGCTGGGTTGCGTTGTCAGGCAGTAACACGCGCCTTTACAGCCTTATCCCGCCCACCCTTGGCTACACATCCCAAATCAAAAATTGTCTTCGCCAAAACGCTCCAAATCATCAGCTTGGATGAAAAGGTGGCCTAAAGGGCACTCAGAGCAGGTACACATGGAGCTAAGTGGTCCTCCCTAAATATACGAAAACAACCACAGCTGGGAACCCAAGGAACAAAATTGGATAGTGTCCGGGCACAGACTTCGACAGAGTCCGTACAACAGAGACTCCAGATAACAATGCTTGCGAGCCGATTATATTGGAAATATAGTGCAAATCGCTCTATCCCATGCCTGGTCACATTAGCCTGGTGGAAATGTTTACCCAAGCCTTCGCATCCAAAGCGGTTCTTCGGGACTCTCCAGAACTCACACCGCACATCGTTGATATTTTTTGTTTTTATTTTCTACTTTCTTGCTCTCATGCTGTGTGACTGACGATACGACAAGACAGAGAGTTGTAATAGACATGATGATGGCAAAGTGTCCCGAGACGAGGCCAAGATTGTTGCAGGGGCAGGTACGTTGTTGGGCATATTGACTGGAGGTGTGCAGTAGAGCCGAACGGAGATATTTCGGCGACATTCTTGCTGCATCGCTACCCCAGCAGCTCCACTGGCAGCGGAAGCCATTTCCAGTGCGGGGGCCTGACAGTGATCGGGTTGGGCGGGCTACTGCTTGTTACGCCGAAGCCGAGACCAAATTTTGATCGTGTGCAAAAATCTGACCGACTCCAATTCGAGAACTGAGTCTTGCTACAACCCGTTCAATCTTACCATCTTCCGAGTAGCCGAATACATCAAGAGATCATTCCATATTTCGTCCTTCTCTTTCCTGAACTTATTCTTCGCTCCAAGTTACGCAGAGTCACGAATCTAGGACAATCCCAGCTCGATCCCTACTGCCTCTTTCGCCGCCTCACCCTGACTTCCCTGCAAACACTGCCGCAACCATGACTTCCGGATCCGTGGAGGCTGGCGTTAAGAGAAAGCGCTCGAGTACGTTCAAGTTGTCAGGGTCAATTTGCAAAGACCCTCCCCCACAATGGATGATTGTCGGCTTCTCTAGAATTCCACGACTTCATGTCCTCGTTTGACTCACATACTCCTGCAGGGGCGCAGTCTCTTCCCCCACCCGAACTTCCTCGCCTCATCGCCGAACAACATGTTCCTATTGCCGCGACCGACAAAGACACAAAGAGACTGATCGTGGTATTGTCGAATGCCTCCCTCGAAACGTACCGAGCTGCACACACGGGCAAAGCGGGAGGGAAAGAAGAGAAGTATTCGCTCTTGAACAGTGATGAGCACATTGGTGTCATGCGGAAAATGGGTCGAGATATAAGTGACGCCCGACCCGATATCACTCACCAGGTGGCTATATATCCCACTGAACCTCTTGTAGTGGCGAGCTGACTTCAACGTCCAGTGCCTTCTTACTCTCCTCGACTCTCCCATCAACAAGGCCGGTAAACTGCAGATCTACATTCACACAGCAAAGGGTGTTTTGATCGAAGTCAGCCCCACCGTCCGGATTCCAAGAACGTTCAAGCGATTTGCCGGTCTCATGGTCCAACTGCTGCACAGATTGTCTATTCGATCGGTAAATTCGCAGGAGAAACTGCTCAAGGTCATCAAGAACCCCATTACAGACCATCTACCACCAAACTGCCGGAAAGTCACTTTGAGTTTCGACGCTGAAGTCGTCCGAGTCCGCGACTACGTCGATACCCTGGGGCCCGACGAGAGCATATGCGTCTTTGTCGGTGCCATGGCCAAGGGCAAGGACGACTTTGCCGACGCGTTCAAGGACGAATCGATCAGTATCAGCAACTACAGCCTCAGCGCAAGTATTGCTTGCAGCAAGTTCTGCCACGCCTGCGAAGATGCTTGGAAAATCATCTAAAAGTGCAAGCAGGACTTTTTCGGACAAGGTAATGCCTCAAAAGACTGATCTCTCGTCGCAGGACTCTTCTCTTTCTCTTGCCGCGGGCAATTCTGGCGGCCTGGTTCGATCACAACATCGAAGCCAGGTGGCGTGAATGTCACCTCGAGACGGTTTGTGCTGCATTGGGGGAGTGTTGGATCTGGCGTTTGTTTTCACAACAAGACATAACATGGTTCAACAAAACCTCAAGGCGAGATTTCTTTTCTTCGTCTGAGATACGCGTAGGTGCATGTCAACCTGCCCTACATTGTGTTATCCACAAAATGTCAGAACAATGAGCGATGAACAAAAGTTGGGAGGAGGGGTGCCAGTATCGGCAAATCGTGTTTGATTATATTGCGGACATCTCTGCTTGTCCACCGGATAGCAGAAAGCGGACAGTGAAGGACGCCGCTTGCCCAGCAGTCAGCTGGATGAGGAAATGGGTGCATCTATCCACCTCATTATCTCTATACTATCATCTATTCAAGTCCACGCTCCCTCCGTCTACCTCGCTATGCTTTTCTGGTTTGGAAGGGCTACATAATAATAATAGCGTTTCCAAATGAAGACGAGGAGCGGAGTCACGTGATGGTCGTGGGGTGTAAGCCTTTGCACCGTGTAACTCGTAACTCGAGCTCTGCTCTTGGGAAACGAGACTCGTTGAATTTTGCTCGTTTCCATCTCTACTCGGCACCCTCAGACATCCTGTCCAATATGTGATGCTCCAAACCCGGTCTCGCGGATCCAGAACACTTGAACCAGTTCATGTTGCCGCCGCCACTGCTGCTGCGTGGCTTCGACTTGATGCTCCCGTCACAGAAGAAGCAATGAGGTCGAATGATTAGAAGAGCTTGGACAAGTCATACCTTTGGCACAGATGACAAGGCTCATTCTCGGCAGCCCAAGGCAGACACAGACGTTGAGTCAGGACGTGGTAACTCTATGCAGGTCGTGTCATGCTCGTTTTCGAGAAATACCCGTGGGTTGAGGGCGAGCACGAGGGCGAGACTAAGGGTGAGCGTGAGTGTTGAGTAAGAAGTTGACCGACACCCAACCTGGTCACCGTCCAAGCAGTTACGAGGCACTATCACTAGCCGCTGCATTGACGCCCGAACGAGTCGCGACGGGCCGAACAGACATCAACCACTTGTCGTCATGGCTTCCTCATTCTCGCAGCCGAGAAGCCATTGCGGCCATCCTCGTCAACGCGCAGTTCCCCGGCACCATCACCATCCTCACCCTGCATTTGCCCTGCACTCTCCCCAATCAAGCCTCGACAACTATTCACAATTGGGCCATTTTTCCCTCTTCCATTGCCATTCCTGTCACCTTCTCCCGGACTTTTCCTCCCCCCACTCACACATCCCAAGCCAAGCGCAGTGCTTCGACGTGGCATCTGCGTCCGCCATCCACGGGCCACACCGTTTTATTGCTATCACGGCTTTCTCGATTCGTTCGCCACCATCGACATCTGGAGCCTCTTCTCGCCTCACCCACCACGCATCACGCATTGTCTTTCCGTGTCAGATGGGACTAGACGTTAGTGGGCAGAAGTCAGGCGTCTACAGGAAGCAAGGCGCAGGTACCCCCATCGGCACTCCCAGATCCCGCCGTTAGGTCGCTTGACCCCATGTCAATGGTTTCATAGATGGAAAGAATTGTTTTCCGATGGATGGCTGATCATCACAAGACTTGTAGCGAATAAACCGCCGGTTGGTACCAGCCATCTTGGATGCCCGTCGCCGATCTTTTGCTCGACTCCTCTCGCTGCTAACGGATCTTATAAACAAGTAGAGCATCATTGTCACCTGGAACTCCCTTCTCTTCAGCTTTCGTCGTACAGGTTCAAAGCCCTCTTCCCCTCCTCACGTTTGTGCAGGGATCCATTTTCACGGTGACAGTCTGTGGGAGACTGTTGAATCCAAACCGCGAGTACAGGGTCTCGCCAGGTCCCCAGACCATATCACTTCGCCAGACAAACAGGTTGCCAACTCCAATCAGACTCATCTTTGTTGAAACTCACGAGGACACCGAACCACTGCTCTCCGTCCAGCAACAACAAGAGGGTCATATAACACATCAACCACAACATCCCTCTTTCTCCAGCGTCTTCTCGCACCCAGTCTCATCGCCCGCCCGTTGTCTCTACGATCCCATGCCTTCCTCTATTACCCTCACCGTCAGCCACCTTCCGACGTCGACTTCGTTCTTCCTCTCCGCCCTCCAACCGCTCAACTATGTCTTTCGCGGCCGACAAGAGCACACGATTGGGTTTGGCCCCGCCTCTCCACCGAATACCCCGGCCGACTTTTGGATCACACAAGAAATTCCTGGCGTGCCCGCAGGCGCCGCGCACGTGGCTTTCCCTGCCGCATCTCGGGCACAGGTGCAAGATTTCTTCCTCGCCGCCCTCAAGGCTGGTGGGAAGATCCATGGGGAACCATGTCAGCGGGACGCCGCGGGATATTACTCGGCTGCGGTGATCGACTTTGATGGCAATTCCATTGAGGCCGTCTACAGACCTGGATTCGGCAACGAAGTCAACAAGGAAAATGCGGATGCGAGAAGCATGGTGTCTCATCGGAGTGCGAGCGTGAGAGCACCTTCCACTGTGGCACCTCCCAAAAGTGTCAGAGCACCATCTCAGGTCGCATCTCAAGCCGCGTCGTATATCTCGAGCCCACCCAATATACCTCCAGAAAATACGCAACCCAAGCCAAAGCCTTCCGGGGATGTTCTTGGGTCATTAATCAACGAGGCTCGCAATGCCGCCAATGTCGCCCGCGACCTTGTCAACAGTATGACACCTAACCTCATCTCTTCTTCCCCGCCAAAGTCATCGACAGGTAACAACTCAACAGGCGGTGGCAGTGGTGCAGGGGAAGCCATTGTTGGCACCCTGCTCGGCGTCGCCGCCGGCGCCGCCCTAACCTACGCCTTCAGCAACCGATCAAAGGAAGACTCTCGTGACGATCGTGAAGAGCACAAATTCGTACCTCCTCCACGCCCTTCCGTCACTGGCCGCAGTGTTACCGAACCTGTCAAAGTGATGCGTGCGGAATACTCGACTGCCAATTCCGAGTATCAGGGGGCTTACGAGGGAATGGGTTATCGGGCCATTGAGCCGGCCCCTTCGGCATATACGTACACTCCCCATGAACCCGGTGAGCAAAAACTCATCACCATGTACGATCACGATCCTCCGGCACCCACTGTTCAGACCTTTCCCGACGCTGCATCCACAATCTGCCCTGCTTCGGTGACGAGGAGAGTGAGCATGGATTCCGGAGTCGGCCTTGGGGTTGTCCAGCGCGATTTTGATGTCGCGTCGCATGCTTCGTCGAAAGCGTCACGGCAGTCGAAAAAGAGCACAAACGCGCCACCGCCGACGAGTTACCGAGCCCCGACTGCACTGACGGTGAAATCGAAAGTTTCTGCTGCGTCCGGTGGCGGCCGTTCGAGATCCCGCGCGAGCAGTTTAGGTCGTCTTGGGAGAAGTCTCACGGGTCGTTCGTCGGCGGACCAGCCGAAGTCAAGATCACAGTCTCGACACAGCACGAGGTCGAGAAGGAGTCGGCGTGATGAGTTTGAGGATAACGCGCCGGAGAAAAGAGAGGAGGAGGAAGAAGAGGAAGAAGAGGCAAGGACGGTGCTCCATGTGACGGAGACGACACACCGGTCTTCAAGCCGTGTGTCTTCACACCACTCACATAGAGAATCAAAGGTAGCGAGTCACGTTTCTGTACATCAGTCCCAGGCTGGGTCTAGGGCACCAAGCCATGTCTCCGCAAACCAGTCACAAGCAGCAGGATCCAAGGCGCCGAGTCATGTCTCCGTTCGCGAAGCCCAAGCAGGGTCGAAAGCACCAAGTCACGTGTCGGTTCACGAGCCCCGGGCAGGATCGAAAGCACCGAGTCACGTTTCGGCTCATGAGTCCCAGGCAGGAACCAAGGCGCCGAGTCATGTCTCTGCGCACCAGTCGCAAGCAGGATCCAAGGCAGCAAGTTACGTCTCCGGTCACGACTCCCAGGTGACAATAAAGCCAGCAAGTCGAGCCAGTTCAAGGCATAGTCGAAGAGACCCGGCGGAGTATCCGCTTCCGCCATCCCGTGCGGGAACATGGGCTGGTTCCGACGTCGGCAAGGCCAGCTTCGTGTCGGCGAGGTCGAACTTTGGTCTTTCCGGGCCAAGGACGATTATCGGCAAACTCAATCCTCTGCGCGATGGAGGAGAGATGATCGAGGAGGATGACAAAATGGAGACAGCGAGCATGGTTTCTAAACAGAAGGAGTTGGCTAAATTAGATGTCACGGATCGAGAGGTCAGGCCCGAGGATAGTGTGAGCCAGATCTCGGTGGAAAGCCGGAGGAGCAGGAGGAGTAAAGCGAGCAGTAGGAGATAAAAGAAAGACGGCAGGCGTATTGCATTGAGAAGAGGGCAGGGAGGGATGGAGTACTTCATCAGCATATTTCTTGGGTTGACTGGACAGGACACATGGCAGCATAGCGCACGCGATTGTTTTCCAGCGTAGAGACGGCGGCGGAAGGCATTTGGGATTCAGCTACCTACTTTTCCAAGGTCTTGCTGAGAGAGATTGATACATCCACACGCCATTCAGGTGGTGATAATATACATCATAATCTCACACAAACATTTCAATACGAGGAGTCGCCAAGATTGTTCAAAAATTGTCTTTGCTCCGCGGACGAAAGACGCACAGAATGACATTGCTACCAATGTCACCAATCAGAGTCGACCCCCGATTTTCACCGACTAAGTGATATTAAAGTGACAACTGACTCTGACTCTGACTCCTCCAAATTCCTCCACTACTGCTAATAATATATCTCTGTCTCCTCTCCCTTGTAGATATATCATCGTCCACTGTCGAACTTACCTCTAGACGGACTCCTGGGATTTTGGCACTCGTGAGAGCAAGAGAGGGGGTTAATCGCTTTCGGCTGGAGTGGGAACCTTCGGGGGCAAGGGAAGTAATTAAGCAGGATTCTCGATTATCCCCGAGGAAAAGAGAAGGAGGGAAAGGAAGAGAGAGAGTGTGTCCGTGTGGCGAGAGACGGAGAGAGAGAGACCGCATAACAGGCACGACATGACACGGGCCACTGTCGCAGCAATGTCCGCCACCATCAGTCCCGACACAATGAATTTCCCCTTCTCATACCCTTACGACGACAACATTATGTTTGATTGTTCGCCCGCGATGACCATGGTGACCACGACACTGGCGACGGCGACGGCGACGGAAGCATTACTCCTCCCACCACGGCCTGCTCCTGTATCACTTCCGCTCCAACTACCACCGCAACAAATACAACAGCTACCGCATTTCTCCTCTAGCAACACGCCGTCGCAATCCTCGCCCTCCGCTCCCTCCACATCGCCGCCGTCCGCGTACAGAAGCGAAACGTCAAGATGGAAGGCCCTAGTCGCGCGGGATCCCCAGGCAACAAACGTGTTCGTCTACGCCGTCGTCACCACCAAGATCTATTGCCGGCCCGACTGCCGCGCGCGGCTGGCTCGACGCGCCAATGTACGATTCTTCGACCAGGCCGCCCAGGCTGAGCGCGCCGGCTTCAGGGCGTGTAAGCGGTGCAGGCCGAACCGGGCGAAGCTCGCTTATGGAGACGTCTCGCCGTTGTCGTCGTCATTTCCTTGGTCAGAGTCCCGTCCAGGTCCGGCGTCGGGGGATGAATTCGTCCCTGGTCTGAATACGCCGGTTACTCGAAGTGTCTCGTCTGGGTCGGTGTCTGTTTCTGAGTCTGCTGAGACAAGTCCGGGCCGAGACGGCGATGTGGATGTGGATGACATCCACACGAAGATACAACGCGCAGTGCATCTTGTCTGCCACTCGGCGTCCGAAAAGGGCCAGCCGTTGAGCCTTTCCCAATTGGCTGGGCAGGTCGGATTGAGCAAGTGGCACTTGCAGCGCGTGTTCAAGAAACTTCAGGGCGTCACGCCGCGCGAGATGGCCGAGCACATCATTCAAGCAAAGGCGGAGGGGCTGTTGACGGCGACGACAATGGCCAACCCGATGATAATGATGCCAAATGACACTGTCCCTACCCAGGCGATACAGTTATGTGCCCCTGTGTCCAAGTCCAGAGTTCCATCGAGTCCATGCGCAGATGACCTGGCATTCCCTCCCGCGCCACCACTGCCGCTGATGGATACCAGTGGTACGGACTGGTTCGACGACCAGTTCGACAGCGGCGCCGACTGCTCCTATCATCAACACCAGCAGCAGCAGCAGCAGCACCAGCGCCAGCGCCAGCGCCAGGAGGGGCACCAACTCCCAGCGCATTTCGAGGAGGATACCCAGACCATGACCATGACCGTGGATAATGCAGCTATGGAAGTCGAAATTGAATTTATGGAAAGGGATCTCCACCAGGGCGCAGCCGCCGCCGACTGCAGCGCGGAAAATATACTGAACGATCTGTTCTCGGAGATCCTTGTATACAATATATAAGGCATAATCTACAACGCATAATAATATGTATGACACATGACATGGTATATACAATGATCACCATAACCATAGCCAGAACGACTGTGAACTAGCGAGAATGACAATAGGACTGAGAAATGCGAAGGTAAGACCCTGGAGCAACGGCACAATCAAGGGCAAGACCAAAGCGTCAGTAAGGGGGGCGATGGCGAGATCTTAAAACTTAGGCAAAGCCAGAAAAATGCGGGCGTTAATTAGTCTACTTTTCACTGATGGTTAACTACTTGGTAAACTAAGGTCTAGTAATTTCCTGCGATCGCGTATGAAGGCTGGCTGGCTGACTGGCTAGTAAGGCGAAGGTTTTGGGAAGGACAACGGGCAAAGTTCGAATGCGAACAAACTGGGAATTAGTTTCAAATTGAGCCCGAAGGATGGGACAGGGACAAAAGCGCCAACACCAAAGCCAGCACCGGCACCAACTGGAGCAACAGCAATACACAGAACCTATGATCACGATCTGAACCGGCTTATTCTTCCTTCATAAGTCATCATCATCTCTCTCCCCTCCTCCCCCTAAAAGCAGAAAAAAAAAAACTTCTCCTCTCTTGTCTCCTCGCGACCCCTGAAGAGCAAGGGGAAAAGCAAGCAGGGGAGAAATAAAAGGAATCATAGTACAAAGCCGAGTTCGTCCCTGTTGTCATCTGACAAGCGCGCCCACTCGAGCAACAGGCGGAAAAAGTAACACTCCATATCCTCCTTGCGGAGCACCTTGGCCGCCCAGTCGCGCCCGGCCTCGGCGATCATCTCGGCCTCCTTCAAGTGCGGCTTCCACCAGATCTTGTGACCAAACATGGTCCCGTTGACGCCCGCAAAGTACGCCAGGCTGCTCCAAACGTCGTGCAGGCGGATGTCCTGTGGCACAAAGTGCAGCCACGCCGTGAGGCGGGAGTCGTACCACTCGCGAAACAAGGCTGTCTTGAACGGGAGGGAGTGCGAGCGGAGAAACGGCAAAAAGCGGCCGCTGAAACCGGCGCCGTCGAGGTCAAACAGGAATCGATACCGCCAATGCGCCTGGAAGTCCGTGGGTCCTACCAGATTGAATTCTTGGGATTGGTCGGTGCAGTCTTTGCCGCCGCACCGGGCGATGAAATCAACAATCGCAATGTCCGTTTGCAAGCCAAGCTGTTTGATTTGGGCCCCAGGGATTGTCTGATACTGATATTTAGAGTGGTCGGCGGGACTGGGAAGGAGGACGGTCACCGCATCGTGAGGGTGGTTGGTTAGATTGTTGGCCATGTGCACGAGGCGCTGGCGTGTCATACCGCGCCAGGCGCCGCTGTCCGACGAGACACCCTCAGAGGTGGCGCCGCGCCAGAAGAGAACGTTTTCTTTCTCCTTGAACGGCAGGTCCGGAAAACCTGCGTGGTAGTCTTCTTGTCCAGGTGTACCTTGGGGATTTGTCGGCGCGTAGATGACCTTGTCCATATAATTCCAGGCGGAAGGGTACAGGATGTCGCTGTAACCGTGCGGTTTAGATTGAGAGAAGACGGGCATGAGCTGGTAACTGGTCTTGAATGCCGCAGGCGAGAGGTAGAAGCCGTGGAGATGAGCTATATCTGGTTGATGGCATATGTCTGCTGCATCAGACCAGTTGCCCACGAATTGGCCCAGAGAGTGTGGAGCCACGCAGCTGCTGCAGATGTGAGATTGGGATGAAATGTGTGGCGAAGTCCGTGCAAAGGAGGAAGGAGGACAGCCTATTGAGCCAAAGGTACGGAAACTGTTGCGCCAGGAGTTATCACGAAAGACAGTTTCTGTACGTTCTGTTTCGGGAATTGGCAGCCATCCGCCTGCACGATCATTGGACCAACCTGAGCTACCGCTCTTATCTTGTGCTCGGCCTTGTTCTCGGAGAGATTTGATCTGCTCGTACGGCACAGCGACCCTCGATTCGTCATTCAAGTTGAAGGCCAAATCCATATCAGGGAGGTGTTGGGCAAAACTGTTGATGAGAACAGCGACACCCTCAAGCATCCATCGATGAGTTGGCAGGACGTTCTCTTGCACTTTTGCTTCTCCGTCTCGGATGGTGATGCCCGAGATTTCATTCCACGGATTCGATACCATTTCCCATGTCTGCCTCCTTAGATCGGCGGGTGAGATCGTGCGAAAAGGTAGCAAATCATGATATATCTGGTCGTATTCGTCCACTATCAATACGGACCTATTTTTTGCGTATTCGAACCAGACATCGAATCCGGGGGGAGGGTTCCGATTGTATCGTTGGGTGTATCCAGTAACGGCCTCTGCGAGCGAGGAGGTGCTTCCCACCGTCTCAAGATACTTATTATGATGGAGCGTGGCGTCGTACATGAGCATATCAATGGGATGGAAATGGACATAGTCTTTCTTCAACCAAGCGGGAAAGATGAGTATGCAAAGGACGACAAAGAGCAAGAATTGTCTGGACGATCGCATCGAGTTTTTGCCACCCAATTCCTGTTGTATCCAGCGATACGCCCATTGGCCGAAAAAGATCAGGAGAAAGGATGGTGTCGTCGCGGAAGATGGCGTTTGAGGAAAGGGATTTCTGTGCGACCAAATAAACTCGAATGCGGGTATCATAGTGACGAATGCCGTAAGGTATGCTGTCATTTCCAATGCGCCGTAAGTCATGATCTGCGCGGATGTCAGTACAAATTCTGCAAAAGACTCTGCCTGCACTTACACTATGCAGAAACGATATACACAAGACGCAGAAAAGGAAAACATGGGACGCCATAGCAAAAATTGTGCCAACATCCAGTGGCGGAAAAAGAAACAAGAGCCAGAGTCGGTATTCTGGCTTGAAAAGATACACCACGACAGCAGCGATCGACCAAATAACTGACGTGGCAATCATAGCTGAACTCCAGAGGACTACGCATCGTCGTCC
Source organism: Cladophialophora bantiana CBS 173.52 (assembly GCF_000835475.1). Lineage (NCBI taxonomy): Eukaryota > Fungi > Ascomycota > Eurotiomycetes > Chaetothyriales > Herpotrichiellaceae > Cladophialophora > Cladophialophora bantiana. The sequence goes on along the minus strand of NW_015971576.1, from coordinate 652,448 downwards.
TGAAAGCCCTCTGCCGTCAGATTTTGGAATAGTCTCATAGGCGATGACGACAAGGCATAAATCCAGCGCCAGGGCACCAACTTGCATCATGGGAATTGTCTTCGGTTCGCCAAGAGCAAGGGGGCAGATATAGGTCGAGTTGGTTGAGGCCCATAGACCTTGCGTGAGATAGCATCCGTACGAGACCATCAAGATAGACAGGAGATACCGAGTTCGTGGTCTTAAAACGTAGGTTCTGGCAGCTGCACGTAATGATTCGTATACAGAACTGTCGGGCTTTTCTTCTTGCCGCAAGTCAAGCGAGCGCTGGGCTCTGATGGAATCATAGATTGCCAACATGAATGGTAGAAACATTTCTACGCTGTCGATGGTGCATTCTGTTGCCTGAGATATGCGCCGATACAACTCTATGCGCATAGACAAGGCGAAAACTGCCAGGCTCAACACCGATATGCGAACCTTGCCAGTATGTCTAGGTTGCGTTGAGGTTATAACTGAATATTCCAGTCTTCCATTGGCCGCGCCGAGTTCTTCTAGTGGGACGGCGGTATACTGGCCTCGACTCTGCTTTGCGTCTGAAGGAGGAAATAATTGAGGTATTGCCCGACTGGCACTCGGTAAAGCGAAAGAACAAGCCGTGAGCGCCAGGATCACAGTGTGAACTGGCCGGTCGAAGGCAGTCGAAATCGGGATGAAGTGTGCGAGACATGCTGCCGACAGCAGTGACAAACTAGCACAGTCAGGGCATGCTCATATGAAGCCTCAAATACTCACGAGAAACACAAAATATCGAGGTTCGTTGCCATGATGTCCTACCGTGTCCCTTGCGCCTGAATGAAATGTTAAAGGGACAGGGGATTCGAGCAGGTATGCGTTGACAGGGGGAATCGCATGGGCAATTTCCTTCTATCGGGCGACATCACGAACTCAGTGTGCTGTGATAAGGGTCATTGGAGGAGCTCTCAAAGGCGTGAAGGTCAATTGTGGGAGGCCGTCGCGCACACGCGCAGTTAGTTGGGTGCTGTGGGAACCAAGTTTCGAATTACCTCGTGTGTTGAAACTGAGACGAGGCTGGGGGGGACAGCGAGGCTAGGAGCAGGCAAGGCAAGGCGAGGCGAGGCTAGGAGAAAGCCTTATCACCCCACACCTTTCTAAAACAGGAAACTGCGGCGAAATTTTTGGAGATGTTCTGAACTTTTTTTACCGACACTAATCGTGAGGAAGACTTTCCATTTGAGAAATTTCCACCCTCTGTACGTCAAGGCTTCAAGCGGAGGGGGGCCGGGAGACTCCCAAGATGCCCCGAAAAGCCATTGACTCGCGCATCCCTGCGCTCATTCGCAATGGTGTTCAGGAGAAGAAGCGCAGTTTCATCGTCGTTGTGGGCGACCGAGCCAAGGATGTTATTGTCCATCTGCACTATATCATGGCCTCGGTCGACATCAAGCAGAACAGATCCGTCCTTTGGGCCTACAAAAAAGACCTCCTAGGCTTCACTTCCCACCGGAAAAAACGCGAAGCGAAGATCAGGAAAGAAATCAAGAGGGGCATTCGAGATCCCGATGCTGAAGATCCCTTTGAACTATTCGTTACTCTGCACAATATTCGATATGTCTACTACAAGGAGACGGACAAGATTCTGGGAAACACATATGGCATGTGCATTCTCCAAGACTTTGAAGCCATCACCCCGAATCTCCTCGCCAGAACTGTGGAAACGGTGGAAGGTGGAGGGTTGGTTCTACTCCTGCTCAAAGGAATGAAAAGTCTGAAGCAGCTCTACACAATGTCCATGGATGTCCATTCCAGATATCGTACCGAAGCGCATGACGATGTGGTGGCTAGATTCAACGAGAGATTCATTCTGTCGCTAGGAAATTGCGAGGCTTGCTTAGTAGTGGATGACGAGCTCAATGTTCTGCCCATATCTGGAGGAAAGAATGTTCAACCCTTGCCACCACCGAGCAGCGAGTCTGAAAATGTGCTACCGACCCAGAAAGAGCTGAAGGAGATTAAAGACAGTTTGGCTGACAGCAGGCCTGTTGGGCCTCTGATAAATTTGGCCAAAACTGTCGACCAAGCGAAGGCTCTTCTCACTTTCGTCGACGCCATATCGGAGAAAACCCTCCGGAGCACGGTCACACTAACAGCGGCTCGAGGACGAGGGAAATCGGCTGCTCTTGGGGTGGCCGTTGCTGCTGCAATAGCTCATGGCTACAGCAACATCTTCATCACATCTCCCAGTCCTGAAAATCTGAAGACATTGTTCGAATTCATCATCAAAGGCTTCGATGCGCTAGAATATATGGATCATGTTGACTATACGATATTGCAATCCACGAATCCGGACTACAACAAAGCCATCGTACGGATCAACGTTCACCGACAACATCGGCAGACCATCCAGTATATCCAGCCTCAAGATGCCCATGTTCTCGGTCAAGCGGAACTGGTGGTAATTGACGAAGCAGCAGCGATCCCACTACCGTTGGTTCGGAAATTGATGGGACCGTATCTAGTCTTCATGGCTTCCACCATCAATGGGTATGAAGGCACCGGCCGTTCCCTATCGCTGAAACTCATCCAACAACTGAGAGAGCAATCTAGAGGTGGAGTCCATGCTAATGGCGACGAGGTCGAGATTGCGGATAAGGCGACAGGCAAGGCCTCTAAGGACGGTCAAAAAGTCTATGCGGGTGGACGGAGTTTGAGAGAGATTACTCTGTCAGAACCCATCCGTTACGCACCTGGCGATGCTGTTGAGAAATGGTTGAATCGGCTGTTATGTCTTGATGCCACTCTGCCCAAGTCGAAAATGAACACTCAAGGGACGCCTCATCCTTCGACTTGTGAATTGGTTCATGTCAACCGTGATACCCTCTTCTCCTTTCATCCTGTCTCAGAAAAGTTCCTACAGCAAATGATGGCGCTTTATGTTGCTTCCCATTACAAGAATTCTCCCAACGACCTTCAACTCATGTCCGATGCCCCCGCTCATCAACTCTTCGTCCTGATCCCTCCTATACCTCCGGACGCCAACAAACTACCGGAACCTCTCTGCGTCATTCAAGTTGCACTCGAAGGTCGAATCAGCAAAAAGTCTGTTCTGAGCAGCCTGTCCCGCGGTCAGAGAGCTGGGGGAGACTTGATTCCCTGGCTGGTCAGTCAGCAATTCCAGGATTCAGAATTTGCCGGATTGTCAGGCAGTCGGATAGTAAGGATCGCGACCAATCCGGAGTATCTGAACATGGGATACGGATCAAGGGCGCTGGAGCTTTTAAGGGACTTCTATGAGGGCAAATTCACCTCCTTGTCGGAGACGGACGACGCAATAATAGAGGACGCAGAGCACATGCCGCGCGTCACAGATGCGGAACTCGAAGAATCCAACCTGCTAGATGACAACATCAGAGTCCGCGATATACATCAGATGCCGCCACTGTTCAGTAAACTCTCTGAACGAAGACCTGACCACTTGGACTATCTTGGCGTCTCATTCGGCTTGACCCAGCCGCTCCATAAGTTCTGGAAGAGACATTCCTTTGCACCCGTCTATCTGCGGCAAACACCCAATGAACTGACAGGCGAACATTCTTGCGTCATGCTCCGACCCCTCTCGACAAGCACAACGACAGACAACTCATGGCTTGCGGCCTACGCGCAAGATTTCCATAGACGCTTCCTCACTCTGTTGTCATATCAATTCCGTACCTTTCCCTCAGTTCAAGGTCTATCTATCTCTGAATCCGCCTCACGAGCCACGAAGTCTGCTCCCGAAGACCCATCTTTGGCGATTGTCAGACCCCTTACGAAAGTCGATCTCGACGCCCTCTTCTCGCCGTTCGATCTCGCCCGTCTTGAATCTTACGCCAACAACCTGCTTGATTACCACGTGATCCTCGACCTTCTCCCCGCTCTCGCGCAATTGTATTTTACTGGCCGCCTCAAGCTCCCGCCTTGCAACGTCAACCTATCAGGCGTCCAGCAGAGTATATTGCTAGCAATCGGACTGCAGAGGAAGGACCTCGGGGAGGTGGAAAAAGAGCTCAATTTGCCAAGCAACCAGTTGTTGGCGATGTTTGTGAAGATTGTGAGGAAGATAAGTACGGCGTTGAGGGCGGTTGTCAGTGGAGAGATAGAGGCGAGTTTGGGCGAGAAAAAAGAAATCGAAATAAATGGTGAAGAGGCAATGGAACCGAAACCTGTTGCTGGCAGAGTACACATTGCCCCCTTGGGCCCAGTGAATGGCGAGGGTGATACGGAAGAGTATGAGGAAGAGGTTGATCCCGGGATGAGAGAAAAACAGAGGGCAATGATTGATGCATTGCCGCTTGACAAGTAAGTCTCTTCCGTCCACTGCTACACAATAGTTAACCTATCCACATTCGTCAATCTCATATGTCATTTTCCTATTCTACCCCTCTCCCCTTTAAGCCACTTAAGATCATCCTAGTGTTGGGAGATATCCTCTGAACTAATAAGACTTTCACTCGGTCTAGGTACGAAATCTCCACCACCAGCGCGGCAGACGACAGAGCTTGGGAGCAAGCGGAGCGACAGGTCCGCGAGGCCGGCAATAGCACCGTCGTGAGCGTCAAAAGCGTCGGGAAGTTGAAGAAGCGGAAAATTGACGATGACGACGAATCTGGAGGGGAAGATGGCCTTCGGGATGCGGATCGATTAAGTGCGGGCGGTGATCACGGCAGGGAAAGACGGAAGGACAAGAATGGGAGGACAGAGGGGCATGATGTGAGAAAGAAGAAAACGAAGGGCGCGGAGAAGAAGAGGAAGGTATGAAAGCTTACACCCCCTAGCTCGAAAGTCTTTGGTGAAGTTCACCTAGCAGGACGAGAGAAAACAGGACAAGCGAAAGGGAGCGAAGGGAGGTGAACACGTTATTTCTCACTTTCAAGAGCAGAAGTAACAAGAAACACGCACACCTCCCCCTCTGACTCTCTTCCCGTGTCTTGAATCCTCGAGAGAGCTTTCGACGGGGAAGGATTAATGAATGAAATCGCCGTCACGATCCTCGCGTCGCCATTTTTCTTCCTTCCGTTTGAGATCTTCTCTAATGGTTAGTTCCTCTAGTAGAAAAACGCAGAACCGGGTGCGGCAAAGGAAAGAGAACCAAAAAGAAGAGGAAGAAAATAGAAGAAATGAAAGGGCAAAGTCATCCAGATCAGTCCTCATGTTCGATGATAATATGGCTGCAAAGACACCCCCTGGTCTAATCACAGCGACAACATCATCGCCACCACCATACCATAGCCTCCAGATCGCAAGTTGTTTTTGCTCGCTCGTGCCCCTTGTCGTCCGACTTCACAAATCTCTGAGGCAAACAGAGCAGCCCTAGGGCAGTAATTGACCTTTCTGCATAAACCGGCACCTTTTATGCTTTGCAACCTCAATGCGACGTAAAGAAACGTACGCAAGCAACATGGGGGCAAAAAAGGGAAATAACCAGCAAATGATATTAGACGTCAATGACCACAAAAGCCTGTCGCTGACATGTCCGATCATGATGGTGGGTCAACCTATTCCTGTAACCACCACCACCACCCCTTCAGCACTGGGGGGGCACAGATCTATTATCCAAGCCATTGACAGAATCTCAGCAGCACTGACCAGGCACCAATAATCAGCATCGTATTACTCCGAAGGGACGTAATCATCGTCATTATCCACATAAGACTTTCTTGCAGCGGCTTTTCGTTTTGGTCGACTGATGGAGGCCGGTTCTTTGTAGTCTGGGTGCGCGACTGCTGGCGGTTCCGCTGTGAAACGCACATATCGGTTCTGGCCTTTATTCTTGTTCTTGTCTCTTGGCCCTGTCTTGTCCTTGCTTTGGGAGTTGATGGCCGTGCCATGGGCGTCACCGGTTGTCGAGCAAGAGTCGCTTTCTTTTTTCAAGCGTATGCCGTTCTTCAATTTTAAAACAACGGACTTCTTAGATGGCGGTGGGGTTGCCAGGACTTCTTCGACTTCTACATCTTGAGGCGGCGATACCTCTTTCTGGTCGGACGAACGTGTACCATCGCCTTTGTAGAACCATTTGAATCCCTCCGGCTGGTTTCCGTTCTCCAAGTCCCAAATACCGTGGATGACAATCGTCTCCTTGCCCCCCCAATGATCAGTAAAGGCGTGGTACTTCCCAAACCGCAAGTCAGGGCCGTGGTTTTTTCCCTTTGTCATCGAAAACCGCACATAAGTCTCCAGATCTTCTGTCATTGACCTTCGCTGAGTCAAGGTTGATTCATTTGTATACCGGTATTTGAAACCTTTGGGATGGGAGAAGACTCTTTTGCTTGTGAAATCCATTGGCTTGAAGTGAGACGGCACGCGAAGTCTGACCAGAAGATTGCGACATGTTTCCTTGCTTGCTGTACTCGAAGGGCGGGCCCCGGAAACATCCAACTTGTTTTCGATGTTTGACTTGCCACTCTCCTGGAGGTTGCAGTTGACGTGCCCGTCGCCGAGTGTAGAAAGTGGGCTGTCTAGTTGGTCTTCTTCATGATGAGGTTTTTGCCTCTTCGCAGGTGGCAATGCAGCCTCTCCATCATCGAGATCGAGATGGTGCTTGACGATATTCTTGGACGGTGCTGGGCTTGCGGCTTCAGCCACTGACTTATCATTTGTTGGAACGGGATTGCTAGAGACAGGCGAATGTACTTTAGTCGAAGCGCTGCTTCCGTTATCAGTTTTCCTGGTCACCTCCCGCTCCACGATCAGCGAAGGAAGAAGGTTCCCGAGTAGAATTTTCCTCTCGAGTATCTCCAGCTCTGCGTTCTGAACCTGTGCACGCAAATCGACGTTTGTATCCAGCTCGATAGGCGGCTCAGCGTTCTTTGACAACCTGAGCCACTCTCGTGCCAAAAACAGCAAATCCTTCAAAATGTGCTTGCACCGGCTGAGGCTGTTTGACGTCTCTTCGATGAAAACGTCGGTGACAAGGTCATGCTGCGAAATCTCAAAGAACTCAAAGCTGGAATTAATAGAAGCAATATCGGTCCCGTCAAGGATCGTCTCAATCAGTTGAACAAGGGTATCGAATTGATTTGGCTGAACCGTTTCATTTGCAGCTGTCGTTCGGGGAACGACTACTGGTCCTTCTTGACTAGTGGTGATATTGGAGGCCGTTGGATCTCCTGCCGAAGACTTTCCTTCGTTAAGCTCTAACGCTAGAGCCATGAATAGATTATGGCGTTCTTGCTCGTCATCGATGCGTCTCTTAGTGTTATTCTTCTGCCTGGGTGTCGTGAAGGAGTTGTAATACTTCCATAGCTGCTCAATATTGCTCCGTATCCTCAGCACTTCGTAGAGGCAGTAGATCATGAGATCTCGTCCCGTAGGATTTAGATATGTGATATCCATGATCCTGAACCAGTCAGTTGTTTGGATCTTCCCATGATATTTATTGAGGACTTCATCCAAAAATTTGTCGCCAACTTCCAGAGTGTCCTTTGCAGCTGCCCGTCTTCGTATTTGACCTTCAGAGATGCCAGCTTCTTCCAGTTCTCCTACTGTGATTGCCCAAGCAGGACCGTCTCTGTGGCTCGCGACCAAGATGGGCTTTTTGGAGGGGCTTGTCTCTCGTTTTGAGCGAGGCCTTCCGCGCGGTAAACCAGCAGGAATTTCTTCATGATGTGCAGAGCGCTTGACTGGCCCTTGAGGTGCCATCCTTCTGGTGCCGGTCGTGCCAGGATTGTAGCCAAGCCGTAATGCCTCAAACCAGGCCTTTGACAGCACAGCAAAGACATGATCTAAGACTTCCTCCCGTCTTTGGTCGTCTGCAATTCTTGTTCCCCATTCCGCCCAGTCTTTCACATGTTCCATAATCTGAGCACAGAATGGAAGATTGCTATCGGGGAGAAGTGCCGATCGATCAAACCGTTGTCGTTGTCGTGAAGGGAGGCTGCTTGGCAATATAGCCGGAGGGAATTGATACCCCGCCAGGTTGTGAGTTCGGGCTTTAATATTCTGAACGGCTAGGGGCGGTATCTCGAAACGACCAGACTGTAGATCCTTTCTGATGGCGGCACGGAGGTTTTCGCACTTTTTTGTCATGGCCCTGGTTTCAGGGTCGGCGACTTGGGACTGTTCGACAATTTGGGACACAAAGTCGGGAACCTCTAAATCATTTCTCACTGGAGCTGATGATTCATCGCCCATTCCGGTCAGAACTTTGGATTGAGATGCCTCCTGTCGCTTCATGGAGACATCAAGATGATGTTCTGAAACAAGATTTGTCTGTGTGTTAACTTCGGGTGTGACATCGTACAGCGATCGTCGCGGCCGCTGTAAGGTTGTGTTTGTGGTCTGAGAGCCAAACTCCGTTCTTTGAGATGAGTCGATCATAGAGTTGATCTGTGATGGCACGGCCGGACACGCGTCGTCCGGCAAACCAAGTGCGAGAGAATGACCAGAACCCATAATTCAAATGCAGACTTCGCGATAAAACACAACAAAGACGGAGCGGTGTCATTCCAGGGCACCCAGATCATCCAAGACTCTAAGTCCATCAAGATAACGGGGTTGCCTTTACCGCCCTTCGCACAGTAAGGACAACAGGAGCGCCTAGACGTGGTGAGCAGAAGCAAATGATAATGTCAGAGAGCTTTGGAGGTAGTTTAAATCGAGGAAGAAGAATAAAAGTCATTCAAAATCACCCAAAAAGTTTTCGAATGCTTGAAAACCGGGGTAAAAGGTAAATGAGAGAAGTCACTTGAGAAGATGTGGAAGTGAGAGAATGATGAGAGGAAGAGAGGAGTACAGAGGAAACAGTTGTTGTCATGGAGCGCGGTAAGACTTGCTGGAAGCATGATCATAAAGATCTGAGAGTCACTTATCGAAAGCATTGCCTGAGCCCAGATGAGCTGATACATGGTGAATAAAGCCAAAGTTCTTCACTTTGAAAATCACAGCTCATTATGCTTCATGTTCGGGGTACCATCAGGTTCAGGCTCCGCTTCGGCAACACTGACAACAGTACCAGTAGCCTCAGCTTCTGGACTTTGTTCTGGTTCAGGGTCGGCTACACCTTCACCACCTTCAACGGACTCAACATGTTCAGCAATACTGACCGTCTCTGTGGTACCAGGTTTTGAGACCTTCTCTGTCACTACACCAAAACCAGCGGGTAGTTCGGACCTAGAACCTTCTCCGAGTTTGATAGCATCGACGAAGTTTTCCAAGTCGGTAACGTCGTAAGATTCACTTGAGTATCGTCTCCACCAACCTCTCTTCATATTGGTTGCGACGACTTCCATCTGTTCCTCTGGTCCAAGGGCTAAGTCATTTCTGATCAGGGTCGCCGCCTGGTTGTCAGCAGGCACTGCGTAAATAGGTATCATACTAGCCTTGCGTTTGTTATACTTGTCGGCGATTTCAGCGAAGCCTGCTAATGCGGAAGTTGCCGATTCTGAAGGTGCTTCCTGCGACGGGGGGAGCAGCACCAATATGCAATTACCGCTTCTCGGCATCATACAGGCAGCCTCTACTTCCGCGGAAGTAGAGAGCGTAGGGATCGGGGCAATGGATTCTCGAACAATCATCGGCTTCTCAGCCTCAACAACTGGCAGAGGGGACTCGGTAGGAGTGTGATCGTCAAGAACGATGGTGCTAGAGCCGGCGAGATGCTCCTCAAAGTCGGAAGATTTGTGGGCTGCTGAAGCTCTCGAGAATGCAGCTGAAGCTGATAATGAGGACTTCGGCTTGGACTTCTTGCTTGATGGCTTGGCTGACTTTGCGTTCTTCGGTGCCGGATCAGGGTTTGGAGGAGCAACCTGGCTGAAGAAACTCACCAAGGAGTCTCGACTGATCTCTCCTTCGTATGGAATTGGAGGAGCCCCATGGGAAGGGATAAGTCGAATGGCCGGAAATTCAGATACCTCATACTTCTGAGCGGTAGCCTTGTCTCGGACTTGGGCGAACGCGACGCTGCCGAGGAAATCGATGGCCAAACTCTTGACTAGTGGATTGGTTGTACCCTTATCCGTAAATACGATGGCTTTGGCCGGGGCCTCTTCTTCGTCCAACCACTTCTCCAAAGCATCACCTGATAATTTCTTGACATGATTTGCAATTTTGTCCTTGACCGCCTCCACAATGCCTTTTGTCGACCTAGGACCCATATAATCCTCGACGATAGGGCGACCTGGCTTAGAACCTGGTCTGACGATCTTCAGAGTTGGAAAGCCTTGGATACCCATCTGACCACAGAAGGGTTTGTTGGCATCATCGTCACAGTCAATCGCTGCGACCTTGGCCAGGCCAGCCAGATTTTTTGCCGCTTTTTCATATGCAGGTTTGAGGTTTTGGCAATGGCCACACCAGGGGGCGTAGAACTCAACAATCTGACACGACGATCAGCCAACCGGCACTTCCACAAAACGGACGAGGGGCAAAGGCGAGAGTTCATACGGAGGTATGATTAGACTGTGCAATCAGTGAATCGTATGTCTTTGCTGTAACTTGGAGCACCGGGGATGATTTGCCGTAGAGAGCTTGGACATTGATCACGCAGGTCAATATGAGGACCAGCGAGGGGAGCAGTACTGATGTAGGCATTTTGGGGGCGATGGAAGGGAAAAGAGTGCGAAATAGCGTGTCTCAAGGAACAAGATGGTGGTGCAAGAATCCAACCTCCATAGACGAGGACATTGAGGTGGTTGTTGGGTTGGGTGAGTGAATGTTGTTGCGAACACTGTGGCATGAAGTGGAAGCAGCAGTGGTGGCAGCACCCGTGCAGCACACAGCGCAATGACCGCAGCTTTTCCCCTCACCTCTCTCTCGCCATCTCGCCTCCTCCCGTCCACCTCTCCGTCATCCCCTCGAGCCTCCCCAGCCTTACTGCGCCTAGCTATGTTGCAGATGAAGCTCATCAGTCTTTGTCCGACACTTTGAGAAAAAGGTCGACTTAGTCACTCAATGTTCACTTCTGTCCTACGTCCATCTCACTTCTGCGTTCTCCATTCTGGCAACTCTATCCTTACATACAACCTACGAGAACTCGCGTGCTTCCGAGCGCCTTCTCCCTGAGATGACGGGCCCTTCTCTTAACCCCGACGTCCGCCGCATTCTCGGTGTGCTTCCATCTCTCCCTTGTCGTACATAAATACATACATACCAGATCTGGCAGAAAAATGAATGGACTTCGGAATCCGGAAGACCAAGAACAGCCCCAATAACGCCAAGTCAGCTATGAGCAGAGAGATGCGGATGCCCTCAGCATGGTCACTCAGAAGGGCCCCCGGAAACTAGCCCTCGGAGCCTTACCAGGCTACTAAGCTCATGCCTAGGAAGGTATGAATATGTAATAATTCTAGACCTAAGTCTTCGGCGGGCGTCTTTGCCCCCTTGCAGCCTTCAGTCGCCTCACACGCCTCAGCCTCCCAATTCCTCCGTCCTTCCGGGGTCCCGTTACCTTAGGGCCTAGCGCCATGCCTGGGATTATTGCTTTGGCTGTGCGATGCTACGGTATCGGCCTGTATTGAAGGGGTATTTGCATTGATTCACGATCCTGAAACCAATCAACCCGCCGTGCACATCAAACTCCCATTGCGGCCAGCAAATCAGTCAGCGCCTGCATTCTCAGCCCAATGAATTCGCCAGTGGGCCGGGGAGAGAATGATCACAGATGAGAAAGTAGATGCGTAAGCATGCATCACCTGGCACGCACTGTACACGCCTGATCAAGCACGGGCACCCAGGTAAAGTGGTCTTCCCAAGCCCATCCCCCCTGGTACCTTGCCCTGCTCCTCTATCAGCCATCAGCCCCCGACCATTGGGGGGGCAAGTGCTCTGGGCCCTTTTTCCACGCTAGGTTGATGCAGAGCCAGTCGAGACAACAGAAGATGTGAAAATGCCAAAGGTTAACCACGGCAGGAATTAGTCTCAGGGGAAAACAGCAATAGAGGAACATGCTATCGCCTAGAAGACCTATCTGTACAATATAACAAATGGCAAACTTTCGACCCAGACAGGTCAACAGGTACCCAACCCAGAAGCATCCAACAGCAGCAAATAGATGATCAGATCGGCATCTCTCCAAGGTTTCCCTTAGTTATTACTCGCGCCAGCCGATACCGAATGACTAGTGCCGACCAACTCCTGATCGAGTAGGGCTCTAAATGAACTAGCCCAAGAGGCACATTCTTCCGTCGACTTCGGGACTTCCCTTTCGACCTCATTCCCTTCATCTCTGGCTACAATTACATCGCTGTGCCCGTGGCTCTGTCTCCCTCTTTTCTTTGAACTTCTAAACAACATCCTTGAACTCTGCTATGGCATCATGGCTCAAGGGCGTGCCAAACGACCGCATCAGAAGGTGAAGACAGGGTGTATGACCTGCAGGGTAGGCGGTCCCAAATTCACCCTTTCCCCAACCTTTTACCACTTTGCCTATCAGTGCGCACCCATTTTCTTCCTCCCCTCGGGTGCCGATTGATTATGTTTGGCTTCATCCTGCTGGATCTAACTCGTGCGGACAGAAGCGTCGAATAAAATGTGACGAGGGAAAACCCGCCTGTCGACAATGTACCGATTCTTTGCGAAAATGCGAAGGCTATCAACCGCCTCAGACGTGGCTGTTCAAGCCTCGAAAGGTGTCCGAAACTAAGGAGGAAATCATCAACAAACCAACGGCAATTGTTCAACTGGTTTCTCCTCTTGCGCCCATTGGCGACTATGACGACAGACGCTCATTCCAGTTTTGGAATGAAGAAGCCGCTCCCATCTTTTCCTCTTATTTTGGTACGTCCTACCCTCCTATGGTGCCATTAGCCTGCCTCCCCCCTTTCCCGACACTCATTCTTGCCAATAGGCCATTCTTTTTGGACCGAGCTCTTGCCAAAAATTGGCGTTGTCCAACCCGCTGTCAAGCACATGCTGCTTGCCACCTCATCTGTCGTCGAGGCGTCTGCCCTTGAAGGTGTACCGCTCGAAAAGAACTCAGTTTATCAGACCCACTATACCAAGGCCATCCAAGCCACTTGTTCGTCTCCTCAGATTGAAAGCGTTCTGATGGCCTGTCTTCTGTTCGCCTGCTGCGAGTTTATGAAGGGTTCAGCACTCCCTGGACTACGGCACATACAGGCTGGTCTGAACATTATAGATGAATGGGTCAAATCTATCCGGACTTCGGATTTGCAGCTTTCCCCCACTGCAAAATTGATAATTCAAGCCATAGCTCCCATCTTCCTTGCCTACATCGACAAGGCACCAACATACGGCATGGCAGACCTTCCAATCAATGAGTGCGCATGTACAACCCTGATTCAAACGAGCGCTGAACTACCGTGGGTCGAACATTTTGACAAAATCCACAGAGCTCATCATGCTCTGGACGGTATTGGGCATCACATTGCAAGAATGATGGACTACAGAAGAGCGCAATGGAGACCATCCCCTCCCCACAAAGTTCAAATGTTGCTGGAATCTTGGCGCATGCATTTTGAATCATTCGAAGCAAGCCTGATCGATACTCGAAGACAACGGTACGGTCTAGCGCTCCAGCTGCTCAGGGTTCACTACACAATGCTGTCAGTGATGCTTCGAGTGTCGTCGAGCAGGCAGGAGAGTGTCTACGAACAGTACACAGAGGAGTTCAAGTGGATTGTGGACAAATACGACGATTTTGCCGATACGTGGGCCAAAGACGAGTCTTCCAAGTACTTCCACGGCATGGGCAATCTCGAGTACCACATAGGGTACATTCCCCCTCTATTTTTCACGGCTACAAAGTGCCGGGATCCAGTTACACGCCTAGCGGCCTTGAAACACTTGAACTCCTTGAGGGTGGTTGAGAACAATTGGACTAGTTGTACGGCATACCTGATCGCGAGGAAGATTATCAAGATCGAAAATACCCGGTCCATCAACAACAAACGCGCCGGTCTTAAAGATGAGCGGGATCTCATCCGGCCAGTGGAGGCGTTCATCACGGATAAACAAAGTACACAAGCAGCTCTCAATTACCTGGCATCCCCTTACGATTCAACTCCTTTGTTGCAGGACACCATTGACCTACAGAGTTGTCCCTTTGCGCCCTCAGCTCAATGGGTAAGTGTCTGAACACCCTTCCGGCCTGTGATAGCCTTAGATACTGACGGCCGACAGCCATTGTGCAGAATCATCCGCATTGGAGGATACCAAGGAGGTGGTGTCCGACCACTATCTACGGGGTGTCACTGTGGGATTGCACCGTCGAAAGAAACCCTGATTCTTCGACCCAAAACAACAGTATGAGATAAAGATGATATGGCATTGCTGGAAAAATCTTTGCAAGTCAAGTCATGTGAGAATTGGGCTCCTTTCGTGACCTAGTGTGCAGGAGAAGAAACTGCAAACAGCAACAGCAAACAGACAGATCTCTCGAGCATCACCGGCGGCATGCCTTGTGATAGCCGTTCAAAGCCGTGGCGTTGGATGCGTCACCGCACAGCATCGGATCATTTGGGGGTCGGAAGGCTGGTCCCCCATCTGAAACCATTGTTGCTGGCCTGAGGTCCTAAAACGGGATACACTATTCCAACCCGAAAATGCCCACAGTCATTACCACATAAGATTTGGCAACAAATCGCTAGAGGATTTTGAGACGCCATACATATCAATTCTGTGTCTGTAACGGGAAGCGTGGGCCAAACGGATAAACCCTTTGCAGTGGTCTTTCTTCCTTCGTCTCAGCGACAACCTCGATCTCCGCCCCCTCCACTTCTTCGAACATGAGCTGAAGAAGCAGACCGCATCTTGGTCTTTTTGAGTGGAACCGCAAATCCACAATTACCTCAGCAGATCGAGAGGGAAAGAAGGCACCCGGTTGAAGGCAAGGATCGAGTACCGGGGAGACAACGAAATCGGAGCTTGCAGAGAGTCCTGGTACACGTATGGCTGGGGTCAGTTGTTCGACCATGGATGGGGGAGGGGGGCAAGGATGATGAGCTGATAACGACAGAAGCAGTGAGAAAAAGACAAAAAGGGGCCCCCTTCGCATCTACAGGATGGAGACAAGTGGTTTCGGCCTCTGAACATTGGCCGACACGTACCTGGCTGCATGTGAATGGTGACGATTCTACGAACGCTGGCTATTTGAGACGATGACTACTCTGTAATCACCTTAATTCCAGCCGCGGTAACTTGCAGAGCAGGCAAGGATACTCAGCCGAGTCCAAGTAGACTGTCTTGCCGGATCCGCTCCCTCTGCAGGCTGGGAAGGGGGAGTGTGCCGGGGGGCATGTGTGAGATGACGTTTGAGTCAGAATCACAGAGGAGAGGAACCGCTGGCCTTACTAACATCTATCTTTGTCGCAGGTTGATCCTGACGAAAGTGACTGCTATGAGCAGCAATTAAATCAAGCACAGATACGGAGTATGATAATACAGTATGTCCTGCCCGTACTAGGCGGTGTAGTGGCGGTCTTTATGACATGTCATATTCATATCATCGTGGCGTACACAAGCCCCCTTCGGAACTTTCCGACCTTCTTGATGACGATGAAGAAGGCGGTAATGATGATGGTGGCGATGAGAGTGATGTGATACAAACAGATGAGATGCCGACGCCGACGCCGAGATCCTGAAGTCAAACAGCGCTTGAAGGGGAACTTTTGTCCCAGGGACACCGCTAAAGTACTAGGCAAGTACTTGGTAGGTAGGTAAGTACAGTGGCAAGTGCTGCGAGAAACTAATAGGGCTGAGCCGGCTCGTAGGGCTAGTGAAGCAAGGCAGCGACACGCCAGGGGCAGGGCTGGGCAGGACGGCTGGCCGACCCAGTCTGACCAATGCAAGCAACAGCAACACGATACGAGTGTTACGTAGCTAACAAAGAAACAAACAACTTGTAGTCCTTTCCGGGGGGCACTTTAAACAGTTCGATACCAGTATTGGAAAGGCTTGGTTGGCTGGTTGATCATGATTGAGTGTTGAGTGAATTGATTGAGCTGTTGACTTCATACCTACTAACTATCTACCGAGTACAAGGTACCACATACCGTACGTACGCAGCGCCGTTGCTAGCTAGCTAGTATCGGCCATGACCGACTAGGGGCCGGGCGAGCGACGCAAGCAATGCGGGAACCGAACAAGGCAAACAGCCCCTGGTCCAGGGGCATGATTGGCCGGTTGGTCGATTGGAAGGAAGGCAGGGGGAGAAGATGGAAACAGTTCGAGAGACCAAAAAAAAAACAGTGACGATGAGGACGAGGCCGAAGGACCACAGCGACAAGAGGTACTAGGTGTATACCAGAGGTACACGGTACATACCTACCTAGGTAGGTAGAGAAACTAGAGGTACAGAGTGGTACAGAGTACGAGCCACAAACATCACGGTGCGAATATACCCTTTCCGGTTTGTGGCGTTGGTAATAGGATGCTCATATTGTATGCATGCACTCTTCCTGAAGCCCTCTTCCTTGCACTTTCGCTTCTCAGTTTTGTTCCAGAAGGATGTGAAACTGGAGGCCGAAACTAGGAGTACTCGGTGCATCGTGGTCACTGCGAGCATGTCATACTCCAACCCGCTTGGGGGAGGTGGGAATAAGGCTAGGGATTATTTGTCAGGGCCCAAAAGCTTGTGTTGTCCTATCCGTTGCATCGTGGGTTGGTTCATGTTCCTAGAAAGGACGTTCTAGGAATCATCATTGAACATGTCGACTAGGGATACGGTATTTGTACGCGGCAGTATGATGCGGAAGACAGTTTTGTAGACCCTGCAGCGGCGCAGCCGCGTAGCATTGCCAATCCGGAACCGCAGCGGAGGGATACTACTGCTTGTAGATACATCGCAGCTTGGGCCCTCATTCAAGAGAAACTCGTCCAAAAGGGCAGGTGAATAGCGTGCTAAGTCATCCTTGGGGCCGGATTTCCAAGCGATCGCTTAGAAATGGTCGGTCGGCAATGGCGGTGTTGCTTCAAGACTAGAGTTGGCCGTCGGGTATGAGAGCAAGGTGACGGCGAGGAGGTTACTGCCTCCAGGAAGGAGTATGCATGGAAAATCCATACCGTTGATCCGGAGTCTGCCCGGTTAATCATCTTGAAGCGGCGGGGGGCGGTTCGTCTCTTGAAACCCCAAAGACGGCTTTCTTGTCTGAAAGACAATGGTAATAAATTTGAATCCAAAGCTGCTAAAAGGCTGTGGGGTACCGAGTGTTCAAGCTAGAGGTGTTAGGGTGTCTGACAGGGTTATTGCCGTGTCGAGGAAATAATGCGAGAGACATCGGCCCAACCAGGAAAATGCGCTCGGGCCATGATTTTCTCCCATTGGACCCGAAGAGGACCGTTGCAGCAGCGAAAATTTGGCTTGCTCGTAGCAAGGCCGGAGCCCCGGCCAAAGCCAGAGCTCAAGAGAAGTGAGAACAGAAAGAGCAATCTGGGTGGAGACGGCGGCACCGTCAGAGCACGCATTGAGAGAACATCCGTCATCTGGTTGCGCCCGTTGACTGTACACCGCCATCCGTGGCTCCGGTTCATATGTAAGTTGCGCCTTTTCCGCTCAATGGTAACGGTGTGCAATCTCGACTTTTGCCCATCGGATTCCGAAGTGGTTTGGGTGACGCCGACACCCCAAAGTGCCACTGATTAGGTGAAAGCACCGAGTATCGCTACCTCTTGCCCTTCTGGTAGGCAATAAAGAGCAGCCCAATTCTTGATCGTCAGCGCCTCTCTCCACTCTTTACAGGGGACGTCTCGGGAGAGCAACTGCGCCCGAGGGCCCGGAAAGCTGGACTGAGCTCAAACTGGATTTTGCAAAGCATGCCACTGCGGGAGCTTACCGATGCTACATACCAGGCGTTGGTGATAAGCACATATTACCTTACAGATACCTCGCCTTCTCAAATCTCGATGAGAAGTTTGCGGCCTTGTTTATCATGTCCCTGCGCTGAGTGGCGGTGATTGTCGAACCAGCCCCAACGTCTTTTTCTCGATCAAAGGCACGGGCACTGGGATCATCATCCAGAGGCTTATTCTGGGAGGCGGTGTGGGTGGCGTAGAGGGATGGTCCTCGTTGGGTGTCCTGCAAAGGGTGGTGAGCTGGTGAGCAGGTGAACTGGGTGGGATGTAAAGGCGCAAGGCGCAAGGCACAATTGGGTGTGGCAAAATGATACGTGCCAGGCAATCTGGCAGGAGAAAGGGAAGTAGAAGCAAAAGGAGGATCTTTTTCCTGAAGGAAGGATGTCACTTACACTGTATTCTTTCAGTCTTCGCGCCGTGGCTTCATCGTGAGGATTGCTTGCTGAACCCGACTTCGATGATCTGGCTGAGGTAGAAGCGGTATCAATACCCATGACCTCCCTCTTCAATCTTGCTTGCTTCTCCTCTGGGGTTTCATGCCAGGAAGCATCCCCTCCACCGCCGGTAGCTTGTGAAGGGCCCTTTGCCCCCCGTCCAGTGTTGAATTTACGATTCTTCAATTTGGTAGGATCAACTCTTGCAGACCAGTCTCCGTGGGATGGCGCCAATGTCATCCATTCATCGCGCTTTACCGGCGCCGATGACGCTGCAGCTGTAGCAACTTGCGGACCTATCGCCGAAGGTGCGGAAGACTTTGTAGGGTGGTTGTTGGCTGAGGGTAGCCTGGGGCCGAAATCATCATCACCATCGTCATCATCTGTGTCAGAGTCCCCGTCGTCGGCTGCTCGCGCAGGCCCTGAGGGCGGGCGTTCGTCCAAAGGTGCTGGTGGCAGGGTTGGACCGATGACTCGAGGTCGCTTTGCGGCGGGGTTTGTGCCTTCTTGAGCAGATTTCGCCGAAGAGGGAGGGAGAGGGCCAGTCGAGGAGTCGGACGATTCGTCGTCATGGTCGTCATGGTCGTCATGATCATGGCTTCTCTTGCGGTTTTGCAGGTGCGAAGGGAGTTGTGGCCCCATAGAAGACATGGTCGCCAACAATGTTCGATAGGGTATTGCTGTAGTGCCGGATCAAGGCGGCAGCGGAAACGGCAGCGACATACAAGTTCGGAGGACAGCGCGCAAAGCAGGATAGAGCACTACCTCCACCTAGGGCTCGACTTTGTGATCTTGATCGACTAACAACAATCCGCAGTTTCGGGATTGTGGGTGGCAAGGTTTGACGAGCGTTAAGCGGAAGTGGGGCCCCGGCAGTCCCAGGGTCCAAAGTGCCTAGGTAAGGACGAAGTACAAGGCCAAGGAAACAGTGAGCAGTAGCCTACAGTGTACCTACCAAGTAAGTAAGTGTACCTAAATTGCTACTGGGTATAGGCACGCCGAGCAAGGCCAATGGTTAAGCTTACTAGCCCAGCAGCCACGCCGTAGCTAAGACGACGGGCAGCGTCACGGGGCCCTATCACAAATTGAGCCTGAGTTGATTGCTTTATTCCTTGTCTTCTTTTCATCACTGGCTCATGGCCGATGAGTTTCTTCAAATCCGGCAACATACCTCGTATGCAAACGACCGAATGCGCCCGAGTGCATATATTTTTCTCTGCTGCTGCGCCCCGCGGGCTTTCTATTCAGGCGATTCGATGGAGCTCCAAACCTGCAAGCGCCTGGAACAATCGCCCTGGCTGACCTCGCTGCATCCGCCCGAGTCCTCTACCACTCAGATACCAGGTCAAGTGAGACTTGGACCTCTTTCGTAATAGCTGACGGCTCTTCCCCTCAATCCACCGGGGCTTTGTACCTAGGTATGCACCAGTTCCTTGACCGGAGGAAAACATTCCTGCAACCGCCATTCGAGGCTCTGGAAAAAGCACATGCAGGGTCTCAAGTTCGCGATTCCTAGAGCTGGACCTTTTCTCCCAGCCAAACATCAGAAGCCTCGCTCCGAGGGCTGGGAGGTTGCCTTCCTCATTTTGCTTCTCGGCTCCTCATCTTTCGTTTTACCATTGCCTTCTTTACAGGCGTTATTTATCCTATCATTGATCAGTCGATGTAAGCTCCTCTCCCTGTCTGCTTCTCCATTTAAAGGCGATGTGAGATCAGAGGTACCATATCCGCCGCTCTGAGAGGCGTCCAGCAATATGGGTGGAATTGATGTTTCCTCCGTGGTGAGCTCCATCATCTCGGCTTTCGGCAGTGGAATGGATATTTTCCATCGTCTGGGAGGAAAGAAAAGGAAAACCAGTGCGAGACTCCCTCGACCATCTGAGGAGGAACAATGGCTACAGCACTCACTAAAGAATCGGCCTGTGGAGATCAAACATGAATACGATCACCAAGTGGCAAAATTCGGCCGCCAATTTGAAGTTGGTGACACTGCTGCTCAGTCAAGTCTGGCACATACCCTTCTTGTCCTCAACACGGGACTGATCAACTTGATCAATCATGCCCTTTCCGGAGACCCTAGGACCATATCTTCCTCTCAAAGGACCTTGCTTAATCTTTCTGAAACCGCCGCTGTTGACACAATGAGCGCTATCGGACAGCTTAGTTCCCGCCTCAGCCTAGTTTCATCATCTAGGCTAGCTCTTGAGTCCAAGGAGAGCCGAAGATCTGTCGAAAAGCATACTCACAAGGAACGCAAGTCTAATTCAACGGCATCAACCAAAAAGACCAAACGGCCACCTCCGACGCCATTACTGGTCCGCGGTGGCTGGGTGAGGTCCAGAAGCGGTTCTTCGGTTGTCTCTGGGGCAGCCGCAAAGAAGGCAAGGGGACAGCAGTCACAGAAGCATCAGCGTTCCAATTCCGATTCCACAGTGTCGAAGTCGTCGGCATCCCGGTCCTTCGACACCAAGCCAAAGCGGGAAGAATCGGCCAGCGAGGTTTCCGGCTGTACCTGTAAAACTGCCCCAGGCCGACTCGAAGAATCAAAGACACTTAACGGATGCAAGTCAAGCGAGCAGCCCAGACCACAGAGTCAACAGAGCATGCTTATTGTGCCTGCGGACTTCTTCGAAAATGCACAGAACCATCCCGAGCCAGCTGTATTCCAGCAACCTCCACCTCGACCGCCAAAAATCCCGCTTCATAGCCGCCCCAACCCAGCACAGACCCGGGCGCGCCCGACGTCAACCATGACATTCATGACTGCCAGCACTAAAATAGGGGAAATACCAGAATCCAAGTGGCCGGACAGGTCATTGTCAGCCGAAGAGGAAGGCTCGCGGAAAGTGCCGTACGTTATCCCACCTCCGCTGGAGCCGAGCGAACAGAAGAAAAAGAAAGGTCTCAAGTTCTGGCGGCGAGAAGACAAGCGGCGTGACATTGCCGCCTACTGAGATTTCAAATTGTTATAAGCACAGGCGTTGGTGGAGGATAGTGCCTTTCAAGCCTGAGTTTGAGGACCAAGTGATGATCCGAGTGACGACCATCTTTTATGTAATTGTTGATATGATCATGAGATTCCCCAGGATTCAAAGTTTTGAGATCCCTCTTTTCCATTCACTCTGGTATCATTTCATCGAGCAATGGTGATCCCAATCCCAATATTAGATGACCAAGTTGGACCGCTTCCCTGGTTGTAAAGATAACTACGAGTGGCTGTGTAAATCCCTTGCCACTGCAGCCTCGTCAGTTTGTCTAATAAAAATTCTCCACCCATCGATCAATAAAAAAATTCATTATATCCAACAACCTCTACAACAACGGAACCTAACTACATATTAGTTTTTTTTCCCTCAACAGATCGTTCGTTCTCCTTCCGCTTCTCGCTTCGTTTCGCCTCCCCTCGCCCTAGTCAACCGACACGAATACGTAGCCTCCAAGATGGCGACGGACGCGATCCCCGTTCCCAAACCGGGCGAGGGCGAGCCGATTGTTTTTTTCGATATCCAGATCGGCGGTAAGATTTTACTTTGATCATCTGCGCTTCTCCATTGTGGTCATAGCATACGGCGGCGTGCACTTTGCGAAGAAGGAGGAAAGGTTTTCAACGCCATACTCCTGCACGAAAGCGCAAGGCCTCGAAATGCGTACGCGGCGGGAGATCTGTGTTGTTCAGATCTCACTCACCCTCAGTCCCCGTCCTCTTCTGTTTCCTCTGTCTTGAGGATGCCCTCTCGCCGCCGTCTACGTCGCTACAACTCCTGTAGCTATGGTCCCTCCAATACCACCCCCTCTCTGCCGCCAGACTCCCTCAATTACTGCTCTTCTCTAACTAAATGATATCCAGGTGAGCCCCTAGGACGCATCAAGATGCACCTCTTCTCCAACACGGTGCCCAAGACGGCAGAGAATTTCCGCCAGTTCTGCACAGGAGAGCATAAAGGACCGGGCGCCCAGCCGATGGGGTATAAAGGCAGCAAGTTTCACCGCGTGGTGAGTATTGTCTTCGCGATTCTCGTTCATTTTTTTCTCTCTTTCTGTTGGCACATTTTTTTGCTACGGAAATCCGCTCGGCGTGAATGGAGTGTCACGGTGTGAAGGGAAGCGTGAAAAAGCCTGGCAAGCAGGTCGAGGGAGGTAATTGTCGTTATGCCTGGGAGTGAGGTCAAGGAAGGGATGGCGGAATGGATGAACGAGTGGTAGAATAGACCTGAATGCCAGTCTGGGAGCGGGATACTATCTCTTGCCGTGATCCTTCCTCCCTCTTTCTCCGCTCTCTACTACCCTCTTCTCTCCCCTTATCTTTTTTTCCCACCTATTTCAACAACTGAATCCACAACTAACAGCACCGCTCCTCCTCTGGGGTGGGTTGGGGATTAGATCAAGAACTTCATGATCCAAGGCGGCGACTTCCTTCACTCAGACGGCACGGGCAGCACGAGCATCTACAACAATACGGCCTTCGCGGACGAATCCTTCGCCATCAAGCACACGCGGCCCGGGTTGTTGTCGATGGCCAACTCGGGCCCAAACACCAACGGATGCCAGTTCTTCATCACCTGCGCCGCCACGCCCTGGCTCGACAACAAGCACGTCGTCTTCGGCCAGGTCGCAGACGAAGATTCCCTAAAGGTCGTCCGCATGATTGAGAACACAAGGACTGCCGGGCCAGGCGGGCGGGGGCAGGGCGAGAGGCCCGTGTTAGATGTCAGGATCGTGCAGTGTGGCGAGATGTAGCAAAGGGAGGTGTGGGTGAGTCTGAGCCAGGACGAGGTTCAGGGGCCAGGGGGGGAAAGGGTGAGAGCTGTGGTGAAGGGTGGTGAAGGGTGGTGAACATCTAGGCGTGGGAGACAAGTGTGGGATAGCGAGAGGGTTGGAAAGAGAGAACAGAGCATGAGACCACTTGATCGTACCGGAGAGCTTGGAAAGTGACTGTTAAGTGCGCTTCGTCACCCGGAAGACAAACACACGACCGGGGAGATCTAAAAGAATAAATGGTCAGGACGTCACCAATAGGCCATACGTGGTGCCAGTGCCAGTGCCGTTTGTACTAATCAATTATAGCAACAACAATAATGTACAGGTGATATAGCGGCAGTTTCTTCAGTCCCTGCGGAGCTCGCTCATTCGACTCTAGGCAACGAGTCTCTCGCTTCCCTTAGCACAAGATACTCAATCACATCGACCTCGCCATCCTGATCGAGTGATAGTTTAGGAAAAGGCAGGCGCGCGGTTCTCGTCGCCGTCACCGTTGCCGGCCGCTTGCTCTTGCCCTTTCCCCCGGGGCTGCTCCCACTCTCTCTCCCTGGCCGACCCGGACCATATTCACAAGGTATTCTCTTCGGTGCACCTAGCATCCACACTCCCTGTTGTTCCCATCGTCTCTGCCTTTTGACTGACCCTTGCCAGTCTCGGCGCCATTGCAGCGCGAGGTCCGGGTACCAAAGACTGCCCATTTTCGATGGCCCGAAGAGCAGAGATTCGAGAACGGTCCAGCCGTTGTCCTCATCAGCAAGAGAGGTGCTGCCAGAAGGCAAATGTTCGCCGGAGAAACCCACGCCGAGGTTGAGGCCCAGATTGACGTGGATGATATGGCCTTTGGTCCGCAGGCGGCTGTCCGAGTGCTGGAGCAGGAAACTTCCCAACACCATGGCTGACCAGGTCAAGCACATCTTTTGTTCGGCGGACTCGGAGAAACCCTCGAGCTGCTTGTTGATAAATGTACTGGCAATGTCCGCTATAGCGGGCAAGAAGTCAAACTGCTCAGACCCATATCCCCTCTCTCCCTGTGCGTCCGGGCCCTCAGTGAGATGGTGAAGGTAAAGTTGTTGACAGAACACAACGAGCGCACAGCACAACTGCAGCTCCGTTGGACTGAGGTTGTCGTACCTGTGCAAAATGTGGCTGAATTGACGACATCGTTCAATTAGTTCTAGAGCTCGTTTAGTCTGCCCAGCAAGGCTTTGAAATGTCAGTATTCGGTCCAACAGCCGTTGCATCGTATTCAGCGATGCGGCGAGTTCAACTGATAGATCTAGCCCGGATAGTAGCGTTGGGGATTGTGCACGCATTTGGTGGCTAGGCGGAGTACTTTGCCTTGACTGCGGTTCCCTGTTCGTTGATTCTGACTTGTTGCTGTCATTGTGAAGGAGAATCTTTCGATTCCGGTAGCCGTACAGCGCTTTCCAGCTAGGTAATGTCAATCATTTCCGCAATCTGGGAATGCTCGAGGACGTTTTAAACTCACCTCTCTAACCTGTTCCCGACCACGCGAGCAACGGCACTGTCGGGGTGGTCGTCAATATAATGCTGCGCTATATTTTGGAAGGCTTCGAAATGGGCAACGAATGCTTCGGCCTCGCTCGACATGTACTGTTAGATGTCACCTAGTGCTCGCACCTACAAAAAGGTGTAATCAAAGCTTACCGCAATACTAATCATACGCCCGACCGTAAAGATGACAGCTTCCTCAGGCCCAGGGCTGGTGGAAGATACCCTTTGTCGTAACCTCATCATAGCTAAACCACGATGGTAGAGCATCAGCTGGTCCTCTGATGGACTATTGCCCTGAGCAAGAACCCATGCTGTGCGGCTAACGGCTACAGTTGCATCGAACAGCATGTCATCTTGAAGCGCAAGCGGCCAGCATAGGTCGAGTTGTGTATTGTATCCCATCAGATCGTCAAAATTGCCAGCTTTATGTGGTGCCCATACATGGATATCTGTGAGTCAATGTCAACAAGATTCTTAGATCGCAGGTGGTCGGCCGCCGGAGGCATACTTACGGTAGTCAACCATGGACATTACTGCCTTTGTATTCGAACCAGGAAAAGCACTGAATGGATCTGCTCGTAGTCCGGTCTGGATTGCAAGGCTCATCTGTGTCTCACTTGACTCGCCTTGCTCAGTCAATTGTTGCTTAGGTGTACCGCTTTTCAATGGTGACATCTTTTCTGGGCTTTCGACCGGCGGCGTTGACGACGTCGACTTCCATCCAACCAAGCTTCGAGCGTATCCAGCACCTTGCCGCGCAGAAAGCCTTTGCCGTTGGCGTTTTCCTGCACTCTGAAATCGCCGTGCCTGACTGGAGACCAATTTGGATTTAGCAACCTGGAACGACTCTGGGCCTTGGTCAATGAAGACGTGCTCCGGAATTTTTGCCGAAGCATTTCTCTTCTTCGACTGTTCAGGCATATGCAATTGATCACCTTTGGGATATATGATGAGAGACGTGAGATGAAAATGAATGTGGGTGTTGAATGTTTCCTCAGTACGATCGATATATGGGTCTGTCCTTCCCCGACTATATGCGCTAATAACGCATCGGCTTTACATTGAAGATTTGCCCCTTACAACGTGCAACGTGTTGAACCCAATTCCAAACAGGTATCCGGAACCTTTCAGTTGCCGATGACTCAGCTTGCGAAAAATAGAGACCGCTGAGGCACAAGGAAAGTTCTTTATAAACAGGCGCGGTTCTAGCCACTTCGACACAGGCTTGAGACTCTCGGATTCTAGGATGGTGGGTTCAAGAATGCCTGCGCGTGGTGTCTGGAATTTGGCCCCGGGATATTGTAATCTAATACTCCTGATCCTTTCCTGTTCTCTCCGAGCCGAGAACAGGCTTCGAAGATGCAAGGCTTTTGCCCGAGATTGGCCCAGCCTATGGCATGCTTGTCGATGCTGAAGCGAGGCACCAACTCGTGTGGATCCGCCGGAACCCGCCTTCATGCTCAGCAAGGCTGACAATTAGGTGGAATTCCGCCTTAAATCCGATTTGATCAGCTTTCCAGCCTCGTGTACCAAGTAGCAACGTGGATAGCCGCAGTCTTGATAATGGGAGAATTGCCCCGCCAAAAATCAAACCCTGGCTAGAGGCGCATCATCAGACCCTGTTGAATTGCAGCGGTCACAGCAGCGGAGGCAAAAGTTGTCCCTTCTAGCCATGAAGGTGGAAGGCCTGAACAATTGAATGGTCAAGTTTCTGCATCGTAGCCCGCCAGCACCCAGGCCTACCGCATTCGGCAGGCGCTATGCAAAGTGCCCGGAGAAAAATGGGATTCCTTTTTGAACACGAGACTGAAGTCGGCCATGACAAAAATGCGCTTGTGAACATCCAAATCCAGATGATCGCACGCTGCTGGTACAGCTTGTTAAAACAGTGTTCACTAACTCCTGAACAACTATAAACCCGTTACTCAAGTAACAACTTACTTCACAACTTACCTCATTACCTTAGCGAAACCCGCGCAGTGACCAATGGAGACCCAACGAAGTGAAAGAGGTAGGATTGAAGGCCTCTAACTTTGGAAGAGTTGACCAACTTGCTGCCTCGCCGGAATAGCATCGAAGTCGCGAGGCTGCAAGAATCTGCCAATCGGAACATGCGTCTCGGTAGAATAGCTAGTCCGGGTTAAACTTCTCTCTCCTTTAATTGGCTGTCGTGGGTTCTTGAATTCATGGTGCTCAGAGATTGACTCGTCTTGAAATAACGCAAAATCTTGATAGATCGTCCTCGTAATTCTGCTTCCAACTCGCACGCTGCATGAATAATCAAGATGCCTCGTGACGAGGTGCCAGTCCTCGACAGTACTTTATATGGTGCATCCAGAAGATGGTGGAAGGATGTAAAGATGCTCTTGCCCAACTTGTCAAAATCCCATCTTGCGCAGCTATAGCGACCTCCGTGAGTACACAACGCTATCAGATTGTGAACAAAATTCATCCTGTCTGCAAAGAGCATGAGTTCTATGACAGAACGCGCCATCCCCGCTGGAAGTCTTGTCGTCGTGAGCGGAGCGAACGGTTTCATCGCAAGCCATGTTGTTGATCAGCTTCTGCTGGCTGGCTATCGTGTCAGGGGAAGCGTCCGTAACGCAAAGAAGTCCGCATGGTTAATTGGATATTTTGGAGACAAATATGGTGCCGGCAAGTTCGAGTTGATTGAGGTGCCGGAAATGGCCGCGGATGGAGCTTTCGACGAAGCAGTGAAAGGCGCCTCCGGATTCATTCACACGGCTACACCGGTCATGGTGTCGTACGATCCAAATGAAGGCATTCCGATCGTGGTGAATGGCACAGTGAACGCGCTCAAGGCTGCGGCCAGTGAGCCCTCAATCAAACGCTTTGTCCTGACTTCGTCTTCCACTGCAGCGATCAGTCCGAAGCCAAACATTGAATTCAGCGCAGATGAATCCACTTGGAATGACGAAGCGGTAAAAGCAGCCTGGACTCCTCCTCCCTATGAGGGCGAACAGAGGAAACTCGATGTATACTCGGCTAGTAAAACACAGGGCGAGCAAGCTGCGTGGAGGTTCGTGAAAGAGGAGAAGCCTGACTTTGTTTTGAACACCGTCCTCCCGAACTGCAATATGGGTCTGGTCCTCTCACCCGAGCATCAAGGGGCACCAAGCACAGTCGGCTGGCTCAAAGCCCTCTGGAATGAGTTCAAAGGGCAAGAGAAACTCAAGTTCAACCCCCCACAGTACTATGTCAACGTCCAAGACACAGCCCGCGTTCACGTTGGGGCTTTGATATTTCCGGACGTCCAAGGGGAGCGCTTGTACGACTTCGCCTACCCATTCAATTGGAATGATATCCTTGCCATATACAGGAAATTGTATCCTGAACACAAGTTCATGGATGATATCCCTGATCTCGGCAGGGATCTCAGCAAGGTCACAAACGAGAGGGCGGAGGAAATCGTGAAGCGATTTGGAAGACCCGCATGGACGAGCTTGGAGGACAGCGTGGCCGATGCCGCGAAGGGTTGGGCTTGAGCAAGGACCCTTGCCCTGGATACTGTACGCAGTCGCATTCAATATGGGTCGATGGTCGCTCACGTGATACTACATCACGTGGTCTATACCGTTGACCATGTATGGCGAGGACGGGGTAGAGTAGACTCTCCATTCAGAGGTCGCGGTTCCGAACCCAGCCCGAGTTTTTCCTAGTCCCCTCCTTGTCCTCATTTCTAGATTCGTCCTCCACAAATCGTTGGGCGTCTTCGGCGTCATCATGATGAGTCCCCGTCACCTATGGTTTCTTTGACCCGCGGAACTCGACCACAAGTAGGATACATATTATTCAACAGCCGGCTGATCGGTCGGGAAGTTGAGGGGTGAAGGATACTTTCAGTTCTTCCTTGGTCCTTCGCGTTCCAACGTTCCCAAGTCATTCATTCAAGCCCTTCGTTTCTGTTACTTGATCCTTTGTCTTTCTTCACCCAAAGCCTGCTCCTGGTGAACATGAGGTACCAAACACTTCGATTTACCATGTTTTATAAAGAGCCAAAGCACGAAACCAGACAGACATCCAATGCGCAACCCGCGAGCGGAGCATCATCCTCAGGATCTAGTCTGCGATCACCAACTTCGACCGTCTCGCTGTTGTCAAGATACTCAGCTAGTTCAATGTTCAGTCCGCAGACGAGGAGCGACGGAGAAGCAGGAAGAAGATGACGAGCAGGGAACGCACAGATATATATTTCATACAAACAGGAATCCGTGCTTGACCACGGGTTTATGCTTCGAGAACAAGAGCCCAGGCGGAGCTTAGGCAGAAGAGCCCCTGCCTGGCTCTGAGATGGACTCCCGAAATATCCAAGCCGGCATGCTGATGAATCCAATTTCTGACGGAAGGCACCGACCGCATTGACTTGGATACCACTGTGCTTCTAGAAATGAGACAGGATTGTCTCTCACATACCTCCTCGCCCTCGGTTGGTGAGCGACGTGAGGTCAATTATTACGGGAGAAGCATCACCGGGATGCTGACTGATCGGATACTGACCGTCGGCGATCCTCTCACAAATTGGACGTCACCCAAATCTTTTGCATGGACTAATGATTCACGAAAGAAATGTATATGAGTACCGAAGGATGTTGGCATTGAGGGACGAAGATATGGCTGGTCATGTAAGATGTACATATGTAGCCATGGCGCTGGAAGAGGATATGAAATGTGGATTTAGCGATACCCCTGTATGACTGTGCTCCATGTTTGTTTCTCAATCGCATGATCATTTGACTTGATCAAAAGGAAAAGCCATGTGACATCCTAATCGTCTTCCCATCACCTGATGCCTGTCACACTGTTCTTATAGCCTTACGGCATGGTATTTTTCACATGCCTCGGGACTGAGAGGGCTGTGAGTGAAGAGATGAATTTGATCAGTGCCCCCTCGGGGGTCGGGCCACGCTGGAAGGTGGCGGAAGCAGCGGCCGAAGCATGTGAAGTCCGCAGGCTCGGCTTTGGAGGAGACTGTGCGGGGGCAGCATAGAGCCTGGAGCAAACTCCTAGAGGAGCCTAGGGCAGCCTAGGGCAGCCTAGGTGCGTCCAATACCACTGGTTATGCTCTACCTGAAGGATTCCGTGGAGGTGAGAACTGCGAGCCTCGCCCGGCCCGCTGGGTCTGAGAAGGGGAATATTCCCCGGACAAGTCGGAGTCCAGCCCATTGACAGTCGGCAAACTCGGACAAGCTTTGCTGCACCCCAGGAAGATACAAAAACCGGAGTCACGGCCATCAGAAGACTCAAGCAGAGACATTGTTCGGTCTTAAGACGGTGTGGGAACAAAACATTGTGTGGGTACTACCTAGTTGTACAGGGTAGGTAGGACAGCTACTGATTGTGGGCACCAACCAGCTGGAACATATTTGGCAGGTCAGGCAAGTCAAGGCTGGTCACCGGGAAGCCGAGGTTCATTGCTGTCAATTGTCGTCTCCTTGGTTGCGCCGTGTCGTCAACCACAATCCTGGGGTCGAATCTCCCGTTACTGGTTACTGGCTGCGCAGGTGATCGAGTTCGTCTCAAGCTTCAAAAACTCATCATCCTTCTTCCTTTCGATCCTCTTCCTCGACAACACCTCCTCCCAGCCATCTACACCCGTCTTCAAATCAACTTCTGTGTCCGTCCAAAATGACCCCTCCTCGTGTTATTGTTGTTGGTGGAGGCCGTAAGGAAGCCCTTCTCTTTTCCATCCCAAAGTAATCGATTAGCTAACTTTCGGGGACTTCAGTGTCTGGTCTCAGCGCCGCCCATACCGTCTATCTGAACGGAGGCAACGTCCTTGTTCTGGACAAGAATAGTGAGTCTAGTCGTCCTTTCGGCCCACACCCACCACGACTGACGCACGGGCAGACTTCTTCGGTGGCAACTCGACAAAGGCCACCTCTGGTATCAACGGTGCTCTCACCCGAACCCAGGTCGACCTCGGTATTCAAGATAGTGTCAAGCAATTCTATGAGGATACGCTCAAATCTGCCCGTGACCAGGCCAGGCCAGATCTCATTCGAGTTCTCACATACCAATCCGCTGCGGCCGTGGAATGGCTGCAGGATGTCTTCAACCTTGACCTCACTCTTGTTTCTCGATTGGGGTATGTGACGATTTAAATCCTTGAGAGCTCAAGTCTGACAGACTGTACAGCGGCCACTCTTTTCCCCGTACCCACCGTGGACACGATGCGAAATTCCCCGGTATGGCTATCACCTATGCCCTGATGCAAAGACTCGAAGAGCTCTGCGAATCTGAACCCGAGAGAGTTGAGGTGATCAAGAAGGCCAAGGTCACATCTCTAAACACGCAAGGCAACTTGGTCACCGGTGTTACCTACGAATACGGCGGTGAGAAGCACTCGGTGGACGGTGTTGTCATTTTGGCTACTGGTGGATATGCCGCAGATTTTACAGAGACCTCCCTTCTCAAGAAGCACAGACCGGACACCTTTAACCTGTCGTCAACCAATGGCACGCATGCCACTGGAGACGGGCACAAGATGTTGATGGCCATTGGCGCAAATGACATTGATATGGACAAGGTACAAGTGCACCCCACCGGTCTGGTTGATCCCAAGGATCCCCACTCCAAGTGGAAGTTCTTGGCTGCTGAAGCCCTTCGAGGCGAAGGCGGTATTCTCATCAACAGCGATGGCCAACGATTTTGCGACGATCTTGGCCACCGTGACTACGTTTCTGGCAAGATGTGGGAGGAGAAAGAGAAGGGGAAATGGCCCATCCGCCTGATTCTCAACTCCAAGGCCTCAAACGTCCTTGATTTCCATACCCGACATTACTCTGGTCGTGGCTTGATGAAGAAGATGACGGGCAAAGAACTGGCCAAGGAGATCGGCTGCGGTGAGGCTGCGTTGGACAAGCAGTTCAAGGAGTACAACGCTATTGCCAAAGGCGAAAAGAAGGATCCTTGGGGCAAGAAGTATTTCCACAACATGCCCATGGACATCAATGACACTTTCCACGTTGCATTGATGGAGCCCGTGGTGCATTTCACCATGGGTGGTATGGAGATCAACGACAAGGCCCAAGTGCTCAACAAGGAACACAAACCCTTTGAAGCTCTGTTCGCCTGCGGTGAACTTGCTGGTGGTGTACACGGCGCTAACCGACTTGGTGGTTCATCGCTCTTGGGCTGTGTGGTCTACGGCCGAGTTGCTGGCGCATCGGCTTCTCAATACCTATTCCACAAGCTTACCACTCAAGGAGGCGCCACCGGCGCTTCTCAGCGTCTAGGTCAAATCTCGTTACACATTGATCCTAGCACCCCTGGTAAGATCTCAGTGGAATGGGGAAGCGGCGCTTCCCCAACCCCCTCAGCCGGCACTCAGACGACCTCGCAGCAAGCCCAAAGGAGCGCAGCGCCAGTGATGGACGGCAACAAGGCCGAAGAACCCGGCAAGAAGAAGGATGTCAACGATATCAGCAACTTCAAGGTCCCGGATAAAGAGTATAGTCTGGAAGAGGTTGCCAAACACAACAAAAAGGATGATCTGTGGATTGCCGTCAAGGGCGTAGTGATGGACGTCACCAACTGGCTTGATGAGCATCCAGGTGGTCCCCAAGCATTGTTCAGCCACATGGGCAAAGACGCTACCGAAGGTGAGTCTGAAAAGATTGGCTCTTAGCAGTCAAGTTGGCTAATACACGTGCAGAATTTGAGATGCTCCACGACGACGAAGTGATTCCGAAATACGCTGCCGACATCGTCATTGGCCGCGTAAAGGGCCAAAAAGTTCGTCTGGAGTATTAGGTCGCGTGATGAGCTTCACCTTTGGAAAGTACACTTTTTGGGAAGACAGCATGGAGTTGACCACTGTATCATGAACAGCTATAGCCTCTGTATGTCTTGAGATAAAAAATGAATAAATCAAGCTGCGTTTGCTTAACTTGTTGCCTGAATGCGCTTTTGCGTGTTGCATGCCTGTCGCTGCTGCCGGAGGATTGACGCCGAGACGCTTCCAGATGTGGAAACTGATGGTTCAAATGACCGTCATTTGAACACCTCTCGAGACCATGATTTTGGCTACCCAGGTCGCCTCAACTCGAACCTCCAAAGCCTTATGCGACTTCTTTCCTCTTGTCCTCTGTCCCATCCTACCGGCCGGCGTACCTGAAGACTCGTCCAAAATCGGGAACTACAAGGCAGCGCGGAAAGGGCGCAGCGAGACATTGATTCAGGTAAGGACTACCTGATCAGACTCATGCCTCTCGTCCACACCCCCGCCTTCTGAACGATGCCAGACACGTCGCGCGCCGCCAGCAGACAAGTTCAACTCAGAAAAGGAGGGCACGCTGGTCGGCATACGAGCTCAGAAGATAGCGTGCGCAGCAGGCTGGATTTTATGGCGAGGTGGCGCCTTTGTATTCCAACGCTATGTTCTCCTTGTTACGACTGTCGTTAACATCAGGGTCACTTCAGCCTAACTTGCTAATCACCTTCAAGTAAACAGGGCAAACTTGGCCTCCGACTCCTTCCAAACCTTCGACAACCCTTCGACGACACCCGTCGGTCGGCCGCAGTTCGCGCCAGATTCGATTGCTCCGTCCGCACCGCATTCCCTTTTCCCGTCAAGATGGACCGCCGGGAGATCCTGTCCAAAGGCTCCGCACTCCAGAAAGCCATCGCTGCGAAGGAGCCTTCTGCAAACATTTTGACCATCCTGCGTGACTTAAAGGCAAACGTCCGGCCCAGTGAAGAACTCCTGCGCGCCACGGGAATAGGCAAGATCGTCAATAAAGTAAAGGGAGTCCCCAATATGGACCCTCAAGTCAGCCAACTCGCTGCGGAGATAATATCTCGCTGGCGACACGTGGTCAACGAGCAGAAGCTGGCAAGCGGTACATCTACACCCACCGCGAACGGCGCCAGATCAAACGGCACCAGTTCCCCGGTACCCCAGAAAGCCGCCACACCCACTCCGAAGGCGTCTAGTCCCGGGGTTGCACCTGATAAGCGCAACTGGAAAACAGACAAAGTCCCCCGTGACGAACTGACATCCGATACGGCCCGGAACAATTGTATTGGTCTCATCTACGATGGTCTGTGCCTGGGCTCCGAAATCCCCATGAAACAGATCCTTGAGCTAGCCAAACAAATCGAATCCGCCGCCCTCAATCTCCCTGACGCAAAAGGATCCTCAGGTTCGCCCGTGTACAAGGACAAAATTCGCTCCTTGTACCAGAATCTCAAGAATAAATCCAACCCTGGATTGCGAGTGCGCATTCTGTCAGGAGAAGTCACCGCGCAAAGATTTGTCACCATGACTCACGAAGAGATGAAATCCCGCCAACAAAGAGAGGAAGACCTCAAGATTGCCAAGGAGAACATGAACAATGCCATGGTTGCGCAAGAAGAGAAGTCCGTGAGTACCTCTCTGGAGTGCGGAAAGTGTCACCAGAAAAAAGTCAGCTACTCTCAGGCGCAGACCCGAAGCGCAGATGAACCGATGACGACATTCTGCGAGTGTCTTAATTGTGGCAACCGGTGGAAGTTTTCTTGAGACACCTGAACAAGAATTTTATACCGGTGGTTTTCGCGAGGCATGTGTAAGAATGCTAGGCACGGGAGAAGCAAGCCTTCTTGGACATCACTTTAAATTGGTTTCGTCAAGCAAATCAAATCTTGGGTGCCGAGGGGAGATAAACCTGAGTTGATAAAGGTTGTCCTCGATTGTATCCGACTCCAGCAGCAGACCAGAGAGACGAACGAATGCTGTTCTCAAATCGCCTATTGGGAACGCCGACTTGGTCCGAGGGCTTTTGCTAAACTACGCCGCAAATCAGTCTTCTCCTTTCAGCTCTGCTTATGAATTTTGATAATTCTTGACACCACATCCAGAGGGGAAAAGCCATCAGGGGGCGAGAGCTTGTGTTGGAGGAGGACTGTTCGATGAAAAACCTATTTTACGGGTGCTCAACACGTCTCGGAAGGCTGGAGAAGACGAACAACCCTCAATGATGGGTCACACAGGAAAGCAGTCAGAGGCAAAAGATCGGAGCAGCAAGAGGAGCGACAAAAAAACGCGGCGTTGGGTCTCTTGGAGGAGGCGCAGATATCCCATCCAGGGATTGCGCAGCGAATTGCAATATGTATTAAGAATTCCTAAACGAGCATGAGATATGATTTTCCAACCCAAAATCTCCAAGTTCCTTGCACAACAAGGTCCCAGCAGCAAACAAATCGGAATATTCCCCATTGCTTATCCTTCAGAATGCTGAGCCCACCTTTCATGGTTGGTCGTCACGAAAGAAGTATCCGCGGGCGAGGTTTGTGAGCTCATCCGAGCTCCTGGCCTGCCGACTGCATCTTTCTAGCACCGAGACCAAAACACCAGTGTCAAGAATTAGTCACCAACCCGGGTCGAGGGCTAGATAGAGGCCGGAAGGGACTCGCTGGGCGAAAGGGTTGTTGCTCGAAATCTTCATCTTCACACTCCGAGTCGGGCGGAAAAGGTCCCTATCCCGACGTATCAGCTTATTAAGCCAGCTCCCCTCGTAGCTAGCAGCCTTGTCCAAGACCCTACCTCCCCAGGTACGGGGAGAGCTGGTCAAGCTGTGATGAAACTCTTCGCACACGGGCGGGGTGCCGGGACGTATAAAAGGGTCGAGCGAGGGATAACACAGATTTAATCCTACAGATGCGTGTCTTGTCACACATACGAATACATCCCGGTCGGGTCCGAATAGAACGCCATCTACTACAGTAGAAGCAGAGAGAATTCAAAAGCAGCGCTGGCTGACTGGCAAATGTCCACCCTCGAAGTTTCGACAATCCTCCTGCTCGCCCGTAAAGGCAGCGTGCTCGAGCAAGCTCCATCTCAGCTCCTCCAGGCGGCAAGTGCCGCCAGCGATGAATCTTTCTCGTCTCCCTCTCCCACCTATCCTGATCTGCGCGTCTACACGGGAAGCAGCGTCGCCGATGTGCGCAGCGCCTTCGACCAGGCCTCCGCCGAGGCCCACGCGATCCAGCACGTCTTCGTCGGCGCGGGCCTGGAGCTCGAGAACCGGCTCGAGATCGTCAGGGAGGTAATCACGCTCAGCGCCAGCGTCTGCGTGCACTTGAAGGATGCCACATCGGGGCCCCACGGGTTTGTGCCCTTTGTCAAGGCCGTCTTGGGAGGGATGCGTGACGGGAGGCAGTTGGGAAGCACCAGTGTTCCCGCAAGGTGATTCTCTCCCTTGACTTGGAGGACCGATTGGCGTGGGTGTGGATCAAGGCTTCCGTCCGGTTGTTGGTATCGTGCCGCGGTTTCTTGAGATCACGACGAGGACATGCTCGAGTCTCAATATCTGTAGCTCACAGTTAACAAGGACGACAGCATCGGCTCATACTTTTCGCTATCAAAACTGGCTCATGAAATCGTATTTTAGTTGAATGGAGTGATGTACAGACTTCCAGGTTCCGACACTCGTCAGCCAATACCGTTTAACTCAAGGTCAAGGAGACAAATCATTCCAGATAGCCTGAAGATGCCAAATCCACTGTAAGCTGGGGCCCGCTCTCTCAGATCAATATCCACGTCTTTTGTATCCTTGAACCCCAACTTAAGGAAAAGGTCGTGCGCCGCGGGCTCAGAGCAGACCACAAGTGGTATACCCTCGGCCTTTGCCTCCCGAGGCAGACACGGACCAAATGCGATCCTATCCCCCGTCGATGGCTCGGAGGCTTAACGCAGACATACGTGAGGTCTTAGTCCCTTTCGATCAGTAAAGGGCCTATTATTCATTGATGAACAAGCTATCGTACCGAAATGATCGAGTCCTTT
Source organism: Cladophialophora bantiana CBS 173.52 (assembly GCF_000835475.1). Lineage (NCBI taxonomy): Eukaryota > Fungi > Ascomycota > Eurotiomycetes > Chaetothyriales > Herpotrichiellaceae > Cladophialophora > Cladophialophora bantiana. The sequence continues at coordinate 616,169 of NW_015971576.1, read as the reverse complement.
CATCTGCTTGGGAATCTCAGCCACCGCGTTTAAAACTACCGAGAGAACGTCGGGATTGAAAAAATTCGGGTATATCCTGCTGCTTCTTTCCACTCTCAGCTTCTTCGTCAGGATTCTGTTGGCCCTCCATGAATTCTGAGTCAAGGCATTTCCTGGTCAAGGAAAGATGTCCGAGAATGTCTCCAGATCCCTCGTCAACCGCTTTCAGACATTCGACCTGTTCGTCTTTGAATGCTTATTCGACAGCAGCTGCATAAAGCGGTTTTTGGGCGGCATCATTGGGCCATTCTTTGAACAAGAGCCGGTTGATGGGGAGAGCGAGTTTGCAGGTGTGAATGAGGTCGGAGAGCAATGGGAGGTCGAGGCTCGAGACTGGGCGGATGGTTTGCTTAGGATGAGCCAATTCAAATTATCCCTTCTCAACTGGAAGGCTCTGAGAAGTCCAAGATGCAATCCTCTAGTGTTGTGGATTCCCTAGGTGTCTTATAGAATGCACACAGAGTTGAAATCCTCTGGATGGCCAGGCACCAGAATTATTGAACATGAATCAGCCCAACCTACCTAGTGGAATACAGGCAGACACGTTCCACGTTGAAAGTATCTCAGTCCAGAGAAAGTCAATAGCATGAGGACCACTATAGTTGCTGACCTATACCTGCTGTATAGCGTTGAAGTTAGATATACCAGGCAGCTGCTGTGACCTGCCTTGACCGACTCGGCTCCGGTTTGGGACAAGGGTGATATCCGTGCATCGATTGAATTATCTGAAGGAGGAGACAAAGCGCCGTCCCCGTCTGTAACTTTCATCTGCTATTCAGAAGGTGATGAGAATCGATCGACATGGATGCTTCTTGTAGGTAAAAGTAACTTGGTGGCAGGATGGGCCGAGGCAATCAGGGCTCATATCCGCCAAGCTTCCTGGGTATTCCCATCTAGGTTAGACCGTCTTAGCTGCAAAGAAAAGGAGGCCTCAGAGGAATACCCGGTAGGGCCGCGCAGTGCCGCGGTCGATCATAATATCTTGCCAGCCTCTTATCCCATAGAGGGAGGTACAGCTAGCAACCTTGACAATGACTACTTGGTGTGGTCAATGCAGCTCTGGTGAGATTGATGAATTCGACACTCGCTCCAGTTGCCATGGTATGCAGCCGCGACGGTCGACTCTTAAACCCGTGCCGAATGTCCCCAGGGCTTGTTTCAATATGTCGGTGCCGCTGTGCCGAACACGCGCATCAAAGGACATTTTAAGACGCTAACTTAACTATCAACGGAATATTCTACAAGCTCGCGCCAGCGGAACTGTTGCGAGCTACGACAGCCGCTGGAGCTGCCTCCAGCCGCTCGACAGGGCTGCTTGCTGGCCCGAAAATCCTTCAGTCAGCCTCGCATCTTACCTATTTTGGCTTGGCATGTTTCACCACATCCCCGTTATCGTGAAGCTCCCCTCTACATACACGTACTCCGTGGCCCCCGGATGAAGCTGGTAAATTGTACGAGTATACCGCACAGGTAGCCGTATGCGACGAAAATGAGGTCATTCTCTCTCTTCTTGAGCTCTGTTGAAAGCTTTGGACGACGAGCACCCACATCTCGCCGGAAGCAAACGTCAGGCTAAAACAGCGCCCATGTGGCCATGCTCATGCATGCCCTTGTCGACGCCACCCAATCTGCATGGTCGCATCTTGAGCAGCACCTGTTCAGTAGCCCCTACCAGCCTCCGCCTGGCCATTGGTGAGTTGAGCGTGCCGCCTAAATGAGTACAATACGGACGGCAAGTGCTTCTTTCTCTGCCTCTCGATTCTCTACCTCTTTTCCCCCATACGTTGTTCGCCATGTCATTCTTCATTTACGGGACGTTGTTGTTGTCTTTTTTATTGTCTGCCAGCTTGAACTACTACCTGTGGCCAGAGCTGCTTACCAAGCTAGGAAGCCAGTTCTTTCCCGACTTTGAGAGATCAATAAAGATCTTCCACACCTCAGACCCCGATTTCAAATGCATTCATTTGTTACAAAAGCAGAAGAGAAGATGCAAAGGGTCTATTATCACAACAGCTAGACGTTTTGCAACATTGCTGCGTGAGGTACTCCTCGTGGCCCGCTGGGATGATCCGCAGACGCACAAAATGTTATATATGTATTCTCAGCTCTGCCACTGTCCAATTCACCAGATTGCCGAGGAAAATGTGACTGCCATGTATAAGAGATGGGAGATAGAATTGAAGGATACTTCACTCAGATCATCTTTCAGCACTTTCATCGCCTACAAGCTGTTAAGGCATCGAATTGCTGGCCACTTCCCCGTTGAAGACGAAGACGAAGACGAAGACGAAGACGAACCATCAGAAATCGAGCATTCTGCCGAGAGCCATGCCTCAGGTCTGCAGAGTCCTGAAATGTACCCACAGAATAAGCGCTTCACGCCCACTCGTAACCTTCAGTGCAGAAATCCCGCCGCTTCTCAGCAGCCTTCGCCGGCATTTGCAAATGGTGATGACGCGTCCAACTTTCGCCGTTACTGGGCTGGATCGGAGAAAGGCTCTCTCTATTTGACCATTACGAAACGCCTCGACCCGGATGAGCTCAAATCTGGCTTCATTTACATACTCATTCATCCGACATTAGAGCACTATGTCAAGATAGGCTACTCGACTGAACTTGAGAAACCCGAGTATCGTCTGGAAGAATGGAAAGCTTCGTGCAACTTGAAATACAGACTGCACAAGTCTTACACGACCAGGTATGCTAAGCGAGTTGAGTCGCTTGTGTTTTCAGACCTTTGCAAACACCGATACGAGTTGCGCTGCGGCCCGTGCAGGAAGGTCCACAACGAGTGGTTCTACATCGGCTCTGAAAATGCTGAACGAGTGGTTAATTACTGGGTTGACTGGATTGCTACACTGGCACCCTATCGAGGCCTCAAACTCAAGCGCGATTTCGTTCGAGCAATGTTTGATGTCGTAGCGCAGCCTGAAGACCAAAACGTCGTCACAGGTCGTATGGGCCGATTTCTCTACGATTCCAGCAACAACACATGGGTCGATCACTCTATCCTCCTTGGCATACGTTCTCGAAAAAGCACTCCGCCTGCCGACACCACACAAGCTGCCAAGGCCATAAGGGCCGAAGATCCTTCTATGAACACGCCGACACTGCTGCAGAACCGGGTTAGCGATGCTCTTTCAGAACCTGAGAGGACACACAGAAAGCCCACTCATACTACAACTCCAAAAGAAACCACCAACAGAGTGGTGAAGTCACCCGAAGCCGCGCTCTTGCCAACATCTCCTGACTCGAAACCTGGACTTGTACGTCGAAGGCTCTTCTCTTCAACATCCAGCGCGCAGGCAACAGCCTCGTCTTCTCCTCCTCCGTCCCGCGCAAACATGCCGCCCCCTCGCAGTCTTCCAACGTCGTTAAGACCATCCCCAGCCAGTTTGAGTGAGAATGTTCGTGATGCTGAAGATACGCCCTCCAAATCCAGAACAACACGTGAACGTGGTTCTGAAACTAAAGCTACTCAACGACGAAAAGGTGCAAAGTCGTCCAAGATGCCAGTCCATGATCCATGTTCTCCGGAGGTGAGGCTTTGCATGCCGCCCGACAATGGCATGGATCAGGAAACTTCAGGAAGTAAGGCTGCACAGGATAATTCCAACAACCAGATCGATGAGATGATGGTTTCAGACGGTGTTCTTTCACCCTTGCAGTTGCCGTCTCCACGAGTTGAGTCAGAGAGCTGCCTCGTGTCAGACGCCATGGAGTCCAAGCTCCCGCGAGGCACACCAGATCGTCAAACAGTCCATACCCCTGCTCAGTCCGCGGCGAACTTGCCTCTTCGCTTCAGAGAAGTCATCGACTTAACTCTCGAAGACAAAGTTAATTCAGATGACGAAGACATCCGAAGAGCTTCTGCGCCGCAAATATTGCATACACCTCCAGACTCGGGAAGTAAGAAGAGAAAGAAAAGCTCAAGGCGCTCAACTTCAGGCAAGCGCATATCCATTGGTGATACCGTGGAGCAGTAGTCGCTACTCCCAACCCAGTGCTAGTCCATGGTTTCGCTCTCAAAATGGTGGTTTCAACACTAGAAGCACAATCAAGAAACTGGCAGCCACTGGCCCAGCCGAGCAGCGAGCGGCTCGGGCTCACCATCAATCCAGCGCTACTGGTTTGATGGTCACGTCCTCATCAAACAGCCCGTCTTGCTGGGACGTCACGAGGCCATCTCAGTGTCACGATAACAAGGGACCTTAAGCGCAAGCTGGAGGTAAAGAGCCTACTGACGCTTCCAAGAGCTCTGATTGCGATTTGCAGTATTCGAACTCGTCCGCGGGCGAGAAGGAAAAATCAGGTGAACCGTTCCAATGGTCAAAGCGGACGGGTGTGTGTCCTATTTCCATGGAGTCAGAGTGCTTCTGCAAAGAGAGAAACAGTCGCATTGTCTTCTGATTTCGTTTTAAAATGAAGTTTCACGGGTTACTCGGATAGGGCAGCCTTTCCCAGAGGTGCCATCCACGCGGACGTGGTATGTTTGAAGCGGAGGAGGGTTTACGCAAGGCTGTAGCATTAGCCCATTTGTGTCATCATCGAAGCGATCGATTCCTCCGATCCGAAGGGACTGTAGGAGGACCTCAATGGTATGGGACGATAGAACAGTCTCATTCGACTGCCCAGGCAGGCACAACCTAGGGAGCTAGGCTTGGTGCTTGCTGGGGTATAGAACGATGGGTAGTTCCTATGTTCACCTAAAACCCCTTGAAATATACAAAATAATAATTGATTTCAATCCACAGGTATTGTTTCATCTTCTCGTGCCGCTAGTGGCACAATGAGACCTCTTTTACAGCTATGCACCCTGACTAGTTTACCTCCATCGTTAACGAGGCTATTATGTCAAATTTATTTCCAGCGTCAACATGTTATCTGGCATTATCTCACGGGGAAAACTCAACAGTGGACGCGATGGAGTTGGCATACAGTATGGGCGGCCATTAGTGTTGTGTGGGATTCTCAATTCTCCGTGCAGCAGGCCACCATGTATGCCTTGGACGAGCGCGGCTTGTATGATAAACTGTGCGAAAAGGTGAGGACCGTGAAGACAGTCAACCTCAAAATTGATAGACTATGTAGAGGTCATCAGACCGCGCCGAGAGACGCATCCTGCAAACGCGGTTCCGTCATGTACTTGTTTAGCAGGATCTAACACAGAGAGACTGATTAGTTACTTGGACAGCATCCTTGACGATTTCGCAACCATGCGGACCCCCGAGAGGGTCCTGATTCAAGAGATTTAGACGTTTGACCGCATGAAGGATGGCGTGGGTATTGTGATGGTAGATTTCCAGCTTCTGTTGCCTATTTGGGCTCTACAGCTAGTCAACTCGTCGTCTCTAACAAAGAGTCGACATTCCACTTAACAAGGAGATAATACCAAAGTATTGACTAACATGGCAGTAGTAAGTCAGCGTCTCAAAACCCGACTCCTTGAAGGACCTCCACTGACAAATAAGGCATATCTCCCACTTAGCTTAGCAGCGGTGAGTTTGAGGATTGGACCAGGTTTTCTTCTCCAAACGAAACTCCCGCAGGGACTGTTTAGTATGACAAACGACAGCGTTGGTGTGAAAAGAGGGCTATTTTGGATGATGACATTGCTTGTCCTGGGACTGCTGTTGTACACAGAATGAGAGTGGATCTATGTGCTTGATTGTGTCCTTGTCCCTCTGCCTATTCAGAGACTCTGCTTGTTTATATACACTTTGGCCCGTGATCTGAAGGCCATTCCTGAAACCTCCTATTCCGTTGTCATGCTATCGCAGAACGGCGAGAACAACGGTGTTGAGGTAAGTAGCGCAGTTGGTGAGACAGCTAGCGCCTCAGGTGGTTTGCCCCAGTGGTGATCTCGCGACCCTGTCAACAACTGCCAACATTGTACGTGGCATTCAGAGGGAAACTCCGGGGCATTGGGAGTGTATGGAGGAGGATAAAATGAAAGACAGGCGCAAACCCAGTTGCTTCACATGGGCTCCAAGACTCTCAGTATGTTTAATATCCTTCTTTCCACATCGCTTTTGGCTGCAAATGATGATTTCTGAATGTATTAGCCTGAACGGACTTCTGTCTTACATTGAGCACAGCGCGGGGTTGGCAATTTGCGCAATTGGGATTGTTAGCTATAACATCGGACTATCTTTGCATCTACACTAGCAAGTAAGTACTGAGCGGCCATCCTCGTACTTAAACAATGGCGAGGGGGAGTACACAATACCAGGGCATTATCTTCGACGCAAATGTCACTGGAGACCTATTGGCGATGCTGAGAACAGGTAAAACCGGTGTTCTATTACATCTTGCACATCGCATCAGGCTTTTGCAAGCCTGACACAGGTCCAGTGCGAATATCTGATCCTTTTTGGCGCCTCGGAAGGAGCCCTGGCCGGGCCGCCTTTAACGCGGCATGGTTTCACCATGCATGCGAGAGAGATAGAGCCCTGCGCCTCGTGAAGCTGTGGCCCTTCAAAGAGTGTAACAGATGTAGAAGAGAAAAAGGGAGGAAGGGAGGAGAGCACTACCTTCCGAAGATGAAGCCGATCTGTTTTTAACAACCGACCAGGACGACATTGCAGTGCGGGCGGTCTCTTGATATGGAAGGGTCACGACAAGGCTGTGAGGCTGAAAGGCGATGTGGAGCGGAAGAGGAGACCAGCCACAGCAGCCAAAGTAGCCGAGCAGCCTAACCAAAGGTTGCCCAAGGACAAGCAGCGGAGTACTGGGTAATACTCGGCAAGTCGGTACACTTCCCTAGTTGCTGAATGGATAGTGTGAGTGGGGGTGTATACCCGTGCCAAAAGTCTCCTGAACGATTGCCGCCGCGCTCAAAAGGTACGAAATGGTAAACAAGTCAGTGACACAATTCACCACATCTTATACTATCCTTATTTGCCCGGCGACGGCTACGAGGACCGTGAGCTCCCTCAACATACAAACATATTCAGCGCCCACCCTCTTCCAAGTTTCCCCTCCAACCCTACGCGCATCCAGATTAACCACATCCGACCACCATGCTCCGCCGCAAGCCCACCGCGCTGGCCGTCACCGGCGAAGACATCGCCCCCTTTGAAGAAAAAGTGCTCCGCCTCCTCGCGTACGACAGATACTTGACGACGGGGGAGGATCCGGACGGTCTGTTCCGCAACAACAACGACGACGAGGACGACGCCAACGGCGGGCATGATCCTGACGGGACGACGAGCGACGGCGGCGGCGATGCTGCGGGGACCAAAAAGAAAGCGGGGGTCAAAGAACACAACCCCAGCGACGAGCTCAAGCCGTTGCCAGGGGACAAAGCGCGGATCGTGAGGAGTCGCGAGGAGCGGATTATGGGCGGCGGCGGCGGCAGTGGTGGTGCAGGGGCGCGGTGATATGCACGCACAAAGCGATGGGCATCCGAAAAAGAGGGATGTATACGGACGGATAAGAGAGACTGATGCGGGAAATCTGCACGCGCGCCACATGGGAGCTATGCTTGTGAGAAAGCATGCAGCCATCCCTCCCTCCATCGCGGCAGAATGGGCCATGATATCTGACCGTCCCCGGCAGGCGACTCCGGAAAGTGTTGGAGCGAAATGGGTACGACTGGGCCAAGTCGCAACCCCCTCGCGCAACAGAGAACAAGAGGCTCCCGACGCCCTGGTCAATGGAGGCGGATTCCTATGAGCGGCCGTTGACGAGCGCTGACGGAGAGCATGACCAGGGCCAAGCGAGATATGCCGGGTGTTGATCTCCTTGGAAGGATAGGGTTCGTGTTTTGGAGTAAAATTGGCCACAGGATTCTCCGCTGAAGTTGACAGCATTCTGGGGAAGGGATAGTGAACGCCCTCGCCCGGATAGCTCGACGCATTCAGTGATATCTCTTTCGATCGGTCGACCGGACCACAGATGTTGCATGGTTTATTCCATCTCCCTTGATACAAATACAAGCGAGCCACCATCACTCCTGTTTATCATCCTCTACCCGCGGCTGCTTCGACGCACTGCTGTCCTGATTGTCTCCATTTGCCGCTTGCTGCTGGCCCTGCCCTTCTTCGGTAATGGTCTCCATCCTATCCGCATTCCGTCTCTCTTCCTCCTCGCGTGCTCTGCGCTCCCTCTCCAACCGATGCTGCTCTTCTTCCATACTCATCCGCAATGCCATGGCAAGTTCTGGATCTGCCGCTGCATCAATGCCGAATTCATCAAATCGACTAGCTCCGCCCCCGGACTCGACGCCTTCCATGCCACCGGCTCCAGCTCCCATTTCCCCACCCACGCTGACTATCGGCGTGGTTATCAGGCTGTCGCTGAGCAAGCCCGGTCCGGGAGGGATGACGGCCAGATAATTTCCCTCTCCAGACGAGCCACCCACGGCTTCCACAAATTTCTCCAGTATTGATTTCGTAGCCGATTCAATGGCATCCCCAAAGGCCACAAAGTCGACCGAGACGTTGTTCTTCTTGCATTTCTTTGCCAGCTTGATCAGTTCCTTCTCTGTGTCATTCTTGTCCCCGAATTTCGGATCCAGCTCGCTGCATATCAGAACGACGATCCGCTGTCGTTGAGATTTATTTGCTCTGTGATGGAGGGCCAGCATCGCCACACTGATAGCCGTGCCTAACCTTATGTGGCCCTTGATCTTGGTTTCATGTAGACCTGCCAGGATGGCGCCGAAATTGCTAGTAGGGGTTGTGAGGACTTTAGGACCTGTTCCAGCCATGGACATGATACCAACGGCGGATTCGGGATTTGAAGATGTCTTTGCGTTGAAAATGAGTGAAACGGCTTCTCTTTGTGCTGAGAATCGGTCAGGTCTGCCAGACCATTAGTAGCTAATCTTGTTTGACTTTTGGTACTCTCATACAGATAGTCGCCATTCCTGCTCGTTTCGCTGTTGTCAACAACGATCATGGTGGCTTCGAGCACCATGATGGCGGTGTTGTGTAACTGTCGACTGATGGGAGTTCCGCAGATACGTCGAGGGTTTCTAGTCAAATTGGAGGAACGGCGAGAAAGCTAGCTGGATTGGCGAGGCGGGAAGGGCTTGTCAAGTATTCGAAAAGAGGATGCTGCCGAGAGAAGTGAGGATGGTTGTGATCAAAGAAGCTTCGGTTTACTGCTGCTGGCGGAATCTGGGGGCCGATGCCCAGGCGCAGGCGCAGATGCAAACGCGTCAATCAGTGGGAAAGACGCCCGTGCAGCCTTGGCGTCCTCGATGCGAATACAGTACCTACTCCAAAGGATGTTGCTGCTCACGCTCACTTGCGAATGACAGACACACTTGGCATCCACTGGAACCTGATGGAGGAACTGGGCTGGCGGTGGATGGCGACACGAGAACAGATATGAACTCGCCTTGAGAAGACCTCTCCTCTCTTTACAGCTGGCTCGTCTCTCTCATCACAAAGTCACAATGTAAGTCGCCGTTTTCGCAGGGAAAAAGCCTTCCCCTCCGTCTTCCCCCTCGTTCAGTCGCTCCCGAGGCTTGCATAGAGAATTTGACCATTCTTATCCTTCCTCGTCGTGTGTCACAGGCCCGTCTTCGCGCTCCTCATCATCTCCAAAGCTGGCTCGCTCATCTACCACCGCACCTTCCCGACCGCCGCCCCGGGCACCGCAGCAGGGAATCTCACGGGCCAGAACCAGACCCAGACGGTACAGGGCACGCTGGGCCTCCCGGGAACGTCTACGCTCACGACCAACGACTACCTCGTCCTAGCCGGCACATTCCACGGCGTCCACGCAATCACTCGCTCCCTCACGCCTAAACTGCCAGTGACAACATCCGCGACCGCAAACCCGTCGGGCAAGACATGGACGTATCCGGACCCGACCGTTGCTCCCTCGGGCATTGAATCCCTTGAATCCTCCTTCTTCCGCCTCACGGTCTTCCAGACCCTGAGCGGGACAAAATTCTTGCTGTTCACCGACCCGAGCATGCCCAATACAGATCTCCTCATGAAGGGCGTCTACGAGAGATACGCAGACTACGTGTGCAAAAACCCTTTTTGGCAGATGGAGATGCCAATCAGGATCGAAGCGTGGGACAGGAGTCTGGGACAATGGTTGACGAGGCGGTGAGAATTGTGATGTTTCTTTCAACATGGGAGAAAAGCCTGGAGATTACGCTCTGAGAAAAAGGGCATGTTGAGAACAACCATGTCCCATGTCGAGCATAGCTCTTGCATGAAAGGAACGGCCTGCAAGGAGACCCCACTGCATCTCTCCTCTCAGATATCACTGAACATGCTCACCTGTGGCGGAACATTGCCAGCGCGGACGGCGATATACCTTGTAGCCTGTACGCTTGACGAAAACGTCGACGAACGCTGAAAAGAGCAAGCAGAATTTCGCATAATCCAGTGCGGACGAGGGCTCTCATGAAGAGATAAGTATAGGATTGATACGGGTCCGCTGAGCCTCTGCGAAATCGCTTTTGCTAGAAATCGCAGGCACACTTCAATATTTTTTTTGGTCCTCGCAGGGCGCTGGTATATGCCGAGCGCGCACGAGAGAGAGATACTTCGCCCAAGAAGCCAAGGATATTGATTCTATGTAGCCCTTTTTTTCTTTTTTCTTCTTTTTTTGGCTCGTCTCAATCTAGGTTACGGAATTAAGAGGAACATGGAAAAGCAGGAATAGAATCAAGACAAGAAAAGACCATGGACGTCAAGAGAGGATATTCTGATTCATTTGCAGAATCGCATACATGCATGTATGCGCCGTATCCTGACTGACTGGCCGACTGACCAACTGACCAACTGACTGCATCATTGCAGTAGGTATACGCGACACCGCCGAGGTCGTGTAATTCCTCTCAATCCCAATCATTATAATAAGTCATTACCGCCGCCCCCCAACACCCACATACACAAATACACTCTTATCCTCCGTGCCCAGAGCCTTTCCCTCCTTAATTTGTGACTTCATGCGAGTGCGTAGCTCAGTTGTCCTTTTCACCCGCTTTGCTATTGTTTGATTGAGAGAATGATTCATTTCCCAGAGGCCGAGCAAGGGGACCTCTTCGTTTGTGATTTGACATGACCTGATACAATCAAACTACTGCTGAGCATAATCCCACCTCCTCTTTAACCTGCCCGCGTCAATCACATTGGCTACGCTCTGCTGCCACTGTTGAGGCGTCACAAGCATTGGCGCCCCTCCCACGCCAGTCGTGGCATATGCAGTCCCCGCAGACATTGGGAGCTGTGAGTTGGACACCATCGGCGGCGACGTATCTTGGTATGATTGTGGCTGCTGTGTGGCAAAGTAGTGTTGTTGCGGTTGCTGCTGTTGTGGCGTATAGCTCGGCAGTGAGGTCGTCCCGTAGGTGGGGGAATTCGTCGAGGTGAAGCTCGCTTGCACGGAATGCATGTTTCCCGGCGGTGAGGCACCGCTGCCCCCGTACAAGGATGGAGGGGGGGCCAGTGCAGATGGAGGAATGGCGAACGCCGTATCGAACTGGTCCATGATAGGTGTCGGATTCCACTGGATTTCGGCCGCCGAGGTCGTTTGCTGGTAATATCCACCCGCAGAGCTCGGTATGCTTGAGTAGGATGTCTGTTCTAGTTCATAGTTCTGAGCATACATGGGTGTTGGAGGTTTTGAATCGGCTGTATAGACTGAGACAGGTGGGGTGGCGAGGTATGGAGTCTGGCGGGTCATCTGGCTCAGATGCTGGGACGCGTAAGGACCAGGCTGTGGTTGTTGTTGTTGTTGTTGTTGCTGCTGCTGCTGCTGTTGTGTCTGTTGTGTTTTTGGAAGATCGACGAGCTTCTGTCCCTGCGGTTGCATCGGTGGCTGTTGTCTTTCGAAGGACGGTGGAGATACAGGAGATGGTCGGGAATGTTCAGAGGGCGTACCATGAGGGAAGGACTCCTTGAGTTCAAAGGGTTTGTTGACATCAGCTGAAAATGCCGCTCGAAGCGCATTGATTTGAGCCTCTGTTTCCGGCATTGGCCAAGCAGAGACACATTGTTCGAGAATCCTCATTTGTCGGACAAAGTAGTCTTTTGCCTCGAAATTAAATTCTGGATCCGGTGAAGAAAGTGCGACCAAATGAATCATGATGCAGGTTAAGATGGCGTAGATGGTGAAATTGATCCCTCTTTGCATAACCAGCAATCCCGTCAGATCGAAGTTGGCCAGGATTCCTTCTTGCAGTCGACAAAGTATTTTGGCTGAGTTGTAACAAACACTCATATGATGTCTCCACTGGCTATCGGCAGCGAACGACTGAGACGCTGACAATTGTGGCCGGTGGAGCATTACGATCCCCAGCTGATAGTGAGAATGCATGTTTCCTAGAAAATGCGAGGTTACATTGGGTGTTGCACCCGTGGGAGGGAGTGGTAGCTGCAAGTCGGGTGGGAGCTCATCAGGCCATTTCTGGAAGGAGGCGTTATATGCCACGAATTCTTTGTCCAGAGCCCAGTCCTTCTTCCTCTGCAATTTGCGGTGGACATCCGTGATGAGACGGATATTGCGGACGTTGCGGACAAAGTATGCAAATTGCCTCGAGATCGACCTTTCGTAGTCGTCTAGCTCAGAACACGGCGGATTTTCACTGATATCAACAGAATTCGGATCTACGCCGAAATCGGTTCGCCCTGCACATCTGTTAGTCGACCGAGGGATTGTACCAAAAGGAGAGCCAAATTCACCCTGCGGGCCTCCTACCATGGTCTCACAAACCAGAAGAGTCTGCCAAATTCGAGTCTTGGTCAGGCAGTCGACGGGATCGGAACTACATGACTGTCCCAGCGAATGTATTTCATAGTGTTCATGCAATTCAAGATCTTTCGCCATGGTGATAGCCGTTTTACAGGTCATCCATGAACGATAATAGTATCCCCTTTTGGGTGCGCTTTCCCGGGCTTTTAGCAGAAGCAACAAGGCCTGGAGGTTGCTCAGCGATGGACTGTCCAGAAAGAACGGTTCATGTTCTCCCAGTTGTCAGCATTGCACAGTCAAAAGGACTTATCCGTACTTACTGTTGGCTAGAGCGAGCCATTGTGCGCCTTGAGCAGGGTCGTCAGATAGTCGACCTGCATTGGCGAAAACGGCCTCCAATATAAGAGGAGATATCGATCCTCGATCATTATGCCACTGATTATAGAAATGGCTCCTGTTCAACACCGGAACATACGGGTGAACGTTGTTGAAGTACGTGTCAAAGGCTTGCATCGCCTCCTCCTGCGACGGCATCAGTGGTGGTGGAATCCTTATCTGAGAGCCCGCATCGGTGCTGAAGGCAGCAGCAATCTTTGGCTCGGGGTCAGGTTCCTGAATGGGGGGGTCTAGCTCTTTGCTGCTTTTCTCCGATCGAATATAGGGCGCCACTCCGCTCTCGCCGATCTTCAACTGACCCAGGTGTTCCATAAGATCTTCGGCGGTGAATTGGTCGATCGGGGAAGACCCAGCGCGCTCTTGTCTGAGAGGTTTCTCATCGTGTTGGGCCTGCGCATACGTTTGAGCGGCATTCTGATAGGGATCATGCAGCGTTCCGGGGAACTGATGAGAATCTGAATAATATCCGTCGTAGGGCTTTTCCGTGACTTGAAACGATGGCTTCTGGTAATTGCTAACGTAGGCGTCGTAAGAATATGTGTCTCCTTGATTAAGTTGGAAGGTTGGCGCCGTGTGCGCATAGCTCTGACCCAGTCGCTGGCTAGGCGCGATCGATGCGGCCGAGTATGATGGTGGTCCGCCCGTCTCTTCGACAGCACTTCCGGGCGCAATGTCTCCTGAATCGCCTTCGAGTCCTCCTGCCGGAGGGATGCATTGGAGTTTCAGCCGCACACAGGCGGCGCAAGGCCAGGTGTTGGTTGTGGCGGAGTCGCATTTGATTTTCCGCCGGCGACATCCTTCACAGGCTCTCATCACCTTGAGCCGCTTATGTCGGTTATGCTCATCGACAAAGACATAGTTCTTGTGGCCCGGCGGAGGCGCGGATGACAGCGAATAGCTCTGCATGATGGCATCTCATCCACTCGGACAGACACCACATTGGGTAAGTGCGAGAACGGCGGTTGCCTCGATCGAGGAGTTGTGGCCGTGGTGGAATGGTCCAGTATCAAATCACTGACTAACTCGTGGATAAGCAGCTGGGCAGCTGGGTAGCCGGGCTGCGTATATAAGAAAGGCCGCAGAAATGAGATCGGTCGCAAAAGAAGCCAGTGTTGATGTGCGACCACAGATGGGGAGAAAGACCGAAGAGTGCGCTGGTGCGAACGGCAAGTTGTCGACGACGGGGGGGGCAACCTCGATTTCGTGTAGCGCAACCTCGAAACACTTCAGAGTCCAGACCTCGGCACTTTGGGAATTTGAATGGGATCCGAATGCACAGGTTCAGGCAGAGTCTGGCTTTTGATCCATCAGACACTGGGCAGGAATGTTGGCAGAGGCAAAAATCTTCAGTAAGTTGAAGGCATCAGGCGTGACGATGCCTGGACCATAATCCAGTCTTGAATTGGTTTCCGGCGGCAAGCGGGCGGAAGGGTTGACAGGACACGGGCCTGATGGCCTTCCGCACATGCGAGTGCAAGGGGATCCCAAGTACTGTCGGTAGCCTTCTTCCAAGAAGTCAGTGCCCGCGGGGGTTTCTTGGTATCCTATCAGCCTGATGGGACGCCACAGTGCATTCGCGTACTGGGGTCAAGATCGCGCAATGTCACCAGATGCTGATCCTCAAGGAGAGGGGTCTTGGGTCAAGCACAAAGTACAAGCACACAGTACCAGAGTAACATGGAATTGCGAGCTGCTCCAAGCGTCTCAGATTTGAAGGGTTCACGGTGGTGACAGTGCCAAATTGGCGCTTGGTTTCTTACGTCCAGTTTTGGTGTGGTGAATGGGGTGCAAGGGTCGGGAACGGTGAATGCGGTTCGGCGGACGACGAGTGGTGAGTGAGGGCAAGTGAGAAGTGAGTGGTGAGTGGTTGATGCGTGGTGGTACGGAGGCGGTGCTGGTATTGATTGAGTGCTGGTAGTGCTGGTAGTGGTAGTGTTGGTGGTGCTGGTAGTGCGGGTGCTGGCCGAATGGACCAAGGAATCAGCGTTGAGCTGCTCACTTCCTCAAGAGTTAACCTCTTCACCAACTGCTCACTGCACCCCCTACGCGCCCGTGCACCCTGCTCAGCTGTTGCTGTTGGCCTCCTGTCTCCTGCTTGAGGGGGCTGCAGTCGCCGTCAGCCCCAAATGCAACCTCAGGGAACCCAGCTAGAACCAACTCTTCGGCTTCAGCTCGCCGCCCTCAATCGCCTGCGCAAGTCGTGCTTCTCTACTGTCTAACAGGGCTGCGACTGTCGCATCGCTTTGGGCACCCAAAGGCAGATTCTGGCTCTGTACCTGGTAAGATATGTCTAGTCTCATCCAAGTCCAGGTAGCAAGAGCGCTCTTGGATCCTCGGGGTATTGGACGGTGCCACCAGCTTACAGGGGAGCGGGCTACTTGGTTCATAAAAAACAACTACTGAGTGCTACATCGACGAAAATTCTGCGAGGGATGTGGCTAGATGGAGATTCTGGTCCATCTGCCGCTGTTGCCATGGCTTTCGTGATACCCAGGATCATTGTGCATGCATGGAGCTGCTCCTTAATTCCTGGTTCTAAGCCTCAGGGGTTTCAGGGCTCTCTACTCGGGGACTCCCTGACTCCAGATGGACTGGATGCTCGTCGCAGGTCAAACAGGCTTTCCCCTGAATTGTCATTTGCAACAAACTATTAGTTCTCTCTGACCTTGATGGTTTCCAGTGTACAGGGTATCGAGGACACCCCTAATAGCTAGTATTCGATTCGTAATCGGTGGACCCCCTTGGAGCAAACAATGCTTTTTGCCTGCGCTATGACCAATGTTGAGATACTAAATACCTAACACGAAATGCCGGAAGGAAACACCACGAAGGCTGTGGTTGGGAGCCTTGTGCCAGACGCTCGTCCAGACGATTTTCTCGAGGCAAAAGCAGTCCGCAATTCGGAGTACTAAGTTTATATCTCAACGATCTATTCTTACTCTCATCTTCAGACTCTGTCAACCCGACTTACCAGCATACCTACACAAAGTACAGGTAAGTATTTAGATCAATGTTTCCGTGGTTGAGGCAATTGAAAGGGGCACCCATGAGCGATCGCCGAATATGGAGTTTCGCTACGGCGGAGAAGTCAGGTCAGTTGAACGGAGAGTGTGTTGTCAGAACATCATTTTGTCTGGAATGGCAAGTATCTCAGGCTGGGATATCTTGTAACTTGATAATGCCGAGCGTCGATCTGAATCAATGTTTAGTAACCTAATAGCCACCTCTCTGTCGCCGGATAGGCCCGTCTTATCCGAAACTCAGGCGCACCGCAAAGGATCACAACGTGCGCTGGAGTCATCGGGAACGAACTGTGGAATGTCGCGCTTGGCAGATGATGACTTGGTCGACCTGCAGAGACGTACCTCCGTACCGAGTATACTGAGAGAATTTCACAGCAGCCACAAATTGTGGATGCCAAGAACTTACAGGCTGAACTCCGCCAGATGAGTCCGCGATAATATGTGATCCGCATGTCATCAAAGCGGGACATATTGCTTTGGCGCAGACGACCGCCTCCGGATGGGAAGGCTGACAGCGGCCGGATTGGACCGTGCATGTGGTGAGACTGCGCTACTTGTATTCCAAGTCTCGCGATCTTCTAGAATCCTTCTCTTTGCCACTTAGAGGGAGGAACAGGCTTACTGGGTCGAAAGAAGTAAGGTTCCAGAAAAATTGAATCGAAGGCGAAGGCGGTGGATCGCAGCGGGGAGCGTCAGCTGTACAAGTACATGGGTATGACAAGGGCGGAGAGGGAGTGGCCATTCATTGCCACCCCAGAAGGGAAAGCGACATCAACTTGACGCTCTTCTGGTCTGTGTTCTGATGTACAGTCAGGCGGCAAGGCCGAGAGTCGGTGCTTGGACTTCACGGAATTCTTTCTAGCACTGGCCGAATTACGATCAGTGAACTGCCTCGCTGCGTAGGAGTAGCAAGAGTACCTCAGCTACCCCTCGGCCAGCAAAGTCGGGGAAGACAGTGCCAAGCTGTGGACCACGTGACATCTTCCTGAATTTACATCGTTTTCGCCTCGATTTCGACAGTCTGGCGCAAAATCCATTTACCGGCTACTCAACACCAGCTCGTACTCTTAATCTTTCAATCTGCCTCCCTCATCTAGACCTTTCCTTCTTGAAAGAGCACCGTCTGGCTAGCCTCTGCGCGATGGAAGACGGAAAGAACGCGAATCCTTTGGTTCTCAACCCATCAGATCTTCCTACCCGAAAACGGCGGGCGTCAGTCCGGGATGACCGTACTCTCGGCCATTCAACCTTTGCATACCCTGCGCCATCATTTGCGGTCGACCCTTTCACACGTCCTGCCAGTCCGTCATCTCTCGAGCCCAGTGACAGCGACGCGGAAGAAGAGCCCATTGATGCCCAGGAGATTTACGACTTGATAGCCACCATGTCTGATCCCGAACATCCCATTACTCTTGGCTCCTTGGCCGTCGTTTCTCTCCCCGACATCTCCATCAAGCCCACCATTCCGAACCGTCCGAGCTCCAATCTCCAGACAGTCACGGTCCTGATCACCCCTACAATTCAGCATTGCAGTTTGGCCACCGTTATAGGGCTGGGAGTGCGGGTCCGGCTGGAAGAGTCACTTCCGCCGAGATTCAGGGTTGACGTCAGGATCAAAGAGGGCACACATTCAACCGCGGATGAAGTCAACAAACAACTAGCGGATAAGGAGAGAGTGGCTGCAGCGTTGTGGAACCCTACTCTACAGAGTTTCATTAAGAAAATGCTCGAGACCTGCGAGTGAAAAGAATGAAGCGAAAGGAGCTTGGAGACGATGTCCCTTTGTCCGCGGAGGTGGATGATTCCGTGAAAACTAAGAACCAAAGTTCATCCGACGGAAGAAACCGTCGAGAAGCAGATGTCTACAGGCAACAGTCGCCTCAAGGCGAGCGCCCCCGCGCGTTTTTCTTGGGAATCTGCGTCCGAGAGCAGCAGGTCCGAGTTCGAGGCGCCACATGGAGTTTTCCGGCAATTGGCATGCACAGCCTTTCACGTGATGCTCTATTTGTGTAGACACGGTTCACATTTCGCGACTTGCATGATGCCAGATCCCGTTCCCTCGACGGCGAAGATTCCGTCTCAGGCCACCTGTGTGTCATGGTTGTTACTCAGACCGGGTGAGGTGCCCCTTCGGTCAAGGGGCTGCAAAACAACCAAGGAATTTGTCGATATAGTCAGCGAGAGTGGTGGTGTGGTCTGCTGCTGACGGCGCAGGAACAAGTCGAGGGCGCAGCTTCGTGAGAAGTCAATTGGCGACATGCAGCCACTCTACACAGGAGACTTGTGCACGGGAAGGCCAACTGCACACTCAGCATTGGCAGATATGTGATGAATCCTTATAGATCATGTGTCAGGATACCAAGGCTGACAGAAGTGAGTACGGGCTCTGGGCATACGTTGTGATGCAGATATCTTCGTTAATGAACATCCGAAGATCGCCACACAGTTCAGTTTAGAAACCGCTTGGCCATGCCGCGTGCCGTTTGACACGATGCTAATCCCGTTCAGGGAAAGCCCATATCAGGTGATATTACCCGTGATACGTGGTACTGAACCTGTAATTTCTTGGAGCGACGCCAGACTTCGAGGTTCCTCCCTCTGAAGTGGTGGCTGAAGAGCTCACTAGATTTTCAGTTCTGTCCATATTTCTGCGGAGAGCGTCAAACGACCACATCAAGGGCCCAAAGGAAGAAGTCAAAGAGGCGCAGAGAGCAGTGAAGGTGGGAGAGTCGACGTCGAGATGGATCGGAAGGCGGATTTAGATGCCCCAACAGTGTCAGCACCCTGGACTTCATTGTGTATGCCATGTCTGTGCACTCTAGACGAGGAGGTTCGACCACGGTCAGGATCTGTTTCTGATTTACCGGCCCTCGGCCAGCCATTGCAACGGGTGGCAGACTGGCAACCCCGAGGATTCCAGCGGCGAGGGTGGACAAAGTGAGCATCATCTCTGCGGCTGGACTAGATAATTTTGGCCAGCTTCCTCAAGCAAGCCCATTCCTGTCCGTGCTTTGCTTTTGCAGACAGAAGGAAAGGGGGTAGCCGTGGACAACAACTCTCAATCACCGCATACAACGTCGAGCTGCAGTTAGACTCTCCGGGGAGTAGGCGGAATGCTACTCGGTGCTGTACGTGGAGAATTGACGCCATCTCAGTGGCTGAGATGATGCCAGGGCCCCTGGAGAGTGTCGGGAGGTCAGCACTGATTGGTGGTTAACGTGTCAACTTGGATTCCCCAGTTGATGACTGCCTCCAGATGCGACACAGCGAGTTCTTGATGCTGTGGACAGAAAACTGGGAGCATTCTGCTTCTCATGGCGAACAAGGCCGAGCACAGACGCTTCTACCACAATGGATCTGTCAGTCGGCAGATGCAAGTACTGTCAGTTCCCGATGCCTCGGGGGCAGTATTCATCGTGAGATCCTTCGACTCTGCAGGACACAAGATGAAGCCAGAACATATCTGTGTCGGGATGCATCTCCATGCTGGCTGACCACTACTGCCAGTGTTGTGATATATTTTATTTGCTGTATTTAGGACTACAAGATCACCTACAGCTCCCAGAGGCCGTGGAAAGCGAGTCCTCTCACGGCTGTGGTAGATGCTTTGGTGCGCCTGGACCGGGAAAGCTGTATCCTTTTTCAGGTATGTCATCTTCACGAACCAAGAGAACGAGTCTTTTGGCGATGCACTCTACACTCACTGACAGCCGACAGACCTGCTTAAGTTGCATCTATTCTCTCCAGGTTGAATCAGATGTGGCCAAGTAATTCTGCGGTCCCAGGTCGTTATTCACCTCGCCACAGGCAGATATATCTCTGCCGACTCTGGTTCTCCGTGTGCAACGCCCCCCCCCCCCCCCGTTCGATAGTCTTCCGGTGACTCGACAGACGCAGAACCCCCCTCCGGAAAGAGTGGTCCGACATGGTAGGATTGTGGGAGGACTATAGATGGCCGCGAAGCGTGGGAATGGACTCTGGGGCAAGCTACAAGAGATTTGCGGCTTTGGCAGGAACAGGGATTCGTTCGGAAGGTGCAAATGACCTCCAGAGATTAGACGACGGTACATATCATGTCGGGGGTTGAAGATCAGTCTACATACCTCCCTAGTTGGTGCTGCAGAATATCGATACCTCAGACTGTATGCATCGAGGAGGCTTCAGTCGGTTGTCGAAACGTCACGTAATGGTCAGTACCGTTGTATAACCGCATTACCGCGTAACAGATTCTGATCCGTGCCGACACAGGCCGCTAGACCGGAATCGGACAGCTTGACGCCTTGTCGGTGGCTTGGCATGTACTTGCGCCCCGTCGCCGCCCCATTGTTGCTGTGCGAGGGGGAGCACGTGGGGGAATGCGCATTCTCCATTGGTAGACAAAACCTAAAAACCACCTCGCGTCGTCGTGCCAGATTCATTGACACGGTGCCGCAGCCTCTTTAATTCCCCAATTTTATTTTTCGTTTCTTTTTTTTCCCTCGTAAGCGATCACACGATATCTTAGCCGTGATGCTTGGTTTGAAGAAGATTTGCCCAAAAGGCATCTCCATCAGGCCCATGGCGACTGGCGCCGCTCACACGCCGGGTGCGTGGGAACAAGCAACAAGCAACAAGCAACAAACAGCGAGCAGCCTCAGCGAACCACATGCTCATCCCAGGAGCTGCAGTCGCAGGTTGATGCAAGTGGCACCGGCTGTGACGAGGTGTTCAAGCACACCAAGCCTTTTGGTGCCTCGAGCCGGACTCAGATCAACCTCAGCTCCACCGAGCTATTTGTACCATCACCGATCTCTGTTGTCGGTCTTCCCATGCACGTAGCGAGTCGATGGCAAGGCAGAAAGGCGAGAGGACGTGATATCTGCCGGTGTGCACAACAACCGTATGTCCTGTCTAATGAATATTCAGCCGTGACATCAATCAACCGTCATGAGTATCCTTCGTCCATCCTAGCGAAGATGAACGTGTTTGTCGCATGTTCTGGGCTGTTTGAAGTTCGACTTACCGAATCGTGTGTCAAAATGTTAATTTTGATTTATTTGTTTTTCCCTTTAGTTCTTCCTGCCTTTTCGCCTTCCCACTTCCCGCCCATCAATCTCGAGACTTCTCCGTCTCGCGCGCGTCGTCCCGCTTATGATGACCCTTGTCGGCCATGGCCCATTACTGTACCTCCGGTGCTGAACTTGCTGATGAAGCCTTCTCCATGGCTCATCGTCCCATCCCATGCTCATCCCTTCGCTCCACCTACGACCCTACACGGTAGCCTTCGTCTAAGCTGTCGCCCTCTTATCGTGCATCCTACCGCCCGCTTTAAACCCACACAAGTCATATCATCCGCCTGCAGCACTCGCCCGCCCCTCCCGCCCCAATCTCATCCTCGAACCCTTGCCTGCGTCGATACCAATAACGTGGGCACGCTGCACGCCCATGGTGAACCCTGACTGCACTGGCCGTCGCTTGTGGACGAATGAGTCGCGCCCTTTGCAACTCGTGGCTCTCCCCATGCTGGTTTGGGCTGGTGAGGCACTCGTCGACGGGGTGTCGATTGGATCAGCTTGGATCAGCCTGCCCCTGCAAGCCATCCGTCACTTCCGTGCAACAAGCATTTTTATACTCTGGCCTGGCCCTCTTGCGTTGGTGCTTAGCTACGGTCCGTCCACTCTCAAGCTTTGGCCAATCAGCCGAGCTGCCTTGGCTGTCGTCAAGATCGTTCCTTATTTTTCGGGTCGCCTCTCCGCTTTTCTACTTTCTAGAAAACCGCACTTCGGCTTCCCATAAAACCGCCCCGGTACCCTTCTTTTAACTTTTGGTTTTCCCCTCTACCCAACACCTCTCAGAAACTCATCACCACTACCTCCTTGACCTCCGCCAGCTGAGCCCTGTATCGCTGTTGTGATCTGTCCTGGGGTATCCTTCCCTTGATTGATATACACCATGGCTGGCAACGGAGAGGACGAGGTCACGAGATTTGGGCCCAACCCTCCCCATGGCCCTGATGTCTCGGGCACTCATGCTCCCTTTGAGGACCCTCACCTGGACATGACAACAAATGAAAAGGACGTCTTCCGATACCTCCTGAAGCCCGACGACCTGTACGACGAGAACGGCGTCTACTGGGCTGACCTCCCCATCATCAAGCGCGTCAAGTTCGTCAACAAGGTCAACAGGCAGGAGACCAAGCGAGAGTTCGCCGCCTTCTGGCAGATCTTCAAGAACGACCCCCTGGCTCCCGTCGGCTTCTACCTGCGCAACATGGTCCTTCCCGGGGCTGGTCTCGGTCTCGAAGGGTACGTGCTCTTCTCCATCGGCAACATCAAGCCTCTCTTCCAAGCCGCCTTCCCCGACTGCTGGAAATCCAACAAGATTTGCAGCAAGACCTGGATCAACGCCATCGACTACCTCGAAATCTGCGGTATCATTTGTGGTCAAATCCTCGTCGGGATCATTGGTGACTGGATCGGTCGACGTTGGGGTCTGATCCAGGATGCCACCATCATGTTCATCGGTCTCATCATGCTGGTCTGCGCCTGGGGTGTCACCCAGAACGGATGGGTCATCTGCTACGCCTGGTCTCTCTTCTTCTACGGCATCGGCGTCGGTGGAGAGTATCCCATGACCGCCACCTCGGGTATGGAGAACGCCGTCGGTTCGGGCAAAGTCTCGACCCGAGAAGACCGTCTGCACCGAGGTCGCAAAGTCGTCAGCGCCTTCTTGATGCAAGGCTGGGGTCAATTCTTCAACCAGGTCATCCTCATCATCCTGCTCTTGGTCTTCCACCACGGGAGCGGCAATGCCCCCTACTCCAAGGTCGCTGCCCAGTACACCTACCGGGTCTCCTTTGCCATCCCCGCCGCCGGCACTGCCTGGTTGATCTACTTCCGTACCTTCAAGGTCAAGGCCGGCGCCAACCGCCAGTTGAGAATCGCCAAGAAGAAGAGCGCCGTCACCGGCTACGACGTGGAGTCCCTCAAGTTGACCTTCTACTACTTCGGTGGTCGTGTCATCGCCACCGCTGGCACGTGGTACATGAATGATGTCTTCTTCTACGGCAACAAGTTGTTCCAGAGCGAATTCATCAGTGTCATCATGCCCCACACCAAGTCCATCATGCCCGGCTGGCTCTACAACCTGATCAACGTCGGGGTCTCGCTCTGCGGCTACTACCTCGCCAGTTTCTTGGTTGACAACAAGCTCTATGGCCGCAAGCACATGCAATCTCTGGGTTTCTTGATGGACTTTATCTTCTTCATCATCCCCGGTACCCAGCTCAAGTACTACACTTCTAAGGACCATATCAAGGAGTTCCAGACCATGTACTTCTTGTCCTCGTTCTTCCAACAGTTCGGCCCCAACTGTGTCACTTTCCTTGCCGCCGCCGAAGTCTACCCCGTCGCCGTCCGCGCCACCGCCCACGGTTTCTCCGCCGCCGTCGGGAAGTTGGGCGCCTTGACCGCCGCCGTCGGCTACAGCTACTGGTCTACCCAGACCAAATTCTGGGTCGTCCCGTGGTTCGGTCTGGCCGGTGTCGTCATCAACGTCCTTTTCATGCCCGACACCACCGGTCTCGATCTCAAGGAACAAGAACGCCGCTGGGCCTACATCCGCGCCGGTCGCGAGAAGGACTACCACGGAATTGCCATCCACCCCAAGCATCTGAGCCTGTGGGAGCGTCTCCGGGGAGTCGGCAAGCCCTACGACCCTGAGCTCGACTTCAAGCAGCGCATCGAGGAGATGCGTGGTGAATGGGAAGCCCGCATGCAAGCGAGGGCCGAGGAGAAAGAGCTCGACGACATTGCCCATCCCGAGGATGAGGACTTCCACTCCGAGGTCTCGTCTTACTTCAAGCGCTCCACCAAGTCGCCCAACCTCCAGGGCATGGAGAATGAGAAGGTTCCCGACGAGGTGGGGCTGCCTCCCCAGAATGGCGCCAATGGTATCTAAACTGGCCTTGTTTGCCTCGGATTTTGGACACGGGAGATATGCGACACTAAGTCAGGGGGAGGAGTGGACGATGCGGACGCCTGTGACAACCAAGCCATTCTTTGCACACCGTTGGGGAGGGAGCAAAAGCAGGATAGACATTCTTCGCTAAAGAACAAGCGTGCGTCTGTGGTGTGTTGTGTTGCTGCTGTGAGCGGTAGATGTCATCATGGCGCACGACTGGATTCTGTGGACGTAATGTGGATGCGTGTTGCTTTGCGTGTGTGTGAGAGAGATTCTCCCCCCCGGAGCCCTAACCAACAAACCCAGCTCGTAATCTGTGATAAACCATTCTCTTTCGTCGTTTCTTCTCTTTTCCTTTCTTGTCTATTGATACCATGGTTCTAGGCCTGATAGCATCATATACGAGTATACACTGGTACGGAGTACTGGTAATGCAAAAATGACGAGAATAAACTTGTGTGTGTGTGTGGTGGGGGGCCGCAGCCAATGAACTCCCGACTATCAACCAACTGAGTGATCTGACGATGGAGCCGATTGACAACTGTCTGTCAGGTATGACAGACAGACTCAGCTTGACGGCGAGACAGTTAGAATGCGCAATAGATTCAATGACTGACTGACCAAGTGATCAACGATTGCTAGACTCCTACTTAATCGACCTTGTATATACATGGGAAATCGCACGGGCAACCGGGTCAACCAAATCGAGTGATTGGCCCTACAGTCACTCGCCCCAGGGAGGACAGAACAGAATGCAGAATACGAGGTATACACGCCTCATCCCATCTGACAGGAGGTGATGGACGGACGATGAGGTCCTAAGTACTACTCTACTCTACTCTATAAACACACAGTGATGATAATAACGGGGTCGTTAAAGGGAAACTGTTTCAACACCGAGCTGAGGACATCTCGTCTGTTTTGCTCTGCTCTGTTCTGCCCTGCCTTACCCTGCCCAGCGCTGTTCCATTCGAGATATTTTAGCTCTACATACAGCCTATACTGTTCTTTTCTTCTCTCCTCTTCTCTGCTCTTTCTCTTCGGGGTTAAAACTCTGGTAAACTCAGCCAAAGCCTATTACTTGGCCGCCTAACCGACCCCAACCTAACCCAATTCTGATCTACTCTGCCCCCCACTCCACTCCGCCCGCCACGCCCCGCTTCACCCCGCCTCTCCGCAGTAAATACACTTGATACATGCCGCGTGGCATATCATGTATGCGAGTGATGCAAGAGACCGTGGCGGATACGGAACACTACACATTGCGCACTACACAGCACACACAACGCCTACTCCTCCCGTGCTGTCCCGTTCATACGACTCACCGCGCGTTCTTGCTCACAGATTACCTCCAGGGACACGCCGCACGGAACATCCCGATGGCACTGTCACGGAGATGCAATGGACAAAGATCATGGAATGCCCAAACAGGACATTTCGATTCTCTCATCTAAATTCTCGTTATCATTGCATGGTCCAACTCTCCGACTGTTGTCCTTTCCCCGTCACCCCTCCCCTCCCCTACTCCTCCTCAGACACCCATTCCTCCTCCTCTCCCCTCTCTCTCCTCCTCTCAAGTCCTCCCACGACCTCCCTCGCCGCATTCAACGTCCCCTGCATTCCCTCCAACAGGCGCATCAACTCCGCCTCAACCTCGTCATTCGAGGCATTGGCGGACATCGCGGCCGTACTGGGAGGAGATGCAGGTGGGACGAAGGCGACGAGGGCGCCGTGGGCACCACCCGCAGGAATCGCCGTGGCATTCGACGTGACGGAAGAGTTCGAGGCCCGGTGGATGTTGGCCGTTGCCGGATGAGAGTGAGTAGGGCCGGGAAAGCCGTCTTCGCCAATGCGGACCGGCCGACCCAAAGCATAAGGCGCCGGACGGGGGCCAGAAGCCGTCAACGGAGTGGTTGTTACCGAGGAATACCCGGCAAGCATCGTCCTCCCTCTTCCCGAGTAGAATCCACCCATATTAACGTCTTCGTCCATTGTAGCAGGCCCCGGATGATCACCAGAGTCATCGTCGTCGCGTTCAAGGCCGAATGGATCCACGTCCGTAGACGAGGCCGAAACGTCACTGTACGCTTCAGACAGGGCGGTCGACGGTCGAGGGATCTCCTGTTCTTCAGCTTGTGCAAAGTCGCCGATCGTCACTGGCATGGTCATTTGGCGCATTAATGGGGCCGGGCGAGTGGGCGTCGGTCTCGACGCGGCAGGCTTCTGGTATGTGATAGTGGTGGGTGGAGGAGACGATTCCGCAACTTCTTGCTCTTCGGAGTCTTCGGCAGCTTTTGCTTCAGCCATGGCCGAAGAGAAGGACCAATCCATTGTATTGTGCTTCTTGGTTTTTTGATTGAAGCTACCTTCTGCCTCGGTCGCTTCTTCCGACGGGCCTGGGAGATCATCACCAGTTGACTCCTCTTCGGACGGTACGTTGATTTGTGGGATTGTGACTGCGGCTTCGGACATGGCGTTTGCGAATGACCAGTCCATTGTCGCGTGGCCAGGCCGAGAAGATGTGATCTCAGCGGGCTCTTGCAGCTCAGGGGCTTTGTTTCTGTTCTTAACAGTCCAGTCCTCTTGAGACATTGCAAAGTCATGCGCTGACGTGCTTGGAGGGGCGGCAACTTCAGCAGACGAGGCTCTTCTGGCGGTTAGAGATTGGTTATTGGGATCCCGCGGACCTTTGGAATTGGCACGCTTCTCACGGAGTGTAGATGCGTCTGCAAGTCTGATGGTCTCTTCTCTCATGGGCGTGGCGGCGTAAGCAGTCTGGATTTTGTCATCTGTTCTTGGTGCAGCTGCGACTGCATAGTCGGCTTCGTCAAAATCTCCTAGATCAATGACGTTGGATGCGATAGAGCTGGGCCGGTCCTCTTGCATGGCTCGAAATGGTAAGTCGGATATGCGACGTTGCTCGGGAATCGGAATGAAATCGGTTTTGGTCTTGTATTCGTAGGCAGGCTTGTTCTGGTCAAAAATGTTCGAGAGGTCCGCTCCTCGCTTGACACGGGCTTCAAAATTGGCCTTTTGAACTGCTGTCATTTCTTTTGGGGATGAGAGACCACCAGGTCTGGTTAACCCCTTGGGTGTTAGTTCTCCTGACATGGTGTCGTCGGGAGACAGGTTCGAAAAGTCAGGTATCTCTAAGATTGCAGAGACGCGTTTTTCGAAATCTTGAGTCATGCTAAAGTTCCATTCATCTTCAGGGTCAATGTCGGCATCAGGACCTTGGGCAGAAGCAGCCGCCGCGCCACCAGGCATGAATAGAGAGATTCTTTGGCCACCACCGAACAGCCATGCGTAGTATGTTTGAACGAGCTCGGTGAGCATACTTGTCGGATGGGTCCCTTCGGTGTCTTTGAGGAGATCGTGTTGTAGAACATCCTTCATCGATGGTCGCATGGCGGCATCAGGAGTAAGTGCGTAAGAGACAAGAGAACGTAGACCATCACTGAAGTCCTCGTTCTCCGGGAGAGAGATGGCCTGCTTCAATCGTCTCATCCTCATCTTGAGTTGTTGGCGTTCACGGAGGTCGCTATTTGGCGGCCGTCCCATAGCACATTCGTAGATCGTGCAGCCGTATTCCCATACATCTACCTAGAGAATGCGTTAGCCTTGACCTCTATCCAAGAAACACTCGTTGTTCCGCTGCCTCTCAAGAATATGAGAACTGTGGACCGCGGGCGTGACCGCGCCCTTCTGGTAACTTACCTCGTCTGAGTACTCCGGATTTTCTGTCCACAGCTCCGGCGGCATCCAGTGCAAAGTTCCTATGAAGGTCTTTCGCTTGTCTGTTTGGGTGTCGAGAATTGTAGCAACCCCAAAGTCACACAGTTCAAGGCGACCTTCTTGGTGAATGAGGACGTTGGCAGCTGGAATGAAGACAAAAAGTTACCATTAGATTCGTGCACCAAAGGGGAAAGAAGCTAGCTTATACGATATAAAGGAATCAGACGTACCTTTCACATCTCGGTGCATGATGCCTGCTTCATGGAGACCTTTTAGAGCCTTTGCCAACTCTCTCGCGACAATGATGATGTACTTTTCAGAAAGTCTGTCGTTGGTAGCGCGCATCTACAGAATCAAAAAATCAGTCACACTCGCGCTTTTAGAAGACCAGCCCAAGGGGTCTTGGCAGGTTTTAGCGATGTTGGCAGGCTCTCATTGCCTGGGTTTACAACATGCCTCTCAAAAGTCACTGACCAAAGCGCGGACAATCGCGGAGACTTACCAGGGTCTTGACACTACCGCCAGGGCAATATTCACACACCAACCATAGCTGGCTATGCACGGGCAAAGCTTCGATCATCTGGTTGAGATTTTCCGCTCCACTCTCTTGAGCTTGTCGCAGAATACGTATTTCCCGGTTGAAGTCTCGAATTTGTTCATCTTTATGGTCGCCAAAGGCATGAAAGTCGGCTTCATCGATATCAAGGACCTTGATAGCAACGACCTTTGACGTGGAAAGTTGACGTCTGCGCGAGGCGTTAAGGCGGGAAACTTCAAAGTTCGAAAACCCTAAGAATGGCTCACCCTTTGTACACTCTACCGAAGCTACCTTTACCAATCAACTCATCAAAAGCATAGTCAGGCTCAAGCTGCTTGGATCTCTTGCACTTCTCCACAACTGCTCGCTGTTGTTCCTGGGCAAGACGGACTGCCTCACGACGGTGCGCAGTCATAGCCGAAGCTGATTCTGGATGAAGACTATCCATCGTGAAAGTCGCACCTACTCGACGTCGTTGTTTGAAAGTTTTGGTTCTCTTCAATCGCGTATCAGATTTGTCCGCTTCTAGACCGGATTCGAGGATTTCAAGTGTCTTCTTGCGGTGTGCGATGATTTCAGCTCTTTCTTTCTCTTCAACTCGTGTTGCAAGGCGATACTTGGTGGCTTCGTTGAATGACTCTTCTGAAAGGAGGCGTCGAAGAACAAATTCACGGGTGAGTGGTGTACACTCTGGTTCTGGAGATTCAAGGACGGCTTGGCAATCTCCGGCAGCAAAGGTCTTTCGGGGTCGATCTTCCGCTTCGGTTTGGGCCGAAGTTGCTGGAGGTCTAGTCTTTCGAATCCGAAGAGGAGGGGGAGATAGCTCTTCCCAGAGCGCTCTATCTTCTTCTAGTTCGGGGTCAAACCTTACAGCAGAAGTTCGGCTAGTGTCAGTGGGGTCACGCGAAAGCGGAAGGCCCGCTGGTCGAAGAGGTGACTTCTGAGGAAGTGGGGGAGGCCCTGCAAGTCCCTCACTGCTAAGTCGGAGCGGCGACTTGACAGGACGAAGGGGAGGTCTGGCAGAGCTGGAATCACCTGATGATTGATTGCCGTGCTTATGCCACCAGCTGTCTGGTCGGAGAACTCGTCTTGGCGCACGAGAAAGGGGAAGACCAGAGTCCTTCTGGTTGAGCGGTGTTGGAGAAGACTGTGATGAGAGACTGGATGGCGAAAAGTCACTCTTACTGTCCCTTGCTCCACTTGTAAATGGTGAAGAAAAAGCCGAAACGTCTGGTGGAGTTGCGACCGCAGAATCTGGTGTCTCTGGGAGATGCTTGTTTGCTGGCGAAGGATTTAGGTTGCCGAGACCTCTGGGACGACGTGGAGGTCTGCTGGGAAGACGTTCTCTGCGAGAGCCTGTAAAGGAATGGGAATGTCCGGATCGAGGGTGGTTGGTATATGCGTCACTTGCCGATCTGGACGAAGATAGCGGACGTGGAGATGTCTTTTGATGAGTGCAGTCCTCTTCGACGGCAGTGCTACTGTACGGAAAGGCTGTGTCTTGTTAGCTTATCCCATCTGTCTGGGTCCCGCGATTTCTCCGTGAGATGCGCGTCATCTTTCTGGTTGAATTCCCCGGCGCCGGTGACGAGGACGCCAGTGAATGCTCATTTGGACGACGGGATGACTTACGAAGAGGTTCGGGAGCCTTGTCCTCAAGGGACTTGTTCTTTTTATCACCTGGAGACATGGTTATCAGTGACTGTCGAGATGGGCCAGTAGGTGGATGAGAGAGAGAGTGGAAGCATTATTGACATGAGGAGCGAGGATTCTCCCATGTCGGCTCTATTGCTGTATGGTGAAAGACTTACCTTGCTAAGGCGGCGGAGACAGTGTTGTTTCGTTCACTTGGTAGAACGACCCAAAGGCGTACCGCACTGTCCCAAACTTGCACAGTAGCACAAGTAGTGCCTATACTTTACAGCACAAAGACAAACTGTTCGAACTGATCTTTTACTGGGCCATCGTTACTGAAGACTGGATGTTGACGGGGAAGGCTGTCGTTGGAGATATCATCCAGCTTGAAGCCCTTCTCAACCACACTTGGCTTCAGTCTAGACAGGAGCACCGCCAGCATCCTTCCGTCGTATACTGTAGTGGTAGTAGACCGAGTTCTCGATATGTGGTGGCAGCGGTCGAGGCGATACAAGTATGTGAACGACCACAATTGGAAAGAACGACAGCGTGGAAAAGGGGAAAAGCTTGGCGACGAGGTGCTATACCTAAAGATTACTAGCGTGCACGGATCATCCAAGCCTTGTAATGACCTTCACGAGGCTGTGACGTTATGATGGGACAATCGATGGGCGGTCCACCTCTGCTTGTTCAGCCTACGTTCCTCACGGTTCTGGTAACTACGTACAGAGGTGAGCCTGAAGCAGTTAGCACACAAAGAGTTCGGGCTGTACTTTTGATACTACTGCAAAGAGTGGCAGCACACCTTGATCGTATATTACTGCCATAATCGCTCAAAACCCCATTCGCCTCCTTGGGACTATGGGTTTCTTGACCACTCCATGACTGCCCATCTTCTTAACCACGGTTCCACCACTTTTCCCTCTTCCGATCAACAGTCGCTCTTTCTCTTCATCTTCCTGGCGCCTTTTCTCCTCTCTTGCTCGATCCTCGGCCATTTGTCTCTCGATCTCCATCTTACGATTGAACTCACTCTCAATGATCCTCTTATCCTTAGCACTATACTCCTTCGACTTCAGGCTGTAGAAGACACCACCAAGATCTGCCAGCCAATGTGGGTCCACGGCTGTGACACAACTCATATACTCTTTGCTCGTCAAGATCAGTTCGTGGTAGACGACATAATCGGGCGGATCTCCAAGCCCGTAAAGAGCAGAGGTGGGATGGAGTTGGACAGTGACGCTAGTGCGCAGGTTGATGTATTCTCCAACCCCTCGTCGACGGGCGGCTTGGTGATAATACCCCGAGCATATGCACTTCCGTATGATATCCCAGTCTGTTCCACACGAAACAAGCTCCATTTTTTGCTGGCCAACCATGATGTCGTGCAGTTGCTCTCGAATCTCTTTTGCACGGCGCAGTGCTTTGGGATGTAAGAAGTGCCGAACACACCAGCCATCACTGTACCCGTTACTTTTCCACTGGGTGTACACGTGCAAAAGTGTTAGATGGTCTGACTCGTGTACGAAGAACTTTTCTCTCGCAGCGTCTGACTCTTCTTGCCTCTCTTTCGGCCTGTAAAATACCGATGGTACAGAGAGCATACTGACAATGCTGAGCATCTCCTCACTGCAGCCGTATTCAATAGAGGATGTGATGAGCATCTTTGCCAGTGAGGGATCCATTGGAAATGCAGTCATCGTGCGGCCGATCGATGTCAGGTCACCAACGTGGTCCAACGCCCCGAGGGCCCAGAGGTCGAAGAGAGAGGTAGTGATGGTGTCTTGCGGCGGAGGATCCATAAAATCGAAATCCAATAAATCTTTGACACCGAGTGACTTCAGGAGCAGAACCGTGTTTGCCAGATTCGTCCGCTGGATTTCAGGAATCGTTTGGATGTACAACTCATTCTTGAAAGCTTGCTCAGTGTACAGATGAAATGCTTTGCCGGGTCCGGTGCGGCCAGCGCGTCCGGCTCGCTGGGAGGCATTGGCTTGCGAGATCGGAGTGATTTGTAGCGTATCCATTCCCATCTTTGGATTGTAGACTTTCAATTTCGAGAATCCGGAGTCAACGACGTACATGATCCCATCCACTGTCAGAGAGGTTTCCGCAATGTTGGTGGCAACAATGACCTTACGGACACCGGGCGGGGCAGGATCGAAGATTTTGGCCTGGAGATCCGCAGGCATTTGAGAATATATCGGCAGGACCATGAGTTTCGGAGGGTTAACTAGCAGGCGAAGTCTCTCTTCAATCAACTCGCAAGTCACTTCGATGTCCTCCTGGCCTGTCATGAAGACGAGAATGTCGCCAGTGCCCTGGGAGACATGAATGGAGAGGACCTGCTTGACGGCGCTTTCAACGTAGTCCTCACACGGGGAACGCGAGAACTGAATATCAACGGGGAACGTGCGGCCAGGAATGATGAATTCTGGCGCACCTCCATAAAAGCGAGAGAACCTCTCCGAATTCATGGTGGCAGATGTAACAATCAGCTTCAAGTCCCTGCGTCGGGCAAGAACCTTCTTGATCAGACCCATCAGGACGTCGGTGTTGAGAGCACGTTCGTGAGCCTCGTCCATAATGATGCATGAGTATTTGTCTAGATCTCGTTGAGTCAGGGATTCTCTAAGCAGTACACCATCCGTCATATCTGCACCACGGTCAATAATGTCGTTCAAGAAAGGAAGGGCGGAACTCACATTTGATCACCGTCTCATCGCTTGTGCAGTCTTCAAAACGAATAGCATACCCCACAAGTCCGCCCAACTCGACTTCCATCTCCTCGCTCACACGCTTTGCGACGCTCATGGCGGCAACTCTTCGGGGTTGTGTACAACCGATCAAGCCATGCTTACCGTAACCATCTTCATATAGGAATTGAGTCAATTGTGTCGTTTTCCCTGAGCCGGTTTGGCCAACGACAATGATGACCTGGTTGTCTCGAACGACCCGCATTAGCTCCTCTCTGACGGCAAAAGCTGGCAGGTATTCTCTTTGCTCCTTTAATGTCTTGCTTTTGCTGAATGCAGAGCTGCCCGTGCTCTTCTTGAGATGAGTTGCAAATTTGCTTTTGCCGCTGTCCTCGTCAGGTGCCGGAGCAGCGCTGTCACCCTCATCTTCCCTCACACCCATTATATTGCCTAGCGTAGTGCCGGCAACCTTTGTGGCTTCCTGAGCCTGTTTCTGTCGCTCCTTTTGCTGACGTTTTTCTCTCACAACCTTGCTCCCTTTCCGACTAAAGACGGCCATATCACTCTGAGGGTCCCGCACAGCTGGTACTGGTTCGAGCTGTTTTGTAAAGATGGTCTTCCCATCCAGAAAGGGAGGTCTGAGGTCATGTACCAGTAGATGTACCCTAACCGCATCATCATCATCGAAATCTTGAACTTGGTCACGCCTCTGTGCAACACCGGATGTAAGCATTCGGTTGGCCTCCCAGGCGTCAACCTCCTTCTGTTTCTGGGCTGCCTTGGCCGTCATTCTCTTGCCCAACTTCTTGTCCAACAGCGCCTGTTCGCGTTGCTTGTCTGCCCAGGTAGCATCTGCACCACCGAAAGGATTGTGCGCCTCATCGCCAAAAGTGTGGCCGAACTCGTCTCCGGTGTACCAGTCGCGGTCCATAGCTGCAGTCTCCTCATCATTGAAGAAAGGCTCCGGGCCATCAAACTCTTGTTGGTGTGGCTTTGAGTGGTGCAGACGGCCATGACCTCTGTCAGATGTTCTCGCGAAGCGCCCTTTCATTCCATGTTGAGGCTTTAAGGATGGACCCAGATCTTCGCTCGAATCGGCCTGCGCAGAATGGAAGCCTCCTGCCAGTTTCCGCCTCTTTGGACTGTGACTGCGCTCCATTGTTGGGAGGAAAGGAGTTATTGGGTCTTGAACCGTATGACAAGGCGGTAGGAGGTGGCAGGAAGGACCGAACCCAGATGTTGATCCGCAGAATTATTAGTACCTGCAGAAAAAGTTCCCCCGGGGTTTATGCGAAAGCCTTGCGCGAGGCTAGCGCACCACCACCAGCACTGACCATCAAACTTGCATCCCCGCATCCGCAATTCGAATCTCAACTTTTGGAACTCTTCCGTGTCGATAAAATGGCGTCTGGACAAGAGGCAGCTCTTAAGAAACAGCAAGGTACCCAGGCTCCGGTCCGTTGCATGCGTTTACTAAGAGAACACCAGACCTCCAATCGCAGTACACGAACTACAAAAACACCCTCCAGTCGCTTGCGCAGAAGGTAGGCGAGATTGAACAAGAGATAGAGGAACACAAGTCAGTCACATCCATCTTGTTTCGACAAGTCTTTGGGTTATGTTTAATTTTCAGACAAGAGATGTCCAATACTGACAGTTCGGCTATGGGTAGACTCGTCATGGAAACACTTGAACCACTCCCTCAAGATCGCAAATGCTTCCGACTAATAAACGGAGTCCTCGTCGAGAGGACTGTCAAAGACGTTTTGCCCGCCCTCAAGACCAATTCAGACGGACTGAAGCAGGTCTTAGAAGAACTACTCAAACAATACAAGAGTAAGCAGGATGAGATGGACAGATGGAAGGCGAGTTTGTGACCAATGTCTTTGTTGGACATTCGCTGATGCATGAATACAGAAGAAACACAACATACAGGTTGTACAAAACCAGTAAAGGATGTATACAAGGGCGTTTCGGAAATGCGGTGGATACTCTGGCGTAGAGATAAAAGACAGCTCCGGAATTCAGGCTGCGAAAAGAAAACACAACTCCCATGCTGGAGTCAAACTAATCACGCAGGATATGTCGAACCTGTGAATATGAAGAGGTCAAAGCAAGGTGTGGTCAGGTCATCGTAAACTCGATCGGTGACTGCTCATGCGAATGCGAATGCGTGTCTCGCTGAGGCAGCTGCGAGCCTTTTCATTATAACTCGGTTGATCGTTGCCTTTGACCTTGATCAACGACACCTCCCGTAAGTCAACAATCCACGACTGCGGCTCTAATCGCCCACTATCTTCTTGCTCTGTCTTCTTCTTCTCAACCGACCAACTGGCACCTGATTCACATCATTGTGACCTTGTTGTTGCCGCCTCGACGACAACGACACTCGACAATGGCGCCTTCCGGGGTCATTTGGCCTCCACCGAACGACAGCGCGTACAAGAACCACTCCAACGGCAACTGCTCCCGCACCGCGTTTGCCATTCCTCCACTAAGCAGTCGGCCACCGCTATTCTGCTGTCCGGTCGCAGAGAGTAATCCAGCTCACTTGCCTCGAAGCTTCGTCAATCCCGGCCGCCACTTGATGAATCTTCAGCTGCGATCCTTCCTCGAGTGCGCCGACGATGCAGACTACAGCTTTCCGAAATGCGAGGTATCCCACATTGTCGAGGTGACAACGAGGGCTCTGCACAACGATACTTTGCCATCTCATGGTCGGCCGGCAGAGCAGCAATGGAACGTCCCGGGCGAACTCAACAACACCTCTCTGAAATCATGCACTCCCCCGCTTGAAGAGAGCGAGGAAAGCAAAATGGCTCTCGATGAGGAAGAGTTGGGAAGTGCAGAGATCCCATACAGTACATATGCGAGCATGTCGACCAGATACTTTATCACTCAGAACAGCTACAAGGCGTGGCAAATCCCGCCCCATTCTCGATCTTATCGAGAGACCCACCCTGAGCCGAACCCGAGCAGGGCGAGCATCGAGAGATATATGGAGATACCACCTTTCAAGACAATGCCATACACTTCAGAGGGGATTTCGGGAGGAGCAGGCGCTCGACCATGGATGCCGTCGTGCTCCATCTTGATGTGGTGTACCAAGCACAACAAATTCTACGAAGTACACGTGTTGTCTTGAGTCTCGATCAGAGTAACGCCAGGATAGATACATATCTAGCAGGCAGACAGCCTCACCAGCATCAGTATCGGTCAGGGACGGGGGGAGAGTCGGCTCTGCTCAGGCCGCCGCCTTTATTTTACCGCGTCGACCCGACAGAGGGATGGAACTGGTATGGTATTTGCGATTGGGGCTGCGACCTTTCACATCCCGTGGACATAGCTTCAGATAGCAGCTCAACGATGACGAAATTGAATCCACCAGTGTCTTTCTTCTGACCGTGAGGCAGAGTGAAACCTACAGTAGGTTGAAATGGCGTGCTTCGTCGTCCAGACAAGTGCACATCTATTTGTGCGCGCGGGGAGCTGGAATGTCCGGTGTGAAACTAGACTACGGAGGAGGTGATCCCAGTATTGTCCGTCACTCCAAATCTGATATAGCTGCAAGGCTAACGGGATCGCTTTCTCTCACTGGTAGTCGCCATGAGAAGATCGGAGAGAAATGACAGAGCCGGCTGATGGGGCGATATGTACTATTACATACTGTGGTACCATTCTCAGGGCCCTAAAGGTGCGCTTGTCTTGCATCTTGCCGGAGCCGGCGCTGAAGAGCTCGACTACCTACCTTTGTACATACCTAGGTAATAGTGCAACAGGTCCTCTGCGTCGATTTTGATCACGGCTACGCTTTCGGAGGAATGCTGGCGGCCTGAACATGGGATGCAAAAGTGCATTGTGCCCAAGCATCACATCCGTGGCCAGGAATCTCGTAGACAGAAGTGGTGTGATGATATTCACTTTCAAGACTTCGTACTGGGTATTCTGTGCTAAGATAGGTACAGTAGGTGTGGTAAGCTACCGAGTACTGGTGGTTAGTGGTTGTTAGGTGCAATAGTTGGCTCGCTAGGCAGGCCCGGTACCTGTGTCATGCTGTGTCTTGGCCCTACCCACTACCCGGTACGCAGGATGTGCTCGCGAGGAAGCTGCCAGGGTTCGGTTCGAAAGCCGTTGTCTCTCCAATTCCTCTGCCACAACCTGCTCAACCCTCCACTAAATGCCGCCCCCTCCCCCCAGCCGGCCTCAACCGTGCAGTTCTGACGGTCATCAGTCTCTGCTTGAAACCGCGCACACACACAACACGCACCACACATCTGGATGAGTTTCGAACACGCACACAAACTCCAAGGACTGCCCCGCTCCCGTCCTGCAGCTTGCCTGCATCCTCTTTGTCGAACACGAGAAACTCGTGAGCCACCCGCACCAAGAGTTGCAAAGGAGACAGGTCCAACGCCACCTACCACCAATGCCTCGGGCACACTTCTCTCTCTGACTGGTGCTCTTTCTCCTCCGCGCCACGTTCTGCTCGCTCCGTCCGTCATGAGCGACAACTAGCCCCCCTTGGCTCCCCCATCAGGGTCCATCGACCAGGATCCAGCGTTCATGGCGCCCCCAAGCTCCAAGCTCCAAGCTCCAAGCTCCAAGCCAGTACTGGGTAAGCAAGGGTACGAGGCGCTCGTATCATACCTTTCTACCTACCTTGGTCAATGGATGGGTCCAGAAGCAAATCGGCTGCTTCCCAGTGAGTCATTCGCCACTCTCCCGGGTCTCTTTCCCACGACGCCTGATTCGATTCCATACAGTACCTACTTATGCTCTCTCCCTCTCTGTAAGGCCAGCGGTCGCAGGGAGACCTAGGAACAGGGGGACCGAGAAGAACATCAGAGAAACTGTCCACACAAAGCGCCTGCTCTGAACTTGCTCTCTTACTACTGGGGGTTTGCTGCCTTTTGCCTCTACCAAGTAGGTAGGTACAGTATCTACGAGTCGCCAGGGATCCCCAGAGACGAGTCTATCCAAGCCACAAACCCCACCTCAGTGGCCCGTCCCATTCCCATTCAAAAAAGAGTTCACATCGTCCCAAGCCACCGACCACTCATGATCGATACGGATGGCAGTCAGGAGATCTCCATGGGCGAACGACAATCCTTTCCTTGAGCACACATTCTCGAATACCCTTCGATTCTATGCGGGTATCCATCTTCATGCCTAGTAGCTTCTGGCCCTCTAGTCCATTGGCTGTCTACTGTAAGCCCGCCTAAACACCCTGCAGAACGCTGTGTTCGCTTCTTCGCACCAAAATCCTCCTGTTGGCTCCTCATCGACGCCACGCGGCCACTGGCATCCTTGTGCGCCGCTCAAACCTCAATCGACCGCCTAGCACCCCCTTCGGCGTTTCCACCTACATAGGCGCTGTGAATATCTTGTCTGGCCTGCCTTTCCTTGCAACCTCAACTCCCTGCAAAACTCCTTGTCGTTCCTCACACTCGTTACTCCAGGACCCAGGTCAGGTACTCTAGGTGGCA
This sequence comes from Cladophialophora bantiana CBS 173.52, assembly GCF_000835475.1. Lineage (NCBI taxonomy): Eukaryota > Fungi > Ascomycota > Eurotiomycetes > Chaetothyriales > Herpotrichiellaceae > Cladophialophora > Cladophialophora bantiana. The sequence goes on along the minus strand of NW_015971576.1, from coordinate 578,014 downwards.
TTGGAATCTGAGCCGGCAGGATTTCAATTTGTAAACTACATGTCCTGCAATCTCCTTTTTTGCCTGTCACTCTTTTGAAGACTCGTACAGCATCTGGATACTATTGAAACGGGCAATAAGTCACACAGTCGACACTGGATTTCACATCCTTTCCCTTCGGTCACTTGATTTTCCAACTGGAGGAAGAGCTTCTTTGTCTGTTCGAGTACTTTAACGCCTCGCTGGAACACCGAGAGTGGTGACTCGTCAATTTCCATCCAAGACAGCCTCTGGGGATCTGCGGCGCATATCAGTGAAGGTCAGCCCGAGAGTAGGATCATTTCAGCGAGGCAGCAAAACTTCCTATACTTCGATCTCTGTAAGCAGTTCCAATTCTCCACATATCCTTGTCTTATATCAGGGCTAATACTTCATAGACCCCAAAATGTACACTATCAACTTGCTTTCTATATGGATCACCATCTCGCTGTTCGCTATTGCTTCCGCAAATCCGATCGTCAGGAAGTCGCTCAATCCCAAGCTCCTCGGCATTAGATCACCCCTCACCAACTCAGCCTTTGCAGAAGACTGGCCTACCAATGTTGTCATGGTTGGAGGGTCCCAGACTTATGGCATGTGGGTCCCCACGGATGGAACCTGGTACGATTTAGGGGGCATCGAGTGTCTCGGCTTGCCTGCATATGCGATTGGCGACTGCAACGATATTACCATCGACCAGATTGGAGTCGTGGCAGGATACGGACCTTGCAGTTTCGTCGGCAAGAACGGCTACTCCTCCACCATTCCAGGCAATCCTGGCGACGGCTACTACACGGTCGGCCCCCCCCAGAACATCATGTCTGCTGCGTGTGGTCCGGCATGATTCGATCGACCTCGTGAGCCACACCAAGCCTCCTATCGCGACATCGAGGCGACCTTTTTCACGCGAAAATGAAGCACGATAATCGACCTCGTTGATTGGCATATGATCCTCCTCCTTCTAGCAAGCCACACTACGCGCCTCCGGTAGTGATTCAACCTCTAACATACGCTCCGACCTGGCCCAACTTCGCCCATCAAGGACGACTGGTTCGACAGAGCAATGATACATTACCATCGTACCTTAGTTGCGACATAAAGGGGGACGAAGCAGACTTTTGAATTGGGGAGCAGATCCAGCGGCACGTCAAGGGATTACGGTGATTGAATGACTGAATGATCAGCGTCTTCAGGGTCAGTTGCCGAGGAAACAATCAGCCATACAGTGACCAGGCACTCGGACGGACGGACAGATGGAAACGGACATCAAGATCTCACCAATCCAGCTCCCCCCTTTGGATACCCAGTTAGCAGAGGAGCCATCCAAGCCCAATCAATGCTCTGATCCAAGTTTCTCCATCTCTCTCTCTCTCTCTGTCTTTCTGTCCCTCCCTCTTATCTCTTCTCTCTCCTCCTCTCCTCTATTCCTGCGCATGTGAGCACGCGGATATTCCCCAGTGTATATGACCATTAGGGTCCATAATATCCAAGCACACCCAAGTCTCTCGAGAGGTAAGCGGCAAGCCAAGGTCGATTTGAATGGACATGACTGGCCATTCCTTCATCATCTGGACGAAATATAACCATGGAACATTCGTCGGCGTGCCAGATAGTCAAAGGACAGGCATGAAGCGTATATATGTTGGGGGAACCGCTGACTCTCCCTGGCCACTGTACCATCTGCTCCATATATATCTCTTTACATGTCTAAAGAGTCAAACATGGTGTCTGCCCCCCCACCAAAAAACTTTTTTTTGATGGAACTAAAAGCTATTATTTCATCCCAGGGGGATATGTGTGCATGTATGTATGATTCCGCTCGAGGTTGAAGAATGGAAATCGACTGTGTACGTATGTCTTTCCCATTTAAGCTCTCGCGTCAATACTGGAAATAATACATATCCCAAGAAACTCAATTCACCTTGTCTCTTGGTTGTCGACTGATTTGGCCAGTTACGTACCATTGTCCTCAACCCGTGTTCCTGCTCGTATAAACGTCCAAACGATATACCCAAATACATCTATGTACATCCTTCACGACAAGCTAAAACGGGCTCATTGACCCTTTGCCTTCTTCTCCTCTTCCCTCACAACCTCGCCAACCACAATCCGACACAGCCATTCCGCCAACTGTTCCACACTCCAACTCCACGTGATCTCGTCTGCTGCATCCGCTCTGACCTTGCGTCCCTTATACCACCCGTGGCTGTATTCGCATTCCTGCATAAACCGCTCGAGAACTTCACACTCCCCGTCCCCCACCGTCCAAGCGAACTCGCCCTTAACGAGTCCATTGGCGCTTTCGTCAACCACCATCTCTGCTCCTCTGAGTGCCCAGATCTCCGGACGAATCATCGCGCGAGGTGGGGGGTGGAATTTGGGACGGAGCGATTTCCGGTAGATGATGTGGAGGGTGCGGAAGTGAGTGTTTGAGAAATTACCGTTAAGAGCGAGTGGTTTCTTGACCGACCGCAGAGGATCAGATGGGTAAGATGGTGGAGTGAGGTATGATGGGATGCTGTGAGTCTTTGCTTCGGTCGTCCTGGACATCTCGGTCGACGAAGGGATTGAGGCTTTGGTTTTCTCCCAACCTGAGTCATGAGATTGCTCTCTGCTTTTGACGGGGCCGCGTGAGGACGTTGTAGGCTTTATGGGAACTTCTGGCTGGTCCACATCGAATTGCTCTTTGGTCTGTGAGTCGCGATCTGAATTTTGTTTTGATCCCCATATCCAATTAACCCAGCCTCTGCTGGGATTGGCGGCTGAAAAGTCGTCTCTGGCCTCAGTTTCAGCGCTCGCTGTCCGCTGACTTTCATTGTCTCTCGCGGGAAGCGCTGGTTGACCATCATCGTTTTGCCTGGCTTCCGTTTCGATCGCCCGTAACTCTCGATTCAACTGTAACCCAACAGAATCCTCAAAGGAGTCGTCATTCGACGATCGCATACTGAAGCTGCTTTCCTGACCGTCAACATCCACTCCTCTAGACCTCTGGCTAAAGACGACTTTTCTGATCACGTTTGTAGCATCGGGTCCCGCAAACCCTAGTCCCTGATTGAAGGTATGCCGAGAGCCTTTCATTGCAGAGCGAGGTGTGGGTGGCCGTTCGGGGGAGTCATCTCTCGTTTCGCCCCAATCGCGCCGCTGTGCTCGGGGTAGGTCCAGTGGTGGAGGTGGCGTTGACATCGATATTGATGAATCGTTGAAATTGACAGGGATCTTAATAGGCCGAGGAGAAGAATGGGGAGATACGATCGATCTAGAGATGTCGTTCGTCGAGTCCTCCATGTCTAGGTTGTCATCTGCAGTTGTTGCTCCGCGCTGGCTTTCAGGACTGGACAGATTCAGCACAACCGGGCCATCTTCTTCTACGCCGTCTTCTTCAGAGGCGACCATATCTGAGCTATCCTCGATTCGGTTATCGACAGCCTTCTTCGGTGTGCCAGCCATAAGATCGACGTCGAACTTCCCGCTGTTCCTCCTGTTTCTCAATTGCTGTCTCTTGATCTCGCCAGCGCCGAACCGGATCTTGCTCTCGGGCACATTATAGAACATCAAACTGCTCGCCTCAGCATCGGTGGATAAGAACGTACTTTGTTCTGCTGGAGCATGAACATCCTCGCCCCTCTTCCATGGGCTAGGTATCAGGCTTCTCCGAGCTCTGCTGACAACTTCCTGCGCCCGTTGTCGCTGCTTGATTTGCTCGCGGCGGGTAAAGAGGCTATTGGTGCAGGCCTGGGCCACAGACTCTGGACTTGACGAATTCTTGGCCTCCACAAGCCAGATATCTGTTTCGTCATCCGCTTCAGCCTCGATGTCAGGATACGCTACTTCCGGTCTGTCTGCAGTTGAAATGGGCTGCTCTTCCTCATCATCGCTGTCAATCACAATAACTTGGCTTTCGCTTGCGTTTTGGATCTCCTGGGAGACCGCCTCCCTCTCTAGTTGCCATTCTCGTTCTCGTCTTGCTTGCGTGTCGATTATTGAATGCTCTGGATGCTTCTCTGCAGGATTCGGAGGTGTATGTACCGTTGATACTTTATCGCTTTGTTCTGTGCTGCTAACTGTATGGACTGGAGTGTGCTGAACCAAGTTCTCTCCTCGCCATACCTGCTCACGGCACTGCTGTCCAGAAATCACTGGGACTTTCACGTCGGAAACTTTATCGGATGCTAGGCTTTTAGCTTTAAAAGAAGTCGGTCGATCCACAGGATGTAATGCCAACCTCTTCGCGAGCTCTTCACCAAAGCGAAGGCCGGCTCTCAGCTCGCGTTGAGTTCCACAGTCAAAGCCAACGAATAGAGCGCCATTCTCGTTCACCCCGGCATGATTTGAAGGAGTCTCCTGCTTTACTACCGGCGCGCTCTCGGTAGGATGATCTGGCGACACCACTTCTTGCAATGCAATGCCTGCAAATACGGCGCCGGCTGAGGCACGATGTTGGTGATGCGGAGTTCTTCGGACATTATGTCTTGGTGGTGATGGCAGTTTTGGTGATGAATACGGCAGCGGCGTTACCTTCCGACCCGCACCAGTTGATGATGAGGGGACTTTTAGAAGAGCTTGATCCTTCTTCGACGCTGGCGGGGATGATGGGACAGTGCTTGATAGCTCACTTTCATCTGGCCTAATGACAGGATAAGAGACCGAGTCGCGAGTTGCGGAGGGATTCGAAGCTGCCAGGTAGCTTTTTGCTCTCCCTGAAGGTTCAGCGATTAATGGTTGTGTCTTGCATTCGTCTATATCCGAAGGATGAAGGCCGCTGTTTGGTCCATCATCAGCAGGACTGCTCAAAGATCGTTTCACTGATGGCAAAGTATCCAGATCAATCATGGTAAATCCCTCGCTCTCCAGGATTGTGTCAAAGCCATCATTTTCATGCTGCTTTGGAAGAGTCCTATCATCAGGAGCTCCCCGTACGTCGTCAGAATCTCCGTGGCGGGAGGAAGTAGGTGATGGGGTTGGATAGCTCAGCGCGCTGTTAATGGATACCTTCCGAACTTCCATTTGCTGCTGCACGGATGTCCTCATCTTTTCGCTTACAACCGTGTCTTTATTTTCGTAATCATTCTCCACGTTAGACTTTGTCGACAACGCCCGAGGTCGTACCGACACTTGGTTGAGATTGATTTTGCGAAGCTCTGGTGACTGGGATTCTGCCATAATATCCCCTTGCTCCATAGACGCATCACTGTTCTCGACGTCTGTATCTGGTCGCACTTCAAAGCTTGAAGACCTGGGGTTGGATTTGGACGGTTTCGACGGAGAGTCGCTTTGTCTTGCAGTATTTGCTTTAGAGGTGCTCTTCCGTGAATTCCTTCTCTTCCGTGGCGACTTCTTCTGTTTCAGCCAGTCGTCCTCTTCCGAATCATCTCCTAGCGGTATTATGTCCAGGTCCGTCACGCTCTGTCTCCTGCTGCGACTAGAATTCCTGCGATCGCTAACTGGTGTTCCGCTTCGCTTGTTCTTTGTCGAATTTGAACGCAATTTCCTCCCTTGCGCAGAAATATTGGACTGTTCAGCAGGAGGGGATTCGGGTTGTAGTGGTATTTTTGTCTTGCGCGCTCTCTCCTTGATCAGTGGTGCATTGCTTTCCACGTCCGCGTCCTCTGGTTGTGCCTCCACTGTCACCCGAATCTTCCAGGGACTCAAATTTTGTTCTGACACGGTTCGAAATGGGGAGGATTGGACGGCCTCGCAACTGAACGAGCTTGTTCTCGCAGGTCTGCCCGTGTTCGTCGTTGTGGCGGTGGAGGGCCACTTCGGCGCGGGCTGTCGGCGTGCAAATGCTATACTACTATGGGAGGATTCGTCATTGACAGAGGCTGCTAGTGGATCAGGGGAGCTTAAGTCGTCATTGCCGTAGGAAGTCATGGAGGGTGATCGGGACATTGTGTTTGTGCGGGAGGGAGAGGGGGGGCGCTGGTATGCACGGGTTCATCCGTCGACGGTCAACGATCAGGTATTCGAGCTCAACATGAGCATCATAAATGAGTTGTCTTCAAAAAGCCCGCAGAGTTAAGTATTTGTCTGTAATTAATACATACGCTCGGTGGCCGAATGAGGAATAACCCCCTATGTTGGCTGCACGAGGTTCTAAAAGTTGTCGCAATGGATTGTTTACTCTCATTGTTTACAATGACGTTATCCTGCCACCTTTGATTGGCTGCGCAGAGCTCCTCAGCCTCGCCTCCACACCGCCATACCTGGTACCTATCTAGGTACCATCCTAAATACCATCCTAAATACCATCCTAAATACCATCCTAAATACCATCCTAAATACCATCCTAAATACCATCCTAAATACCGAGTAGTATACTCCATGTACACTTCGCGACTCCGCATTCCATTCTCAAAATGTCGAGAAAGCATATGTTGCATAATTCACTGCCGGTCCAGTCGTGGGTGAAAAGATCTCATAGTCGCTGACGCCCCATTCAGGATGGTTAACACCGTCAATCCAGGCCTGCGTTTCAATCACAATGCAGCCATGCTGATTCACAAATTTGGCTGCACCCTGCGTGCCGTTGTTTCGCTGCTGCTGGCTTCGCTTGACTGGAATTGTACCATTCTGGCCATTGCAAGTATATATCTGAAGACCTTGCTGGTTTGTCGACACGTCCATTTGAATTCCCGTGGTTTCCGACCACAATGCAAGCACCGGGTAATTGGAGGATGTCGGGCATGCATTGGCTGGTCTGTCCAGGATGAAAGCGTTATCAATTCCCGTGCAGCCTGGGCCGCAAATTCCCCTGGCGTTATTCACAGCATCTCCCAGCAGCTTCGGGGAACGGAAGTTCAAGGCAGGCGCATTCGAGACAGAGCCCAGAGCCCCTGTAGGGATCAGAATAGGGTCCACAACGATATATCGATCGGCATACGGCATCCACAAGGTAGTATCATTCAAGATTGTGGCTTGTTTGAAAGCATTGAGATTCCAGTAGATGTGGTTTGCCAACATGATAGGCGTCTCCTGATCCAACGCCGAGGACACCATGCTGCTCGTCAATCGCGGTCTTACTTCGCCCTGCGGACCACTGGGGAAGGTGTCCAGGGTGAAAGTGGCGGTTGTTAAAACTGTGCCTGGAAAGCCCTGAAAGCCAGTATCAAGTAAGCTGAATGTGATGCTCGAGACCGAAGAGGCAATCACAGTCCAGTTCCGTTGATCATAGCCAACGGTACCTCCATGTAGAGTGTCGGCACCGGCATTCTCATTCGCCGGGATGTGATAGGTCTGGCCGTTCAAGGTAAATGTGCTGTTTTTGATCCGATTCGCGTACCGGCCAACAACCGGGCCAAAGTAGGTCTATAGTACCATGAACCTCGCGTCAGTAATCGGAACAGAGCAATGGACAAGGCAAGGATGAGCGTTAATATCGCGGATCTCAATTTCCCTGGCACGACTTCTGACAGGTCCAATGCTTACATGATTTGTCTCTGTGTCTGTCAGATGCTGAGTGGAATTGTCGTATCCGGCCACAATGTCTTGATAGTCGCCGTTGCGGTCCTGAACCAATAGTGAGGTTAGGCGAGCGCCATAGGGGATGAATTTGGCGGTGATGTTCTCGGCGGTCAGAGTGTATACGGAGAACGGGTAAGCTCCGGTTGGCACAGAAGAGTTGGAGCTATTCTGAGCTAGAACAGGCAAAGCAATTGACCATACCAGGACAACTTGGAGCAACGGTGACCACATTTCGGCAGAGAATCTCATAGCTGGATTGTTTGCCGAGACGTCCAGCAGCCACTGAAAGGCGGAAGAGAGCGAGTAAAGGCAAAGGGAAGCGGAGGGGATATATACTTGGCTGGACATGTACGTGAACTCGGTCTGTAGGTTACATGGTAGTGATCCATTCTAAAACGCTGTAGCAAAGATGGGAGGAGGATGATGTTATGGTGGAGCTGCATGCCCTTCACCAGCGGCAGCTCATGCCTGGGTCCTAATCAAGCTTCATACAGTAGATGGTAGAAGCTGGAGGACCAACTGCGGGGGGGGGGAAGACAAAGGACATGGTGGTGGCCCCGTGGTTGGCACTGTTCTGCCTTGTTGATCTGCCCAGATCCGGGGTAATCAATGACACCTGGCTTGTCGATCATGGTATATTGATTGGTGTTTTGGATTGTATCTCTCGGTCCATTGTGCGCCGGACTTCGGAGGGAGCGAGGGAGGCTCCTCCAGGCTACCCACCGGCATCTTGCCTACTTCAGAGACTGTGTGTGGTGGTTCAATACATGTATGTTTGTTCAATGCATCTAGATTCTACGCCAGCGCTTTCCCCGCCTGCAATTCGGTAGTATCAATGATCTATTTTCCACATGGCTGAATGGGCCCCTCTTCATGTTCATCCCGAGTCAGTCCTTTGTGGTACATTCCAATCACGTCCGATCTCACTGTACGCCTGCAGTCTTCCTCGGATCCACATCGACCAGGTGAATGTCAAGATACACTGGCCAATCCGGAGCCAAATTGCTTCGTGACTCTGACAGCGGTTTGAGTGCGTCCTCGACGGCCCTCTTGTCCATCTGGCCTTTGGGCTGGCTCTCGATTTGAGCAATCTTCAAGAGATCCTCTTCGAGCTCTTCGGCCATTAACCGGCTTGGTTGTGGCAGAAATGTGCCTTGGCGTCCTTGATGAGTGTGTAATGTTGCATATGGCAGTGCTGGGCGCGTTGCCGCTTTCTCGGCCAGGTCACTCAGGGCATTGAGGCCACTCATGGCACCTATTGTTCGAGTTGATCTTGTGACATGCACGTTCTGACTGGCTGACCGGTCCATCTCGGGAGCTTCGAGTTCTTCGTCTTCCTCTGACCCTGAGTCGGCAGATCCTCGCTCTCGGTCATCGTCAACTTTTTGGCGCCTTCTGGTGTTGCCCGTTTCGCCTTCCTTCCGTGACGTCGAGAAGAAATGACGAGCAGCAATTTGCGCTTGGTGCGACTGGAAGTTGAGTTCTTTATCAGTGAAGAGTGAGTGGATGGAATACAAAGGGGCGGTTTGATTCGCCAACGCTGCGCGACTGCGCTCTCCGGGGGTGGAAATGCCATTGCGAGACGGGGAGCCGACGTCATCGTCCGCAAGCTTGCGCTTTCTCTTGCTTGTGACATCTGCAACACCATTCATATCCTCTTGCTCACGGTGCCTGGTAAATCGTGTCTTTCGGCTCGTGTGGTTGCCGCCGGGACTTGCTGGATTGGTGATGCTGAACTGACTTGGATGAAGGAGGAGTGCATTCGTGTCCGCAATGTCGAGTTGTTCTTTTTCTTTCATTAACCGCTGTCTCTTGCTAGACAGGGCTTGGAACAATCGTTCTCGCAGGGTTGAGGTCATATGTTCGCATTCTTCTGCGGCCAGATGTAAGCGGTAGTCGCATTCATATTTCAATCTCTCAAGGCGCGCATTGTGATTGTTCTGCACAGCGGTCAGCATCAGAATCGAACTGATCAAATCGAGTATTTAATACCATAAGTTGTATGAGGGCTAGCTCCTTGGCCTCCTTCGCATCGTTGATCTCATGGACGAATTCGGCATACCATTTGCCTGCCAACGAAGACATTTGAGATTGATATGGCGTACCAGATGCAGCCAACTCGGCAATTCTAGCCACCTCTTCTGGTGAATCTTCCAGAGGCTCAGGTTCATAGGGGTCAGCCTGGGAAATGAGGCTCATGTCATGCTGCAGAGCGATGAGTTGCTCTCGGTAGTGCTGCTCACGATTGTTGTTCAATTCACTGTGGAGCTCTTGCTGGTGTGCAACATGCTGGTTTCTGCGCTTGTCTCGCTTCGACAGTGGTTGCGCAGGAGGGGTTGGCGACCGACGATGGGAGTATGCGGCTCCTTCAGGACCAACCAAGGGAGACGCGGGGGAGGGCGAGTACGCCATTCTGAGACGAAGTTGCTGAAAACAGATGCAAACTTGCCCTCTGGGCGACCGGCGAGAGATGCAGAAGTGTGTCTAGATATATGATACCACTTAGAAAATAAAATGCAGAAGGAGCAGAGGAGATGCGATCTGGGGTTGACGCACAGTGGGTTCTCCAACGGGCCCAACGGCATGGACGCCGCGTGACAAAGGTGCAAAACATGGCAAACACGACAAATGTTTTCATTCATCCTGAATCAGTGGCGACAATAGGAACCTTGGGAGCATTCACTTCAATGCGGACTTTGCTACCATTGTTCTCCCTTATTGTAGCTCCTATTGAAGAAGCAAGATCCTCTCAATCAACAAGTCCGCTATTTGATCGATTGATGCTCCATCTCTTTATGCAGCTCCCCCCGGCCCATGAATCACCTTCTTCTCCTGGTGACTCTTCACACTCCGGTACCTTGGCCAGCAGCGACCATTTGAGCATGTCTGGACAATCCTTTCTCTCAAGCATGTCCTGATCCTGCATTGTGCAGACAAGAGGTAGGACCTGGTCTGTTGAACGTGGCATTCAGCTGCTCTCAACCACAACCGGGCTTGCCGCATCACCAATGCGCTCGCCTTCCATTGTGAAATGCGGATTTTAAATGCAGACGCCTGCATACAATTGCTCGAGCTGGCAATAAGACGGCAAGCATGTCGCCAACCCTGGAACTGAGTGTGTCTTAGGTGAGCGTTCAGACCCATTACAACTCGTGTTCAAACGCCCGGTCGTGGAATTCGAGGCCAATCGGGCTTCGTCACACCTCTCACCGCTCCAAGCTACCTACAAAACCTTGTGTTGGCCGCCAGCCTGCAGGACTCGGCAGCCCCGACCCTCCGGCTTCATACCCCTCGAGCCCCTCCTCGACCCTCGAATTTGTGTACATAAGCATCGCCAGGTATCTCCTTCTGCTTGCCTGACCTAGCATCTACGAGGCTGAAGGGTCGAACTGTTGGAAAGAGCAGGTGTTAACTTGTCAACTAGCATAGCCAAATTTCTACGGCACACTTTGGTGGGCAGGAGAGCATTCACGCCGCATTCTTAACACTCCTGATCCCTCACTTTTGCTGTTTGGGCCCTCGAGATCTCATTTGCACATCATACTTCAATAACTGCTGGACATCCTATTTCATACATCATCAAGATGACTGTAACGGTCATCCATTCCGTGGAGTTGTTCGACGGCCACAAAACTCGCTCGGGCGCGGTTGTTGTCTTCGATTCGGACAGCGGCAAGATCACGTCTGTCTCGACCAGTTCTAGCTCCGATCAATATCCACAAGGGGCAACCATCATTGACGGCACGGGACACACTCTTCTTCCAGGGCTGATTGAGTCTCACATGCATTGCTACAACCTGCATTTACCTCCAGGATCAGACGAATCGACCATCTTGACATCGCCCTTGAAAAGTGGCATCACCACAGTCTGCGACATGCATTCTGACCTGGCATCCGTTCAAAAATGGCGCAAAGCCATAGCCGAGGAAGTTGCACATGCCAAGCAGACTGGCGGAACAGTCACTCTATCTGATCTCAAGACCTCGCTTTATGGTGCTACCATCGAGGGAGGGTGGCCAAAACCGATCGTTCTGGCCGGTCATCCATCGGACGAGGTAAGTGTCTAGGTCAACTCTTGCGTCCGCTTTGCCGAGTCACAAAATTGCAGGAGGCTACGTCGCAAATACCGGTGTCACTGACTACTTGCAGGTCATCGAAATGGTCAAGCAATGGCCTAGCCTGACGCCGGAGACCGCAGCAGATTATGTTAAGAATCACAAGGCGAACGGAGCAAACTACATCAAGCTAATGCAAGAGAATTGCTGTTCTCTCGCTATCCCCACGAACTCAATCCCGGTCGCCTCACTCGAGCTCCAAACTGCAGTTGTCAACGCAGCTCATGAGAATGGTCTTCCATGTGTTGGACATGCTTTAAGCTCTGACATGACCGAGATTGTCCTCAAAGCTGGAGCCGACGGTCTGACGCACACCTTCGTTGATCAACCTCTACCGCAAAACATCCTCGACCTCTACAAAAAGACAGGCGCTTTTGTGATCCCTACGTTGACGGTGTTGGCCAGCTTAACGGCCGAACTACAGGATTGGCGGGAGAGGTTTGCTGATCTCGCACATAAAAAGGGAGTTGTGGACGATGCCACCAAGCAAAATATGGTTGAAGTCCTTGGCATGAAGGATCCAGCTGCCAAGCTGGAGTATGCAATCGACACAGTGGCAAAGTTGAAGAAAGAAGGTATTGATATTGTTGCCGGCACAGACGCTGTGGCGGGCTTGAAGGGCACTGGAATCGGCCCCAGCCTTTGGATGGAGCTGGAATTATACACTGAGAAATGTGGCTTCACCATCACGGAAGCTTTGAACTCTGCAACGGCAGTGACCGCGAAGAGGTTTGGTTTCACCGATCGTGGAGAAGTTGCAGAGGGCAAACGGGCCGATCTTGTCCTTGTGAAAGGCAATGTCACCAAGAGGCTGCAGAATCTCTGGGAAGGCGAGGGTATCGTAGGAGTGTGGAAGGAGGGTTTGAAGGCTAGTTAGGCTTACTGCCAAAATATGGGTTAGGCAAGTACAATACCTCTTTTACAATTTTCCATTCCCCACCAGAGTCCTTGCTTCTTTGATTTGCGTGTCTCCTTGCCCACAAAACTTCAAAACGTCGGTGGAAATTCCGGGTCGACGTGAGAGGAGGTCGAGAAAGGCTACACTGGTAGTTCTCAGCGATCCGGCGGACCAAGCCGAAGACAAGAGAAGCTGAATCGCGCACTCTGGACTAGGCAGGGCTTGGTCTGTTGTAGACCCTCCTCGAGTCCTCAAATGTTGCGAATTTGGTTCACTGCAGGAGAGCATCACCGCAACATTTCTCCAAGAGACACGGGTAACGAAATCCGTTGACAATTCAGGTGTACAATAAGCTGGCAAAGGCAAGTGTAAATGCAGAAGGTCCAATTGGTTTGACCTCTACTCAAGCACATTTCTTGAATGACCAGGCTTTCAGCCCCTTTATCAGGACAGTCCTTCTTCCTTTATTGGACAGATGAGTGCCTTACCTTCGTCCACACTGCCGGTTTGAAGATCCCACCACGGTTGGGCCAGGGAGTGGGTTCTCGATCATTTGGGAAGTCTTCTCGCACGACTCACGCACCCCATGGACCCTCACACCTGTAATTCACCCAGGACGACCAGGTGAAGGATCGAACGCGACACGACATTGTGGACGCGTCCACGAAGCTATCAACAATAGATATTTATTCACACATCGCTGCCTAACATAACAATTCAGCTTGGCAAAGGTAGCTCGAGTCTCGCCTTTAAAGCTTTACCCTGCCTTGTATATAAAAATAATCAATTTCAACCATCTCCTTTTCTCATCGGTCAAAACAAATCCTTGGAAAGCAAATTAAAATGTCAAAACTCGCTGGGAAACGCGTTCTGAGAGCGATATTGCGGAAGATTAGTGTGCCTCTGCGGCGTTGTCTGAGGAGGAGGAAGGCGACCGCCAGTCCAGAGCCGACAGTCGATTTGGCCCCGGCTGACGAGGTCTTTACCCAGGGTGAAACGGTCGCTACTCAGAATGACAATGTCTCTACAGAGACCCAAGCCCCTCAGCCGCCTGAACACATGTTCGAAGTTCACAGAGTCGCATTAGGCAGTGTGAAGAAGCACGAAGTAACAGTAGATGATAACTTGAACGGTCCTGGCCCATCAATCCGAGAGGATTCACCATTGAGGCAGCAACATGCTACTGTTAAGCAGAGACAAAAACATATCAGATTTGACTTAAGGCGCAAACCAATCATCGTGTTTCAGTGTCAGGAGGCCATTGTTGAAGAGCTTAACCGACAGGTCCGAGTGCAGGCGCCTGCAGTCTCCCAGCATGTGCCCATAGGGCGAAGCGTCGAGGGCTGCAATCCAAGTTTCAGCGGAGTTGACGCACAACAACGTATGCTCTTTCTGATGTATGGGGTTCAACCAAGACAAGATGACACCTATCAGGCGTATTTCGATCGTCAGTTTGATATGATATTTGGGACCCAAACAGTTCAAGAAGACATGAATCGGCCATACAGAGACACAGGGAGACAATGGCCCTCATTTGATGGACGAACGCGAAGATGCAGACTGTGGGATGACTTAACACCAGTCCACATCGAGTTCAACCAAGTCGTGAACCCCAAAGCTCCAAAGAAGCCGATAAGGGGGCTTTCCACCGCAAGACAACTCGACCTCTCGAGTATCTTCGACCAAGCAATAGAACGCAAATCGCTTGTGGAACAAGTTTCCATGCACCTAGCATGTATCTGCCAGGTCCAGCGACAGCCCAATGCTCATAGAGCTTACAGGTATGGTCTTGACGACGCAGCTTGCCGGCTTCCTTTCATCGTGATGGAATACTATTTTAGTGGCTTCACGTACACCGGCAGTCTCGAACTAGTTCTTGGGATTTGTCCCGTAAGTCATAACCCAGCTGCCATGGGATATGAGTCCTCAATTCGCTTATATGCTGCAGATCATTTCGTCGCCCAAAAAGCGGAAGTTGGGGCAGGATCCTCAGTCACGCGAGGATGCCGAGCAATCCAAATACCTTATTCCAATTGCGCCAGATGGGCCGTACCCAAAGGCAAGCCCAAACAAGGTGTGGCTGGAGAGGTGGCGGCAGTTCACCCAGGCCTGCTGGATCGACGCAAGCAGAGTGTACTATGTACCGGCCGATCTTTTCCACGAGAGCAAGTCGTCAGGCCTAAGGCTCTCGAAGGAATCATGGGAAAGTGTGAGACAGGGGCGGCCCATGGACTCGTTGGCAGACGAGGAAGCCCAGTTTGAAAAGGCATTCAATCTATATCAGGCTGAGCATAGCATACGCGGAGAACATGCCATTGTTCGCCCTGCTGTTTGTCGACTCCAGCCAGCAAACCAAGTCGCTGCCACAAAGGAAAACCAGGAAGGCATCCAGTAGTGATTGTTTGGAGAGAAAGCCGCCCACTGAGTCGTGTTCATACGGAAGGATTGAACGCGAATGCTCAGCATAAGCGGAAGACCGAAGACACCACTCGTTTGAAACTTGTGGACGAGTGCTTGGGTTACGACCGAGGGAATATAGAAATTCTGCAAGGCCACGGATTCAGACAAGAATAAGAAGCGGTCGGAGAAGGGAACTTTATAAGAAATGGAATGCCGTGTTTCAGAGTGAAGCCAGATTTAGCAAGAAGACCCCAGTTCCCATGCTCGGCGACGAGAACAGCACACGGGAAGCAGTCGAGGATCTTTATGATTTCTGGTACAACTGTGGCACTTTGGAGCACCTTTGAGTATCTGGATGAAGACGGCCCGGACGACAATGAAGACGCCTCGACTGGTCCGTCTCAAATACGAGGCTTTGGGCTAGTGGGCTGTATGCAAGGGCAGGTCTAGACGGCATTGGATGGACGGCGAGATAGCTACACAAAGCTGCAAGGATGGCCAAATACGGACAATCAACGATGCAAGAGGGCATTGAGCATCATATATGTACATACCTTCGTAGAAGTTCCACACAAGCCATGTAGATCAAGTCGCGGGAAAAGGCCCAGCGGCCATGTTCCATTTCTCTAGCCGCACATGCATGAGGCGCCCATCCACTTCACACCCGCAGCACTATCCTCGTCAGTATCCGATCTCCCGGGTTTCCCCTTCCCGCTACTTGGTAGTCCCGCTGCTAACGGCCTCTTACAACCCCTTGTCCTCTGTCCGCCAATACGGGGAATAACCCTTGGTAAGCTCCTAGACCTGTTCCTGGGCTTCCGAACGGAAACTACTGCACTGCTGTGTTGTCACTTGATACGGGGTACTATCGACACCCACCCGACTTGACGGTGCCGATGATATGGGCCTAGGTAGGTACAGAGGATTCCTTCTCACATCTCTGCACTCCCACGCCTGAGTCGGCAAGGTACATACAGGCTACAGCTTCTTTTCACTTGAGATCCTTTTCTCTCAAACATCATAGGGGCGGATTCTCAGCCCTTGCTTGCTTGCTCCTCAAGACCCTCTGAAACCACACAATGTTAGCCCCTAAGGAAGAAGACCTCGGGAAGCTAGCAGAGACATGCCTCTCCACAGCCAGGCGGATCAAACAGTATCTATCCGCCTCCAACCACCCACAGCCCAGTTTCGACGAGAATGGACCATCTTCTTTCCCCGCCGCGACCCCGGAGATCCAGCAGACCAGGCTCGAGCTGCGCACGGCCGCCAGGCGCCTGTATGACCTTGCCTCGGGGCCAGATGATATTGTGACATGGCATCTCTATCACTGCGTGGGTAATCCCAAATCCAGACCTAAGAACCCAAAAAAAGCACCCCTCATGAGAGAAAGAAATAGATCAAATGGTCCTTTTCCTCGTTGTTCGATGCAAAAGAAGCAAAGAATATCAAAAACTCACTTTTGTCTGATGAACGAGATGTGCTGATTTTACAGAACCACGATCTGAACGCCTTCCGCTACGTGTACAGATACAACGTGGCCTCGGGCGTGCCCTTGAACGGCACAATCAGCTACGCAGACCTCGCGGTCAAGTTAGGGCTGGACGCCTCGCAACTCAAGCAAATGCTACGGCAGCTGATGGCGATCCACGTCTTCACGGAGCCGCAGCCGGGACACGTCGGGCACACGGCATCGTCACGCCTGCTGGCCACACACGCGGGCATCGCGACCTTTACGGGCTTTTTGGCCGAGGACACATTCCCCCTGTGTGCAGTGCAGGTTGAAGCACTGGAGAAATGGGGCCACGGGCGCCCGGAGCCCTCGCGCACGGCACTCAGCTACTACTACGACACCGACCTGCCGTGCCACGACTACTACGAGACCAACCCAGCTGTGCGCGAGCGCTTCGGCCGTCTGATGACGCACCTGACGGCGAACCCGCTCATGGCCAACAGCCACATCTCACGCGGGTACGAGTGGGAAAGCTTGCCGCGGGACAGCGTCGTGGTCGACGTGGCGGGAAACGCAGGACACTGCGCGATCCCGATCGCCGAAGCCACGGACCCGAGCGTGCGCATCGTCGTGCAGGACCTGCCCAAGGTGGTGGCCTCTGCGCGCGACCCGGAGACCAGCGTGATTCCCTTGCCCTTGCGCCCGAGATTCGACTTCATGGCCCACGACTACTTCACACCGCAGCCCGTGAAGGGCGCAGCAGTCTACTTCCTGCGCATGATCATCCATAACCACAGCGACGCCCTGGCTGTCAAGGTCCTGCGACAGATCGTCCCCGCCATGGGCCCGGACTCGCGTATCCTCATCATGGACCAGGTCATGCCCCCCGCCGCGGGGCTGCTGCCCGAGCCGCTCGAGCGTATCAAGCGCTCCCAGGACCTGCAGATGATGTTGCTTCTCAACGCCAAGGAGCGCGACGAGGCCGAGTGGGCGGACTTGTTCGCAAAGGCCGGCGAGGGTTTGGTACAGGACGTCTTTGCTGCCGCCGGAGATGAAGCCGCCGGGAAAGGGAAGAAGTTGGGTATTGTCGCGATACGGACCCCGCCGGGCAGCATGATGAGTTTGATTGAGGTCGGCTTCGTCGAGGGTGCCAATGTCAATGGCGCGGAGGCTGGCAACACGGAACGCATTGCAGTTACGAGTCCTGACGCTGGGCACAGTTGAGGACGTGTGTTCATACGCTTAAGGGAGCTCTTGAGAGAAAACCATCTACGAGCGGGCAGTGCTGGAAGGTACATAGACAACAGAGAAGAGACATGTTCAACATGAGCAAAATTTGCATGGTAGTACTCGAGAAACGGATGCCGTGGAATCTCCCGACGACCAGTGGAGATACGCGAGAGCTGAAAACTGGTCCGCAAAGGAGATTTAAGGTCGTCCACCATGGAGACACACGAGAGCTCGACGTGGCTTCCTCACACAAGTCCGCTGGAACCCGATATGAACACACCCTCCTCTTCCAACAGCGCCTCTGATTTTTTCATGCATGTCTGATATGATGTTGCAGCGTTGGCGAAGCAAGTCCGCTCTGATCCGATATTAAAAGTCTCGCTTTTCAAATAGCGCCTCCTCGATTCTTCAAGGCACGTTTGACATCCCAGCACTGGTGAAACAAGTCGTCTTCAAACAGCGCCTCTTTGATCTTTCAATAGAGGCTTAACATCATGTTGGGGCGCTGGCAACGCAACTCCACTTTCAATGGTTCAATATCCATTTCGTTCAAAATCCAAGATCTCTTCGGGATCAGTCACCCAAAGCAACTGCCTTCCCTGAGCGGTTGCCTGCCGTGCAGCCCTCAACCCTTCCTCAAACTCTCTATCCCAGAACTCAATCGATTCTCTGGTATCTCTCTCTGTCCATGTCTTTTGTAAAAGTGATTCCACATACGATGATGCGATCCCGGCTTCAACGTATGTCTGTGGTGACGGGGCATTACCACCATTTAGGAGGTTTTCTACCCATGCGTCAAATTGGTGCTCGCGTTGGTAGTCGGTCATGCCGTCTCGCCCAATCACGGTGTTGTCCAACTCTTCGCGGCCCATGAGCCTTGACACTGTAAGTCTTCTACTGGCCTGAACTGGTGTCTCTTGGAATTGTCCGCCAATTGCGCTAGTCTCGATCTGAGATTCTGTCAATTCTGTTTCTGAGCCTGGTGGAGACGATGAACGCGATCGAGCTTTCTCGCTCATGAAAAGCCGGGAAGATTTGGCAGGTTTGTATTTCTGTGCATCTGATCTCGCCTTGTTGAGTCTGAACTCTTGCGTCTCATTCACCATGATGCTATCAGTGTGTCCTGTGAATCCGGATAATTCGAATTGAGTAGTTGGGGGGAGTTCTGCATGCGACATCCGAGGGGTACTAGGTTGAGGTGGTACTTCTTCCTGTGCGGCCGCCTGATGCAGCGTGAGGGTGTCTTCTTCCTCTTCCTCTTCAAACTCATCCGAGTCGGGAACGCGGAAGTGACCGGGTCTGGGATTTGCGAGGGATGGTCGCCAGGTGTCATCATTGGGATCGATGATATTGGGATCGAGTCGGAATGTGTTTCTGGTATTCTGAATTGTCGTCCGCAAGTGTATGTGCTGCACGTCAAATGGAAGAGAAGATGAGGAGTCTGGTGATTGACTTTCAAGGTCAGCGAATGTGCTGCCACGATAGTCTCCAGAGCGACCATACTGGCCGTAGACAGCTTTGACCGAATCAATTGGGTTGATGCGCACTGATTTGACGGATCGTCCGACTGTGCCGAAGTCTGTACCGGTCTGTCTCATTGCCGAGCGCAGAGGAGTTTGCGGTAGAAGTTTCGTTGCGGGTGTGGCAGGTTGGGTTTTTGTCAACGAGGATTCACCGATACCTTCAACTTCATTTTCCACGTCGAGATAGCTGTCATCAATTCCAAAACCACCTCTTTTCGGACCTGGAATTTGGCCTTCAACTGAAGTGAGTTTGCGCTTGTTGGTACCTGGCGTTTCAGCAGGGTTGAAGTCTGCTGCTCTGCTTTCTGTGCTATCGGCCATGGCTGCCAACTGTTCACGACCTCCAATGGTGTTTGCGGTTCTGCGTCTCTTGAGATATTCGCGAGTAAGGATTCTGCTATCAAGAAGGGGAGAGCCACGAGTAGGTGAGTCAGGTTCGTTGATAGTAATGCGTGGAGCAGGGGTAGGACTGCCTTGTTCGGAAAATTCCTGTGATTCTCTGGCAGTTGTGTCTCCATCTTGTGTTTGGTCTTGGTCAATAAGACTGCTTTGTTGCGGTGGTGATGGTGGTTGTTGGTGTTGCCCGACATTTTCTGCCGGGCCTTGTGTGCTACTACCTGTGAAGTAGCCAAAAAGTTTCCTCACACTTCCCATAATGCCACTTTGTGCTGCAGCTGGGGCGGGAGTGCCTGGTTGCTGTGGCCTCGGTCGTTCTTGCGAGATGGGACGTTCCTCTGTGTTAGCCGGGCTGGATTCTGGACTTGTGGGTTCCAAAGTGCGATGAAAGAAGGGGGACTCGTGTCGGGAGCTGAGTTTTGAGGGCGCAGAGGTTAGGAGGCTTCGGTTTCGAGTCTTTGAGAACAGAAACTTCGGTTGTTCTGGGGTGATGGCTTTGTGCCGCTTCGACGCGGCCTGGGCGGCGCCATCGTCGGGCTCTCGTCGTCGCTTCGCGCTCGCAGGCTCTAGGTGGCATTTGCACGTCAGCTCAGCGTCCGTTTGGGTGGACGCATCCCTACACAGGGTTCGCGTCTGGGCAGACGCCCTGATTGTTGCCGCCCCCGTCAGGGCAGACAGGTCCACGGCGAGGAAAAGGGAGGAAGAGGATGATGAATGGGAACCAATGAGAGGCGCCATAGGTGCCCTAGGCGCAACCTTTTGCTCACGTTTTGGTGGTTGGTACTCCGAGAAGCCCTCGGGTCGGGCTCCTTGCCCACGGGTGTGGACCATGGTGGCTGCTGGTGGTCGATGTTGATCTAAAAGAGGATTCGAAAGTGAAGGGACAAGTCATAAACAATTGAAAATGATGCGAGTCGAGAATCCAGTTACCGTATTAGGACTAGTGGGTTATGTCTTGGCATCAGCCTCGGTGTCTCCCGCGAGCCCCGAAGTTCAACATGTCACAGTCTGGTCTGACATTGCGTCTTTCTTCAGCTGCGATGCGAGAGGTAATTGTTATTGCGATGGAGGCTGCCTTCGATTTCGGCGGGACTTCTTCCTATCTTTGACAGTGATTGTTTGCTATCACTCACCCAGACGGGGAATCCTATTCGAAGCAGCGGCCACCTCGTCGACGTTTTAGTCCTTTTCCTCTTTGTAGGCACAGCGTCAGACTGTCGACTTATTTCTCTCCGTGCCTCGTCTAGTCTGAGACTCCATTCAATGTCATTGTCTAGACACACTCGACGACTACGGCATACGTAACATACTAGTTTCTGACACTTCCGTATCGGGCCGTGTCCACGGACCAACCAGCTGCAGATAGAGTCAGTCAATAAATCTAGTTTCTGACATAACGGTATGAGAGAGAATTGCCACGGACGGACAAGCTGTGGACGACGATTCAACGAGGCCGCCTGGACTGTACACACCCAAATGCGCACATGCGCTTTGTAAGTCGGTAGCATCCATGTAGAAGCCCTGCATGTCTGGTCGTGCATATATTAGCTGGTCTTCCTCGCGTGGAGAACTATGTCGAGACAAGAGTCCGAAGCTTTTTTCCCATTACACATCCTAGGAGAAAAGAATGTCGACTACATATCTGATCACAGGGGCCAACCGAGGTTTGATTTCCAGAGAGAATGAGGCAGAAAGATACCTGCTAATGTTGCTCGTAGGTCTTGGGAGGGCTCTGGTTGAGGCTTATCTACGCCGACCTAATAATATTGTCGTGGCCGCTGTTAGGGATGCAACAGATGATACAACCAAGGCCCTTCGAGACCTTCCCAAGGCACCTTCGAGTTCCCTGTTCGTGGTCAAAATCGACATGTCTTCCGAGACAGACGCTGCTCGAGCGATGAAAGAGCTGCAGTCTGCTCACAGTATCACGGTCATGGACACCGTCATAGCCAATGCAGGCATTGCGAAGGTTTTCCCAAAGGTTGAGGATGCTCAGACGTCTGATCTCCTGGAACATTTCCATGTCAACGTGATTGGGAATA
The DNA here is from genome assembly GCF_000835475.1 of Cladophialophora bantiana CBS 173.52. Lineage (NCBI taxonomy): Eukaryota > Fungi > Ascomycota > Eurotiomycetes > Chaetothyriales > Herpotrichiellaceae > Cladophialophora > Cladophialophora bantiana. The sequence continues at coordinate 556,481 of NW_015971576.1, read as the reverse complement.
TCGTTTTGTTCCGAGCTGTCCTACCGCTGCTTCGGAAGTCCCAGAAGGTCGGAAAGTTCGTCACGATGGCCTCGATGGCAGGCGCGATCGCGGAGATGGAGAAAGCGAATGTTCCCAATGCCGTGTACGGCACGTCCAAGGCCGCCTTGAACTATGTCACCAAGAAAATCCATCTAGAGAACGAGGATATCATTGCGTTTCCCATTCATCCTGGGTGAGTTTCAACGCGCCTCCTCTCAGCCATGAATGGGCATCTCAGGATTGACCGAGTATTTCACGAGTGCATAGCTGGGTTCAGACGGAGATGGGAAACAGTTCAGCTAGATCGTTCGGGCTTGAACGCGCTCCAAACACAGTGGAAGAGAGCGTTTCTGGTTTGATGAAAGTGGTAAGCGGGTGTTTGAGCGAAGCACCGTAAGGTTGACGGAATGCTAATCGAGGCGCTTTGCAGATTGAAGACTCCACGCGAGAATCCACCTCGGGGAAATTCATGTCCTTTGATGGCGCAACCATTGCGTGGTGAGGCTTCCGTGATTCAGAGAGCGCTTAACGGATCTAGACTTGATAGTGGTGATGGTTCTTCTACAAGACGGGGTTGGAAGTGGCTGCCCTCCATTCTTTCCTTGCAGACTCCTGGAGAATACTGATCCCGAGATATTTCCACGAATCAGCGAAGGCTCTGTATATAGAAAACTCTTGGTGGTGTCAATGAAACAAGATCTCGCATTTCTCCCTGAATTCAAGAACGATCTGAGAGGCCACGGTATCCCACGCAGGGGGCAGAAGATGTAGCGCTGGAATCTGTGGCTACGGTATCGGAAGGCGCCGAGCCAGAGGCACAGAACCTCGTTCGATGGGCTGCCGCTACACCCGGAGAGGTCGTACCTGGTCTAGAATGACGAAGGATGCTCATGGACATGTGCTCGGCCGAGGGGGGCTGAAGAGGAAGATGCAATTTGCATCCATTACATACAAACGCTTGGCTTTTTGAGCTATGGATACGACGATCCAGGATCAGTTTTCTCATGCGAGCGTGTTGGACAACATTCCAGCGCCCCCCTCGATTCTTCTCCTGCTCTTGGCTGTCCCCATGGTGCGTGCTTCCTTGGTGGGCGCTTTCGAAATGAACGAGGGAGTAAGTTCGCACGTTCTCGGACAATTGCCCGATTTGCGACAGTACAGCACTGCACATATGCCTGAGGGCACGGGGACTCAGGCGGACTGATTGTCGTTCGTGTGCAGGTTAAGAATCAACCTGGAAGTTGTGTATGAGAGTCTAGAGGCCGAGAGGCTGCATCATGCATGTTTATGAGGCGCTAATTTCTGATGGTATTTTCGCCGCCGAATCTGACCTGCCTACTTAGTAGCTCGCCAGGGCGACGTATTTGCATTCTGTCACTCTACCCATCCTCGGTCCTACATCTCATCGCCTACACCCTCAGGCCACCCCCAGCTCTCGGCACAACCTGGCCCTTCCCGGATCTAACTCCCACTATCAGTCCCGTTACCCGCTACCTTCTTCGCAGCCCTTTCAGTCTTTCCCTTGATGAATTTTGACAGATCACCCACAGGGAGGGTTACCGGAAAGTCGACGCATTCGAGCAATTGGACTGCGAGAAGGTACCACACCATCATCGTAAGTGCGAAGGTGAATGCTCCTGCTGCCTGCAGATGGAGGGAACGTGTTAGCTTGGGAATTATTCTGGGGGGGATCGGAAGTGGCGTTCTCAATGGAAGAATCATGGGGAACGGCGGAGGTTCAGACATAGGCATAAGCGAAAGCGAAAGCAAAAGATGCAATGCCAAGAGATTGGACGACTCACTATAGTCAACCTGCTGCCCATGTCCGCGTTCCCAAGCGCCAAGTTCCAAAAAGCTCCCGCGGCACAGCCAAAGGCGAAGATCAGTGTGAAAAGCGCCGAGAAGAAGACGATATTAGTACGCAGAGAGCAGACAGTGAAGATTGTGGTGATCATGGCGAGGGAGAGGTAGTAGAATCCTGTGCGCAGAGGCGAGTGCGTTAGTGGGTTCTTTGGTGATTGTGTGGCCTCGAAAGAGACGTACCGACAGTGGCGAAATAGCTCGGTTCAGTCATTCCATGCAGCGTGTCTCCCGTGGTCGAGTATTGGACTCCCACGCCAAACCAGGGGATGAGTTGAGTGCCAGCCACAATCCAGAAAGTGCCGTAGGTGAAGAACAAGCACATGGAAAAGGTGTTGCCCAGGATCCATTCGGCGATGGCGCCGAGGATCTGGAGAACACCGCCGAAGAAGATCATTGTTGGGCTGTGAAAGTGGTGTTAGTCCAGCTTGGGAGGTAGGAGCAGGAGGGAAACTTCTTTGGGAGACACCAACGGTGTTTGGGGCCTCTGTAGGAGTAGGGATGAAGGCTTACATAAGGGCACCTCCCAGACCTCCTGCACCACGCCAGCCCATGTTTGCGGCAGCGTAAGGAGTGGCAGACATGACGAAGCCAATGAGAGCGGCAGGCGTGGGATTACCAAACTAGTAGAGAAGACAGCCATGAGACAAGCCCGTTGGAATTAGGAGTTGAAATATTACCTTCTTCCTCAAGTGTCCGGGCACATTTCGTTCAGGAGAGAGATAAAGGGCCTCAAACACATCACGAGGGAGGAAGACACTGTCTGCTGTCTGTACGCGGCGGAGGAAATCTTCTTTCGAGTTGAGGTGGTTCAAGGGAGGAGTTTTGATGTCCTCCATCGTCAATGGAGTGAAAACACACCGCTCCGCGAGAGAGTCAAAGGGGGCAGGAGAATGGTAAATATCTCTGAAATTTTTTTTGCTAGGTGAGGCAAGGGATGAGACTCAAAAGGGCCACGCAACGAAAGAGGCGAAAAGCGAAATGAAAGCCAGGGACAGTCCGGCCTTCTTGAAGCTTTTTCAACATGGTTTGGTGCTCACAGTGCCCTGCAATAACGACTCGGTAGATGCATTCAAGCCACGCTGGTTGGAGTATTTCCGTTGATGAGAACACCTCGCCATGAGCGAGTCCAGCAGCGGGGAGTCAGCGGTGGGCAATGACTGGACAATGCAACCTGTTCAAGCCCCGTGGGGATCGTAGCATTTTGCCATCGATGGCGTTGAGGAACCAGTGAACATACAGATGCAGGGCTTTTTGCGGTGAAAAGCGGGTTTATGTCCCTGGAGCTGTGGGGATTAGTACCTACCTAGGCAAGGGGAAACTTTGTCATGTATGGCCACAGGGGGGGTAGAGGGGAATCGGACGTTCAATCTCCGTCAAAAGGACCTGTAGAGCACCTGGAAGGGATTTATGCGGTCGTAAGCAGAGTTGTGAGAGACTCCCTGGGGAGACTCTCACTCGACCCAAAGATGCATGGGCGGGGTGGAAAGCGTCGAACATAATCAGCAGACTGGAATTTTGCTCTGATAAAACACATTCGAGGATAATTTTATGCCCGCACGGTGCGATGATCTATCCCAAACTGTAGCCAGCTCTCCGTAGGTATTTGTAGTATTCGGGACTCTGGAATGTCCGGATGAGAGCATACCAGGGTTTTCGAGTTGGAGAAGGAGTAGCATGAAGCTCTCGTAACTGAAACGCCACGTCATGACGTTGCAACTTGCGGGGAGGTGGAGGTGTGGATGTGTGGAGACTAAGTGGTTGAGATTCCCGAGGTTCAGAGAGGAGCTTCCAAAGGGCCATTTAGCCGGCTTCGAGGGTATGGTGGACGAGCTGATGTGGTTTTCGAGGATATCAAGAGAAGGAGTTTGAAGAGAGGAAGTTCAAACAAGATGTGGCAGTCCAAGAAATCGCCAAGTGATACTAGACTATATTGCCGGGTGTCATGACACTTTAAATATTACTTACTCTGTTGGAATACGAGGTCCTGCTGGCAAATGCCTGCCAAGGCAACGGATTTCGTTCAGGGGGCTCGTACAGCGGGCAGCCTTAGTGTGGCTTTGCTTATGTACCTAGCTCCTCGCTCCTCAGACTTTGGAGAGGCCAAAAGGTTGGGGAAGAGTATTTTTGGTGCCGAGTATTGGGGGAATACCAAGGTACGCAACCAAGGTATCGATGTCGACTGTGCCTCCTCAACCCCATTCTACCCGATTGGTTCCCTCGCAAGCACCCAAACTGGACGACAAAAAGGACAGTCGCATTGGATTTTCGTTTAGACGCGCGAGAAAGAGGTTAGTACAGGACTAGGCGTCCTCTTGACCTGTTACTTAGACAAATCTGGAACACCAGCTTCCCTGTCGGTAAGGCCGTAGTAGGCTCCGGGTCGGACCCCTGGTAGCTCACAAGTTGGCAACCAATTGCCGTTCGCCATATCAATCCAGCAGTATATCTTGTAACGCATCCTTATTTAGGTAGTCAAACGGAAAGGGCAAGATACGTAAGAGCCAGGCCTTTGAAAGATACACCCGGAGAATGAAGTCAAGCCGAATGCAGCGGAACATGTTCCAGGGCGCTAACGATATAGCATTGTTGCCCTACTGTCTCGTTGTATATAAAGGAGATGCATGGGGAAGCCTATTAGAGTGGCGTGCTCCGTACTCCGTGATTTGTAGAGCAGAGAGACGGCACAAGATCACGGTTGCAGATGTTCGCAATCCAAGCAGCCAAAAATACCCAGGTTCTTCTCTAACACTTCTTTCCATCACACAATTTGCCTGCCTTACCACGCCACCATATGAGATATATGGAACAAACGGTGTTCGGACTGGACCTGGAGAATGAAGGATGAGCGAGTAACCGCCTACTCTCAGATGGCTTTCACATTCATCATGCCTGCAAGAGCATGAAGTAACGTTGCGTCGGAACATCTCCGACGTGGAAAAAAAGTTATCCCTGAGGCAGCAGCAGAGTATGTCCTAGTAAGATAATACCACTCCGATGCTGACCGCGTACATGATCATGCATTTCCGACGCCGCCTGCATAGCATTTGACAAGATAAATCGAGGCCGACGACCTGATATGATCTGTCACCACGTCAAGCTTGAAATAAGGACGGTGATAAGGAGGATTGGGAATCCTGTCGCGCTTCGTCCGAGGACGAGCATCCCAGCGACTGCTTGATTCCGGGTTTCAGCGCCAGTGCTAAGAGCACCGCCGAGATATGGCTGAGACGATGGAAAAGACACGCTAGCATCCTGGCTGGTCTGATTTTGCAGAGAATTGTTTCGGAGATCACACGATGGGCGAGTTCGACTGGCCGCCAGCTGCGTGGTTTTGGGGATAGAGTTTGTGACCTGGATCGGGAGGTTGAAGATTGTGTAGAACCCAGTCCCGTTGATACGAAATGACTGATGAATCGAGACCTACGAAAAGTGTCAGTTCACGAAGCTGGGTGAGAGAAGCGGCCATGATCCCACGTTATAAGAGCCTCTGGCCGATGAGTCGCCGGAATCCTTGTCACCATCATTAACGAAGCATTCAGGCCACGCCCAATTGACGTGTTTCACAGTACTACCACTTTCTTGTGCCATGATCTCCTCACAGCCCGCATTCTGAAAGCCTTGACTAGTTGAGGAGTTACAATGGAACTCTGGTGCTTCCGAGCTGGTGTCCAACCATCCATAACTGGTGCCATTCGATATCGTCAAGTTAAGGCCTGTTACGTAGCTGAACAGGAAAATGGTAATGTTGAGAATTCCGGTTTCAACATTGGGAGAGTATGGAGGCTGAGGGATCCGGCCATCTCCAGAGATATCAATTGCGACTTGGAGGAAATCTAATACCGCGGTCAGGGTCGTCAAGGTCACCTTCTGCAATAGCATAACGCGTCCGGAAGGGAACGCTCTACGCCGAGATGTACTCACCACCTCCTTCAGGCGTAAACGGTTGAGGCGCATCGATTATTGCTAAGCCTGGAGTGTATATCTGACCGTTGACGATGGTGAAGCTCGCTATAGCTTGCACACAAGCGGTGAATATTAGGCAAAAGAGAACAAGAGCTCTGGGTAAAGAGGGTCGGGCCAGCGAAGTAACCATTTCAACAAAGCAGAAGCTCTCGCATTTATGGACATCTCATGAGGTTCAATGACACCATGCGAGCGGAGTATCCTGTACGCAGCATCTCAAGAGCCAGAAATTGCGGATGGGGTGAGCATTAATTTGCTTGAAACCGCAATCAAAACTGTGACGCGAAATCAAGTTTCTCGTGTCCCAGTATCTCGACTTTAACCCATTGAAGCATGTTGGACTAGCCCAGCTAGGTTAGAAAGGAGAAGTCTTGGTACTCTAGCAGCTTGCTCGGCTTTGTAGCCTATACCGAAGGTTCGGCCCGATGAGCTAATATAGGCAGAATAGGCAAGCTAGATGTCCATCGACATACCCATGTCCTCCGTCCAAAGGATTCACCCGTTTGTTGCAGCATTAAGGGAGGGTGGTAGGAGGGGCCTTTGGAGGCGTGACCTTAACTCGCAAGCCCTTCATCATTTAAATTCATCAATAATTTCCACGAGTCTTGCTGTGTTCTGTGAAGAGAAAACACGCCTGGAACTAACGTCTGTTGATACAAAGGCATGGCTTCCTCACCTTTCCTAACAGTTCTCTCTCCGCTGGCGTTATTTTTGGTACTTGTACGGTCCCCTTGCAAGCCTCGAATTTGAGAAAGTTTACTAAATTCGTCTTATCGCACTTGGCCGGAGATGAAAGCCAGTTGCGGAGAACGAGATGGGTTAAGATCAGGGCCGCGGCAACAGGAGGTGCGAGGAACGCTAGGTTAGCCAGATTCCCGCTCCCGACATGCAGATTAGACATGATAAGGGTGCTCGGCACTGTGTACGAGAATGTGGAGTTGATCCGCGCCGTAATCATGGCTGCGACCGGACCGAGAACGTCCTCGAGCGCTTTCTTGGAATCCGGAAATACATACGAGGAGGTTTGTCGATGCCTGTGGCTTGGTATGCCAGATCGAACCCACCATCAAGGCCCTCGTTCTGGAGGAGGATTTGCTGGTTTGCGGCCACAACTGTGGCTACGACGGAGAGGTCTACAGGAGGGCCCGTGGGGATTCCGCCAGTCACAATGAGCGAGCGCGAGTAGTGAGATTGTGACGATTCGCCGCCGTTCTTCATTCTGAGGGAGACATTCCGACATTCGAATACGTCTCTGGCATCGACTGTATAGGTGATGACGTAGATTGAGGTATTGGCTGTGGGAGGTGGCGTTGGAAGTCGTTGATTGATGTAAGGTAGAATCAAGACTTTGTGAATGCATTTCATTTTCTGTCTCAGAGAGCCGTGGCTCTCGTCCATCTATGACACAGATAGCCAGTGTCCTCAGGAGGAAGATCGCAATACCTCCCCTCAAGGTAGGTGGGCATCACAATTGACATGGCGAGCCAGTGGGCGTACCCACTGTAGGGTACGGAATATAATGGTGCCCTGACCGACTTGGTCACAGGGTCAGAACGTATTCACCACGGTACTCTCAATGAGATAAAGGCCGGATATGTAGGAGCTAAATGACAATATTTTAGAACAGTTATCGTCTAGAGATTTGATATAAAACCACGGCTTAGGGAAGCCGGCTCGTCCGCCCAGGACGCAATGGGCAGGATTTTTTCCCCTAACACGGAGGCGTTCTGTCGTCTCGACCACATTATCTCCGTAGACATTTAAAAAGTCGTTGAAGTCTGGACTCCGTGTTTGTTCTGGTGAATATACCGTCAATGGTGTTCCGATGACACTTCGGTGCATGGCCACACCGGGGCCGGCGTACGCAAAAGTGTCTGGGATAAGGCCACTAATATTTCCAAGAAGCATCTGGGCGTCGCCGGAGGGAAGCCGCCTTTCTCCATCTGTACCAGGTACACGGCTCCATTATTTCCATCGTCCCATTGGTACGGCCACCAGTCCGGATGCTTCGTGATAGACCGAGGAATTATCTCTGTACAAAGCCTCAGCTTTTGGTTGATCAAAATGCTAGGGCCATTGGCGAGCTTCTGGCTGTACTGGATGGAACGTATGGCTGGTAAGGAGTCAGGGCTGTGACAACAGTAGCCGTGATAAGGCCGACGATAGATAGATTGGGATATTGTAAGGCAGTCTGTGAAGCAGCGCGAGTATCAGGGCAGTTTGTCACGCCGTTTGATCGACAGCGCAATTTACAGATGGACGGCGTCGGCATAGATGGCAGCGACAGGGAAGGTTTTAAGCTAGCTATGGTTACCCAGGTTAAATATCTATATAAACAGGAAAGAGCTCGCTTAACGGACAGATAGACAGACATCTCGCAGGATAGACAAATGCTATCAACCACTTGAACTCTTAAACGTCTTACACGTTTCCTTGAGGCTTTCGATCTTGGAAATTGCACGCGAGCGCCTAGTGGAAGGGGAATTAGGTGCTTATGGATCCCGCGCCCTGAGGTTGTGGCCGAAATCTCTAGTAAGAGGGCTCTGTATTTGCGAGCTGATGAGGCCAGTGAAGACAGTTGCGAGAATGGATATGCTAGTTACGTGCGAAGTCCGCATTGCTGCAGGAATAGTATCCCGTGAAGTGAGTTCAATGGGGCGAAGCACGACCAGGATAGTTAAAAACGATAGATACTCCGAGCGAATAGAGGAAGAATAAACCCGCTCCTTCTTTTTGCGCCCTGGATAGCTCATTTTACTGCCGGCTACTAAGTGAATAGAGAGAGTAATTTCTGGAATGGAATATGTTCGACGTCAGATCCTATTTGTAACCTCCTGCTATCAAATAAATAGCTCGAAATAATCATATTAGACTTGAGTTGAGGACTGAATGCGAGCCGATGTGGCAACAAATGTAGTGAGTTGGGTGAGGAGCTTTGACTTGAAGCCAGAATATAGAATTGGGGCGAAAGTCCACACTCAGAAGCTCTCGTTACGGACCACGCTACCCCGTACTCCATGTTTAGCCCGAAGCAATGATGTCTTGGGCGGCATGATTCGAACAGAAGACATTGACCGTATTGGGGAAGATGTGGACTCGAAGCACTCCACTCCTCGGCAATTCTGGGCCACCCGGAAGTTCTGCCACCATGTACTGTAATTACTTAAGTTGGGACGGCTGGTGGGCAGACTAACCCGATGTGGCTCCTCTGGCAGTTTAGTGCCTCCTGGGGCTGGCATGCATCGGGGCGTACAGCCTTGGCCTATATTGGCCTATAGTGACAACAGATATTCTCGTATATGTTCCCCCTCGTATTCATTAGTTTTGTTCTCTCACATTTCCCTATCATCACATATTCTCTCCTGCATTTCGTTGTCGTCTTACACATTGCCACATGCTCACTCCACCGCCACGACTTTCCTCCCTACACGAGACACTCCAAAATAAACTCCGCTTTCGTAAGACTATGGCTTGTTCTGAGGGAATGCAGCCATTTCGACCTGAGGTTCTCCTCCCAGTTCGCTTGAACAGAGCGCATAAGCCCTAGAGTTCTTGGTTCTGCGGTGTGCAATCAATTGCCGACAGCTTCTAAACAGAGGGACAACAATCATGAGACCCTGTTCGTGTCCGCTACAAAGATGATTACCGCTGGAGTTATTTCAAGGTATTTCCGCCTCAGATTCCAATAAACCCGCTCTTAATGGTAGACGATACAGTACAGCATGGTCACAGACTAGCTATCAGCCAATCAAAGGTCTGTTTCTGACCTTCTGTCCAATGTTTGCACTAGTACTTAATCAGCACGATAGTCCATTCCCTGGAAAGGCTTCATAGTCCTCCTTGCGCGCTGTGAATCAGGTCCAGCGTCTGCCTTCATCATTCAAGACGTCAAAAAAGCTGCGCCCCATCCACATTCCAACGACAGGTTTTGAAACCATGAAGACTCTGCTATTTGTCTCGTCCTGCCTCTTTCATTCTCTCTTAGCCTCGCCTAGCTTTAATCCTGAAATATGCCTAACTGAAAGCGAGGGAAGGACCTTTCCCAAAACGACGCCTAAAACCCATCACCTCAAAGCCCTTAACTCCACAACTAACAATATTCTTCACCTAACCCGGCAGGCCACTGCTTCAGGGCTCGTGGCTCGGCAAATCTCCAGTATTGTGGAACAGGATGGCCAAGCAGCGTACACCGCCGAAGTGGTCATCGACAACACTACGTTCAATCTCCTCGTCGACACTGGCAGCAGCGATACATGGGTTACATCACTCAATACCACGTGCTTTGACCCATTCACTGAGGAGGCATGCACTTTCCCCACGCACCTGAGTGTTCCAGAAGATGAGAAGTGGCTCGAGCCCTTCTACACCAGCTACGTAGACAAATCAAACGTAACTGGTGGTTTGATCCAACGTCCGCTCTCAATAGCAGGGATTGCAATCCAAGACCAGGTCATTGGGTTGGTGGATGAAGCGTTCCTTGGCCGCACGGATGGCTCACTCGACGGGCTGCTGGGACTGGGGCTAGGCGCAATTGGAACACCGCCATATCTGCCCGTCTTCGGCTCCATGATAGCGGACGAGCTGATCGAAAGGAATCGCTTCAGCATTGCGCTCCTGGGCACCGCCGACGTGGATGAGAGGGACTCGGGCCTGCTGGCGTTTGGCGGAATTCCGGAGTCAATTGAACTGACGTCAGAATGGGGCATTGCGCCTATCTTGACGGACGCGTTCTATGCGATTGAGGTGGATGGATTCATGTTCCAGGGAGCGCAAGAGATCACACTCTCGCTGGATCAGAGAATTGCGGTTATGGACAGTGGGACGTTCTTAACACGTCTTCCTCTCCCAGTTGCTGATGCGATTTGGGATCTCCTTCCTGGCACTCCGACAGACGAGTGTACCGGCAAAAGCAACGAGAAATGCAAAGGAGATCTAGGGTATTGGAAGGTCCCTTGCGACGGCCGTGTCCCGTCTTTCTCAGTCGTGATTGGTGGAGTAGCCTTCCCGATCAGCGAGGAGAATTTGATTGTATCTCTTGCGGAGGATACCTGTATAAGCGCCATTATACCGCAGGAGGGCGACCTACCGGCCATATTGGGCTTCACATTCATGAAGAATGTTGTGGTATTGCACGATTTCACAGATTTGCAGGAGCCGATTATGGGAGTTGCGACTTATGAATTCTCACAATAGCGGATATGGTGAACAGAATATACCTCGAGAGTGCTCAATAACGTCAAAGCGGCAGCTATGTCGAACAACTGACAGGATAGGATGAATGAAGGAGGGCCACTGTTCTAAAGATAACCAACATACTTAATGTGAATGAACGAACCTTTGATCTAACAGTGAATCGCTCTACTCTTTGTCCCTTGTTTTTGAATGCGGCTCGCTAGGTAGATTTCCTACCCCCTTCCTCACCTTCTGTAGACGATTCCAAAGTTTCAATCTCCTCAATCTCTGGTATGAACAGTTGGCAAGGTGCCTAGCCTTGCCAACCTCGCCGTTGCGCTTGGCTAGCGGACCAATTTCTCAGCACCGAAAACCAAGCCTTTGAAGGCCACCTGGCGACGTCCGAGACCGAGCAGATTTGAACCGGTGATTTACCATCTCTGCACTGTGTGGCCGGCTGAACACCTAGATATTCAGCTGATGACTGCAGTTTCGTATTCACAGAATGGGTATTCTCAGACTCGGCGTATTCTTGTCGGAGAGGCCACTTAGCTTGGAGGCCGCAGCTACCTACCTAGGTACCCAAGGCCTCCAGAACTGGCTTTCAGCCGGGCGAGCGTCCGTCATTCTCATCCGGTAGTTGTCCATGGTCTGAATTCGCTGTGTTGCTTGGGTGCGGCCGACTGCGCCTGTCCGCCAATAGAATACCCTGCCTTCATGATTGAAGAACGCAGCGTGCCGAGTCGCACATTTGCCCCTGGCAAATATATCCGTTTCGTGTGTTCAACCTTCCAGCAGCTGCCTTCCTATGTACAAGGAGAGGAAGAAAACGGCGAAAAATATCAGCTCACAGAATGGTTTTTATGTCCCGTAAAAGCGGCGCGAATCTTTAGACTTTGAGACGTCTGCGGCTTTCACGTGATCACAATTTTCAATGCGGAAGTTGAGCTTCTTGCACTCTTGTCCACCGACCTTATCCTCACCTCGCTGTCGCCATTCCAGAGATCTTTCTCTCTTGGCCCCCCATGGAGCAAGTCTGTGCACGATGTGCGAGACTCGGCCTCAGGCCAAGATCTACTGTTTCGTCAGCTCCGCTGGCCATCAATGCTAGAGGATTTTCCAGCTCAAGAGTCTCATGTGATGAAGGTAATACTCACATTCCTCACCTAAGGCTAGTCGTTCGAGGACATGGCCGACTGACCTTAACATTGCTTAGGTGACCAAAAGCCATCTCGCTGGCCAAGTGGCAGACCTCTATCTGGTCCCTCCCTACGCGGCGCGCTTGACAGAAACACCGCGAGTGGTTCGGCTGCTCGACCACAATCACGGCCAGCAGGAACAATCCTGCGACGAACAGCTACACCACGAATACAAAACCCTGGACCAGCCGGGACAGCTACTCGAAGTGGGACAGCTACTGGAGCAGGAGCAGGAGCAGGTTCTCGCGCGCCACTACCGCCCGGCCGCCTTCTACAACGCACTGGAGCGCCGCGTCAAAGCCAACAGCCTGTAGCTCGACGAACGGCTGGGCGAGGCCAACAACCCCTACAGGCGCAACGACGAGATCAGCCCAGATCCTCTGCAGCGACTGGCAAGCACACCGACCGGCGAGTCCGCCGCCTCGTCGAGAAGACCAAAACTTCCCTTGCCGAAGAAGAAGATTCGTCTGCGCTCGCCGCCGAAGACCTCCCCAGCCGCGTTGAGCACTACATCAACACAATCGTGGACCCACCCGTCAACCCGACGACCGAACTCCCTCACGTACCCGGTAAGGATCTCTCCGTCTCTGAATTGCGCAAGGATTGGCCAAACACACCACTCTCCAACTCCGGGTTAGTGGAGAGTGTGCAACAAAGGATCGAGTGGCTCGCACATCGAATTCCGCATGGATATCAGACACCGGGACAATTGGCGGAATGGTACACCAAGGGGTATTTCACGCGCTTCGAATCCGAGTCGGAGAAGGAAGAGGTCTTGAAACTTGCGCAGGAAATGGCCAGGGCGGAGGCGGATAAGGAGACCGAGAAGACAAACGTCGAAGTCCAGCCCAAGGACATGGAGTTTGATGACGTGGTTACCCGCGCGGCCGAGCGCAAGGGCCTCGCGGATACCTACGTGCGTGGCGTATATCCCGAAGTCAAGAAGCAGAAGATGCCGTTTTTGGACCAGATCGTGCGCAATCTGAACAACAACGCGACGTTTCCCCATGGCAAGACCGAGCAGTTTATGCAGACGGTGCAGAGGGTTATCGTGTCGCGTGCGTAGGATGGTGGGCGAGCTTAGAAGACGACTGAAAAGTCAAGTGCACAAAACATACCTGTGGGAGAGTGGTGTAGAAGAAACTGGATCGGGATTGTTGATTTGGCATTCAACGTACGTCTCTGAGCTAGATACAATGTACCAAACTTTCTTCAATGCCCTAAATGTCATTAGCGATGCCACAGAAAACCTCCATGGATCATGACCATCAATGTAACAACAAAAGAATGACCGTACACGAAAACGAAAGACGAAAGTGCTACTCCACCTCCATGACCAGCACGTCGATATTCAGGCCTCCCTCCCTCCCTTTCCTAGCTTGATTCTCTTTGCTATTGTCAAGTTGCACGAGTCCTTTGCCAATCAACACGGCCAAAGCAAGTCTCGAAATGCATGAGAAGTCCTTTTTTCCCGACTGTCCTGAGACGGGAGAGTGCAATGCCCCTACGCTAACACATCGCGTCATTGCCATATCTTAAGCCCGACCCCAATGCTGGTCGACAGACACCATTGATGAGAATCTGGTATCGACATAGCGGACAGCGTGAGCGGCTCTCGCGAATCAACCAGACGATCAGGCACCATCTGTGGAACTGATGATTGCAAGGTAAATTGTAGACGTATTCCGCTTTGCCAATGGCCTCCACCTGACAAATGGCACAATCATGCCCCATATCTTGCTGATCATCGGTAGCGTCTCCGCCAGGTGCTTTGAATGCAACCAGTGGACACTGTTTCATGGCGTGTTCTTCCGCGTCGAATATGCAAGCTTCTTGGACCTCGAGAAAGCGGTACTGTTCCAGCATGAAGAGACCAAGAAAGTACACTGCGGGCAGGATATTTCCATTCATGGTGGTTGAAGTGATCCATAGGACATGCATCTAAATAGCCCAAGTCACTAAGATGCCGTAGTTGACAACCTCACAGGTTGTCACTGCCGTGGGTCTCCATTGCGAAGTAAACTGAGGGACCTGGACGGTATCGACCGTGGTGCACCAGTTAAGTCTCTTTATGTCGTTCGCGGCAATCGTGGTAAGTACGGGCGCCAGATTGATGAATTTGAGGTAGATCTGAGTATGATCACTCAGCTTGTGGTTGTCTGCGGAGAGCCGAAGCTCGTCGAACGCTTTGCACAGGACGTCGATTTTGCGAACCAAGGAATGAAGATGATAACGAATGGCATAGTCTGTCAGGCCTTTGGTTTTCGCGGTGATGCCAGGTGATATGCACAGAGAGAGCGCAGACAGACGAACATGTTCCATCATGGCCGCAACCATGTTGGATTGTCTGGAGAGAAAGCTGGCGGAGATGGAGACGAGGGGAGCCTAAAAAAAGAGATTTAAAACTGAGAAGATAGTAACGGATTAAAATGCAACAAAAGTATTAGAGATACGACCGTTAAACGATGCGAAAGAGGCTCAGGAGAAGACCAAAGGGAGATGAACGTACTCACTACGAAAGACATCTCTTCATTTACGAGGAAGGAGCCCTCCAGCTTCAATAGTAGCTGGAATTCATAGCGGCCTCCCTGGGATATTGAAGAGACTATAGTACAACCAGTTTTGCTTGGTCGGACGGCAGAACACTGGCAAGAGAACAGGTAAGACAAATTGGCGAATTGATTTCAAGAATCAAGACTGCAGATCCTCCTTCAGGTTCCATTTTGTGGTCGCCCATCCTAAACCCATCCTATCACCCTCTCCTGCATCCTCCACGCCGTGTATCATCACTAACCTGGCATTCTAGCAGAGATCCTCTGCCCCATTGTCTGGATGCCGACGGCCTTTTCCCCAACGCTGTATTGTCACCAGACGTATCCCTCTGTACCTTGCCTTTTTCCTGGCTAGCTGGATTCGCTGAAAACGCTTCATGACTGACTCGGTTTGGTTCCCTCCAATTTCCTCTCGTTGGCCAATGAGTGCCTTTTTTGGTCTTGCCCTGTTCTTGCCTGCTACAACATGGTCTGATCGACGCTTTGCTTCATTCTCCTTCTTCGCCCGATCGACTTTGGAAGTACGCACAGGCTCGTGACACACAGGGCACTGACCAACATTGTCAAGAAAGGCCGCCGCACACGACAAATGGAACCAGTGAAACTTGCTGCAAGGCAAGAATAGCAGTGTTTCGTGACAAGCCACATGCCTGGAACAGAGCATGCAATATGAACCCTCCTTTCCAGCAGCACCAGCCTCCTGAGCCCATTTTTGGAAATCAGCATTCTTGCGAAAACGCCTCCGGGATCTTAAGCGAAGGGGTATCACAGCGACAAGTGCCTCCCTACGCATGACCTGTGGGAGATTCTCGCGGATGTTCGCGTCCAATCTCTTGAGCATGGCCCCCAGGACCCGGAAAAGATATGCAAGCTGCTGCCAAACACCTGTAGGTGGATTAGCTGAAGTCAACAGCCACGAGAAAAAGACGACAAAGCCATACTCTGGATACCCAGGTGCCTTACAATCCGGCCGGTCACCATTGAGCAAGCCAGGACCGCGAACAGGGTAAAGTGAAAGTAAATAATTTTGCCCATTCTCCAAAGAAAGTGGACAGCCTTTGAAAAGATTCGGTGACCGGGTTGGATTCTATTTGTGATTAAATACCGATTCAACAACTTGAGGTTAAGGCAGAAGTGGTGGAAGACTTCGACGAAGCACTCGAGGTAGGCTCCGAGCCGATTTTGCAGGAACGTCCAAGGGGTGCGGGCCATGATCCCAGCGAGATCGAGCGAGAAGATGAGGATGCCCCGCGGAGAGCCGAACAGGCAAAGGGAGACAAACACAATGCAGGCCTGGATCCAGGTGGCCCACCAGCGGGTGAGAGGCACCCGAGGCGCCATTGTGGTGAACTAAGATGCCTTCAACAGGCAATTTTCCCTGGGAGACGAATGAAATGGTAAATCTGTAGATAAGAGAATGCAGACCTCTTGAGATATAATGTTTGACGGGCTGATGATCAAGATATATTGAATATGAGATCAAGCCGGCGGACCTTTAGATCCTGCAGTTTGAAGGACGCAAGTGCCATGTTCAACCGCTGTGCATAGCAGCACTTTGGAAGTTGCAACCGGCGCAAGAGAGTTGACATCGACGACATCATTGTGAGTGATCGAGCAGTGAGTTGGTTCAGAAGGCGCGCCCACAAGTCCAAAGTGCGACGGTGGTCCTTCTCTGGCCATGAAATGCTCATATATATATGTGTGTGTGTGGGAGTAAGGAGAACGATCCCTAGGTCGTGGACTTGAAGTTGGGAAGGCAAAGAAACTCACCCCTGGAGCCCTTGGAGCCTATCGCTATCGCCATGGCCACGTGATACGCGTCTCCTTGGTGCCTCCTCATCCCTGTCTGGATGACGGAATCGCCATCCTTTTGCATGTGAACAACGATCACCGTCCGCACAATCTCAGGTTTCCAGCAGCGTATATAGAAGACACATCACTAACACTGGGCTATCTTTGGAAAAGAATATCATAGACTCCCCAAATGGCTCTTCCGCCAAAATTCTCTGGCCAGCTCCTGGCCTCGGCCTCCAGCAACGAAGCGAAGCACACCATTGAACTCTACCTGGATTATGTCTGCCCCTTCTCCGCGAGGATGTTCAAGACGTTCTACAAGAGTGTTGCACCTGTCATTGAGAGGAAGTACACCAACCCTGGCGTCCGCGTCATCCTCCGCCAACAGATTCAACCATGGCATCCTTCTTCCACTCTGGTTCACGAAGCTGGTGCTGCCGTTCTGAAAACCGCTCCTGGCTCCTTCTGGGCATTTTCCGAGAAACTGTTTGAGCAACAAAAGGATTATTTCGACGTCAACGTGGTGAACGAGAGTCGAAATGACACGTACAAAAGACTTGCCAAGCTGGCCGGCTCCGTGGACGGTGTTGACGAGAAGACCATTCTGGACTTGTTGCTGGTACCTGACAAGCCAGACAAGGATGGCGGACTCAATATTGGGAACAAGGTCACTGACGATGTGAAGTTCATGGTCAAGGCAAACAGAGTTACTGGTGTCCATGTAACACCGACCGTCTTGTTCAATGGCGTAGAGGAACGCAGCATCAGTTCAGGTTGGACATTAGAGCAGTGGGAGGAGTGGCTGCAAAAGAACGCGAGCTGAAGGAGAGAGGCCAGACCAACAAAGACTCAATGCGGTTGTGACTTGACGACCAAAGGACGCGTGGAGATGAGGATAAGTAGAGTGCAAGTACAACATCCATTCTTTCTGGGTTTGAGCTGAAGCGGTGGTGGAACTGATGAGGCTATGCTAAACCTGATGGACCACCAACATCTTTGTGCTTAAATTCTTTGGCCGTCGCGGGATCCATTCATCAAGACATACACAAACTGGTAGTAAGCACGCTCGCTGAATGCACATTTGAACCCGGTTCCTGTGTTTCCGGAGAAAACGCCCTCCCAATGCTGCGCTAGTCGGAGAAGTGATTCGGGTGAAATTGTTCCAAGATCAATGAGTAGGAGGCTGGTATCCAATTGGTCGTCTACAGATGTCAGCACCTGGACAGATGAAAATTTTGCCCGACTTACTTGAACAGGAGGATATGCGGTTCTGGCTCGTGGACTTCATAGTGCTCCCATCCTAGACTCTTCATGATGCTCAGCCAAAATGTCACACGTACAAGACTGTCTCAAATACCTGTGTAATACCCAATCCTCTCCATTCTTCTTCCCATAGCAATTTCAAAGTGCCCTTCGAGTCATCAAAGTAGTCTCTCGGGATGACCTTCAACATGGCCTTCGGCAGTTGCACATGACGGTATTCGAATTCGCTGTCAGAGTATCTGGCGCATATCAGCCGGGGAACAATCCAAAAATTTGCCGTACACACCTCGCCGAGTATCCAATACTGTCAATGAATTCCTCCAGGCGCGCTCTTTCGGACTCAAGCAATAACCTGGGCTTCTTGTTCCGCCTAGTCACATCGATGTCGGTCATGGCGGGGGTGTGCGCAACGCAAGCAGTAATGCAGACTTCACCGGCCGACCACTTCTGACTCCGGAGACGCGATAAGGAATGGTGTGCTGGCGGCGGGCGGTACAAACGGGCGCGGTGCTCGGGCAGCTGCGGACAGGATTCGCGGAATGGTCTCGTGCTCTGGGTATGCAAGGGGTGTATCACGCGCAAGGAGAACGGGTAGATGACAGCCGGACGGAGCTGTGGAATGTGTCGCTGTGAGTGTTCGACTCGGAGAAGGCCGTTTCAAACCGGACTCTGGCGAGGGGTCGAAGCAGAAGATTGCGATCTGCCTCTGTGTTTGAAGTGGATAGTCCCAGAGGCTCGCCGAAGTAAACAGAGACCAGGGAGCCAAAAGCAAAGGCTGGCCAATGGGCTGGCCTATGGGAGAAGGTGCGGCTGCCAAGACGAGTCGGACAAACCAAGTGTGCCCGGTGAGCCAACTTCGGATCAGGCCGAGCACTTACCTAATAATCCGTTTGGGAAGCAAGTGTCACGTGTGCTGGGATTTCGCCCTTCGCTGAGAGACACCCGTCTTGCCCGTTCAGACGCTTGCGTGTGTCGCGTCCCCGTTGAGATTCTGTCACCCCCCAAAAAGACTGAACTCAAGGGCGAGCGATGGCAGTCTCGCCAGAGCGCATGCAACTCCCACTCCATTGAATGCTTTCGCAAGGGCCTCCTTTGCACTCATCGTCTCCCCAGCACCGTCTTCCTGCATTTTGCACCTGAATCCTGATGGTGGCCCCTCCTGCGCCCGCTTCCCTCGCCCAATCTCGAAACCTTGGTGAGCCCGCGAAATCATGAGCTCGAAGCGCAGAAGCGGCCCTGCAAGCGACCCCGACGACTTTCTAGCCACGCCTGATCCCAAGCGACGCAAGCGGAGCGACGTAAGTATTAAAATAATCCTCTCTCACTCGCCCAACTCCCAACTTCCACTTACCACCAATGCACTTCTCGACCGTGCGCAGAGCAGCGGTACCCCCGCCTCGTGCACCTCACGATGCGTGCAATGCCGCCTGCACTTGAGTTGACCGCAGTGCAGCACCGCATCGACCGCGTTCGCAGTGTTTGATGCATCTCGGCCGGGTTTCGCTAATCCAGCTGTCTCTAGGAAACCCATTTCCCTGAGGCTGAAACTCGAGAGACCACCACAGAGATTGGCTTGAGACTCGTAAGGCAATTGAAGAAGTCGCAAGACAAGAATGGCCGCAATGTCGCTATTCATTTCCTGGACCTGCCCAGCAGGGCCGAGTATCCCGACTATTATCAGCAGACTGCCATGCCCCTTTCCCTCAACATGATAGAGCAGCGGCTGGAGAATTTTGAGTATGAAAACCTGGAGAGCTTGGAGTCTGACTTGAAGAGAATGGTGCAAAATGCAAAGGACTACAACAATAGTCGATCTGCAATCTTTGAAGATGCGGAGCGCATACGCAAGGCTTTGTCCAATTTCATGCCAAAGCACAATCCAGCGTATCTGCGTCCAGACTACCGCGCTTACCCAACTCCCATCCCGCAAGAGCTGCTTGACCAGGTTCGACATCAATCGATCTCGTCAGAAGGAACCATGGCTCCGGAGAGGGTCAAGTTGGTGTTCCCAAATCCTGCGGCGCGGCGACGTCAAAGTCAGGCAACTCCATCCACCGACACCCTTGCTGAGACAAGAGAGGAAGTACGGCAAGAGCAGTTGAAGTTTTTGCAGGAGTTGTCGGAGCAGGAAGATGCAATGTAACTCACCCTATCGAACCTCTGCTGGTCGTGACCACAACAGACTGACATGTGTCGCATAGCAATTTTGAGGAAAAGGTCTCCAAGAAGGATTATCCTGACTATTACAAATGGATAAAGAAGCCGACGTCTATTTCCGATGTACGGGCTTTGGTAGAGAAAGACGCGATCCAAGATTGGGACGCTTTGGCGAAAGAGGTGCGACTCATCTGGGACAATGCAAAAGATTACAATCAGGAAGAGTCCGACATCTACCTGATGGCAGAAAAACTCGAGGTTTGTTTATCCGAACGCGCGTGAAGACAGCGATAACGTGACCACACGTGCTGATACTGTATTCATTTCTTCACAGGCCTGGTCAGAGTCCAAGATGCAGTCGCTTGGTGCTCAACCGCGTCGCAATCTCAAACTTTCATTGTCACAACCAAAGCCGAAGGCCCTGCGATTGACGATGGGTTCATCCACGCCTACGCGAAGCCTGGTCGGCGGTACCATCGACAGCGAATCTCTCCGGCGACAGAAGGAAGAAATGGGTCAAGCCTTGAGTAAAGTGCGGAGGGCGAGTTCCAAGTCCACGCAGGTCAATGGATCAACCCCAGTGCCTTCGAGTGCTGTCCCCAGTGTTCGTCGAAGCGCATCACTGGCCACAACTACTGAGCGAGCTGACACGACGACGGCCGAGGCCAAAGTCAATGGGACAACAAGCACTCCAGAACCTCAGGAAGATGCGAGAGCTTCACCACCTCCTGCGCAAACTCCAGCACAGCAGCTGCCTACGCCTGTCCAAGAAGTCGACGTAGATATCGCGAATTCATTGCCAGTCACGAATGGAACCGGTCACATCGAGCCCTCTGCACGGCAACAACCCAGCCCACCGACGGCCGCAAATCCAATGGTCTCTAGTCAGAATTACTTGAACCAATCTGTCATTCCAATGGAGCGACGGTATCGCGACCCTGGCAGAGGTAAGTCCTATCTTCCCCTTCATCCTGAGCTTTTCATCAGCATGAGTTGGCTAACACTGAGTCTTCGCTACCCTCTCAGGCTGGGACTTTGTCCTGCTCGGCTCCGTGACATTCATGACCAACCCTTCTTTGCCAAACGACCCACGCTGGAAGCTAGTTCGCTATGGCTCGGCCATCAAGACCCAAACGAGTGGTTTCATTGCCCTGCCTGCTCACTACCGCGACCTGCGCATTATCCCCAACACCACTCCCGAACTGGCCCGTCGTCGGCGTCATCGCATCTTTTTCATGCACAACTCCACCGTCTACAGAGAAGGCAACAGTAATCATGTGGAGGGGGCGTTCGAGGTTAGGCTTGTTCCAGGGGAGAATGTCCTTGTCGTGGAGGTGTTGGCAGATCTCAGAGATGGAGAGAAGAAGGAGTATGCGCCGAGTCAGCTGCAGTTCGATTTCGAGAGGTCCACCTTGATTGTACATCTCAACACGGCCTAAAAATATGGGAAGGTTGGTTTGCAATGAGATTAGGAAACATTTCTCTTGGTGCAAATGGCCTAAAAAAAGAACTGGAGGGGGGGTGGCCTGTTTTTCGTCCGAAGAAGCACACAGCACATGCATGGGATTGCATTGTAGTATGTGGTTTCTAGGACTTCAATGCCTGTACGGAGTATGTCTTAACAAATCAATGAAATTGCGAGTGGTTTGAACCGTGCGGTTCGAGTCCATGCAGTGGTAATCACAAGACGATACGCTTCATGTCGTAAGTTTTGATCGTACGGTTGATTCGTCTATACGGTGCCTTCGGCTGTGTGCAAGTTGGCTTGGTTCGCCCTTACCCTCGACTCAACCGAACTCCACCCCCCTTTTCCCCCGGGTTGCCATCTCATGGAAAAGGAGAAAATAACAAAACAGCAGCAGCCCCTATCCTATCCTACTTCGGAGCCCTGGGGCCCGCGACCCCAGCTCCAATCACACTGGGTAATTCCTCCGCTCCCATGCTGTATAACATGCCAATCGCGCCAGCGATTAACGCGGCCATGACTACGCCGAAACTCGCAAACAGGACAAACGGCACGGAGACGTCTTTCTTCTGGCACGCGTTTCCGCCCCATTTCACGGTCTTCTTTGTCCCGTCCTCGTTGACCCGGACGAGGGTGGACCCGCATCGGCATTTGTAGCAGTTGCTGTGGGCCTTGTAGCAGGAGCCATGGCCGGAGCAGGAATTTGTGGTGTTCTCACAAGCGGACAGCGAGGCGAAGCACGCAGGGATTACCGAGGGGAGTGTATAGTTTGAGGAAGTGTTGGCCGGTCTGATTGTGTCAAATTCAGAGACGGGGGAGGGGAGGTCGAGGCGTTCTTCTTCAGATTCCTGCGCTGCGCGGGCGGCTTGTTTGTGGCTGTGGGCCTTTTTCTTCTTGGGGATCTTGAGTTTGTTCGCCGGAGGAAGGAGGAGGAGTGTGGATTCGACGTTGTCGGTGGCGGAGAAGTGTTTGAGGATGCGGATCAAGGAGTTCAGCTGAGTCTTGACGCCCGACGGGTTGGTGGGCAGAAAACTGTGGAGGGAGAGAATGATCGGGATATTTGGGATTTCTGAAGCCGCTAGGCATCTTCCATTTTCGGCAGGATAAGTGAAGATGACCTCGACACCCTTGCTGTTGGGCGCATTGCGAGAGGGGGGAACTTCATACTCGCAGAGCCCGTCCTTCTCTTTGCGACTCCCGTCAAATACCGCCTTGAAATCGCTGAGCAGGTCCTTTGTTGGGTCTGAAATCCATAGATCAGGCATGGCGAGGTCAAAGTCCTTGATTTGCATATCAACCCCCGATATTCTGATGAACAGCTTTCCGGGCGCATCCTTGGGATGGCCCTCTCCAAACAGAGGTGCCTGATATCCTCCGTAGGTATTGAGGTCCTCAAGCAACATTGCGTCTGTGATGCCCAGGTACCGATCAGCGGTAAGGGCTCTTCTTCTCGCGATAATGGCGCTAGCCATTTCTGAGTCGATCATGCCCGTAGACGGGGTGGTGATGGAGCGATCAATGGTGAAGAGGTATGCGCCTTGGGCAGCGACATACTGTGCGAGTGCTGCACAAGGCAGGAAGGCTGATAGGGGCTTCATAGTTACTATCGCCCGCTGAGCTCAATAGTGAGCCGTTGATTATAGCTGGCAGCAGTGCAGAGCAAGAAACATATTAGGGAGAGAGGGAGTAGAGGCACGGATAATTGTTTCGACCTGGGGAGCTAGTTGGACCTTCAAGACCCTTTCACGTGCAACACGCAAGCGTGCAGCGACCCCCTCCCAAGTCACAACTCCTCCGCTTGCGATATTTCGAGGCTGCCTTTCATCGGTGGACTGACATCCTTTGATTTCAACTTCTGCGATAACATATCTTTCCTTCCATTCCCTGCCCCCTTCTTCCGCTTATTGATTGGGGAGAAGGCATTGTGCATGGAGTCAATGCCATTGGGGACGGCCAACATCCACCATCCATCAATACCTTCTCGCTACAATGCGACCTACTGATGCCTCGACCTATCCCTCCCTGCCCTCCCCATGCTTCGGTATCTATTCCGTAGCCCGCGGAGCGTTCGCGTTCCCCTTCAAAATGGACCAGTCGATCTTCAACGGGTCGCAATAACCAGAAGATCTAAATCCACGTATGGGTTTTTGCCCACAAACCGCACGAGTCCATTGAATATAGCTAAGAACTACAGGCCTATCTTTTACCGACTCTTCACTACCATTGCGCTTACCTACTGCGTTGCTAAGACAATTAACTATGTCTATCCGGACACTGCGCATGGCTCCGGGCCCCAAGTTGAATCTGTCAAGAAGACGCGCGAATCTCAAGGCCGGTCAAGATCGTGGCAAGAGCACTGGGACAAAGCCAATACCAATGGCTCGACAAACCAACCGGAAGTTATCCACTTGATGTTGCCGATTTGGATCCGCCGGACCAAGCCCTCGCCATGGGAGCCTGATGATCCAACCTGGAAGTCGATCCAGTCTCTCCACGCAGATACCAAACGCCTGCGTGAAATCACACGGGCGATCCAAGAATCTCTGAAACGGGAGGTGGTGAAAAAGTACGGTCGTGTTTTACTGGAGCTCGGCGGCAAGTTTGCTTTTCACGCTGGATGGAGACTGGCTCCACCTTTATATGCTCCCACAACTTATGAGGTCCCATGCATCTTCTTAGAGCCCGGCACGATCAACTATGGCTGGAGGCAGCTGCCAAATAGCGTGGGAGGGAAGATGGATCGTGTCTTTCATCCCATTGTGCTTGCTAAGGCCTTTTTCTATGGGTTTAGAGAATTTGCCTGGGCTTCGTATCTGATCACCAAGGCTCGACTGATTGATCAGCTCAACTCTCTCGGCGCCACCGTCAAAGACCCCTCCACGCCGCAGAATCCTCTCAGTGAAGATGAGAAGGCTCACAGGCGGCTGAGTTTTGGAAAAATATCTGAAAAGGACAAAACGTTCTGGCTTCCTTTTCTTCGCGGCGAATATGGTGAGCATGACTCAAGACGCGCCTACCGTGACCTTGTCAAGTCCATGACCTACCAAGGTGCAATCGAATCAGGATGCGCCGTGTTCCGAGCCTATTGGATTCATGGGCAGGAAAAGATCATGCAGTCGTACACTCGAGATAGCGTCCTTATGGTTGGAGAGATTGCCTTTGTGGGAGACAGAGGCACACTGTTTGTACATGCTGTGGCGGTATACTCCCCCGAGACCGACTCGCTCATTGGACCACCTATCCTCAAGCATGCGTACGTGGTCCCGGACAGAGAGAAGTGGGTGGAGGAGAAGGGCCCCAAACCTGATGAGAACGACTTGCTGCAAACTGAAAGACAGGAACAGACAAAATTGATTGCTCGAGAGGCTCTGAAACCATCAACAGAACCAGGCGAGGCGCAGAGGACGGGGAAGCCTCCTTCCGCCGAGGAAAATCAGGAGAAGAATGGTGAGAAGTGATTTGATATGCAACTGCTTTGGACACAGCGTAAGGCGTTACCCAGGATCTGCAGTGTAGGACAGCCTGCAAGTGCTCTGGGCTGGTGCCCTGGCCATGACTTTGACGACTTGACTTGCAAAGTATTAACCACGGAGGCTGCTAGAATGTGTTTGATGCCAAGTCGCTGCCTGTTCAAGTGAAGTGCTAGTAGTGACTTCTTCTCCTCTTGACTGCGGCGACTTCAGACCGATCACCAAACGCTAACATTGACCTCGGTCTTCGCAAACAGCAAGTCTCCCGAACACGTGCCACCAAAAGCCCTCTTACAATGCTGGGACACAGCCTCGGATCGAGCCTTGTCTCTATCTCTCTGTACTTCATCCTCAACCTCCTCGTCACCGTCACGAACAAGCAAATCTTGTCACAGGCATCATGCCCCTGGCTTCTCACCGCATCCCATGCGCTCACCACGTTCATAACCACGGCAGCGATTTTGCGCCTGCAGAAGCCCAAACTCACTTGGACCACTACGGCCACCTCTACATCTCTTTCACATTCTTTGATCCGAGAGAGACGCCTTGGTGATGACAACGATGAGACTGAACAAAGACGCCGAAATGGAGATGAGACCAGCGCCAGTCTGCTTGTGCACTTGCGGTTCCTGCTTCCCTTCTCTCTGCTTTACACCCTGAACATTGCTTTGTCCAACTTGGCCCTGGGCTTGGTCACTCTGACTATGCACCAAACCATTCGCGCCGTGGCTCCAGTCATCACTGTCCTGATCTCAATCGTCTGGCTTGGAAGATCTTGGCGAGAATATCCCTCAGGAGCGTACGGAGCCATCGGTCTCACGATATGGGGTGTGATTATTGCAACCCACGCTACATCCTCTGCCGGAGCCAGCGACAGGAATGTTCTGGGCTCGGCAACGACAACGACAACGGCATTTGGGTTCGGGATAACATTGCTCAGCGCCGTCTTGGCCGTGGTGAAAACGATTCTTACAAACGAGTTGCAGCGACCACCTCGCACCAGCCGATGGGGACTAGGTCTGCCCTCAACGAGGCTTGTGCAATATCTTGCTCTTTACGCTGTGATTCAGACGCTGCTGCTTGCCAGCTGGACCGGCGAAATCAAGGGTCTATTAACATCCGACACGGAAGTGGCACCCCCGACGCTAGGACTAAACCTGAGCAGTCGATCGCTTCAGATAAGATTGCCGTGGCCGTGGCTATGGCTCTTCAACGCCCTCGCCGCCTCGATGCTGAACCTTGCATCCTTCGAAGCGAACAAGCGGTGCGGACCCCTGAGCATGGCCATCGCCGCGAACATGAAACAGGTCGTCATCCTGCTGTTCCTTTTCATATGCTTCCGTCGCGACACTGCGATGCTGGAGATGTTGGGCGGAGAAAAGGAAAAGAAACAGGCAGGTGAGTTACGACAGTCAGAGACCATCGTCGTCCTCGGGTCCTTGATGACGGCCCTCGGGAGCATTTGGTACGCCTTTGTCTGTGTGCGGGTGAAAAAGAGGCAGCGGAGACGGTATCCAGTGGGAGATGATTGGGATTCTGACAGACGAGGCTGGAAGGGATAGAGGTTGCTGGAACACGACCTCATACCTACTTACGTACACAAGCAGTCCGAGAGCGCGGAAAAGGAACACTACGCAGCTGGTCTTTGAGTGAGAGGGAGGTTTCTTGGTTCGAGCAGGTCAGAGGAATCAACAAAACAACGCTAGGCGGCTGGTTCTTGCGAAGGGGATTTCCTTGGTTGGAGCAGATGAGAGGAACTGACAAGCCACGGCGCATTTCCTGTTCGACGCGAACTTCTCATGTCAATCGAAATCCCTACCTTGTTGGAAAGCTAGCTCCAAACACGGCGCAGCTTACTCGAAGGGAAATAAATCAATGGCAGAAGCGATACTTCATCTAGCCACTTTCTTTCCATTTCCATTTTGAAGTCTCCCGGGAGGGACGTTCGTCCAGTTTTACAAAGTGGAAGTGGCACACATGATACTTTTCTTTCCAAAGCCCATTGTTCCATGTCGCTTTTCGGCCCTTTTCCTGGTAAAATGTGC
The DNA here is from genome assembly GCF_000835475.1 of Cladophialophora bantiana CBS 173.52. Classification (NCBI taxonomy): domain Eukaryota; kingdom Fungi; phylum Ascomycota; class Eurotiomycetes; order Chaetothyriales; family Herpotrichiellaceae; genus Cladophialophora; species Cladophialophora bantiana. The sequence goes on along the minus strand of NW_015971576.1, from coordinate 529,517 downwards.
GTAGGATTCCTCGCCCAATTCTCCTTTTCCCGTAGGTTTCACAGGTGTAGTTACGTAAACACACCCACACGTCCCTCTCCATCCATCTTCTTCCCCTCTAGTCCACGCAACCTCGCAGACAGGGCCCTTCGTCAACTTCCACCTTGGGTAGCGCAGCGTCTCGTTCACCCACGATTTTCTTTCCCTCTTTTTGCTTTTCATCCCTCCAAAGCCTTCAAGCTCGCTTCATAAACCTTCTTGACCTCATCCTGGCCCTTCTTTACCACCTCCTCCATCTGCTTGTGCGCCTTTCGCAATTCGTCCACAATGACCAGTTTTCCCAACTCCATCTTCCGGAACCGCTTTTGCGCGTCGCTCCTCGCGTTCCGCACCTCTTGGGACGCACGTTCGAACATCTTTTTGGCCTCGGCGCGCGCGAGGTTGCGTGTCTCCGCTGTGATGGGCGGGACGGGCACGGTTATGAGTAAGTGGTTGGAGGAGGTCGGTGGGTTGGATTGAGAGACCGAGGTCGTGCCAGGAGTGTGAGGAGCGGTGGTTTGCGGGACGAGACTGTATGGACTTGCCAGCAGCGCTGATGCTATAGGCTTGACGTGCTATAATAAGAAAAGAAAAAGCTCGTCAGTACTGGGGTCTGGCTGGCACTGCGGAAAGGAACAGACAACCCAGCCCCATCGGCATCCAACGTGAAAGTAACAGCAAATACGGAAGCATAAGTACTCACGGCCTCTTCCGCACAGAATATCTGCACACTCCTTCCCCCCTTGGCAACGACACTCGCCAGATCTCCCACCTTGACCTTTTCCTTGTGCGGACTTCCTCTCCCCGTCTCCGCCCCCTTGACATTGATCTCCACGGGCAGCACCTCAATCATTTCCGGCGTGACTCTGCCCGCGTCTTTCGTCTTGACCAGCGCATCCTTTAGGCGCGAGACGGCCTTGGCGATCCCAGCCTCGAGCTCGGAGAAGTCGTAAGGATCGATTTCGCTGTCGCGGTTGCGCGTGGCTTTGTTGTCCGGGATGTGCACGGCATCTTTGTGTGTGAGGGAGTCGACGGACGGGGATTTTCTGGAGGATTTGGACGACGATGAGGATTTCTTGAGCAGTGATGGAGAGGTGGAGAAGGCTCTATTTGCCAATTGATGGGATTTTACGGAGACTGTCGACGGGAGTAGGCGTCTTGGTGGATAAGACTGAAGCAGTCGAGTTTGGCATTGGAGGCAGAGGGATCGCTGTGACGAGCGTGGCAGCCGATGCGAGGGGGGCAGTTGCTGGATGACTTGTGCCACATTTTTGCTTCGTGGAGGCATTTTCCCGGATATCTATACACGATTAACCAGGCTCAAAGTCCGTGAGAGTGGAGTTGTTTGGATTTCGCAGGGAAGTTCGTGCTCTGTTCCTACAAACTTCGAACTTGACGTTGGAGAAGCTGCAAGGTATGGTGACCCACTTGACGCGAAGGGATGGCAAGGCTACGAGGCTGCAGCCCTCAGGGGGTACCCTAGTCCATCTTTCAAAGCACGCAGAAAGAAACCCGTCCACACGATTCCCGCAAAGTCTTCCTGAACTTAGGGATATAAATCATACGCTTACTGATTTACGATTTACAGTCCGATGGGATATAAAAACTCAAATCTAAAGGGACGGCGTGTACATTCTATGGGGGAGTGACTAAGAATGCTACCATGCTACCTTCCAAATGTACGAGGCTAATTAAATGCCGTCGTGGTTGTGTTGTGCTTGGCAGATATGTTTCGAAGGAGCTTGGTTAAGGAATAGAGGTAGACCGATAACGCAAAATTGAAAGAGAGTCATCGTTCGTGGTAGAGCTACTCCCGAGAGATCAAACAGGGCGGTATTTGGAACCGTCGCAAACTACGCTCCAACGTAGATATAAAACTACATTCTTCGTACTGAAATTGTCTAAAAAGTATCGTTGCGGAAAAGGAAACAGTGTCTTCATTCTGATTTCGTGACGAAAACGAGATCGCCGCTCTATCTTAACACAAACTAAGGCAATAACATTTCCCTAGCCTTGTAGCGAGTCCGACCAGCAGATGCTAGTCTGATTGACCCGCCTGAGAACTATCCGAAAATGACGCCAGCCACATTTCTTTTGGATGCCATGCATAGTGTGATGAGGATGGGAGAAGTAGCACTCCAAGATCTTTTCGGGTCATTTGGTGCCTCGATCAAGAGTGTCTTGATACGTCCAAATGGTCGTCAACTAGAGGCCAGTCTACCTCGTGGCCATGGCCTTGGTCATAGCTCTCTTCAGAGCCAGCTCCTTCTTCTTCAAGTCATCTGGTGTGGAATCCTCCACCTCAAGTTGTTGCATAGCGTCGCTCAAAGCCTCCTCGATCTTGGCCTTGTTGCCACGCTTCATCTTCATCGACAATCCAGGGTCATTGATCAGCTCCTCCACACGACCGATGTAAGACTCGAGTTGCTGCTTAGCTTCGAATTTCTTGGTGAATGCCTCGTCGCTGGTCTTGAATTTGGCGGCGTCTTCGACCATCTTTTCGATTTCAGAGGTGGAAAGTTTGCCGACAGCATTAGAGATGGTGATGTTGGCGCTTCTGCCCGAAGATTTCTCGGTCGCGGTGACTTTTAGGATACCATTGACGTCGACCTCAAAGACAACTTCAAGAGCAGCCTCACCAGCTCTCATCGGCGGGATAGGAGCAAGCGTGAATTCACCCAGGGAGGTGTTGTCTTCGCAGTTTGTCCGCTCTCCTTGGTACACGGGGAATTGAACCTGAACTGATGTTAGCCTATGTCGAGGGGGAGGGCAGGAGAAACACATAAAGTTTGCTGGTTATCAACGACGGTAGTGAAGGTTCTATTGATAGATTAGCGATTGTAATGGCCACGGATGACACGCTGACGTAAATGAAAGATGCAGAAGCGATGGGTTGGCTGTACCGACAGCGTCGAAGTGTGGGGGAAGAACGCCATGCCAAGGGGGAGAATGCGTCCAAGGGATGAGGATGAAGACAACGGATAAACTTGCCTCTTCTTAATGCAGGGGACGGTCTGTCCACGAGGAACAACGGGAGCGAAAATGTTGCCTTCCATAGCCACCCCAAGAGAGAGGGGGACGACGTCAAGGAGGAGGAGGTCGGCAGTCTCGGCAGAGGTGGCCTTGCCGGATAGAATACCTGCCTGAACAGCGGCCCCGTAGGCAACGGCTTCGTCGGGGTTGATGCTCTATACAGAGTTAGCAGAAATCAAAACCAGCAAATGACATCACGTGCCTTTTCTAGCTTCTTGCCATCGAAGAAATCACTCAGCAGTTTCTGGATGCGAGGGATACGGGTTGAACCACCGACGAGCACAATCTCATCCACCTTTGACTTCTCAATAGCAGCGTCTTTCAGGACTTGTTGAACAGGCTCCAGAGTGCCGTTGAAGATCTTGGCATTGAGATCTTCAAAACGGGCGCGGGTGATTGTAGCATTGAAGTCCTCGCCGTCGAACAACGAATCAATTTCGACAGTAGCCTGTGTTCCGTTCGATAGCGTTCGCTTTGCGCGTTCGCAGGCCGTTCGAAGTCTTCGAAGGGCACGGGCATCCCCGGACAAGTCTTTCTTGGTCTTTCTTGTGAATTCCTTCTTGAAGTGTTCGAGGAGATTGGTGTCAAAGTCTTGACCACCCAAATGCGTATCTCCTGCGGTAGCCTTGACCGTGAAGACACCACCCTGGATGTTCAGCAGTGAAACATCGAATGTACCACCACCAAGGTCGTAGATGAGGACGTTTCGCTCCTTGTCTGATTTGCCGGACCCAAGACCATAGGCGATGGCGGCAGCGGTGGGTTCGTTGATGATACGGAGAACGTTGAGGCCAGCGATGGCACCGGCGTCCTTGGTGGCTTGTCGCTGGTTGTCGTTGAAATAAGCAGGCACGGTAATGACAGCCTTGGAGACTTTCTTGCCCAGTTTGGTCTCTGCAACTTCCTTCATCTGCGGCGCGAAGAATTAGTGGTTGACGGTGGTTCAGGCAGAAAGACGAGCGCCCTCACCTTCATAAGAACCATGGACGAGATTTCCTGTGGTGAGAAAGTCTTGGTCTCCCCCAAATATTGAACCTGCACCATGGGATTGCCACCCTGGTCAACGACCTTGAACGGCCATGATTCAATATCCTTCTTCACGGTCGGGTCATCAAATCGTCTTCCGATCAATCTCCTGCGCCACGGTTAAGAGGAACCCAGTATTTTCCAGGCAGATCGCACTGACTTGACATCAAAGACTGTGTTTTCCGGGTTCATTGCCGCCTGATTCTTTGCAGCCTCGCCAATGAGGCGCTCTTCGTCGGTGAAGGAGACGAACGAAGGAGTGGTGAAGCTACCCTGCTCATTGGCGACTGCGATGACGGTCAGTGTGTCACTTGGTTTCGCGGGTCGATGGCAAAGGCTGTCTTACTAATTTCGACATTTGTGCCTTCGTAGACGGCGACGCAGGAGTAAGTGGTACCTGATGGCTCTTTGTTAGAGGGCGCAGACGTCGGTGAGGGCGGGGAGCAAGCAACATACCCAGATCGATGCCGATGGCACCTTCGTAGACTTCGTCTGCCATGATGATTGGTACGAAAATGACTCCTCTTTGACCTACCCTGGCAGGAGTACACGAGAGCAAAGGCGAGACGTGGAGGTGTTGTAGGCAGAGGGCGGAATCAGCCTACAGCAAAGTCAACCCTTCGAGAACTTTTTAAGCCACGGACCACATAAATTTTCCAAAATTTTGGCCAAGAACTCGGTAAATCCACGGCCCACTTTGTCCTGTTTTGGGACAGATGTGATGCCGCCTTGTGGGCAGGCCGGCTCACGTGAGCTGGCGAGCTGGGTTTCGCGCGGGGCATCTCAGCATCTCTATGAAATTGAGCACCGAGAGGGTGCCAAAAGCAGCGCCACAGACCACACACTTCTTGACAAGCATAAGAAACTGGCGGGAGCTTTACCCGTAAAGGCATAGTGTCATCGCACCCGTCTTCCACCCCTTCACCGGCAATTGACTACAACAATTTCTTGCCTTCTCTGCAACTTTCAACACTGGTGGTGATCAGATCTCTAGAAGCTGTGACCTTCCTCCTGTATGGTCGGAAAGACGATGCCAAGTTCCTCCCTCCGAGTCTAATGCCAATGTATGATTGTAACTGTTGCACAGTTCAGATGATCCTCTCCCAAACGAATACAGATACAGATGCGGTATTGTGTGTAGCCAACGAAAGGAGCACAACGAGTACTCCGTGCTCTCCACTATCCCCTTACCAGCCCAATAGATATGGCAAACAGCCAAACAATATCTTGAGCGCCGTCTCGCAGTCCGAAGGCTCATGTTGAAACTTGCGCTACTGCATTGCCGACTCATTTCCCGCCAGCACATGCCCATCCTCAATGTTGTCGTATTGCCCTGGTTTGAATCGGTCCGGGAACCAAACAAGGAAAGCCGCCTGGACAATCCACATCGGTGCCGCATCAAAGACGTACATCGGCCACTCATTGGTTAGCAGATATGAATCCACGCCCATCACATACTCAACAACACGGAAGATTGATCTTAACATGATCAACGCGCTGCAGATGTATATCATCCTCAACCCCTGCCTCCAGGGGACAGTGGGCCTCAACCGGCACTCCTTGTCCACGTTTTTCTGCATCCTCACATGGAATACCAACGCAACAACAACGAACCATCCAAACGCGATCAACTGGATAAATAGGCCAACGACCACTATATATTTCCCCACCGTTTCAGTCTTCTTCTTGACCGTCAACCCAGCACCATTTCCCTGCACGTTTAGTGATAGGAAATCCGCCAAGACGAATAGCTTGGTCATCTTTGCGGGCCGAACAATGGAGAAACGCTCGCCGTGCACGCTGCGAATGAGGCGACCGAGCACCATGTATACGGAGGCGGTATAGAGGACGGGCGCCAAGAGGATGAAACAGCTCTGGACCGTGTAGGGCGCGATGAGATCAGTGCGGTAGTGAGCAAATACGCGGACGCCATAGCCGATTATCTGGACTGCGAAGAAAAACTTCAGTGACGTCCCCTAGGTGAGTCGAATTCTTTCCACAAGCCGCGAGCTATGGTAGAGATGTGAAGCCTAGAAAATACAACTTACACAGTCCACCGAGGGCGAAGGGGATGCAGAACCATGACCGGGTCTTCACCGTGCGCCAACAGAGGATGCCAGTAACGATTGTGAATAAGATAATGAATATGACTGCGGCCAGGACCGAGGGGAGAAATTTCCATAGGTAATAGTCCGTTCCGTCCACAGGTCTTAGTTGGGCCATAACTGTTTTGTGTGTTGATGTGTTGGAGGAGACGGTTGTCGATCGGGCGCCTCGAGACTGGCACAGACGATCCAAATCGGGCCGTGTATACAGGGCGAGTGTTCGGTGGGAATCAGATTTATTGCTTGACTAGGAGGAAGAGGTTGCAGTGGTCAGGTACGTACCTGCTGCTTCAGTCAAGAGAAGGGAAGTATATATATCGTCCATATATACCTGCACAACAGAACCGACCGTGGCCAAGCACAGATCCACCTCTGGTACTGCTGCAATACCCCTGGTTCTAAACCTCCGTACACGCAAAGCCCTCGTTTCGCAAAATCATTCCTCCCTGAAATGTACGAGTCTCTACCCAACCTACCAGATACGCTGGATGAGGCGGGTTTCGTTACCGTACTATTCCTCGAACGATCCACATCTACCTGCCCTGGGCCGCCTGTGGCTCTGAATTTGGCTTAGTGTACGCGTACACTAACAAGCGAGCAAGATTTGGGGTCCCGCACCGCACGCTGTGACAAGTTTGGCAGGCAGCCTTGTCGGTATTGTTAATTCCCGCCTTTGCTTTTGGAGATAATAGGGGTTGCCGAACGGCTGTGGCGTTTTGGGCGTTCTCGCTTCTGGCTGCACGTTTCAAGAAACATGACTACCTAGCCAATGCTACTATTCCGTGCATATCAGGCAGCAACGTTTTATTCTGCGACCCTGGAAAAGGACGATGGTGGATCCTACCTCGCCCTTAGTAGGAGATACACAGCACTCCATACCTCAAAGTCCGAGGCCTCGCGGTGCGATGCGCAACGTACTATGCGATGTCCCTGAATTATCCCCAAGTCTAGCCTTTCAAGGAGGAGTCCGAGTCCTCGTCGTCTCGAAGCGCCGCTCGTGGAAAATTCAACCACTCCTGCCAGCGGGAGTCCAGGCTCCTACCAATCGTGTTGATTAGAAAACGGCCGCTGTCGCCGAACAGCCACAGGTCCCGGCCCCGATGCAGGAGGACAGCATAGTGTGCGAGGATGACAAGGGCTTCCGCTCGCTTCTGCCGCAGCAGATCTACGTATTCGGGTGAAGCGAGGACCGGCCATGCAAGCACCGCAGGTACTCCGATTCTGGTCCCCGAGGCTGCACGCTGCGCATTGAACACGCGCTGAAGATGGAATATGGACTCCCGATACGCCTCCCGAGAGTACAGAGGGATTGTAGTATCTGAGGATGATGCACTTATCACATCCCAGAGTGCATCGCATTCTGATCCCCTCGCATCCACTGAGTCCATAAGGGCTTGGGTCAATTTAAGACGGGGTCCCAGTTCCGACTCGAGCAGCAAATACCAGCATTGGTCGATGACGGCGAGCATGCCACGGTAAACACTTAGACAATGTGTGAATCTATCAATGAAGCTTTCCAGACTGTCTCTTTGATAACGCAACGTCTCACACAGTTGATGAACGCCGACCCCGGACGAGAAGAGGAACATGTGAACGCAATTGGCCGGGGTCACTTCCAGGACAGGGTTAGCTTCGTTGAAGAGTGATATAGCACGGTTTTGTAGACCCGTGGCATGTCCACGGTAAAAGGTACGAGATCCCGTGGCCGTCGTGCTGAGTTGCAAGGCTGACGTCGCGAGCATTTGATGCATTAGATATGGTATACTAAGAGCATGTTGAGCGTAAATTCTGGTCGTCATAATGTCAGGTCGCCCTGATTCCTCGAAAGAACGAAATTTAGTGCTGAAGAGGTTGTCGAAGAGCTTAAGGTGATTCATGTTTATGTTGTAAGGGTCGAATGGCCCCTGGTTGTTCATTGTGTGTTCAGGCCATGGTGGTGGAGCCGGTGTCGATGTCCTGGTCAAAGAAGCGCTAGATGCTGCTACTCGTGTATGATGGAAAGCATGCGCGATATAGGGTGAGTCGCTCTCGAGAAAGGAACACCGTATCTCTGCTGACGCACAATTGACACATATCGGCAGGTTTTCGTCGCACTTCCAGATGTTGTCAGTCTCGACTTAAAGGTCGATATCGTAAGTGGACGCACTTTGATATGCCGTCTTTTGCATTCCAGACACCCATTTCTGGACTTCTTGTGATGCCGACGAGACATAGATCGATCAGTAGGACATATGTGAATGACCATCAGTGTCCTCTGAAGTATTTTAGCCTTCTGAGGGTGACTTGTGGCTCTGGAGAGAGGGAAGGGGCCATGAGGCTTTTGTATACTCACCTTCAGGAAACGGCGGTGGTGCCGATGGTGGCTTGGCGGTGAGTGAAAATGAGCAAAATGCCAGCTCGAGGATCACACATACATACAATTCTCGATGCACAGATCCAATGACAGATCCAATTGTAGAAGTGAGACATGGAACACAAGGCATCGAGCAGAAGATCAACAGAGGGACAGGGAAGGTACAGCGAGTGTTGCCTGGAGAATCGCCCACTCTTGGCCACTAGGCCAACGTCAAAGCATCAGTCCATTTTGCTCCCAGTGATGGCGGCTACCCACCAGCACAACTGGTCTGTAGTTGCTTCACGCAAGAAGGCGGGTGAGAAAAAAAATGGAGCATGGTTCCGTGGCGCAGTAATGTGTGCTGCCTGCTTCATTGGGTATCATATTCCAGTGGTTCCATAGCGCCGCTTCATCAGTCATTCCTTGCCTGGCATCGTCTTGACCGTTGCAGATTACCATCCATCCTTGATATCACCTTTTCCTCAATCCAGAACACCACTTTCTCTTAACCCAGCAAGCAACTCGGGCTCTAGGAACCTCTTAACGTCCACATCCTCGCTCAACCCTTTCCTCCGTCTTGTCTTCAGCACAAAGTCTCTTGCCGCTTGCTGAGGCGCAGCCATCTCCAGCGGTCTTACGCGGACACTCTTATCCAATGGATCCCCGGGAACGACATCCCAGCGGTCAAAGACCAGTGAGACACTAGCTGCTCCTTGACTGTGGATCCGCAAGTCCGTCTCAAATCCAAAACTGTCAATCACGGGAAGAAGCGCTTTGGCTGCGTACAGTGGCGTCCCTGCCACAGGCCCATCAGAAACGACATGTCCACGCCTCTTCATCAGCACTGTGTAGAGGCCAGAAATCGAATCAGCTGGACCAGTCATATGGACGCTGTAAATTGGTTCCATCAGTCGAGGACTGGCCATCAGGAAGGAACTGTATACCGCTCGTCGTGCGGTCGGTATGATTTGCCCCCCTCCTCGGAAAATAGGCTCTGTCGCTAGCTCGGCGCCAGTAACTCGGAATTTGGTGTTGCGGATTGGTTCTTCACACAATGGTCCTTCTCTCGTCCCCCACGAAAAGCCTTGCTTGATACTCTCCTGCACAGACTTGAGCAGCTTCTTATCCGTGGTAGAAGGCAATATGTCGTCACATAGAATGTTGGGCCCCATCTCGTCTGGGCCAAATGCCCATATTGATCGAGCAGCCAATTTATCCCATTCGTATTTCTCCTCGAAGAATTTTGCAACTTTCCTGATTGGATCTCGAATTTTGACAACGCCAGCCTCAATATCCTCGGCAATTCCATCATCCAGCGGTTCGGCGATCATGGTCAATTTGTTCTTTTTGTTGGGGGTTAATGCGTAGCACATGATGGCGCTTGTTTCGGTCACGGTCTCGCAGAATCGAGTGACGGGATCAGAGACTTTGATGTCCATTTCGGCATACAGCGTTCGCAGGTCATGCAACACACAGTCCATGTACAGTTCGCCTGTGCCCAAGACAACGTGTTCTCCTGATTCTTCAACTTTGGTGGTGATGAGAGGATATGACTTGTTGATCTTGCGCAAACCCTCGAGCATTTTCGGGAGCTCTGATGGGTTAACAGGTTCCACTGCGACCTTGAAGACGGATTCCGTGAAATGGCGAATCGGTTTGAAAATGTAGGCATCCTCATTATCCGGGTACTTCTCAGCAACTACTGTAGCTGTCTTGACGACAGAATTGTCAATCCCTGACAGGAGAACGAGATTTCCGGCAGGCACACCAGAGACCGGGATATTGTAGCGCGAACAGGCGATTTGAACAGCCATGATTGTTGCAGTAGTCGAATCTTCCTCATCTTCAAGACTGTATGCCTCCCCAAGGACGCGAACCACCTGATCCGGTGATGCTGTGCCGGACATGATGCGACCAAAAGCATTAAATGTTTTGGCATCCGAAGAGCTGAACAGCTTTGTGACTTCCACAACTAAGGGTCCGTCTGAGTCGCATTTGGACATTGCTTCACTGACCTTCGATCCAGGGGTGCCGGTGTAGTAGTTGTCGAGCATCCTGCTCGCGCCCTCAACAGGTGAAGGTATGTGCTGCACGACCATGTCGACGAACCCGCTCGCAGTCCCAAAGAACTGCGCGCATACGAGTTTGAGCAACACTTTCGCATCAGATTTGAGCTGCGACGGTTTCAGTGAGATACCCAACGTCTCTAAAGTCGGCGCTAAGTCTTCGGGGCTTTCGCTGATGGTTTGGGAGAATAGCTTATATATGGGCTCCAACACAAAGTTCACAAATGCTCTCTTTGATCCTTCTTCCATCCCTTTTCTGGTGAACTTTCGGCTCCGAGGGTTGAAGAAGATATCCCCCCAGAGTCTCTTGGAAAACTCGGCAGCATCGACTTTAGGGTAAGTTTCAGCGTACATCTTTGCGAACGACGGTAGTGTGAACACCCAGTCCATAGATGTACATGCAAAAGCCACGTTGCCCTTTTCAGGCGAGAGCCGCCTCTTTTCGCCACGGCCCGGAATGGTGTTTTCGATGACTGTATTGACCTCTTCAACAACGTGTTTTAGTTTGAAGTAGGCATCTGTTGGTGGGATTTTCAGCTCGAGGATGAGGCGGTCCATTTTGTTGATGACCAAAACCATGGGAATATCCTCCAAAACAGCGTGCTTGATGACTTGCTCAGCGTTGATCTGAACACCTTCGACCACATCAACGACGAGCACCACTCCATCCACCAGCCGCAAAGCCGATGCAACTTCATCCACAAAATTCACATGTCCCGGAGTATCGATGATGTTGAGTATATGCGATTTCCCTTTCGTGCCTTGCATGACTAGACTGATTGGCGCGGCCTTAATGGAAATTCCTCGTTCTCGTTCCAGGAAATGTGTGTCGGTATATCTTAACTGTTCATCCCTCCTCCTGCCAATCCTCTTATCCAGTCTTTCTTCCAGATCGTGTGTCTGCATGACTAACATATCCACGAATGCAGTCTTGCCGTGGTGTAAATGTCCTGCCACGGCAATATTTCTGATACCTTCGGGAAAATTTAGAAGATCTGTCATGAATTCTCTCGAGTAATGGACAGGAGGAAGGTCCGCTTCCTGGACCTGGAACTTCTTCTGCGTGACGGGTGCAATTATCGGTTGTGTGAGCGGCTGTGCATCCTCTTCCTGCACCAAAGTCTCGACTTCTTCGCCGTATACCTGCTGCGCCGTGGGATAGTACTGTTTGTCCTCGTGCAATATGACGGCATTGGAGGGGCCTTCTTCATCGACCTCCATAGACTGAGCTGCAGGAGCTTGCTCCTCGGGTTCCGACTCCTCGTCGTAGACGTAATGTTGGCCGGCCACACCATCCTGGGATGCCTCTTCGTCGGAGACGGCTTCGCCGATGAAATTACCAAACCTGGGCCAATTGTTAGCAAAACATCCATGACCACGAAGTTTTGGCTGTATAACATACTCATCATAGAGGTCATCCATAATGATTAGTGGGCTGCCGGAACTGGGGAAGTCGCGGCGCAAAAAGAAGGAAATTCTTTGACTGTGGAGTTGGAGTCGGAACAAAATTTATGATTGTGGAGTTGGTGAACGCAGGGCCGCAGGTTACAGCCTCGTTCAGCCTTGCGATACCGAGTAGCTTACTAAGGATCTCATCTCCTATTCGTCGAGTCGTGATCGCAAACTGTCTTACGAAACCAACTCGCCCAATCGACCCCAGATGCTCTCAATGGAGGTCGACAAGTGCTGGGGTTGTTCTTCAAGCGATGAGTCTTGGACTGAGGTTGAGTCACTTGAAAAATATGCGTTTAGAAACAAACCACATGCTTCGCCAGTGGAAATGCTTCCTTGACAAGATGAACTCCACTAATCTAGTACGTATTTCCCACGCCAAATTATGCGATGTTGTCCACTTCACATCAAAGATTCGAGAACCAAAGCACTCGCTCCGCCGCCGCCATTGCAAATGCCAACGCATCCAATCTTGCCTTTCTTCGCCTTCAAAACGCCGAGTAATGTTGCAATAATCCTTGCCCCCGAAGCTCCTAGTGGGTGACCGATGGCCACGGCTCCACCGTGAAGGTTGACTTTGTCTGTAGACAGACCAAGCAGCTTCATGTTAGCAAGTGCCACAACGCTGAAAGCCTCGTTGATCTCAAACGCGTCGACATCTTCCTGGCTGATGCCAGCATGCTTCAAGGCCTTCGGGATGGCAAGCGCCGGGGCGGTGGTGAACTTGCTCGGTTGTTTGGCAGCATCACCCCAACCCAGGATCTTCGCCAGTGGTTTGATCTTCAATTCCTGCAGCTTAGCTTCTGAGACGAGTACTACGGCTGCGGCGCCATCATTCAAAGGCGAAGCATTTGGAGCAGTCACTGTGCCGCCATTAGGGATGAATGCAGGCTTCATTGCGCGGAGCTTCTCGATGTTGAGGTTTTTGGGCTCGTCATCCTTGTCAACTGTGACGCCAGGCTTCCCTCGAGCACCAGGCAGCTGGATAGGAGCAATTTCAAAATCGAAGAGGCCATCCTTCTGTGCTGCTTGTGCTCGTTGATACGACTGAATAGCATAGTCATCTTGCTGCTCTCGGTTGAAGTCATGATCCCTAGCGCATTCTTCGCCTTGCAGACCCATATGTTCTTGCTTCCCATATGCATCTGACAACCCATCTCTTAACACACCATCGACCAATGTTTGGTTCCCAAATTTGGCTCCGGTCCGCATATTGGGAAGATAGTGGGGGCAATTGGACATGGACTCTGCACCACCGGCCACAACAATGTCGGCGTTTCCGGTCATGATTGTCTGCGTGCCGAGAATGATGGCCTTCACCCCCGATGCGCAGACCTTGTTGACCGTGGTACAAACTGTAGAATCGTCTAGGCCAGCACCAAGAGCGCATTGACGGGCGGGGTTCTGACCAAGGCTACGAAGCTGTCAGATTGGCCACATTGGGTGCCACAAGCGTGTGGACTCACTTTGCGGACAAGACATTTCCAAAGAAGACTTCTTGGACATCCTGCGGCTTGATCTCCGGAACTCTTTCAAGGGCAGCTGTATCAAGTCAATATATCGTAGGAGGGCTGAGAAGCGGTGAGGGGATGGATACCTTTGATGGCATGAGAGCCGAGTTGAGGTGCTGTCAGTGAGGACAGCGAGCTACGACCTGTCAGTGATACTAGGTACAGTAGAGTGCGTGTAGTTGATACCCAAGAAAAGATCCCACAGGCGTTCGTGCCATTGCGACAATGTAGACCGGGGGGAGCGAGGGTTTACGGTGCGGGACGCCATTGGCGTTGTTCGCAGCCATTGTGTGTTTGGAAAAGGTAACTGCAGCAGTGCAAAGGAATGGGGATCAGGGAAAGATTTATCAAGTTCACTCAAGTCCGCGAATAGTAATCAGGTGGTACATAGACTGGTACAAAGTGCAGGAAGGCGAAGTGTTTTCAATGAGACCGAATCCCCAAAATCTGGGTGTGGAGAAGCCTCGACAACTTGCCAAACATATGGTGCCACCTCGGATGCGTTCACCGCTGCGTTGGTGGCGGGAGGCGCCATGCTGGCAAGGCTGCGAGGCTGCAAGGCTGCGCTTATTGGCTATCCACTCGCTCCTAGGTCGCTGTTCAAACTTGTCATGATAACTCTGTTCCTCTCCACGGCGCATGCGGCATTCCTTTTTATCGGTCTAGAGTTACGTTGTAGCAGTAATCCAGGCCAGCCTCTTGTCCTTTATGCTCCATTAATATCGACTTCGATAGGCTGGGTTTCTTCAACCACGTCAGGCTGCATCTCGCGCAGGGGAACTCCTGATCGAGAAAATGGTCGGGCATGAATTGGCCATGTCCACTTTTCACTCCTTGCTTACATGGTCCAGTACTTTGATCTGTGTAACAGAGCGTGTGGATTGGGATCGCTATAAGCGCATTGTGAGTCTCAAGGTCTGGCAGAAATGTAGATACCGTAGTGCATTCTCCCAGTGAATTTGTTGCGAACTCTTTACTAACATGCTATGGGAACACACCCCTAATTTCTCTCTCACGCAAAGCTCTATGGTGCAGATATTGTCTCGTCTCAGGCCTCGTCAAACTACCTGTTCTATCACCTGGAGCTTCGTGGCATCGGTGATGTCAATTACTGAGAGCGTCTAGCTAGCGCACGGATTGACAGCGTTTGCGCTGTGTTAGTAAAAATCAGTATGTGAGACATTTTTCGACCTTTTCACATTTTGCTCGCACCTCTTCAGTAGCTATGGATGTGACAGAGTTTGACCTGGACAACGCTGCTTTAGCAATCAGGCTTGAGCTCTATGATCTCGAGGCTTTCTTAACGGCGTTTCCTGCACATACTGCGGGAGCTCAAACGCGTGAGCGAATCAGTACCCTTCGCTTCCAACTTGAGGAAATCGCGATATCCAAAGTTCAACCATCAGATGGCACATTGCAGGAGAGCATGCACCTAGCCATGCCGTTAGATTTCCCGGAGGTTGATCGACTTCTCACTCAAAACGCAAGTTCCACAGACGGGCGTCAACAAGGCCAAATCAATCCGTCAAGAAACAACTCAAACTTCCAGAGTCGTGGGTAGGGATGGCCACTGCGAAGACCCTCGAATTGACCATCATGGGACAACTGATCTGAAAGAATACAAGCGCGATCTTGGGCTCGATGAGGTTCATCCTTCCCAAGAATGCTATGTTTGCACGGAAAATGTCCCGTATTCTCAGACCATCGCTCATGCGGAATGCTAGCACCTCTGGTGCCGTTCATGCGTATTGCAACATCTCGAGTCGGCTGTAAAGCACGAAAGTCACTATCCTGCCCGATGCTGCCGAAATCTTCCAAAATCTCACATGAGAGTCCTATTATTGCGTGCCTCCTCGGTGAAAACCAAAAAAAAAAAAAAAATGCCAAGCTGGAAGGAAAGATCACGGAATATGAAACAGCAGACTGGACGTACTGCTACGGACCAGCCGGTTCAGCTTTTATCGACCAAGATAAGTTCGTGGCCAGCCGAGCTCCTTGCCCCTGCTGCCACAGAGACACCTGTATGAGGTACAAGGGCCAGTTCCTTGGATGTTCAGACTGTGGGGAACCCAGGGATGAGGCCTTCAACGAGTGGAAAAGAGATAACAAAGCGTCAACCTGTCCAGGTTGTAGTTGCGTGATTATCATCTTGCACGGTTGCAAAGCACATGAAGTATGATCCCCTACCTTGATCATGAGCAGGTATGGATACTGATATCGTATTGGTGCTATCGTGGAATAGAATTCTGTTATCAGTGCAATGCTCAGTGGAAGACCTCTGAAAGTCCACAATGGCATGAAAGGTCGTCTGCTTGAGCGATTTGAAGCCAGTGCTAAACGCCAGAATCTGATGGTCGATTTGCAACGAATTGCATGAGGACTCGTGCGTCAGCTTTTTGCAGAGAGCTGTCACGATGACTGGACGAGGATGTTTGTGGGTGCTCATGCCAGGGAAGAAGGCCGCGACCGTTGTTCGGACTGTCGCTGACGAGCACATCGGTTCCTATGGCAATGTGATCTTTGCGATACATGGGTTCTTGGCAGGTGCAGAGATGCTTATTAGTGATTGCCAATGCGGCTTTGCGGCCGTGGATCCAGGAGACATGAGGATGTCAGCAGGGAAAGAAAGTTTGACCAGGTGTGGATGACAGAGGGTGATGTCTTTGACACCCACACATCATGAAACGGAATCTCGGTGTGAAATGAAGCCCGAGCAGCACATTTTGACTGGAGTTCGGCCGACAATCTGAGGAACTACTTCTGATTAAGAATTTCTGACCCCCGAAAGATCCGATATCGCGTCGGGGACCTTAGATATACCTTCCACACCCTATTGCCACTGCGTCGACCTTTCCAAAAGCCAAAGTATTTCCCTTGCCGCCTGTGTCCACCTTCCCTTCGCGTTCCTTTCACAAAAGCTTCTGAGAACAGGGTGAAACTCGACGATGATGAGGAGAATTGAACGAATTAGAGGCCACTGAACGCGCTCATGACAGGGAAGGTATGTTTCTTATGATCCCTCAAAGGAAAATCAATATTAGTTTCCGCACCGGAGAAGCAACAACAAGCGCAACTAGATACAGAAAAAAGGCCGCATAAACTCACTCGTGCTTAACATCAACCTTTGTGTTGGCGATATCCTTGAACCCTTTCTTGGGCGCACGAATCTTCAACAAGCCAGCTTCCAGCGTGACACTGACGTTCTCTACATCCGTGGGGAAATTGACGTATCGTCGAAACGGGCCGATTCTCCTCTCTCCAATCAACAGATGGATTCCCCCGTCATGAGGTTCTGGCTGTTCTTCTTCCACCTTTGCGTTCTCGGCATTTCCATAGTCTGGCCGGTCGACTTTGCCCGACAACAGAAGGGATCGGTTACCGGTCCAGGTAACGGTGATGTCTTCAGGCTTCTTGATCCCCGGCACTTCGATCTCGATGAGGTATTCGTGGATAGCATCGCGGAAGTCGAGGTCAGGTTGGTTCGGGTGGTCTTCTGGTCTGGGGTGACGGCGGGCGATGTATTGAAGGAGCGACTGGTGCTGATGGTGTCGTTCATGAGGGTTGTCCACCAATGGAGGTGGGTAGTCATAGTAGTAAGCGTAGGCCATTGCTTCGAGGATGTCTTTTCCTGAGACCGTGGTGAAGATTATCTGCAATTGAAGGTTTGAAGTCGCTACCTGCTGTCCTTATATAGATGTTCTGTAGAGTGCTGCTTCTTCTCGATTGATCAACTGAGGCTGAGGAGAATATCGCGGGAAGGAACTCTCTGACATGAAGAGGGATGCGCATATTTATTTACCCTGTCTGATTCTAGAGCTCATGGCGGGGCAAGAGCCTGGCGGCAATGTTGGAGCTCCTCATTGCTCGGTTCAGCATGTGCCGATAGAAATGTGCGATCTTGTGATCATTGAGCCACCCCATTGTCCCCAGGAACTCGGAGCGATTTCCATAGGCGAGGTCCTCGACCAGGTCTGAGTTCTCGAGTAAGTTCGTCCTCTCTCCGGTCACAGCCGATGGAAGATGATCTAGCGAGGGGCCAAAGCTCCACGATCTGGTTCACGAGAAAGAGCTGGTCAAGTTGGTCAGTTGTCATTGGGTGTCCATCTCATGACTGCAAGGGGAAAGTAGCTCACATCATCATGAGAGGGGAAGATGCAATATGCAGCAGTGGAGTGATATCCAATCCCTGAGCGGCTTGTCATTACGCAGCAGACGTACAATGCTTACGTTTTGATGCCGCAGCATCCTCTCAGGGGAAGAGCTCTTCCCATCGCGAATTCAAACGAGATTCCGATAAAAATGGTTTGAGTTCTCCACCGGCTTCACGGTTTTGGCCTTCTGTTTGCCGGCTGCGCAAGCACAGTCATCGAAATGTCAGAATGATGAGGGAACCAGGAAATAATGTGGAAGTTGACTCTCTTGGCGCCCTGCTTGAATGACCGACATTACAAAAATGGCCATGCCAAATACATCTTCGGCATACAACTAGCTGTCCTTGTTCCTCCAAGCTATCAAGATGGTCGTTACTTTCGACTTCTTTTCCCGCGTGGTCCTCAATCTTGTCCGTGCTGTCATATGATCTCATATGCCTTCTCAAGATCGCGCGTACAATGATACTTTTCTCCTTCAATGCCCTTCGGCCCATGTGCCTCGGGTAAATAGCTGGTTCTTGGCCTGTTTTCTCCTGAACAGGTGATGGTTGCATACAAAGTACAGTCCACTGAACTGCAATCCCCTGCACACGTGCACACCAAGGCAGTCGATTTTCAACTTATGATCACTCGTATTCAACTTGGTTGGCTCGAAGAGAAAGTTCTGGCTGAGCCCCATGACGTCTGGGGACCTGGACCTGGGGGAATTTTCGTCAGATATGCTCCCATGTCTGCAGATCAGGCAGGGGAAAGAGGAGGGATATGTAAGGTACCACTGTGCCCGCTTGCCGCTCCTCATCCTGCAACAGAGACTCAAATCCCAGGAAACTGAAAAGTTCCCACGGACGCGAATTGCGAGCGCGACAATCAAATCTTCGACATTCGACTTGAACCACCCACCACAACTATCAAAATCCAACTGGGGTTAGAAGACACCATTATGTCGACAATTGAGTGCCTGCTGCACCCTCACCATATCTCGCTCGTTGACACGCACTCGTTGCGCGCCAAGCTCAACCACGTGGGCGACGCTTACTACAACGTGGATGGTTTGCCCTCGCACCGCGGGGTGCTGGCTCCAAAGTTGGATGTTTTCGAGTTGGATGGCAACACAGCTGGATGGCTTCTCGTGGGCGATATCCCAGGGGTCGCTTCCGCCGATGACATCAGGATCGAATGGCTGGATGGTACCACCATCTTCATTCGTGGAAAGATGGCTACCTCATCAATACCAACCTTTGGTGAGACCGGAAGCAGGATCATGAAAACTGTTCACAAAGAGAGACATGAAGGGCCCTTTGAGCGTTCGGTTACGTTGCCCGCAAAGGCCAACCCGAGCGAGACAAGGATAGAGGTGAAGGATGGAGTCGTCTTTGTCAGAATCCCAAAGACATCTGAAGCAGACTCAGGGACTGCATAACGGATGGAATGCTGGGAAGAGGTTGTATGCTGGATGGAATTAGGAGCAGATCCAAGGTCCAAAGCGGTCTCCGCTTTTATTCTGCACCTGTTAGTGCTGTTATTATCTGGAATTCTTATTCTCTTTCTTTCTGCATCTCTCGTTGTTCTCTTTGCATCACTGTACAACCTCGTTTGTTGTGCAACGTCGTCGACCTTGCAACAGCCTCTTTGTTATTACGAAGATGAAACTGGCAAGGCTGCCCAGGCTGCCAACCGTGGCCAATCAACGACCGTTCAGCCCGTTGGTGGCGCTAGCTATTAGCGCCGACGCACGTGATCAGACCAATTCTCCGAATGGCCTTGCTAAATTTGGCCTTTGGGGGCTTGGGCCTCAGTCGAACATCCCGTCCAGCAATTCACGCTATTCACATTTCATCGTTCGATGGGTGAATCCGATCTGATCTGACAAGTCACCATTTCTCGACAGCACACTGGACTGACTGTAAGGTTCTTCCATCAACTTCATACTGTCCTTTCGCGCAGATTGTTCGGCTGGGCCGTCTCACAAGTTCTCAATTCTGTCCCGCAACGCGTCGTCTCCTCGATTCCCACTCCCTGTCCGACCTCCGTCTCCTCCTTGTCCCCTCGCGCCCTCAGAGCTTTCTCCCGTCTCTACCGCCGTGAAGGGATCTTTTCAGACACTGTTTGCAAACAACTGCACAACCGTCACTCCGTTGATCGTTTTGGTGTAATCACATCCAGGGCGGACATTAATTGCGACTACTTTTATCGAACAACAACATACCACAAGATTCACACAAGATTCACACAGTTCCCCTTGTCCATCATTAATTCTTTGAGTTTTCTGCTGCATGGACTTGCTACAGTCGCAGGCAAGAGACGCGCACAATACTGTCATACGACGGAAGCCAGCTACTTCTCTAGGGTGTGGTTGAATTGCGTTCGCAACTAGGCGCTGTCAAAGAGGCTCCGGTTGTCGAATGTTTACCTGACCAATTGCCACATATTCATGCAACGCAGTCTGGGTGCAATCCAAGTATGGCAGCTCCGCTTGAAGAGCGGCAGCAGGGGAATTCTGGAACAATAAGATACACCATAGGCACTCCTCGCAACCAGAATGAACTTTCGCAGAATGCCAATGGTCAGTACACGTACGGTCCACCAAACAACGCAAATGGCAATTCAAACGACGCTCCCTACGACAGCGACGCCAGACATTCCTCTGATAGTCGAACCGGAAGAAAGAGGTCCGTGGGCGGGCAAGGAGAGCGGAGTAGATCAAGAACAAATGGCAGTACAGGAAAGTCATCCAATTCTGGAGCCCGGCAATGCAGAAAGTGTGGCGAGGCTCTGACTGGTCAATTTGTCCGTGCTCTTGGTGGGACATTCCACCTTGATTGCTTTAAGTGCGCCGACTGTGGTCAGATTGTCGCTTCGAAGTTTTTCCCTGTAGACACCGAGGATGGATCTGGGCAGTTTCCTCTTTGCGAAACGGACTATTTTCGGCGCTTGGATCTTCTGTGCTTTGAATGCGGTGGCGCTCTTCGTGGCTCCTACATCACGGCCCTCGACCGGAAATATCACATCGAACATTTCACATGCTCGGTTTGCCCAACCGTTTTCGGCGCTCAAGACAGCTACTACGAACATGACGGGAAAGTTTACTGTCACTATCACTATTCCACGCAGTTTGCGCAACGATGCAACGGTTGCCAGACTGCTATTCTAAAACAATTTGTTGAGATCTTCCGGAATGGTCAGAATCAGCACTGGCACCCTGAATGCTACATGATCCATAAGTTCTGGAATGTCCGACTTGCACAAACCGAAACAGAGGTGGAGAGGAAAGACATTCACGCCCCTGTCACCGAGGATGAGCGGGAAACTGTCAAAGAGGACGAGGAAAAGATGGAGGACAAGGTCTACAGGATCTGGAGCACGCTTTCCACCTTTGAGGAATCCTCTGCTTCATGCATCTCAGATATGCTTCTCCACGTCAGTAATGGCGTCTATGTCGATGGAGTCATTGTTGCGCGAAAATTCATCTGGCACGTTGACATCCTCTTCGGCGCAATCGACACGCTCGCAGCTTTGGTCGTCAAGGCTGACCTCAAAGAACTTGCTTACGGTCGAGAAGCGAAACTACTCTGCAAAAAGGTCGTGGCATTCTTCACACTCCTCTCCAAAACTCAGGAAACTGGCGTGCGAAAACTTGGAGTCACCCAGGAGCTCTTGTCCTTGGTTACAGGTCTGGCTCATTACCTAAAATTACTCATTCGCATCGGTCTTCAAGGAGCCCTGAAGCTTGAACGTGAGAAAGGGTCCCCGGAAGGCCTGCATGCCTTCTTGGACGAGCTTGCCGATCTGGAAACAATTAAAGAGCAGGAGATGAAATCACTAGATTTACAGGAGAGTGTTGCAGGCCTTGCTAGCCAAGAATCGGATTGCTGTTCTGCATGCATGGAACCCATTGACGACGAATGCGTCATGATTTACGGTCGAAGATGGCATGTGAAGCCCCGTCATCTTACCTGCAGCGTCTGCCAACGAGATTTGACAAGCGATCTCGCAAGTGCGATGTATAACGAAAGAGAAGAAAAAGTGTACTGTCTTGATCATGCAAGACGGACGCCGGACACAGTTTCAGGCTTCGCTCATGTCACCAAATTACAGCAATATGTCTTCCTACTCCAAGTTGCGTTGGCCCGGTTGCTTGAGGTGCTGAAATCTGGCGGTACTCTACCACATACATCCGATGATCCTAATCTGACTCCATACAATACGAATGAAGGACATCATATCTCACCTACAGGGGAGCCCGTTACGCCTCATCAAAAGATGGGATCACGATCTAGGTCTTATGCGGGTACATCGAGCCAGCAAGAATCGTCACTAGAACAGACTGTGGGTGAGATGAAGCGACTTCGATCTACTCGAAACGAACGCACTCTTTCCACGACATTCCGAAAGGCTCGAGAGTCTAAAATCCTCTACGGCCCAAGTGGAGTGCGGCCAGGTTCTGAAGGAGGCGATGGTCAGGATAGCCGGACTTCCGGTGGCTTCCAGATCGTTCAGGAGAAGGATCTTGATGGTCGTATGAAATCGGAACTAACCTTCGGCGATCGAGAAGCTCTGACCCTGGACGACATTCCAAGGATTGTTGCTGCTGAGCAGGCCAAGGAACAACGACCGAACGCTTTCCGCCATGCGGGCACCAACCTCATCGGTCACAGAGGCAATGAACCGAGACTTGTTAATGGACACCAGCGAGGCGCATCTAGTGGCGGTGCTGATCTTCTGGGCGGCGAAAGCCCTCTTAGAACCAAAAGATACTTTTCGGAACTATCCGCTTTGGAATATTTCATCGTCCGACATGTGGCAGTCCTTTCGATGCAGCCCTTGTTGAATGGGGAATATACCCTTGAGGATTTACTAGGTCTGATTGAACAGCGAAAGCAGACATTTTGGGGCAAAGTCAGCCGTGCACTTCGCGGTGATGCCAGCGCAAAGAAGAAGGGCATCTTCGGTGTCCCGTTGGAGACGCTTGTTGAACGAGAGGGAGCAGAATCGACTAACGGAGTCGGACCTGGTGCCCTCAGGGTTCCAGCGATTGTTGACGACTGTATATCTGCCATGAAACAGATGGACATGTCGGTCGAAGGTGTCTTCAGAAAGAACGGCAACATCAAGCGACTCAAGGAAGCTGCAGAAGCGATCGATGCAAATCAGACGCCTGACCTCAGCCGTGAAAACCCTGTGCAGGTTGCCGCACTGCTCAAGAAGTTCTTGAGAGAGATGCCTGACCCGCTGTTGACATTCAAGTTGCAAAAGCTTTTCATCATTTCTCAAAAGATAGAGGACGATGAACGCCGAAGGAGGGTTCTGCATCTCACGTGCTGCCTGATGCCGAAGAGTCATCGCGATACCATGGAAGTGTTATTCTCATTCCTCAAATGGGCAGCGTCTTTCTCTCAGGTTGATGAAGAATCTGGCAGCAAGATGGACATTCACAATCTGGCTACCGTTATGGCGCCGAACATCTTGTATGCGAAGGAGAAGGCACCAGGTGCCAGACAGCCGCAAGTTCCACAGGTCGATGATAGCTTCCTTGCTATTGAAGCAGTCAACACCTTGATCGAATACAATGATTTATTCTGCCAGGTATGAAAGCACTAGCTCATACGCTGTCATGATGGAAGCTGACTATATTCCCAGGTCCCCGAAGATCTACAGTCTATCTTGACAGACACCAACCTTCATGGAGGATCTGCAGAACTTACAACCAAGGAAATACTGTCCAGATATGGTCATATTGCCAAGGGCCAGGTACAGAAACAAACAGTTGCAGCACCAGATGCGCCAGTTCGCAGTCCCGCCTCGGCGTCGAACTCTCTTGGACCCGTTGCAACAAGGGTTGATGTCGATCCATATCAGGCCAATGCATGGCAGAAGCAAAGTTCTGTTAGGCCTGTACAGAACATGGTTTCAGCAACATCTGCACCAGCAAACGACTTCAACTTCAGTGTTCCTAACAGCCCATACGCCCGAGGCCGCGCAGGAAGTGCTGATAGTGGAGGAAGTCACGCTGGTGCACCAGGAGGACGGCAGAGCTACCAGCCGAGACCGGGGCAAATGGGTGTAGCTGGTTGAAAAAAGCATATTCGAATCGAACACAAAGAATTTATCTGCATTCTCGCGGCGGCATCCCTCCTCACAGACCGGCTTATGGTGCGCCATATTTAGAGTGACCAAAGTCAGAGGTGTCGAAGTCGACCAAAAAGACCACAGTGGTCACACCAAACATTTGCACGACCTTAATGACACGAAAATATTTCCTTTGTTCAATGCTACTCAAGGGGAGACGCAACGGCCTTCGATGCATGACGCCACAATTGCAGAGCTTTTGTGGAGTTTGCATACTCATGCTCTTTTACCAGAGCTTCGACCAATTGAGCTTTTGCCGGGTGAGCGGCGGTGCGGCTGAGCGCTTTACGGTTTCTCTGGAGACAATTCATTTCAATTCTTCACAACAAGCAGTGCTTCGATTTAGGCAAACTATTTTCCGAGCTTGTGGGCTTTCTTTTTTTGAGCTGTGGGGTTTTTTTTCTCACCACTCCTCGACCATGTCTAGAAGTGCGCACTGTTCGATGAGAACTGATTGAATACAACTTTCTTTCAAGGATTTGCGGCATATGAACTGGGCACGTTGACAGATGGGACATCCTCAAGCCATTGAGCTAGGTTCATGCTTGAGCGCTATTGGCGGGGCCATCGTCTCGGGAGATTAATATTGGATACGGAAGTCGAGTCTTGAAAAGGATCGGCTACTGCAATTGAGATGGGTCACCAGGGCCATTGTCACCAGGAACAGGAGGACTGAGAGGGTGAAGGACGTCGGAATTGGCAACCGTCTGTGCTGTGCTGTGCTGTGCTGTGCTGTGCTGTGCTGTGCTATTCAAGTGCTGAAATTGGGCATCATTCGGCGCTATCGACTTGGAAAATAAGATCTCACTGCCGACTATGTCTCGTGCAACATCTCAGAAAGGCCCTCCCTTGCGACTCGACGCTTCGTGCTTTCGATAGAGGGAGGAAAGGGGGGAAGAAAGTCGCGCGGACAACGAATCCGGCTAGCTGTCTAGTCGTCACCACTTGGGCACTTCTTGCGATGTGATACTCGAACGGAGAACTCGACCGGGCGGCTGTGGCCTTCTTGTGAAATGGCTTTTTGCAAGTCAAATATCACGATGCGGGTCTCCGAAATTTCGTTGAGAATGGAATACAGCGTTAGTCATTCTCTCATGCAGGCGGTCGGCTGTAGTCTTCTGTCTATTTAATATTCTCAGTGCCCGTCGACATTCCCGCTACCTGTCATTGACCCCGTTCTGCCTGTCTTTTTGCCCTCCTTTGAAGGACGGCGTCCATGACTCTTCCCAACCTCTTCACTGCCTCTTCGGAAATCTGATAGTGCACTACCAATCGTCCACCTCGCGCCTTTAAGCCCTCCATGCTCGCTAGTTCAGCGAATTCGTCGGCTGAACAGCCCTCGTTTTCAAGATCTAGCCAAACCATGTTCGTTTCCGTGGGGTTGGCCAATTTGCCGCCCTTCGCGGTCCACATCTCTGCGACTTTCCTCGCCCGGGCGTGGCTGGCGCGCAACTTGCCGCCTTCACCGTTGGGACCGTGGCCGAAGTTTTCTTCCACGGCGACGCGGGCCGCTGCGGATATGACGCCCGCCTGCCGCGTGCCGCCGCCGAGCATCTTGCGGATTCTCCGCGCATGTGCGATGAAAGATCTACTTCCGACGATTATGGAGCCTATGGGCGCGCCTAGTCCTTTGGAGAAGCACATGCTCACACTGTCGAACTCGCGCGTGAAGTCGGGAAGACTGCCGGCGTCGGCGGCGACGGCTTCCCAGATGCGTGCACCGTCCAAGTGGAGCTTGATGCCGTGAAAGCGGGCAAATTGGGAGATGCGGCGGATTTCGGAGAGAGGCATTATCATCCCGTCGAGGGTGTTTTCTAAGCTGATGACCCGAGTGGGACAAGCGTGGACGTCGTCTGAGACTATGCAGTGTTTTTGGACGTCTTCGAGGGTCAGGTGGTGGCCGTTGCTGGGGGTGACGGATATGAGCATGGCGCTCGAGAGGCAGCTGACACCGCCGGCCTCGTAGTTGTGGATGTGACCCCTGATGTCGCAGAGGACGGAGTGAGGTGGTTGAACCAGGTGGCTACGGAGAGCGACTTGGTTGCCCATTGTTCCGGACATTACCAGCAGTCCGGCTTCGTGACCTGATAGTGAGGCAACATAGGACTCCAGATCATTAGTCGTTGGGTCTTCGAGGAAGACATCGTCAAGTAATGTGGTGTTTGTGATGGCGTCGAGCATAGAAGCCGTGGGTGTGGTCATTACATCGCTGCGGAAGTCACATGCCGCGGGACCAGGTTGTAGCCAGGCGTTAAATTTCTTGTGCGAGGCTGCGTTGGTGTTCGCAGCTGCGACGGTGGAGTCCTTTTTGACGTCGGTGAAGGAATCTGGTTTGTCCTCGACGATATGCGAGGAAGCCATCTTGTGACTGGAATGGCTGATGCTTCTGGCTGATGAGAATGCGAGACTCCCGGATACAAGGCTCAATCCGTACGGCGACCTAGCTGATATGCGAACTATGGCCGTGAAAGTTAACCCTTGTCTAGATGCTGCTGCGAGCATGACCAGGCACGCCCAATTCTGGGAGAGGAAGAAGAATCTTGTTCCGACATCGGTAGCAACCAAATGTTTGAAAAAGGCGTACGAGGGCGTAAGTAGCAGTGGGAAGCGGTGATGTGCGCAGGAAGATCCAATGGCCCGCCACAGCTTTAGGGGTGTTCGGATCTCTTGGAAATCACCTTCCTAATTGGGGCTGCGTACCCCGCGCTGGACGGTATTAGCCATGTTTGGCTTTGACGAGACGCGTTAAACCTCCAACGCGTCTCGGTCGCATTGGTAATAATTTCCATCCGTGTCCCCGTTTCGCAATCAATGTCCGCAGCCAACATTAAAGACCAACAACGACATCGACATGGCTCCCTCATCCCGGCACATGTCGCGATCAGCGTCGCAGCACGTCAACCTGCATTGTCTTCAATGCGACAATCAAATTGGCATCTTCGACAACGAATGGATCCGCCTGACCAGTTCTTATGTTCGCCCTGTCCACCCCGGCACTCACTTGGGAACCGAGATCGCGACCAGCAAGACGCAAGTCGTCCCTGAAGGTGTCACGCAGCGAGCCCTCGAAGGATGCACCTTGGCTGAAGTGTTCTGCACAAGATGCTCTGCGGTAGTTGGGCAGTATTGCAAGGCGGTTCCTGCAACTGCACGGAGAAATATGTTGTATGGAAGGTCCCAACAACGCAGACAACAGAATCTGTGACACTGACTGGATGCTAGAAATCAGTATCTATACAAATTGTCCAGGACATGTCTCAAGAGCAGCGAGTCGAATCAGCCGGTTGATCCTGTGTTTGGATACGGCGGAGATGCTATCAGAGCAACTGCAAAGCCAAATACTACTTTAAGGGGGGGCCTCATTGGCACCCCTCAGTGCTCGGATACTCCCTTTCACAGAGAAGAGACACCTCCACGTCTCCAACCCATGGCTGAGTCAAGTTGGGGAACTTCGTCACGCGTTTCGTTGCAAAACAGCAGGGAGATACCTCAAGACTCCATCGTACTGCAACTCGCCATGCAGGATGCACACTTGAAATCCCAAGGTGGGAGAATAGCAAACCAGGAGGCGAGGGCATTAGAGCATGATGCGCAACTCCGAGCCATCTCTTCAGTCTTGGATACGTTTCGCGACACGCTGGAGGAGATCAAGATATCCATTGGGGAGCTGAAGTCTCAAACCTACGTCCCTCGCCTCGATAAGCCTACACAAATTGACTTCGTTGGCACTCTCCACAAAATGATCTCGACAATGAAAACGGCCCAGTCGAACGCCCAAGAACTGGAAGAACTTCGTGCTGAAAACGCTGCGTTTAAAGCTAAATGGGATATTGTGCAATCTGCCATGAATACCGCTACCAGACAACCATCCTCGGGTTCATTATATGAGATATCCCACGGAAACACTCTAGGAAAACGCAAGCGCGACAGCGACGTCCTAAAACTAAGTGCAATGGTGCCTTCAGATGGAGCAATGCAAGACCGGTCCCAGTACTCAGAAGATTTTTCATCGTCTGCGCAAATGCCAACTCCGCAGTCTAGCAGCCACTCCGACAGGCAATCTGCACATGACTCTAATAGCTCGAGAACATCGACCCCAGAGCAAGGACAAGCCAGATTGAACTCGCACAAGATGCCTCAATGCAGTAATGAGCACGCAATTAAAGACAATATGTTACCCACAATGGTGCCGTCTCGACGGAACCTCAGGAATCGTCTGCCATCTGATCATAGCCGGGATATAGAGACTTCTAGCTCAGTTGTGCGCTCTACGCCGGTCGAAAACGTTGGCGCAGTTGCAAAAGCAACCGGTATGATCTCCGACGTACAGGAGACTCAAGGGCTGCCTACTTCAGAGCTTGGTCAGGCATCGTTACGGTCGTCAGCACGAGCTGACGACTGTGAAGAATCAGTCCTTGCCGAGCGTGCAACCGGATCTATGAACGATGAAGCCCAGCCACCGGAGGATGAGGATGCGAATAGTCTTGATGATAGTGGTCAACTGCCTGACAACAATGGTGAGCCACCAATGGATATTGATCCTGTAGACGCCTCGGAACTCCAGTCGTCAATGAGGGAAACGGATGAGTTTGGCGATGACGACCGGGATCGCTCTTCCAACTTTCATACCCTAGCGGATCGTGCAACGGCTAAGAATATGGCTGCGTCTCTCGAAGCATCGTCTGCGGATGAAGGCTCGACTCAGTCTGCGCCGGCGGGAAGAACTCGCAGCAAGACGAAGGTGCAGCAATCATCACGAAGAAAACCCGACTTCATCACGGACAGGCGAAGCATTGCCCCCGAGCCAGCTGCACTTCGGCGGATCCTCCCTCGTCGGATTGGTGCGCATCAACGGCCGCAGTTTGAGCACGCGACGCCGGAATCAATCGAGCAAGACCTAAGGAATTCCGGTAAACCCAAAGGACAGCGACGTTTGAAGCCTCACATTCAAACGACTACAAAGATCCTCCACAACGAGCTCAAAGAGCTCGGCCTGGAGGATTGGATCGAGAAAGACAAAGATACTCCCGAATACAAAAAGGCTGTGGAGGAAGCCAGGAGCCGCAAACGAGAACAGACGAGATTGGCTACATTAGCGAGCCGCGGAATCAGCCTCCCAGGAGCGTCTACAGATGATGAACAACCGGAGTCGGGCCCAACTCTAGAGGAGGCATTCGACCAAGCCGCTGAAGCTCTGGCCGATGCCAACGACGAACAATCGGAGTCGGCTCCAAGTCTAAAAGAGTCATTCGTCCAAGCCACTGAAGCTCTAGTTGATGTCGATAACGGACAAGCGGGTGGAACACTGGTGTTATCTGCGTCGTGGGCGGCAGCTAGAAAAGCAAAGGGGATCGGCCTGCGCAAGACCAAACGTGAACAACGAGCTGAGGAGATTCGCCGAAGAGATCTGCTGGCAAAAGCGGCAATGGATATGAATGACTAGGGTTCGAGGCCGAGTTCTGATGCGGGATTATCGCGGGAGACGTGGGTGGGAGACGCGCTTCAACGACACCATAGCGTCGTGCATGATGGAATTTGTTAATGTATTGATTGGACCCCGTATAAGCACCTGGACCACCGAGTCCATTTGCGAATCCTTCCGCAGTTGGTACAGAGTACTCTGTATTTGTACGCGCATAGTCTCCGCAGCTCATCTATTCTCAGCCCAGCGGATATCGCGCGTGACGTGACGTGACGAGACGTTTCGCCTTTGATAAGGAACCTCGATCCTGCCGAAGCAGGCGAATACCACATGTACCAGGACAAGTACTGGGTATAGTACCAGGTATCCATTGGCCCTGGACACACCGGCTCGCAGCCTCCGAGACACGCTACTTTAGTCAGGCACGGGGAGCCGGGAAACAGGCGGGCGAAGCCTACAAGTACACGAAGTCGCCTTGTCGCCTGAGAATCTTGGGGTCCGGACCTCCAAGGTCGCGAGGAGCTGCAGGGGTTCTTCCTGATCCTCCCTGCGCCTGCGTTGGCGGGGAAATTTCTTCGAGCCGTAGACTGACCAAACTGACCCAGACAGACTCGACTGCGTCAAGACTCCTCCTACAGACTTCCTCCTTTCTCCCTGTGTTCGTGGTTTTATTCGACCATTTTGACAGCGTTGCTCTTCTCTGGATGTGTAGGATTCCCTGGCCCTCGTTGGATGTATCTACCTGCCTGAGAACCGAGAAGGATTTGTAAGGAAAACAATATCCCTTTTCGAGTTCGCCACGGGGCAACTGCTAACAGTTTCAAGGAGGAACTATACCTCGGGTGTCTTCCCTTCCTCGCGCAATCGCACTCGGTAGGTTGCCCTACCCTATGTCAGTCAGATTACCGCATGTGTCGAATTGTTGGCGAGCGACATCCTTGAAGATTGTAGACTCCGCAGGATGTTTGCTCAATGCTGGGAAGCGCTGAAAGAAGAAATGTCGCTCTTCAAAACCACCAATTGGAAAAAATACGCGCTTCACGTACTCAGCGCCAGCATAAATGCAAGCTT
This sequence comes from Cladophialophora bantiana CBS 173.52, assembly GCF_000835475.1. Taxonomy (NCBI): domain Eukaryota; kingdom Fungi; phylum Ascomycota; class Eurotiomycetes; order Chaetothyriales; family Herpotrichiellaceae; genus Cladophialophora; species Cladophialophora bantiana. The sequence continues at coordinate 499,201 of NW_015971576.1, read as the reverse complement.
GTTATCGTGGATGGGGAAATGTGGTCGTTCGATGTCGGAGACTGATATGGACAATGCCAGATATTTGGGTCGATTCATTTCCGGCCGTGCAAAGGCATAATATCAAGGTATGTGCACTGAGATTGACAATCTCTCCCATCATGTCATCATGATGTCTTCGCCTGGGGCGTGGTGGCGCGGGCTCTGGGAGGCATTGGCCACTTGCCTTTGGACACTATCTTGCTTCCTTTGAGGATATTATCTCGCTGAATGCCCAAACTGAACACTGCTGACGATGGTCAAGTCGACTACCCCGGCTCTAGCGATGGTACTCCGTCGTCAGCTCAATCGGGTCAGATCGGCATAGTTTTGGCGAAATATTACGCCAATAGAGAGGGTGTGAAAGAAAACCACTTGTCTCTGGTTAGGGGTGCAGCCTGAAAACAAGAAGCAGTCTGCTGACAATCTTCTGTAGCAGCAACTGGCTGCGAAACAACACAGGTCTTCGCGTCAACCCCTTCTTTGTCTCTCGCTTTATCCTCTTCCTCTCCGTCTGAGTAGTCCAAGTGGTCGTGGCCACTCTTCGACTCTCTCAGTATGGTCTCGCAACCCACTCAGCCCGCGACACAGCCTGTTGATGACCCTCGTCGTATCCGGAGAAACATCTCCAATGTTTCTGATGAGGATGCCATAGATGTGATATGTCTGCTGAGTCCAACCTCCCCGGCTGCATTTGATGCAGTGAAAGCCAATCTCTTGGTTGCTCCCCATCACATCTTGCAAAATGACGACCTAGAAGATATCAGTCAAGATGACCTGCTTTTCGGCGCAGAATACGACCAGCCACGAGATATAGCTTTGCGGATGTCTTCTGCCGTCAAAAATCCCAAGGATGGTTTTCAGTTTGGCCGTACCAGGAGCAAATGCGACGTGCTTCTTACCCCGTACGACAATGACACCTTGGTGAGCAAAGTACATTTTAAGATTTTTGTGAACAATCAAGGGAGCCTCATGCTGGAAGACTTGTCCACCAATGGAACTGTCGTGGATGATGTGCACCTCAATGCCAAGGCTCGTCGAGGCAATCCCGCCCTCAAACCTGCGACCATCGTCCTCAGGCATGGAGCTATTATTTCTCTTTACAGCGGTGCGAGGCAGCAGGAGATCAAGATGATGGTACGGATACCGAGCCGTGGTGATTTCGAAGACGCATATGAAGAGAATCTAAGAAAGTACCTCGCGGCAAGAGGCGATGTGGCGCAATTCGCTTCCATGAGGGAAAGCACCTATGGCAATTACTGGAATGGAGGTTCCATGTACAACTTTACGGGTCTACTTGGGAAAGGTGCTTTTGCAACCGTCTACAAGGTTCAGACCAAAGAAGATGGCGATATCTACGCCGCAAAGGAGCTTGACAAACGTCGGTTTATCAAAAACGGTGTCCTCGATATGAAGTTTGACAGCGAACTCAACATTATGAAAAACCTCAACCACCCGAATATTGTCAATTACGTCGATTGTCACACTTATCAACATTGGATCTACATCCTGATGGAGTATGTTCCCTATGGCGAGCTGGCAAAAGAACTGGGGAAACATGGAGCTATTCCCGAGGCCGACGTCCAACAGATAGCCAAACAGATATTGCACGCCCTCTATTATCTTCATCGAAGAAACATCACTCATCGTGACATCAAGCCGGACAATATTCTCATAGCATCTCGAAACCCTTTGGTCGTCAAGTTATCCGACTTTGGCTTGTCGAAATGCGTGACCGACCAAGAGACCTTTCTCAAAACGTTCTGTGGCACACTTCTTTATTGTGCACCTGAGGTATATCCTGAATATGCGAATTATGCTCAGGGATCAGCATCCAAGAGGCGTCGGTTAGGAGAGCCTGCAACAAAATCTCCACCGTCACCGTATGACCAATCCGTGGATATGTGGTCGTTTGGCGCCGTCATCTTCCATCTCCTCTGCGGGAAGCCTCCAGTGACCGGGAGAGGCGATGATCGCGGCGCGCAGATGCTGAACAACATTATGACGAAAAATGTCAACTTCGACATGCTAAGGCAGGCAAAGGTATCAGAGGATGCTATTGATTTCGTTGCGAAACTTCTGAATCGAAATCCTGTTCTGCGGCCGAAAGAGCCTGAATGCTTGCAGCATCCGTGGTTACGTGACTTGCCTGACCACTGCAATTATGAGGATATCGAGGAACCAATTCCCGATCCGCAACATGACCTGGACGTTGTCGACGAGGTTGACGAAGATTTGCTTGATGATGAGTTGATTGACAGCCTGAACCAGCTGACGCAACTCCCCTCATCAGAGCATACGCCACATCGCCCGGTGAAGCGTGCTCGCACAGCAACAAATGTGTCACCTACGCAAGGAGACATCACATATCCTCATCTCCCAGCACCCGGCGAGAGCTTCTTGCCATTACCTCCCGTGCCAGGTCTACCGACAGAGCGTCTCTTCGGAGAGATTTCCGCGTCCGTTCTCCGTAGTTCGGGCGTATTTGGCAGCGAGCTGAGCCCGACGACACCGATGGGAGTACACGATATCCGCAACCGAGTGGAACAGGTCAGCGTGAACGATTTTGGAGATCGAGGTCCAGGGAGCAACGCAGAAAACGCCGAAATTTCTGGCCAACCACTTCAATATCCTCAAGTCCTTGACGTCCCCCAAACCCAAGGGAGTGCAGCGGCAAGCCTTATGGGGGCGGAGCAACAAATAGGCCAGCTCAACATGGCGTCTCCTGATGCGGATATCTCGGATGCTGCGACTCCAGAAACAACTAATCCTGTTACTCCTGAAACACGTCAGCTATCGCCGTCTGCTTCGGTCACTCCACATGCAGATAATGAAATAGCGGAGACAGCTCAAATGAGCGAAGAGCCCGTATGTACTCGTCGTATCGACCTCGGCCTCATTGAGAACCCCGTTGATTTCGAAGCGGAAGTCGAGGCGAGAAATGCATCGAGAGCCAGCAGGCTACGAGCAAAAGCGGAGACTTTCCATGGGAACTTGACTGCTAGGACCTCCCCACCATCAGTTGAGCTTGCTGTCACGATTGATGCGAAGACTGGTCGCGAGGTGGGAAGTATGGGACAACTGAATCGTTTTATTCGTCCTGCTCCAGAGCCAGAAACCACAACCAAAATGAGTTCCCAAACAATGCAATTCATCAAGCCTCCGCGACGATACGGCAAGTTAGCCAGCCTTCCTGGATCCTTCGCGAACGTAGCCGTCAATCTCGAAGACAGATTCACTGTATGGGGGCGAGGCATTGATTGCACCATCCAATACCCTGACACCAAAGACACGCGTATTCCCAAGTACGCGCTCAAAATCACATTCTGGGCACCTGGCATAGAGGCTCACGTTGACGGCGGAAAAGACTGGACAGCATTTCCTGGGATAAGAACACTGATCGCTACCTCTGCGAGCGGGAGTATCTCTGTTAATGACGTTGAACTGCGAAAGGAATCGCCCTCAGGAGACGCAGCCTTGTTCGGGAAGCTACATACAGACGACATCATCACCATCTTCGACAATGGAAAGGGCGAGTTTTTAAAGTTCAAGGTGGAAATTACGTTTGGGGAGAGTGCGAGACCGAGGCCCGCCGGTGAAAGAGGGTTCGTCGTTCAGGAGGAACGACACCATCACCAACGCATGAAGCAGCGCGAAAGTATGAGGCTGAGTATGAGGGAAAATGCTAACGAGGTGCCCCTTGTGCCCACCGTGCGGGTAGAACCCGATTGTTGAATCAAGATACGCCTATTGGATGTCTGGTAGTTTGGAAATGAAGATGCCACGATAATGCTGCGCCTCGCTCCCTGTCGAGCACCTCGAATGCAGTTGGTTTCACAGAAAATCACGATTCTCAATGCTCCGGTGGAGAAAGTTGCATTAAGGACCGAGTACACAAGAAGTCTTTGGGCCAGCACTGTGCTACCCTACAAGGGAGTAGGTATTTGACCTCTATCAATGGAGGCGAGGTACATAGCCAGCCAAGCACATATCAGGCTGTGATAGACAGGGGATGAGTGGGCATGATAGCGCTCTAGCCACTGACGGAGCCCCACCAGCGGCATGGGTATGAAGCAGGTTGGCTCGTCATCGTCTCGCCCAGAGTGGACCTGGTGACAATTGTGGATGGCACGATGGCATGGGAAAGGAGCAATTCATTTTCTCATGCGGCTTTCCACCAATATCTGGACAGAGATCAATGGGTCGATCGCAAGAGCAGCGGAAAGCGGAGATCTCACAGCGGAGATCCAGCTGCACCAATGTCTCAAGAGGTTCCACCGACTGTGCCTGTCCCTGGAAAAATTTCAATGGGCGTGGGAGGGAACAAATCGGCGGTGCGTGAGCTTAAACTTTGTGCACTCGGGTGTCTAATAGTTGTCTTGTGCTGCGGTTCGAAGGAAGGCTGTGTGTATCGGCGTGGGATGAAGGAGAGGTGGTTGTTGCGACGTACCTTTGTAGTCAATGGAAGTGGTGTTTGAGAAAAGCCACCTGTCATTTTGCCATCTTTGCTGAAGAGTCGATTCAGTCCGGACGCGGTACCTCGTAGTGCTGCTGCAAGGTGCCACTTCCGGCTGCCAACATCCCTTCCTATTACCAGCGAGTCCAGGTGCCTTGTACCTCGCAGTTACAGGGTACTGGGTATGCCTCATGGAGTAATGGGCGGAAGGGGCTTGGCAGGCGGCGTGGGCGTAGGCGGGTGCGTGGAGGGTCGGATTTTCCAGTTGGGGCTTTGGGGCTTTGTAACTTCTCAAATATTATTCAAGTCGAATTCCAGAAGAGAAACAAAACTCCCTCCCTTCAAGTCTGGGCTGCTCCGTTAGTCAATGAGACCATCCAGCGTACATGTGGCTGCTGATGCATTCGCCATCACTATCCTGGTCGTGCGGCGGGTTTGCAGATGGTCCTGCACCTGAAGTCAGTCAGATGAGCTGAATCAACCTCCCGCGCTTCGTTTTCAATTGACCTTCACGCCATTCTGCCAACACCCTCCCCTCGAGTGGCAAGACAATCCGCTCCGCAGTACCTACTACTGCCAGTCGCTGTCCCTTCTGATGCGAATGCAGACTCTCCCCGTCCTGTGACTCCCTTCAACCATCTACCCCGATGTCCTATTCCAGAGCGGTTTCACCACTACCCAACAGAGGATGGAACGCACCGGGTCTGATTGAGCGCGGTTTAACACCCAATGGCTTGTACGCTGGAGCCAACAATTACAGCAACAATGACGATCAGTGGGCTGCGGCAAAGGCAAGAAGTGCTCAAGTGAGAGGATATCCCAGCGTCCAGACCAAAAATGAGGGCTTCTTTCAGCGGTCCAAGCGGAAAATATCCTCTACGCTGCCCGTCTTCAGTCCCTACACTCCTTTGTCCGCCAACTGGAAAGATCCAGAGAAACTGGGCCGCAATCGGTGGTATCCAAGAGGAGGAGGCAGCCTGGCGAGAATAAAGACTTTTGCTGGCAATGTCTTGAGGAGGTTTAAATTTCTGTTTATAATATTGTCCACTGTCACACTGACGACGGTTGTATTGTCCCAGACAAGTCAGTTCTTAGGAACCTCTCCCCATATGTGCCTTGTTCTAACTTTTCTGCCGCAGACGTGCTGTCCAAATACCGTGGCAATTCCCACTTAGGCGGCGGAAGTAAATTCGTCATCATCCTCGGAGCCAATGAGGGCGGCGGCGTTATGGAGTGGAAAGGCCCCAGAGAATGGGCGATTGAGCGTGACAGCGTGAGAAACAAAAAGAGATATGCCGAAAGATGGGGATACATATTAGATATTGCAGATATGAGCACCAAGAAGAGGTACGCTCATGAATGGCGTGAGAGCTGGGAAAAGGTTGACCTGATCCGAAACGCCATGGCCAGGTACCCAAAAGCCGAATGGTGGGAGAAAGAGTCTGCAAAATGAGTTGAGCATCCTATGACTGACGGGACGCAGGTTCTGGTGGCTCGACTTGAACACCTTCATCATGGAACCATCAAAGTCACTACAGTCCCACATATTCAACAATCTCGACAGAAATGTGTACCGCGACATCAATGTCTACAACCCTCTCGACATCGTTCATCCTCCCGTCACCGAATTTCTTGATCCGGTCGCCCGGTCACCCACCGGCGACAATCTGACATCCTCCATAGACATCATCATTCCTCAGGACTGTGACGGTTTCAACTTGGGGTCTTTCTTCGTGCGACGATCTCCATTCACAGACCGGCTACTTGACCTGTGGTGGGACCCTGTTCTCTACGAGCAAAAGCATATGGAGTGGGAACACAAGGAGCAAGATGCGCTAGAGCATCTATACGCGTCGCAGCCATACCTCCGGACACATTTCGCATTTATCCCCCAACGGAAAGTCAACTCATTTCCTCCTGGGGCGTGTGCCCTCCATCCGGAGCAGGGACAGGCTGTCGAAGACGGAAAACCCCTTCTGGACCCTAGGTTCCACTACAACGAGCAAGAGCGCGACTTCATGGTCAATATGGCCGGATGTGAGTGGGGTCGAGACTGCTGGGCTGAAATGTACATGTACCGCGAACTCAGCAACAGACTCAATCGGTCATGGTGGGAAAGGTTCAAAGATCTGGCAAGCGATAAGTGGGCCAACCTAAAGACAACTTTGTTCCAAGAAAAGACGGCGGCGTCACAAACCGGTTGATATGCATTCAATCTTGATTCTCCCGCCGCGGAGCGCGATTTCCAGAAGCTACGCAACCGCCGGAGCATCCGTAGCCAACTTGGCTGGGCTTTACTATGATGACCGGAGCGTCGCCTTTCAGAGCGTTCGAGACTCCCAGGAATCTGTTCGGCCTCGTCAACTCTCAACGAACTATGCTAAGCGGTGTGGCACATGTCCGACCTCAATGGCCGGATCTAACTAAACGATTACTAGCAAATTCGCGACTGAGCAGTTTTATTTTCTGCGAGCATGTCAGAGAACAAACAGGATCATGCAACTGGGTTGGCAAAATTGTGTCTCTTTCAACGTGTATACTTAGACAGGTCGGCATGGGGGGATACCAAGGAATGGCCTTTACGGAACGAAATAGACTGGGAGGGTTTTCAAAGGACGGAAAATGTGGTATAAACCACTGCTCAGGCTGTTGTCGGCCATTCGTTTACCAGGATCTCTCACGCACCTAAACATGGATGAAATCCAAATTAATGTTTGTCTCAGCTGTCGGCGGCTGCAGAGACGAGGTGGCTAGACCAAGACATGTCAATGGCATTCTAATCTGTGCTGAAATCCCAAAATAGAAATGCCTCCGTCTTGCAGCACACTCAGTTCGCTGTTCATGCGCCAGCAGCGCTGGATTCTTGGCCACACCAGATTGGGGCTCTCAGCCTTGTTTTTATTACCTCCTTCAGCCTTTGTGCGACCAGAGACAACTTTTTCCCACGCTCCATTGTTCTTGAACTTCCACGTCAGTCAGATGATACCAACGTGCTCGCAGAGGAACTCGCATGCCCGTCTCAAAACCCTTTTCCAGCTCCTCCGCCGACATGGGCCCAAAGACGTCAAACAAATGCTCCACGCCTTCAATGACCTGCAACCCTGCCGGCACGCCCGTCGCCCGCAACGCCTCGTAGGTCTTTTGCGTCTGCCGCCACGGAATGAAGTCGTCGTCCGCATTGTGCAGGAGGTATGTGGGCGACTTGTAGTTGCCGCGGAGGATCTGCCTGTAGGGACTGACGGCGGCGACCTTTTCTGGGTCCGGTTGGGCGAGGATTGGAGCCGGGTCGAGGCATTCACCTTCCTTGCGAGGAGGCAAGCCTTCGAGCAGGAAGGGCAGTGTCTGAGCTTTCCAGTTCATGTGCAGCACGAAGCGCCAGCGCTCGTCATCCAGCGTCACCCTCATCTTTGTGAGGCCGATGCTGGTGGATGGATAATAGCTCGTCCACTACTCCAATCCCAATGAATGAGCAACTGTGAGTTGATTGTGTTATGCGTGCGTGCCACGAGGGGAGGGGAGGATCCAGGATCCAGCTTTACTTACCGGTTTACTTTTGATGCCCGCATATCGATCATACGGGTCGTTCGGCGAAGACGCAGCAGAGGCTGGATAGATGGGATTCTTCCACCCTGTTCCAGATAGATAGATAGTGAGCCACACACACGAGCGACGCGGCTAGGGGAATTCAGTTCCTCTTTTAACCCACAGTCTGACTCGTAGTCGGTCAGCCATAGAATCCCAGCACAGCATCTGGAGGCTTGATGCCTTTTGTAGGGACAGTAAACGGTAACGTCACGGCAAGGTGACCCCCGGTGGACCAACCGATGGCGACGGCCCGGTTCCCGTCCGGGACAACTTGGGAAGACTTGAAAAATTTGAGTCGTGGCACTTTGTATCGTGCCCATCCAAGCGCGTCACTGACATCGTTCATCGGCCCTTCATTCAGTGTGAGCTCGGGACAGAACCAATATTCGACGGTGATAGGCAGGAAGCCTTTCTCAAGAAGCAGTCGGATCAGCTTGGGTCCCAGGTCCTTCCTTGTGAACATGACATGGCCACCCCCGTGGATCAGTAACGCGGTGGCCAGAGTAGTCAGTAGATCAGCGGACTAGGTCTGCAATGGGGTGTGCTGCCCGGATGAATGACTTACCGATCGGCCGTGGTTTGCCATCAGGTTCGTTTTCATCCGGCAGATAGACATCAGCATAGAGGAGGACGTCCTCTACCTGGCCCCCCACGAGAGTCTCGATTCTGGATTTCGGTCTCGGAGATGGACCAGGAACGAATTTCGCATTCTCGGCGTGTTGGACAAAGCCCGTGATTATCCTCAGCGTCCGTGACTCCTCGCTGGCGCCGTCCGTCTAGGACACGTGCTGGAAGCCGGCCTTCCTGAGATCACGCTGCAGGTCCTTTCATCTACTGGGATATGTCGCTGCCGGCCGCCACTATCATCATGGAACCACCACGAACTATCATCCAACAGACCGAAGACGAGGTCCAACCAGTACATGTTCTGCGTGAGTTCAACTAACACAAGGAAACCGTCCTCTCGGAGCATGCTGCGAATGGTCCCAAGAGACTGCTCCAGATTCCGCGTAGCATGCACACCGTGTATGGATATGACAGTGTGGAATTTGTCGAGCAGCTCCGCAAGTGCAGGCTTGTCCACGATCAGTGCCATGAATTTCATGGAACCCTTACCTTGGAATTGCGGTTTGACTTCTGCAACCTGTGAGGGTGATTTGTCCGCGAAAGTGTACGTATACGAGACCTTGCTGAAATCAAGAAGCCCAATAATGGTTTTGATGGTCCCTGCTCCTCCTCCGGCGCCGCCACCGCCACCAATTTCGAGAATATGAACAGTTGCGTCAGCCTTGGAACTGTAGTACACTTGTATCAAGAATTTGGCCAGGAGTTTCGTGATGGCTAGGTACATCGGTCCCTGAGTGTAGACCTGGGTTAGAAGTTCTCTGTTCTCTGCGTTCCGGACCAGTAACTGAGAGGCATCGCATGCGCCACGTAAACATCCCGCCAGCTGCGAACCTGCGACGTGGAGAAGCTTATGCTCAAGGGTGTGCTGGGGATATTTAACTAGGATATTTTCGTAAACGGCACCCAAGCTTCGCTTGTCAATCTCTGTCTCGATTCGGATCAGGTTGTTCCCGTCTGAAACAACCAGCCCTCCGTCCCTGAGAATTCGCAGAAGCCGCTGGAAGAGTTGCTTGTGCCTGGCAATGTGTTTTACTTGGAGAAGGACGCTACCGATCTTGAGTGCGCTCAACGAACAGCCCAGGTTTTCAAATCCTTCAACCACATAGGCGAGCACCAATCTGGACTGCAGAGGGTAGACTTGCTTCCAGAATCCAGAGCACCCAGTCTCCTGAGCGAACGCCTCGTAGTTGTATCTGCTGTTCTCGAATATCTGCTGAGCATGATGTATCGAGGTTGCCGGACTATAAGGATCGCTAGCAGGTGGCTCCGTGTGTGGCGCACATACCGCTGAGCAGAGAGTTTTCGATGGCTTGGGGAGAAAACGGGCTCGGGAAATCGGGGTGTCGGCTTCGATCGCTGGTTCAATACGCCGAGGTGAGGGTGCAATCATTGATTTCGCACCATTCATACCACCTGGACCAGCACTGCCTTGGTGAGTTCCCCGAATGTTCGCTCGGGACCAAGACCCGTAACATCAATGACAACGCCGAACGTCTTTCGAACGTCGTTGGCAAGCTCGATGCTCAAAAGGGAGTCTAGTCCCGCGTCGACAACTTGGTGTCTTGATCCAGCTTTACGTTGCCCAAGTCCTCTCTCACCAGAGAAGAAAGGAGGCCTGTCTGGTCTTCAAGATGGCCAGTATTGGTCGTAACGGACGTTGGAGTTGATGACGATTTCGGGGTCCCCGTCTCAGATTTGGTTTCACTGATCGTGATTTCGCCATTTTCATCGCTGTCATCTGATGCTCCTCGCTGCTCGGCAACGCAGTTGAGCAAGTCGCCAAAGGTCACCAAGCATGCAAATTCGTCTGCGGAGACGGTGATGCCAAAACGCTTGTTGACCTCACCCAGTACTTCCATCGACATTAAATAGTCTACACCGATCTCCTCGAGTGTGAGGCCGTCATCTTCGAGTACTTCCTTCGGGACGTCTGCAACTCTTGCCACTGGCTCTTTCGGGTCACGGCGAATAGCTCCTGCGGCTCTGTTCTCATCGCGTTGAATTAGATCTCGGTTTAACCTCGAAATCGTCAGCTCCTTTGATTCGGGCTGCAGGTTTCTTGTATTTGCAGCGGGTGCTAGTCTTTGCTGCTGTTGTTGGGTCTCGGGGCGGTCATCGGGTCGCCCATTGGCGCGTACAAGAAACTTCTCCAAGGAAGTCCTGGCAACCTTGGAGAATTGAGCTCCGAGGATGAGAATACGAGGCATTTGGTTTCTGCGTCAAATACAAAGATGTCGTTGAGTACGCTGCCACTGCTGGGTGTAGTAAGGTCTGAGCACACAATCCAGGACGGTCCGAATGTTCGGTATCGAGGGTTGACGAATATTTCCTCAATCTGCACACAGACGTAGACGTGATTGACCAGATTTGTGCAGGGTGCATTGACATGCAGACCCGCAACGTGAATGAAATTGTCCATTGCAGTGGGTCTGACAGCATAAGATAACAGAACACTCTCGTCAGGTATTGGCAAAAGGTGGCGACGACACTCCCATCCTTGGCCCAGAATCCGCGCACGCCTCTGTAGTATTCCGCGTAGTCGAGACAGCTGGAGAAGACATTGTACATCAGTGAACCTTGCATTGCCGTAGAAGTGGGATCGCTCTGCAATTGCTGGAATTGGCCCAGGTCGATCAGTCGCTCGTAGCGAGATAAAAGAGCATTTATTCTCTTATTGTCGGTGGCGATTGATACATATCCTGTACCATGTAGGATAGGCCTGGCAGCGACTCCAGTAAGATTGCTGTTATCAACACTTGTCAGGCTGAACCGCCATGTACTTGCCGGGTGCGTCTGGACCTCCGGGGAAAGAGAAACTTGAAGAGTATCGCCCAACCCAAGGGGAGCGTTGATATCCAAGCTCTCAATGGAAAGGCATAGGCTCCTCGGCACAACGTTCGTGTTCAGAGCCAGGCATGCTCTCGTGACCATCTCCACATACAACGGAGCGGGACATAAGGGCTTGCCTAAGACGGCATGTCCTTTGACGTAAGAAAGAAACTCCTTTCCTGCGATGTTGACCTTGAAATTTGAGACTGGAGACGAATTTGAAGCTGGTGGACTTGTCAGGGATAGCAATGGAGCTTCGGTAACGGAAGGCTCATTTCCCTGGTGACCCTTGGGTGTCGAAGACGGAATCGCCAGTGGCAGCCAGTGCCGAGTCTTCTCGAACTGGTAAGGTGGCAAGATCATATGTTCGTACTGATATCGTTGACTTCGATGAAATGGCCAGAATTGTACGGCATTGTTCTGCTTCCAGAGACCAATCACAGCCTCCATAATTGATCGCAGTCCGCTTTTCTGGTGGAGGAGTGGAGTCTCAAGATGGTGAAAGTCGACATGAGAGGGCTCGAGGTTCCGCTTGATGAGGCCGGACATGGACCTCAGAGAGAAAGCTTCTACCCAGGTACAGGGCCCAAAGCAAGTAGAAAGCCGTTGGACAGCGCTCGAGAAATAAATAGGAGATCTTGTGTGATCCACGATCAATTCTGGCGTGAGTATAGCCCAGTCAACATCCGAGGAGCAGGCTTCAAAGTGAATGCTCGGGGCTGTCATTCTGAGGCGTCCTGCGAGCTCCAATAGCTCTGGTAACATAGATTCTGTTAAGCTTGAATGGAATGCATGCGTTACATTGAGCCTCTTGAACATGATCGAAGTCATACCAGGGTTCGGACCTTGAAGGCTCGCCTCTAGCGCTCCCATAGATGCCTTACTCCCGGCGAGGACGTGGCTTTTGGGACCATTGTAACATGCTATTTCAACCTTGTGACCTGAGCCGGGTTCGTTGATTCTCGAGATTATAGAGAGGATCGTCTCAGCGCCGGCCTCAATGGCAAACATAGCACCGCGATCATGGTTCCACCTTTCTTTGATAATACTTGCGCGGCCAGCCACGAGCCCAAAGCTGTGACCGAGCACAGCAGCGACTTTTAGGCCACAGTCAATCCAGGTCATCGCACTTGAGTACTGGATAGCGAATAGCATGTAGTGTAAAGCAACGATATCTGATTTGGGGCCGAAGTCGAAAATCCTGGGGTAGAGGCTTGGGAATCCTTGCAATCTTAGAACAGCATTGCATCTATCAAGATGATATCGCAGTCGAAGGCATGATTCGTAGATATCCCTGTCGAGATAAACAGTATCCCCAACCTGACCAGAGAAGAACCCAACTGGCCGTGGCGCCACTTTCGGGCGCCACTCTCTCGAAGGCAACGAGATTTGCTCTTCTAACCATACGACTAGCTCTGGTATACTTGTGACTAAGGTCGAGCTGCCGTACGGCAATTGCAGGTTCTGCGTAGCTGCAAGGTTGTAAGCGATGCTGGACAGCAGAGATTCATGTGTCTGGTTGAAATTTGAACACATTTTAGCCTCAGCGCTCAACAATAACGCTTTAGACTCTCCGGCGATGCAGCCGTGATACAGATAGGGACTCTGGCAAGGCTGCACAATGGACCCGACTTCTTTTCTCCAGTTGTTGACACTCCCGATGGAGGTCCACGTACAATGAGAACAGCGTTACTTCCTGCCGCTCCGTAGTTGTTGACGCAAGCCGCAGGGCTCTATTGGCTCCATTTTTGTGTTTTGGTAGGGATCTCGACATGGTCCACCTCCAACGGTGTTATCTTTGGGTTCAACTTCCGAAAATTCGCTTGAATTGGGATTTGCCCATGGCGCATCATGAGACAGACCTTGATTAGGGAGGCAACCCCTGATGCACCTTCTAGATGACCAATGTTTCCTTTGAGGGAAGACACAAAGTGTAGGTCAGGCCGATGCAGTCCAGCAAAGACGTGACAAATACTTTCCATTTCGATTGGGTCTCCTACCGGCGTTCCAGTACCATGTGCTTCCACATACGACACATCCTCTGCAGAGATCTCTGACTTGAGGCAGACTCTCTTGTAAAGTTCGACTAGGGATGGCGAATGTGGGACCGTGATGTAGGTTGCGTTCGCATTCTGATTGACAGCAGAAGCGGCGATGACTCCGCGAATCATATCGCCATCTCTAATGGCAGCGGAAAGCTGTTTTAACATGACCAGTCCTACACCTTCGCCGCGAAAATAACCATCGGCCGCAGCATCAAATGGTTTCGAAGCGCCGGTGTAGCTGAGAAAGGAAGCCGCGGCAAGATTCCGATAGAAATACTGGCTAGTGTAGAGACTAACCCCGCCGGCAAGTGCTTGACTACACTCTCCAGAGACAATGGCTTTACACGCCAAATCGATTGCAACCGCAGAAGAGGAGCATGCCGTATCGACAGTGAGCGAAGGCCCAGTCCATCCAAAATAATGGCTAATTTTACCGCTCAGAAGAGCTCGCAATGTACCGGGAGAGGAAAATGCAATGGCGGGATGAGAAGCCACAACGTCGTTGTAGTCGTTTGCACAGACACCGATATAGCAACCAGTACGATCAGAGTCAACTCCTGGCCGCATTGAAAAATAACCTCCCGATGCTACCGTTTCATAGGCGACTTCCATGAGAAGCCGTTGTTGAGGATCCATAGAAGCTGCTTCCCGAGACGACTTCTTGAAGAATCGGTTATCGAATGCGTCGATGTCATCGACAAAATTGCCCCAGAAGCATTGCTTCTGTTCCTGGCTAGAACATCTCAAATGGGCTGCCGAGAATCGCGTAGATGGCATTTCCCGCAGCTTTGATACTCCGTTCGAAAGGAGTTCCCAGAACTGGTCGAGGGAATTGGCACCGGGAAACCTGCAACTCATGCCACTCACCGCCACTGCGTGGTCAGGGTAGACATCGAGCGGCCTACAAATAGCATCTGTGTTGGTGCTGACGCTCAGGACTCCTTGTCCATGATGAAACTCGTCGTCGTAACCAATTTCTCGTGCCACATTTTCACGGGCTTCATACCAGATTCGCGGACAATTCTAGGAGGGATACAGTCACGAAGCCCGAATAAGAGGCACAGTGGATGAGTTGTCACCATTAGTTGCGACACGGTAGCTGTCATTGCCAAGTTCCAGTTCGCCGTGTCAATCAGTATACATTTCAACGCATGTTGACGCAGCGGCACGTCATTAGAGAATACCTGGGCATCGAAGTTCGACCGAACCAGTGCCTGAAGTTCGCCTGCGTGCGGAAACGCTAGTTCCGGCACTGAATCACAGAGCTTCGAAACACAATGCATGATTTCGCTGTTTTTGGTGGTATGATATCAGCCGTCTATCCCAAGTGCCTTCGTCGCAATTCCCTAATCTGTCAACCGCTGACTTAATTCAGTGTCCTTTTGCTGGTAGTAATGGTCACATCAGTATCATCACTGACGACAGCAATATAATATAAGCGTCAGTAAGCACAGCATACGGAGCTCAATTAACAAACCTCAGGGTAGTCTATTATGCTTTGCTAAACCCGGTCACGCCCATCCTCTTCAGCCCACCTGGTGACAAGAGATGATTGCGTGTTGGTGTCCCCGTGAGACATGCAGATCGACATAAGCTCCAATACACACAGCAAGGCGAATAGCCACTGAACAGAACTTATCTAGGTCTTCTTTGGTCCGAGAGCAGGCCAGGGCGATTGCCGTCAGTAGGCCAACACAAAACCCCTGTATGCCGCCGAGACGCACATGTTGAATAATTTTGGAGTGATAGCCGGTCTCGCGTTGTTTGCAAAAGGTAATGGCAATACTGAACAACCTGTACGACGACAGTGAAAGGCATGCTCAACGAATTGGGCACTGCGCCGTCTGGAAGCTTGAGTTCTCCCGTATCAATCCACTCGCAGAGGTCCTGCAAGCACTGAAGCCCAGGAACAGAGCCTAATCGTGGGTCGCGGCCTGAGAGAGTGTGCCATAGGGAGGGGAGTTCTCGGATGGATGCCAAAACCCCGCGTAGCGAAGGTTCCAGTATAAGAAGAGCACGAACTTGAGAACGATACTCGGGCGCCGGCAGTGGCGTCAGTGATCCGAAGACAATGAGGGAAGGCACAAACTTTGGAGCAATCTCTCCCATAATTTCCCTGCGGCATCTAGATGCAGGTCGCGGCCTCAGCTTCAGGGAAGAAAAGATACGGTTGTGTTCTTCCACTAGCAATGAGATAGTGTCCTTCCCAGTAGAAGGGCAATCGTATTTCGAGTTTCCCAATGTGTATTACCAGGCAGTGATGTTGGCAAATGGCGAGACAGCTGAAGCGGTGCAAGGGTCTAATCCAGCTTAAGGACCAACTCAGGTTCCGCCTTTGCAGTCCAAGGGAGGATGACAGCGACTCAGGTTACCGAGGCCATGAACTCTTTGGAGGACCCTTTGAGATTGGCAGAACGGCCCTCAGGCCGTGCCTGTGGACACACTCGGCCCCTCAACATTGTTGAAGGCAAGGCCCAATTTGTAAGAGAGCATAATCCTAGAATGGTAGGATTCATAGACCCGCAACAAGGGTGACATGCTTGATATAAATGGCGAGATAGAATAGAAGTTTGGGAAGGAGAGACTCGGAAATCGGAGTTTTAAAAAACCCTGAGTCACTAGTCCTAAAGGGCTTAGAGATGCAGGTGGAGTGGTTGGTGCTGAGAAACAACTAGGCTATATAGTATCTGTCCTAGCGAAATAGTAAATCAATAGCAGCAAGGCTGAGAAGATTTGGGCTTCCGCTTTAAGGCTTCGTGCTACCGTATCTGAAGCCTCGAACGCTTCTCCCAGCAGGCGTTCCAGTCGGAACGTCTCCGTGTCCTCTGTACTGCTTACAGTCTAAATGGTTGTCTATCTGTGGCGAGCAAACCAATACCTTTTTCGTGGTTGCTGATGGCCCCGCCGCTGTAGCCTATGAGTGACCCGAGACCTCATTGTCGCCAACGACTTTGCCCTCGTTTACCAGCTTCGTTGCGATACACGAACTGGGGCCAAACTCGGTACCTGGAGACACTCCGCCTTCATCGACCTTTAGTTACAGGCTCTAGGATATGCAGATACCAAGCACAAGGCACTCACTGTCAGGAGTCCAGTTTTCTTCCAGAACGAGATACAAGTCCCAAGAGTCTCCACAATGAAGCTCCTCAAAATTTGGACCACAGCCAGTGTATTTCAGTGTCTGTATTAACACCGCCACACGCCATTCGCTTGTAAACCTTCTGGAAAACATGGTCGAAGCCGAATATTTCGTCTACTTCATCTGCGCGATGGCCTGACTTAGCTAGTTGTCTAGGTTCAGAAACGGCTGATCTTGCAGATTTGGCTGCTGAGATAGTACATAGAAATTCCACCTGTCAGCACCACTAGCTTCCCGGATGGAACATGCAAGATCGAGGATAATTCAGAGAGGTTGGTGATCAAATATCGTTGCCTTCCCCCTGTTGCTGGGCTTGACTGGCCATCGGAACTCGATATAGCTGAGCCATTAAAGTGTCCGGGTGCACATAAGTTGGTAGTCAGCGTCGACGCATCAACCCTCTGGACAGACCTGGGCTTCTTTGATTACAAAGGCATGACATTCGTCGAGTATGAAGCTCTCTCTAACACGAATGGGATGATATGCTGATGCGCAACCTCTTTTAACGCCATATAAGCACCCTTCCTGCTATTTGTCTACCACATTGGTACATGCTAAGTGGTGCCCTGTATCTATCTTCAACTTGACAGCTCAGGACCCGAGTCCTACTTTCTCCCCAGCCACGTCGCGGTAATCGGCGCCAGTGAATCCTTCAACCACGGCGTCTCAAGCGTTACATCCTCGTTCGTGTCGAACCCGTGTTCACCGGGCTGGACAACCAGCACAACCTTGTCGTCTCCGAGCTTCTCCTTGGCCTTCTCTACCCACTTCTCGCTCCCTTCTACAGGGACTGCGCTGTCATGTTGCCCGTGGATGATCAAGATGGGCGGCACAACGTCAGGGTTGACATCCTCGACTCTCTCGAACGGGAACAAGACCCTCTCGTCGCCCAGGAGTTTGGTCATCAGGCCTTGCTGCACCATCGAGAGCGACAGGGGCAATCTCTCCGGGGGCGTCGCGGAAGTGACGATTCTCCTGTTCCCGGTCTTTGCGTCTTCGTCGAGCGCGCGCAGGTGGTCGGCCATGACGGTCTTCGGGACCGTCGGCGCCCCTAGGACGACTTTGGAATATTCCTCGGTGTAGAACCTTGACTTCAAATCCAGGGCGGGATACGTCGCGATGGCGGCGCGGAGCAATATGCCGCCGTCAGTCGCACTCCCCAGCGCGCTCTGGATAGACAGGTACCCGCCGGCGCTCTCGCCCGTGCACAGCACCCGCTGCAGATCGACATTGGTCCCTGGCGCGGCGACGTCAAGGTGCGCTTGGAAATCGGATTTCAGCCAGCGCCAGAAATCGTGCATGTCTTCCATGATCTCCATCCCCCTGGCCTCGGGTGCCAGCCGATAGTTTGGGAGCACCATCACCACTGAGTGGCGCAGCGCGTACTCGATCAGCCACTGCGGGAACCAGTCCGGGTACAGCGCCGTGCCTGTGATGAGGAAGCCACCGTGGAATTTGACTATCACGGGCCGCGGTGACGATGATGGCGGCTGCAAGGTCTTGGGAATCAAGGTGTAGACGCTGATGTTGTGCCTGTTGTCGACGACCTTGTAGGTGGTCTCCAGGACGGTGAACGGGGAGTACTTGGATGAATCCATGGATCACTCGATGGCTCTGGTGAGAGACAGACTGTGTGTATGTTTCACCTTTCGGCAGCCTGGTAAATAAATATGTTGATGGATGATTTGAACTGTTCCGTCGACGGCGGAGCTCTTCGATGTTTATATAGAGATCCGGTCCGTTTGGGTGCATCTGGACGCTTGCCTCCCTTTCAGGGCACCTACCTGAGAACAATGCATACTTGTAAACACCTAACTAGCCATGTGATTAATTAATCAATTAATGCACGGCGACGCTGACGCAATTGACAAACATGATATGAAGGTAGCTAGCTAGTTCGGGTATCATTCTCGGGCATATCAAATAACGCCACAAACACACGCATGGAGCTTAACCCCGATCCCGTGCCTGGCTGGGCTGGGTTCGGGCACGGAGGAACCCAGCGGAGAGTTATGGGACATACTACCACACTACCACAATGCCTATTTACCTGGGTTGGCGCATAACCGTAATAGTAGATAATAAGTAGTGATGCTTGTTGAGGTACGCCTAACTAACTACCCGCTGGACATCCTCTTTTGAGCATGCTTTCCGGCTGCGGACGTCATGGTGCAGCGTGTGATCGATAATAGAGGCAGGACGTGCCCCTGGTCCGGCCCCCGATTGGAATGGCGTCTGTGTCAAATTCTCCTCTGGTAAGCCGTCATGTTGTGTCGTGTTCAGAGCGAGGCTTCCTTGGTGGCGGAGCGCGTATTAGGATTGCTAAGCCGCGGGTTCGGGGTGGAGTGGGACGGAGTACCGAGGACATGAGCGTAGGCGGCGTGTTTGCAGCATCACGCAGCCGCAAATACCTAGGTGCCTATTGCATGCCATGCCATGCCAAACTGTCCGTGCTGTGACAAAGAAGCAATCATGATAGACTCCGCAAAAGAACAAAATTCAAATGCGAGATGAAGACGGAATTGATGCCGATATCGACGGTTCTCCTCCCCACCTGGCCAAGCAAAAGGATCTCAATAATGTGCCCGATGTTTTCCCTAACAATAACAACAGCACAGCCATTCAACTTGCAATGATGAACAGCCGGGGAGGAAAACAAAGACAAAGTGAACTGAGAAAAAGAAACCATGCCTGTTTCCTCCCCTTTGTCAAGAGCTCGTGTCTCCGTCCTTGCTGCTGCCTCGACTGATGACCCTCATCAGCCTCTCGGCTACGCTGCCTCTCCTCTCTGTCTCCTTGTCCTTGTCCTTGCCCTTCCCCTCCTTCTTCCGCTGCTTCTCCTGCTGCTTTCTTCTCTTACGCTCCTCCTTGGTCTCCGGCTCGGGCCACCCGACCTCCCAGTAAGGATTCCGCGAGGACTGCGTAGGGCCTCCCCACGCAAGAGACTGCAGTCCTCCCGCCCCGCCGCGCAGGTCCGGTAACATGCCATTGGACCCGGGTTCGACGTACAGTTTGGATTCGGCGAATTCTCTGAGCGCGGCGAGTTCTTCTTGGCTGTTGGCGAAGCCGTGCGACGCCTTGTACGGTGGTAATCTGTCCCTTCTGGGGTCGGCTGCGGTGTAGGAGGGTGGCGAGGCCATTGTTAGGGAGGCGCGACTTTGCTCGCGCGGGGTGTTTCGCTCCTTTTTGCTTTTTCTTTTTTCTTTTTCTTTTCTTTTCTTTTCTTTTTTTGGTTTTACTAATCCTCAAAAGAGGTCGCGCAGAGAGGGAGTGGTTTTGGCGGGATATATCGCGTCAAAGTTACTGTGTGTTCTGTTCGTCCCTTTTTGGCCGATGGTGTGTCCTCCTGGTGATGCGGGAGAGATATGCCAGCGGAAAAAGAGCCGGTGAGGTGGAGTCCAGATGCGCTCACAGTGGGTTTTGCAGATTTACCTCGCTGCGGGGGAGGATCCTGAATGCTACATCTCAGGGCCGAGTCGAGTGTCAAATTTAAGTTGATATTTCGAGTTGGTCAGGATCGAAGACTTCAGATGTTGATGTGCCAAGTTGTAGTGGCACGAGGATCTGGTGACTGTGTTTTTGTGCGGCGTGCGGCATGCGGCATTGAGCATGAAGTGGCTAATCATCAGTGAATGCCAAATGGCGACGTCAATGCGTCATTGTGATGTGCCCGTCACCGTGCCACAGTGTCACATGGCAGCAGCCACGAAACAAGGGGGGCAGTTGGTGCAGTTCCCCTTCAGCAGCCACGAAGCACGGAACGCGAAACACGCCCAAACACGCGCTCGATTCATTGGCCGCGTGTCACAGTCTCGCTCTTTCCCCGCGACTCCGTGATTACCAAGTAGAGTATCTTGGCGAACTTGGATACGAGGTCGTCGGGACAGGCAAATACAGATATCACACCATTGCCCGTAATCTCCTGTTCTGTTTCTCTTCTTTTTCTCGAATTCCTTGGCCTGGCATTGGCATAGCCGCGCAGAAATGTGAAGACCAAGAAGGAAGAGAAAGCCCGGCTGGCCCATCAGCTGTTGCGATGATCCGAGGATCTGGGTCACCGACAGTACCAGGTAAATAGCTCATGGATATTTTCCCTGGCTATGAAGGACCCCATTTTGCCGATTGTGCTTCAGGCAACGTTCAGCCAGGGAGGTACAATTGTGGGAGTAGAGGCTGTCTGGTCCGGTCTGGTTTCGGCCCCCGACTCCTGCGAGCTGCTATCTCAAGCCGAAAGGTCTGTCCACGGCAAGAGTAGCAATAAACAACTACCTCTCGGCACATCGACTGGCGTTTCGAGACAAGGATGTGAACCAGCGGGGCGGTGGAGCGCCGGCTAAAACTCCGCCGATGGTTCAGCACCGTTCAACCATTTTTGCTTCTGCAACACCAGTAGGCCACGTACCTAGCGAGCAAGGTATCACTGCTGCTTATCTGCCTGCCACCAAACAAATCATCGTCGGATTGGCTCCCGCACCGCATCTACGTCGACGGGGCAGCATGACGCTAAATCACTGTGCAATCCCTCAATTGCAACCTCCAAGTTTCATGCCGAAAGCGCTGAAGTGGACATTCCCACAGGGTCGATGGCTGTCTACGGAACATCTCTATGTAATCGATTGTCAGGGTGATGTGTCTCAACATACGCAACATGTGGAACATCCCCTTTTCAGTGGTCCTGCTGCCTATATTCTCCTCGCTGTTCCTTCAGCTTGCGCAAGTTTTGTATAACATCCTACTTCATCCTCTCCGAGATTATCCAGGTCCCCTTGCAGCACAGGTTTCAGGTTGGTACAAGGCTTATATCGAATTGTTCCTGCAGAGGAGCTGGACTGATGTCCTGATTGAGTTGCATCAACGCTATGGCAAGTCAACGGCGTTTAGGAGATGGACGGTACTAACGTGACATGAAGGAGATGTGATTCGTGTTGCTCCAAACGAGGTCAGCACACGCTCGTTCTCACTCTCATGTCTCTAGCTGATTTTCCAGCTCCATTTCTCTAATCCGCAAGCATACCACGATATCTACAATAATGTGAACCGATGGGACAAAGACAAGGCATTGTATGAATGCTTTGGCGAGGACCACTCCTCGTTTGGGTTCCTCAAATATCACGAGGCCAAGCAACGCAAAGATGTCTTGCAGCCGCTCTTCTCCAGACGAAACATTTTGCAAATGCAGAGTCTTGTCCGGAAGAATGTAAGTGGGGACGGGCCTCCCACTGAGGACTCTCTGACTTTCTTTCCACCAAGATGGACCACCTTGTAGCGAGACTCTCGGAAGACTACGCAGCCGGGAAGTCGTCGGACTTGTTTTTCGCCTTCAGATGCTTTACCATGGACACAATTACCAGTTTCTGCTTTGCCAAATCCGTAAACGCGATCGACGTACCTGGCTACAACGCGCCCATCATTGAAGCCATGGAGGCATCTGGCCCGGCCTTCATCCAGTTCAAGCATTTGCCGTTGTTCCGCAAATTTGTCTTCTGTCTTCCACCCAAGATCGCTGTCAAAGCTTCTCCGGAAACGGCAGGCTTGACGCGTCTGCAGGTCATCTTACGAAATCAAGTCGACGAAGTAACTGCAAATCCAGGTATCCTCAAAGAGGCTCCGCATCCGATCATCTATCATCGCCTACTCGATCCTGAAGCGCAGAAAGGCCAGCCGTTGCCGAACAAGCAATCTTTATATGAAGAGGCCCAGGCTTTGATGTTTGGAGGCGGCGACACTGTTGGAAACACTTTGATGGTAGGCTTCAATCACATTCTGCAGCCGTCCAACCAGGAACTGTACCAGTCTCTACGCACCGAGGTTCGTTCCGCGTGGCCTGATCTTGCGAAGCCGCCGAGCTCTTTCGAGGCATTCGAGTCTCTACCTTTGCTCACCGCAACCATCAAAGAATCTCTGCGGGTGGCTCCAGGCGTGGTGTCTCCTCTGCTTCGCGTCGTCCCGGCAAAGGGTGCAACAATTGCTTCCCGCCAAGTCCCACCAGGCACGGTGGTGGGAATCTCGGGCATCTTTGTCCATTCATCTGCGACCGTCTTCGACAACCCAAACGCGTTCATGCCGCAAAGGTGGCTCCACACGAGCACCTCCACCTCCACCAGCAGGGATCTTGAATCCAACCTTGTCGCCTTCAGTCGAGGCCCAAGGTCGTGTCTGGGTATTAACCTTGCATGGTGCGAGCTGTATGTCGCCTTTGCCACCATGTTGCGACGGTTCGAGCTTTTGGAGATCGACAAGGACTCCCCACCCGCAGACTTGAGGTTTCGCGACTCCTTCCTGCCGTATTTCTATGCAGAGAATCATCTCAAAGTGAGGTGCAAGCCGGCGACTGAGTAGCCAAGGTGGGATTTTCCGAGTCGATGGAGCGTCGGCCGCCTTGCCGTAGCCATTGCGAAGCATCCTTAGGCACCGATTTAGGCGCCTGAAGGCTTTGTCTACCTAGGTAGCTGCAGACCAGGATGATTGGATGGACCTGAAATCCGCGGTTTGCCTGGTGCAGAATATTTTATTGCATCTTTGACAAGAGCCTGACTCCACACTTTGACCTACAGTAGCGAGGAGCACAAATGTTGTGTATGACGCCTCACTAGGCTAAGCCTTGTCGGTGTGTTGCCGCAAGGTACAAGCAAGAAACGCACGGGTGAATTGACCAAGATTGGCGTAGTCATACAGAGGAGTGCTAACATTCAAGGCGCAATTGAGCCCTGTGACCTCATTTGGGCCTCGCCCTGCCCGCTCTGCACAGCTGTGAGCCTCTGCGACAACGCACGCAAGGACGCCAAGTCACACCCATATCGAGTCTCAATTTCTTGACCTATTGACATTAATCATCTACCTCCAGAATTCTCCCCGGAACAAGTTACAAGACAAAAACTTTACCGTCACAATATTATTCGAGCTTCTTCAGTGTTGGCCCGGTCATGGCCTGTCCTGTTCAGCCCTATGGGCCATGGATGCATTACCCAGACCTCAACAATGGACCCATGTTCAACTGCTTTCCTCGTACTTGCTGTGCAGGCGATTGTCTAAGGGAGTCGACCACCACGGTGCCGGAGTGTCGCTATATATTTGGCGTACTCAAAAACCACCCAACTTCAACGACGACTCCATCCAACGAGCACACCAAGTTCCATCTACTGGGTATTCTATGCAAGATCTACTGCGGAAGCTTTCCTGCGACTTATATTATGTGAATGAAGGCAACTACCCGGAAAGTCACAACTTCCGCCATGAATTCAAACGTCGTAGTCAAGGAGCTGGGGGCAAGAAGGCCGGCCGACGCTTCTAGCCAGTCCTCTGCGAGCAAATCACAGCCAATCTCGGCTTTCGGGAGTTCGAAGGCCACAAAAGAAGAGCCTCCTAGCGGTCTCGGCGGTCCCGATGACAATAAAGATGGCCGAGGTAGGGATAATGGGGACAACACACCTGGCGCATTCATGCGTATCAAGTGACCCCGTCGTATGCTGGCCTGCGCTTATGCCAAGCTGGACGAACGGTCCCGTCACCACCGTTGCTTGGTTGCGCACTCGCAAGCATTGATGCGGTCAAGGATGATTTCTAGTCCAGCAAAGCAACCTGGCTGCTTGCTTATCGCAATGATGAGCAGATAGCATCCAAAATGTGTGTATTCAGTTCCGAAGCACTACTGCAACCGGTGCTACATCAATTTTGACGACGCACAAATACTCGCTGGGCACGAAAACACAAGACCTTCTTGCGCACAAGTGGAAAACCCCTTATCAGGAAGCAATGACTGATCAACAAAAGCAGTCAATCGATCTTATGCGAGAGAGCCGCTAGAGCAGTAACTGGAAGGAGAGGCGCTGGTATGATATCTCCCAAATTGTCTTTCCTTGTTCTCCTCTACTTAGATCGCCCTGTATGTCGTCAAGTTTCCCAATTCTGCCACTTCAATGCTGATTTTCGCTAGATCCAAACTACCAGATATTGGGAGGGAGGCCTACCATGCTTCTAAAATCGGCCGAGTATGCTCGATATCGACATGAGTACTTCGACGGTTTCAGAATTGCTAGAATCCTATTTTTATTATCGAAAAGAGAGCCAAGAGTTGGTTCTAGGAGGACAATACCGAGGCCCCGAAGATCCATTGTAACTGCTGCTCGCCATGAGGTCCTGCTCTCTTGGACAGCTCGTGATCGAGTCTTGCGTGTACAGTGGGATCTGCTTCATGCCCTGACGACAGTCGCTGCCAATACGGCATCACTGGTAGATACCACAGGCTACATGGCCCAGGCACAGAACGAATCATCTCGAAGTGGCAGAACAACTGGGCGGCTCAATCAATATCGCCCTAACAAGAGGAAGAAAGCTCAGCGTAACGATGAGCAGGACGACGACTCCGAAGACGACCCTGATACTCGAGATTTTGGACCGCCAGAGCTCCTGATTATATATCCATGTTGTTGGTACGATCGTGAGACATTCTCGTGGCGCAATAGGCTACAAAAAGAATATCGCAATTGTGAAGCAGTGGAGCTTCATAATATTGCCAGGTTGAAGTAAGTGAGAATTCCGACTGACTCAGTGTGTGGTGCTGACATACGGTAATAGACAGCATCTCGGGAGAGTGCACAAGCGGCCCGGCACTACTGCGGGAAGTGCTTTCCCGTCCTCAACAGCCAAGAAGAAATCGCCATCCGTTCAAGACAAGAGCCATCTTGTTCAGTCATCCACCATGAGAAATTCACGAAGGTGACCACAGCTCAGTGGTATGCCATAAAAGAGCAGCGATTCCACGGACCTATCGAAGAGAGCTTCAAAGATATATGTCGAATCCTATTATTTCCTGAGGAGCTACCGCTTTCATCTCCCTCTAAGTATCAGCCATGCTCAGCCCAGGGGAAATACGCGGCTGACCACTGGTCTTTCAAAGAGCGTGTAGAGCGTCGAGTTCCCTCGCCGGCTTTTTTGCGCAGGACACTGCCAGGCATCCTGATTGGTCTCTTTCGAAGATGCAACATACCGATACCCCCTGAAGGACCTCCGGACTTTGCCAACGAATTAATCCGAAGTTTCGAAGATCCAGATCTTTACTCTCCTGCGCAACCCGCTTCATTGCAAGGGTTTGAAAATGGAAGCTTCGTCGGGCACGGGGAAAATCTGCAGACATTGTATAGTTCAAACCTCAACAAAGCTTTTCCAGGCGGGTTTGATCGGAGAAATTTGCCGCAGCTAGCCCTTTCCGCCGACTTAGAAGGCATGTCTGATCAGCTTCCCGGTCAAGTTACTGCGTTCACATGATAGTGGTGGTTGCACCGCGCAGCATGCCTAGAAAAGGCAGAGAGAAATCGAGAAGGACGCACAGGATTGACCTTGGTGTCGAAGAGACGACACAAAACTCCATTGTCTTCGTGTTTAGTCATCGTCGCGCATCAGCACCCTTAAGCGAGCTGTCTTTGCCAAGTCTTGGATCTATGAGGTCTTATCATAACAAGGCTGAAGACCCCAGATAGGGAGGTAAGCTGACAACAACCTTTCTCAGAATCGTCCCAGAGACAAACCCCGGGTCATCACGATTTCCTAGTCTAGAGCCCTTGCTGGAGCCTTGCTTACCCAACACGCATGTGTATGCTCATCGCTGATAGATGATCAGGCGTTCAAGAGCGGGCTCTCTTTGAGAACACACTTGCCTTGCTGGATGTGATTAGATCCAGAACTTCCCAAAGTGGTGGTGGTGGTGGTGTGCTGATGCGGCACAAACCCGAAAGACTCAGACGAATGTCTTATGCTGTGATCGTCATCAGCGAACAAAGATGTAGGATATAATATGCGCGTGAGTGCCGGGGTACTCCCACGGGTTGGTTCATGTTTGCAGGAAATGAGCTGGCCTAGTTGTCGACGGACTTGTCGAGCATCCTTGTTCTCAAATAGAGGCTCAACCCGTTTCCAGAACATATAACCAGAAAATTTGCCAGCCGTAGCACTCACGAATATCCAGAAGACGCTGGAATCCATCCTCCCGGCACCGGAGCTATGCGAATGGAATTTGAACGAAACTTCACAACAATCCCCGTCAACATGAATAGATATCTCGGATACAAGCTACTCCCTGGTGCGGACCGAGAGCGTGACCCCGAACGGTCACTGAACAAAGAGAAGGCCATTGCCCACTGCGACAAGCTGAAAATATTCTCGATACTCGGGACCATCTTGGCTATCCTGGCTTTCGTCAGCGTATGCCTCCGCCTCATCGCCGCAGAGAGCCCCCGCCCACCTCGCCATCCTCCCTTCTTGACACTCTGCGGTTCCACCCGCGCCGAAGCCCTGTCCAACAACTGCAAATTCGACGTCTTAAGCTTTGCTTGGATGCCACCAGCCTGTCATGATCCGGAGCTGTGCGAAGAGTTCTGCAGTGTTCGTGAGTGGGAGTGGTTTTTGGACGAGAACCTGACGCAGAGTGTGTCAAGGACTGAGGTTGAAGAAGGCAGGGTTGAGAAAGTATACACCCCTAAGGAGTATGAAGAGCTTCAGTGCCTGTTTTCGTGGAGGAAGGTGCATAGGGCCGTGTTAAAGGGCGCGCCGGTGGACGGGTTCAGTGGTGACAAAGGGTATTCCGAGTATTGTGGCGTACTGTTGGTGGAAAGGATTGGACGACCCACCGAGGATAGTGTCCATGCGGATAATACAGCGCGCCAGGCTTTCTTGACCGAGTTGAAGTTTCCGCATTGCGGTGTGGAATACTTTGGACGCCATTATTCGCACTGATGTGAGACGGATATGAAGTTGGGCTTACAGTCCCTTGTAGTAAGGCCCGTTGGGTATGAATTTGCTTGGGTGTATAGCTCAAGGAAGAAAGTCATTCGAAGAAGCTGTCATTGTTAACTTTCTTGTTGAACTGAGATCACGCGTGCCTTCGTCCCTCACGCGACATTTCTATCCACTTCTTGAGGCGTGCAACCCCCGAGCAATCGATTATGGGTCGTCTCACACTTTGAGCAATGATGACTTGCTATGGCTACCATGGGATAGAGGTCACACTGGATTTCTCCCGGGATTCGAAACCTGGCTGGTGGTTGTAGCAGCAGAGATTGATATCAAATCACTCAAGGCAATTGCCGCTCGAGCCGTCTCCATGTTAGATATAGCACTTTGATCAGATACATGTGGCTGACTAGCCTCTGTGAAGCCTGTTCAAAGGTACAAGAAAGCAGTGAGGTCCTCGCACGAGGAAACAGACTCGAACGGCTTCAGCGCCCGGCCACACCTCGCAGCGAGCGAAGCCTTTTTTGGTCCTGGTTTGCTGGCCCAAATCTCTGACAACTGATGGGTATTCTTCTGAGGGTCGTTTAAGCTGAACGATCGCCGGCGTAGCAGCTGCCACCCGGGATTCTATATGTAAAGTCGTTGTTGGGAACTACGCCTTCGGTCCAGACGGTCCAGCCGTTTCCGGTATAGTCTAGATTCGGCCTTTCTACCAAGTATGCTGAGGCTGGATAGAAAGGAAAATGATCCAGTAGTTTCTCAGCAAGAGAATTACAAGGGCTATGTTTCGACCCATCTACTAATTTGACTTCGGTAATCGAGGCACTTCCACAACTTGCCTTTGGTGAAGCCAACCTTCAGGACTGAAAATTGGAGGCCTGGTGGCGTAACACAGCGATCCATAGTTCCTATCTTCTCACATTGGAAGACATCTTGAATCCGACACTGTCGTCTGCCATGGCCATGGCTCGCGCGACTGGTCGAACATTGCACTCCGGTTTGGCCGTACTTTTTTATCGCATTATTTCTGATCGAATGACTCTAGGATGGCGAAGCGGGTGTCTCGTCGCCCTGCTGGCCCGCCGCGGCGTCGGTAGGGAATCTGGACGCAAAAGACTTTTGTGGTGATGTGTATCTGTCACTTCTGGGGGACTTGCTAATCACATCAAAAATGAAATGTATGGCGAAACAGGAGGTGCATTAGTCGTCAAGGGAAGAACAGCTCGGACTCCAATCACTTCCAGCCATTGCTCTCGTTCAGTAGCGCTTCTATTTCGGTGCTTGACTCGCTCCAGAAGGCTGTCTCGAGATCTTGCATCCAAGATCATACGTTTTCGGAATTTTCGTTCGCTTCATATGGCGGGTGGTCTCCGATGGCGACTGGCGATTGTACGGTCGTCTGATACTGGGGCAGGGGATGGCTCAGGTCACTTCTGACGCTACGATTCGTGTCTTTGACAATATGAATTCCTGCAGCCCGGAGGCTTGAGCCAAAGGGCGTTCGCCCGCCTGGCAACCGCGTACCGTTTCTCGCTCAACTGGAAGAGAAAGACAGCACGGTCGAGTTTACTGATCGCAGTGTCGGGATCCATAGCCAGAGGGTAGGCCGACATGAAAGAACTAAGTTCAGCATCGCGTTCCATTGTAAACTGTATAACTCGAATTGACCATACAGGAGGTCTGAGGTGCGAAGGGCAAGGGAGATTATATCAATGACGCTGAGCGCATGTCGCAAGTCTCTGTTTGAGAGAGGATCGACATCATCGGCTTCGCGATCGAGCCCTAGACGACCGGAAAGTGACTGCATAGTGAGCGGCCGGTAGAGCATGCTCAAGATATCGTGATAGTGAAGCGAGAGCAGTATAACTTGCCTCTGCAACCATTCAGGCAACAGATCAGAGTCTGATGCAAATGATAAGGGCTTGTCGAGATTCAAATGAGCGAACGTGTCACTGTTCCGAATCTCTTCCCTCCAAGTTTCCAAGGGCGCAGCGACCTGTGCCAGAGTCTCGGCAGACATGTCGACCACCCCTCCGTGGGAAATAGCGCCGTCCATCTTGGATCGTGCCAAACTCTCGTGCAAGAGCAGCCAAACCGCGGTAAGTTTTGCGGTCCAAACATGATACTCAAGTTTGGCGTGAGGTCTCGGGATATCTGGTGATGGTATGGAACAGGTCAGGGCTGTGCCACATGTCGCTGTCGGCCTGCCTAGCTCGGTGGAACATCTCAGGTCGAGCATGACGAGCACCCATCAGGTTCTTCTTTTCCATTCGACGTCACTTAAGTCCAGGGGAACGGGGTCATCCCTGTGAAGATCCAACGCGTACGCAAACCGGATAGCCAATCCTAGCAAGGTATACGCAGTCTGGTATTGCCCTGCGTTGGGTAGGTAAATGGCCATGAAAATTATGTTTGCACTGTGGTCAGTGATGGCTCACCCACGGTACCGGTGCCATCGATCATACGACGACATCGTCGAAGATAGAAGAATGCCCCCAGTCCGATATCGCCGTGGCATGTGCACCGAGGATGCCTTAAGCCCAGAACTCTTTCAATCAAATCGGCTCTATGGGCGTATTGTGATGAAACGACTGTGACGGCGTCAACAGGCGGCGAAACAGTATGCTGTGGTCCGTCCGCGGACCATAGACTCTCGTAGTGTTGTTGGAACGTGTGTCGATCAAGGATGGGGATGTCGACGTACAGATAGTGCCAGAAAATGTCCATTAAGCAATCCGCCTCGTCCCGACAGAGGTTAGTGACTGGGGGACAGTTGGGCTCGAGGAAGCTGGTACGATAACCCGAGAAAGGGGTATCGTAATCGACATATATTGGGTCGTGGAGCGGCTCCTGTGGGCTCTGGTGAAGTGCTTGAGAGGCAGACCTAATGAATGAGACAACCTTGGAGGAGAGGGAGTCTGCATCGGAGCGTTTGGTGCTATTCTAAGGCGATTCCACGCGTGTTACTACAAAATCTGTGGTTGACGCGTGGAAACTGGTCCCCTGCTCGTGGGGGCTGACGTCGACTATATCGGCCTTGGGTGGAAGAGATTTTGTGTCTCTTGCTCCCCTCCAAGATGGATGGTCTGTAAATCCTGCTCAAATTCGGCAACGCAGGCCATAAAGGCGCCGAGGATGACTGAGAGACCGATGAGGAAGGACATCATCAAAATTCTCCTTCCCAGCCAGTCGATTACCAGTATGTTTCCGATACCCCCAAAGATGCATAGCAACTGGAAGAAACATGCCATAAGAGGGATCTTGCCGGTACTGTACTCAAGACTCGCGCAAAGGATCGACTTTAAGTAATAGAGTCAGTCCGCTGACCAAATACGTTAAACGCGGACAAGTTGCTCCCCATGTACCTGGAAGATGAAAATGGTCTGCGCACCGTTAGTTTGTAGGCTAGTCAGGCCTGCCACGG
Source organism: Cladophialophora bantiana CBS 173.52 (assembly GCF_000835475.1). Lineage (NCBI taxonomy): Eukaryota > Fungi > Ascomycota > Eurotiomycetes > Chaetothyriales > Herpotrichiellaceae > Cladophialophora > Cladophialophora bantiana. The sequence continues at coordinate 468,353 of NW_015971576.1, read as the reverse complement.
CGAGTAGTGCTCGGTACAGCTCTCGCCAGTTAGTGAACATGTGGAAAATATTGACGCCGGCGGTCTGTCGTCGCTCGTGTTCCAGCTGAGCAACCATTTGTGCGTACTCCCTCTCCCAGAACAAGGGATTCGCGTGATCATCATGGAGACGCCGCAGCGCCTTGCTTCTTCATGTCTTCCTCTCATGGCCACTAGAGTCCTGAGTTAGTCGTCCCAGCAGTAGAGGATCAAGGGTAGAAGGCACTTACGCCATCGAGGAGAGAAAGGAATGAAGAATCCACCGATAAAGAGTGCGATCGTCGGAACACACTGCAAGGCCACGGGAAGTCGCCTGCGTTATTTCAGATTAGTCTCCTATACCTAGTGTAACAGAGCACTTCAGGGTTCGGCGTGCACGTGCAACAACGCACAGAGGCCTGTCCAGCAGATCTGGAATCGAGGACGCGTTTCTGCTTGACACTGACAAGGCAACACCACCACCAACACCACCCCCAGAGATGCAGCAGCTAGGGCAGCGAGCGCCTAGCACGCCGACGACATTGAGAAGGAGGAACGGGCCGATGAAACACTCAGGAATAGGTAGACGGCATCAAAGGCATGGAATACTGATACCCTGTCTAAATTGTAATGAATGGCACTCTTCTAGCACGGTAAACTGTCTCGCACTCCCCTAACCAGCCCATTTTGGTTTGACATGTGACCAGACAAACTCTCCCCCTGCTACCATTCTTCCAGCCCAGCACAGCACAGCCACTTCGCCTTGTTACAGTATATGAGTCCACTGCGCAAAAGGCGGCGCAACGTAGTCAATGAAACCTGTCGTTTCCGAGGAGTCAAACAGATCTCGTACTGTTTCCGAAGAGGGATTATTTCATGTCCCCAGTGATAGCAGTATAGTTATATAGTGTACTAGAAGTTACAGAAACAAGGAGGGGACTAGGGCGGATATCTTGGCATCGAGGCTGCCCTTACCGTAAGCCTCGGCTGTCTGTGTTCACGGAACAGAGGGGACACAAGGATCGCCGATAATAAGGAACAAACACCTTCCACTGTTGAGCTTCAGACTTACCTTGGTACTTTTTGGCTCTGCTGTAGTTGGGTTTGATTGGCTGACTAATTCATTGATTGAATTCATTCGTGGACTTGAAAACCCATCCTTATATAAAAGCATACCTGCTTCACGAGTGAGTTCTGTATAGTACTCCTGCACTTCTCTCTGAAACTTTCGACCATGAAAAATGCCGTCTCCCCCGGTCAACATCCCCTTTGTTCGCACGCCGGACGACAGATTCCAGGATCTCCCTGACTTCCCCTACGAACCGAAATATATCCAATATGGCAATCTACGGATGGCCTACATTGACGAGAGATCTTCCGAGACCGCAAAGACGACGAACACACAGAGGGAGACGCCGACAGAGACTTTTCTTCTCCTTCACGGCGAACCGACATGGTCGTTCCTCTACCGAAAAATGATTCCCATCTTTCTTGGAGGCACCAACGCAGCAACACGAACAGCAGCAGGTCTTCCTCGCCCGAGTCCTCGTCGAGTCATCTGTCCCGACCTTCTCGGGTTCGGTCGTAGCGACAAACCCGTACACGACGAAGATTATACTTTTCACTTCCACCGCTCATCGCTGCTGTACTTTATTCACGCCCTGAACCTTACCAATATCACGCTGGTAGTACAAGACTGGGGTGGTCTGCTCGGGTTGACTCTGCCGATTGCCGACCCCGATCGGTTCAAGCGCCTTATCGCGATGAACACTATGCTCGCGACAGGAGAGGACCCTACACCCGGTTTTGTAGCCTGGCGCGCCTGGGTCAATAAGAACCCGGATATGTCAGTCGGTGCTCTCTTGGGCCGATCGTGTCCGCAACTTAGTGCCGCCGAGCGACGAGCATACGATGCGCCATTTCCAAGTCGAGAGTTTAAAGCTGGAGTACGAAGATTCCCCAATTTGGTCATGGTCAGCGACGGCGGGAAGGAGGGTCTCGAGATATCGCGGGCTAGTCTCGAGTATTTCGGCAGAGGCGGTATTTTCAAAACAGCCGAAGACGTCCTGGTGGCATGCGGCATGAAAGATCCTGTCCTAGGCCCGCCGGTGATGGGCCAGTTTGCTCGGATCTGGGGCAATGGGTGCATCTATGCCGAAATCGAGGAAGCTGGACACTTTGTGCAAGAATGGGGAGAACAAGTGGCAAACATTGCAACGGCCGTGTTTGATGGTGTAAGAATTGACAGCGGTCACAAGATTCGCAGGATCGCGCCTGGTGGGAGACTATGAGAGAGTATAGTGTGTGCTGGCTGTACTCCGTACTCTATATAAGAACAATAAGGCCTCTGGAAAGAAGATGGGGACAGACACTTAACCTTCTCTGACCTTCCAAATTCCCATCTTGTGAAAACCTGTCATAAATGCCAAGGCCATCTCACTAGCCATATTTGGCTAGGTAATTCATGTCTTGGCGCTCTGGCACCCTTCTCGCTTGTCAGCCTACCACCCTATCTGAAGCATTCGGGAGTCTCTTCTCTCACTTCAGGTGCATATTCTGTGTTCAGTCAATCAATCAACCTACCTGATCCCAGATTGGTTCAACAAAAGCTGCCTCTTGTGGCAGCTTGAGGGACTGCGTTATCGTCTTCCGAGCGGTTAATGCTGTCTCGACGTGCCATTAGTGCGAAAGTTACTCGAGAGGAGGAGAAAGGCAGGGTCCCAGCCTCATGTACTGTAGGTGCAGGCTTTGATTGATTGATGTATCGATCCGTGTAACGACAGACGCTAGGCTATATGGGTCAAAGCCTGATCTGGGCGTGTCCGCACGGTCCTATCCACGCAAATAAGATACCCCCTCAATTATGCGCGCCCACGCCATTGCTCGACTCGAGCCTCGAGAGACTCTCAGGCTGAACGCCCTTCAGCACCAAAAAGGATGTGATTCCCCGTCTTGTAACATGTGACATCACATAAAAAGAAGATGGGGGCCATAGGGCTTCTTGGCAAACGAATGATGCGCCGATAACCCTGCAACAACTCGCTTTTCCCACACACGCAGCCCTCACAGCGGTCACTCTACTTGCTGCCAAGTGAGGGGAAGTCGCGAAAATTTTGGCAAGTGTCAGGCTGTCCACGCCTTGAAAGCAGACAGCTGAGTTTGGATACGAAAGGCTTTCTGCTGGGGACCTCTTCGTATTGTCGCACCCAGCCTGCTGACAGTCAGAGTTTTCCGATATCTTCTATCTCAGACAAAAGATGCAATACTCGCGACTCTTTTTTCTGCGCTGGTGGAGATTCGCATCTCACACAGGTACAGCACTCTCCAATATCCATCTCACGTACCGCACTTTACCCGGGACGTAATGCCTTTTGACGCCCTGGTCACCGAGAATGGCGTGGTGGCACAGAAACTTCTCAAGCAGAACACGGATACATCGAAGACTTACGACGTGATTGTCATTGGATCTGGTATGGGCGGAGGCGTGCTCGCCAGCGCCCTCGCCGACAAAGGAAAAAAGGTTCTTGTTCTGGAAGCAGGCTCTTTGTTATTTCATACTCATGTGGGAAACATTCCGCGACGTTTTGCGATAGGCAAATTCCAGAAGCATATATGGTCGCTGTGGGAAACATTCAAAGTCATCAATTACAACCAGGCAGGCTCAAACTACAAAGGAGCGCAGGCCTTTAACCTCGGAGGCAGGTCCATCTTCTGGGGGAGTTCCATCCCAGAACTTGCGTCGTGGGAACTTGCGTCACCGTGGCCGGCGGTCGTGAAGGACTATCTGCTTACGCCAGGACTGGATGGGAAGACGGGGTATGAAAAAGCACGTCGGGTCTTCAATGCAGATGATCCTGGTCCCACCGCTTTCCAGACCGAAGCCAAAGCTATCCTGGATAGAGTGGTTACGGGCTGGCATTCTAGCAATGCTCCCGTTGCAGTCGAATATGTAGGCGCGACCAACTGGTCAGTCCCCGCCGGCATCTTCTCCACAGCGGACCTGCTCCTTGAGGACGTTCTGGTCGAGACACCTGCCACGCGTCATGTGGTGACTGTCAACCTCAACCATGCAGTCTGGAATGTAGAGAGGGATCCCGCGAATAGCAGGAAGGTCACGGGGGTCAAATGCTATGATCTACTCGCCAACCAAGAACGAACTTACAAAGCCAAACAGGTGGTTATCTGCGCAGGCACGATTGAATCCACCAAGATAGCGCTCAAGTCCAATCTTCCTGATCCAAACCACAAAATCGGCAAAGGAATCACCGACCATGCAATCCTCTACCGTCATTTTGTGATTCCAAAATCTTTCTGGCCACCGACATCGCCAAGTCCGTTCAGCGGGCCCCTTTCCGAGCCCCGGTCCGCGAAAGTTCTCCTAACGCATCCTGGGGCGACGGAAACCCAATATGCTTTCGACATCATCGTCGAGCTAGGAGCTCAATTCAACCAGGGCCGTTACGTTGATCCGGACCACTTGGCCGCAGACACGACTCTGTCGAACGGCGGCCTCCTCTGCGAAATCGTCTTCCAGTTCTACGCTCCTCTAAACGACAACAACAAAGTCGAACGTGACAGTGCGGATCCTGAGAATCCTGCAAAAAGGGTCAACGTTACCATCCATGCGGCGACAGTGCCCGACCCCCTCCTGATCGAGGCCAAAAAAATTGCCAAAGACGTCCTCACAGAGTTTCAGGCTGTGAAGGTGGAGGGTGAACAAGACTTATACGACTCCCATGGCAACGTCATTCTTGAAACGGCTTCTATCGGGGGAGTAGCTCACGAAGTAGGCACTCTCCGCATGTCTAGTGACGGTTCCGGCGTGGTAGACGAGAACTTGAAGTTCCACGAATGCGACAACCTCTATGCCTGTGACAACTCGGTCTTTCCAGCGTCGCCCGCCGGAAACCCAAGCCTGACCCTTTGCGCGCTTGCCCTGCGTCTGGCTGATCGTCTGGGTAGTTGAAAAAATGTGTCCCTCGACGTCGGCGCGGGGCTCCATCCTGGATTATAACAGGTCATATGAGGTTGTAAGTTATCAAAATCTTAATAAGCCTCCTGGATACTTCTTGGGAAATGCCAGGTTAGCAATAACTCGTCATCATCCGAGAATCCATCCCCGTCATTTTCAACTTATTAATATATCGCAGTTACATCGCGGGTGCACAAATACGAACATTTCCACATATGAGGAATTTTTCCCGTACCATTCCATCAGATCCTGAAAATAGCCCTGCCACCGTGGCTTTGAAGGAGCCGCAGGAGGCGTCGAGGAGATCTGGTGTCACTGCCCTCGCCTTTGTTCGACCCATATCTTAGGAGAAACCAGCAGCCCATCTCTCTGTCCATGCTCTCTAACTTCTAACCGGCAATGAACGGCGCCGTGCTCTTACCCAGCCAAACCGCCCACTCACTCACCAGCACGCCCGTAGGAGTTCAGTAACCCACCCATCAAGCCCCGGCATGTATTTATCGACATGGTAAAATCCATGCAGAATGCTTTCCACATCCAGACAGTCCTTTACGCCCATCTTCCTTGCTTGCAGCGGGAGATTCTTTTTGAACCACCAGCTGTCGTCATGATGGCGGTTGACGCCACCGTTGACGTTACCGCTAAAGCTAGCGCCGGCATCACAATCGCCGTTGTCCAATGAGGAGTGGGGATTGTGTCTCTTCTCCGCCCAGCTGCCGACACAAAGAGCCCAGAGGAAGGCGTGGCAGTTTCCGCCCTGAGGAGGTCGTTCTCCGGCAAGGTCACTGCTAATACTGTTACCAAGACGATCGGTGGGGGGAGGTGCAAGCTCTGCAACGTGCATCGACAGCGACAGGGCGGACTTGAGACGGGCGAGGAAGTCCCTCGCGTTGACGAGGACGGTTTGCACCGAATCTAGGTTTGAGCAAAACTCGAACATGATTAGGCGTGTGACTGCTAGCACCCGCTGCGTCTGCCAGTAGAGGTTTCGGTGAGAGTCGGGATTCGGCAGCTCCGTGGCCGGTCGAAATCCGTCTAATGGGCTGCCTCAGTCTTCAGGATAAAGTCAACGAGGCGGCTGTGAAGGATGGTTCCCTGGGTATGGATCCAGACTCGGACCATGAAGAATAACTGCTCTCCCGGATGAGATTCAGCGGGAGGACCCATCATATGGTCTGCGAGAAGCGTCCCGGCGATCAAGGTTCGAAGTGGCTCAGCAGAGACGCAAGGGTCGGGCCTTTGGAGCATGGCTTGCTGGTAAGGCTCCAGGTAAGCCTTGGCCGGCTCAAGATAGCCCGCGAGCACTTTCGGAACCCATTACTCGGCATCTAAGACCGAAAGCGAGAACCGGAAAACAGAAAGTTGTTTGTTCTGGTAGAGAACACGCAGGAGAAAACCAAGATCTTGGACGCCCTCCCGATCATACTTGCGTTCCAGCAGCTTTCTCAAAGTGCCGGCGTGAAGGCCCGCTTCGTCCAGGTCTCCAGCGATCAGAGCCCCGCGAAACAACATCGACACACTGTCGAGGATGAGTGACTGAGACTGAGAATCACGATTTTTGACCAACTCCTGGCGGAGAGCCTTGATCCTTTGATGCTTCAGAAGGAGCGCTTCGTCCGCTAACCCCTGATAGGGTGGATTTTGATCATGAGTGCTGCATTAATGAAGAGCAGAGCTCTGGCGCTGCATTCGAGACGGAGCGAGAGTACTCCGTCTCGGTATCCCTGATTCTGCAAAGCTTCGATGCGTCGGATGGCGTCCTCCGAGCCCATGACAGCTTGATAAACCATTGGAAGATAGCCATGCTTGAAGAAAGTCAAGATCTGGTTGGCGCGTGGGGTGACATGAATCGCGAGAGCGTTGAAAGGGTCCGAGTTCCCTTTTTGCAGGATCGAGATGAGTCCTGGCGTAACTAAGGCGTGGCTCCGTGATGCTTCGCTCGCAACTACCGGCCGTGCATCGAGTCGCCTTTGCTTGCGCCACTTGTGCCATAGCCTGGCCGCATGAGACTGAGCGGCAGCCTGATACAGCTCTCGTTCTCGTTGGGAACTACTTTGGGCAAGCACAGGCAGGAACGTAACATCGACCTGAGCCATAGCTGGCCGTTGCAATGCTGATGAAATGCTGAATGAATTGTATTTATGCATCTGAGCCACATTTCAGAGCTTGACTGCACCCGATTACTCCGGCTACCAGAGAGTCCTTATTAGGCGGTCTTGGGGCGTCCCGCCTGTCAAGGCCAGTCATATTCACCAAATTTTGCACATGTAATCGTCTAAATTCAGGCAGCGCGTGGCGCCCATGTGGGAAAGCGTGCATTTAAGCAGACCACTGGTAGACTGTCTGAAGTAAAACGTAAAAAGTGTGGTGTGCAACCCTCCAATTTACTGAGTGTTTGGAAGGGTTCATTGCATCGCAGTGTAGCGGGAGATTCCAAATTGGAACCATTCGACGACGTGCATCCTGCAGCACGCGTAATTATAGTAAAGCCAGTTCTTAGTGCCATAGGATACACGATTAGAGCTTTTGCCGATGGCAATCACCAGAATGACGCAGGGTATTGTCAAAGCTTACCTAAAGTGCATTCCCCAGAGCCATGATTGGAGCTGTGAAAGTGAGAGTCGAAAAGAATACCAACCATGTTTCTACCGTAGATTCAGACGCCGGCACACTGTGATCCAGCGGTTTCTTACCCAAGGCCCATGTCTTCTGCGAGTTTGCAGCCCATCATTCCCTCAAGACCGTCGTGTTAGTCAGCACTCCTATTGTCGGTGGATGTTTTTTCATCTCCGCTTTGTCATCGGGCCCCGTGTCTCTCACAAAGCTCACGAGCTTGAGCGAACAATATCCTGAGGCATTGATGGGAAACGGTAGCAACAGCAAGGAGGTGTTTTGTTGCCTGGTGATTTGTTCTCTGTAGGAAAAAGGTATATTGTACTCGGGTGTACAGGGTACTTTTATCGACTAATCTGTTATAGGACTAGCGGAAATATGCGCCTTGGCATCCCTGGCAAGTGCGCGGAGGGCACACGAAAATCGACGAACGATTCCATCTTCCTTCAATACCTTTGGGCCACTTCAGAATTTCAATTGTAATCGTCCTCTAAATTTGCTCCCCATCATGGCGAAATGAGCTGATCGCGCCGCATGTCTGCGTTGAAAATTCGACGCGACATCATCCACGATATGTGGCTTACTCTAGCCCACCACCCCCCAAGAGCAATGTTCTAGGCCCCTTTCCCAGTATTGACAGGCCCTTTTCCATCCCAAGCTTTCATGGTAATTTACTTCAGAGTGGCTGTTACAGCGATAGCTGGCATTGGCCTGCTCCGGCCTACAGAACCCGGGACATAGTCTGCCAGGGACGAGCACTTCCTTGCTTGCTCACTGTCTGGCAATTATCTCTCAGCATAGCTCCGCCTGAACCTTTGGGGCGTTCTGGATTGCATCTGAAATGGAACGTACAGGCCCGTTGCTTACACATCTCTGCCAAAGAGCCCAGAACTCTACCCCTGACTCAATTTTGTTTCGATGCTTGCCTGATCGAGATTTGCGGGCCAATTTTCAATGTCTTCACATCTCTGAACATGGCCTCACGGCCGAGACCGCGATTCAGATGACGAGGCGTGGTCGAAGTCGGGCCCATGGCCTCCCCAAAAGTAGAGCCTTTGGAGCTATGATATTACACAGACTCTGCCCGTCTTCTCTTTGGGACTTTGCACAAGCTCTTCAAACACTCGTTTTTTCGACAATCCCTCTTTGGTCACTCGTTTGCGCTTCTTACTCCTTTTTCGCAATGCGCTCTTTAAATTTCCTTTCCCTACAGTCACTCGTTACGATTTTCCTCTCGTTGAATGTGTTCTTCGTCCAACATGTCGACTCTCTTGCTAGTACTGACACCATTACATGGGGTGGGTCAAATGACAGAACCGGCTACCAGAACAACCACAACATGGATCCCGCTGTGGTGGGAAGTTCCCAGTTCGGCCTCCTTTTCAAGACCAAGCTTCCCGGAGCATATCTCATCAACGGGCAGAACGTGCCAGAGCAGATATTCTCCCAGCCACTGGTCTATACTGGTTCGGATGGTGTTCAATATGTCTATGTCGCAACAACTCAGAATAATGTGTACAAAATAGTCGCAAATACCGGCGTCATCGTTGCATCTCGGAACCTTCATCGCCCATTCTTGGTCAGCGATCTGGATGGATGTGTTGACATCAACCCAACTGTTGGTGTGACGGCAACAGGTGTCATTGATCCCGATACGGTGCGTTCATCCTTCCTTTCCCGATTTCGAGTTCTAACTTCAAACCAGGACACATGGTACATGACGTCCAAGACTTACGTTGATCAAAGTCTTACGGGAGCGACCGGGCGTCCAAATGGTCGCTACTACGTTCATGCCATCAGCACTGTTGACCTTTCCGAGAGGCCCAATTTTCCAGTCAGCCTCGAGGGGATGGTAGCTCGAAATAATCCCGTGCGGTCATTCAACGGCGGGATCCATCATCAACGTCCTGGTTTGCTTCATACTGGTGACTATGTGTACGCTGGTTTCGCCAGCCATTGGTATGTTTGACTCGTGCTGCCTAGCAGAACGATCGGAGAGAGTCCATTCTCTCTCTGCGCTTTTCATTTCTGCGGCTGATCAATTCATCCCGTTACAGTGTCCAGTACAACTTCACCGGCTGGATTGTAGGCTGGAATAAGAGTACCGGACAGCTCGTGGAAAGATTCGCAACCGAAGGCGGTAGGTCGTTGTTGTTTCTTGCACAGTTACTATTAGGCAACATTGTCTAACACTTTGCAGCTGGCGTTGGCCCTGACGTTCCCGGAGCGGGTGTTTGGATGTCCGGTGGTGGTCTTGCAAGCGACGACAAAGGTTCTATGTTTTTCGCTTCCGGCAATGGCTATGCCTCTCAACTCAACGGAGTACCTGTAAATGGCAGGAATCCACCAACGGCGCTGGAAGAGGCTGCTGTGCACATGGCAATCAACGATGATGGCTCTCTATCTGTAGTCGACTTTTTCATGCCCTGGGAAAAAACGCAACTTGATGGTGCTGACAAAGGTAATGCTCCTCTCCTTAACTTTATATTCAAAACTGACTAGGCGCAGATCTCGGTACATCGCCGCTAGAACTCCTTCCAAGTCAGTTCTCCTGTGGCGACATCACACGAATCGGCGTCGTCACCGGTAAGAGTGGAAAGACTTACTGGCTCAATCTTGACAACCTCGGAGGCTATCAAAACGGCCCAAACAAGCTGGACAATGTGATCCAAGTTTTTCAGAACGAAAACTCAGTCTATGCTGGAGCTGGTGTTTACCCGCTTGAAGGTGGCTACATCTACATCAACGTCATCCAATATCAGACCCATGTGTTCAAATTCTCCTGCAATCATGGGGTACCATATTTCAACAAGGTGGCCGACTCTCCTGAGAAGAATGCCTACATTCTCGGCGTAGGTCACGGCACCGTCACTTCGCTCAACGATCAGCCCGGAACAGGCTTGGTGTGGACGTCGGATGTCGAAGGGTCTAACCTTCGAATCTACAATGCCATCCCCGATGAGAATGGACTCATGACGGAAATCAATTCATTCGTCACACCAGGAACCACCAAGTTTACCAGACCTGTCTTTGGAAATGGGATTGTCTATCAAGGCACTACAGTCGGCTACCTTTACGCCTACGGAGCACCGGTCAATTTGCCTCTGAACTGTACAACTCTCCAGTTTGGCACAGCCAATCTCAACACAACCACTACGTCGATGACCGTGCGATGTACAGCCAATACTGCGGTTACTGTCACCGCCGCAAGCCTTTCAGGAAATCCAAATTTCGCTATCGGTGGATTGCCCAATTTCCCTCTGGCAGTCGCCAACGGACAACAGTTTTCATTTCAGGCAACCTTCACTCCTCAAACCGTTGGCCCGCTATCTTCGTCCGTGATCTTGAACACAACTCAGCAGGCCGCCGGCTTCAGCATCAACACTCCCGTCCAGCTGAAGGGGACTGGTCAGAGCCAAGCTGCTCTGATGATGGTCACTCCAAATACTGTCAGCTGGAATGGTGTGATCACTGGACTGCAAGCCGGCGGAGTCAACCAATCTGTGGTCATTAACAATCTTGGAAACAGTCCTCTGTCAATCAGCAGCATTAGGTATTCCATTGTGGCCGAGACTGGACCCTGGATCTCGCCCAATGGCACCAAAGCAGCAACTGTAATCTCCGCTTTCACATTCTACAACATGCCGTCGTCTGTTCCTCCCAATAGCGCTGTCATTGTTCCAATCAACTTCAACCCTCCGAATTCCGGCAATTACGTCGCGTTCGTTCAGTTTGTCTCCAACGGTGGAACCAAAGTGATTGATGTCCTTGCGGCCGGATCAGATCAACCGAAGGCTGTGGTCGAGTTCCAGAGCCTTGATGGAGGGTGGGTCTCATACGACAATGCCACGGCCTTCAGCTTTGGTAACGTCACAGAGAACACCAGCCGGTATCTGAAGATGCGCCTGACCAACAATGGCTCCGCCAACGCGGCGGCATTGTCAGTGACGGTCAGCAAGCCTCCTTTCGGCATTGCCGGAAGCATCATTGGCGCCAGCAACCAAGTCGACCTCGCAGAGGGCACACTGGTTTACGCGGGCCAAAACCTCACCGCCACACTCTTTTGCTCCGTGCCAAAGAGTCAAATCAATGTCGGCCCCTACAATGGCACTGTTCAGTGGACCATGAACCTCAACGATCCGAGCTTTGGAAAGCAACACATCCAATTCTTCTGCAATGCTGTCGCGGAACAAGCACCTCCATTGAATCCGGTCACCCAGCAAGGCATCTACAGATACGGGGGCTGCTTCAAGGAGAACAATCCAGGCCGACAACTTCAGACCGCCAAGTACAGCGGGCCTAACAACACTAATGAACAGTGCATATCTTTGTGCTCGGCAGCTGGGTACATCTTTGCTGGTACTCAATACGAACAAGAGTGCTGGTGTGGCTACAACCGACCCAAGACAGTTGTAGCTGATGCCAATTGCAACTTTGCCTGCACCGGTAACGTCAATGAGATCTGCGGAGGCAATGGTATCGAGGAAACTGGCTCTTACATCTCCCTCTTTGGCGATATCACGCGTTGGAACGGCAATTCTACAGATACACCTGGCCCATACGTCAATCCTGGCACGCTAGGATATAACAGTTTGGGCTGCTACACCGAAGGTTCCAACTCTCGAGCACTGAATGTGCAGCCCAACGCGAACAACACTGTAGCTTCATGTCTCCAAGCTTGCCAAGGCTACTTGTACTCTGGTGTCGAATACGGTGGGCAGTGCTTCTGTGGAAATACACTGGCGGCAGGCTCCATCAATGCCAGTGCATCTGATTGCAGCATGACTTGCAACAACAACCAGACGGAATACTGTGGAGGCCCGAGCCGGCTCAACATGTACATTTACGGCAATGGTACCCTTCCAGGCACAACCCCTTCTAACGGTGGAGGCAACAACAATCCCCCTGCGCCATCAGGCCCAATGATTCCGTCCACAATCGGCAATTTCACCTACCAGTCTTGCTACGCTGAAATCCCTGGCCGTGCACTCAGTGCTTTTGCCCTTGCCGACAATACTATCACGTTGCAGACGTGCGCCAGCAACTGCACGCAGTATCAGTATTTCGGCGTCGAATACGGCCGGGAATGCTACTGTGGAAACAGCATAAGCCCTGGTAGCGCCCCAGCGACAGATGGGCGTTGCAACATGGCATGTTCCGGCAATTCCAGCTTCATTTGCGGTGGGCCAAATGGATTGACTCTGTACCGAAATCTGAATTGGACCGCTTCCACCCCTCCTCCGCCGCCACCAAATCCGACTGGCCCAAACATTGTCCCCAGTGTGGGTAATTTTCAGTATGTCGACTGCCACACGGAAATTCCTGGTCGCACTTTGACGGGCAAGGCAATCGCCTCGAATGACATGACTGTGCAACATTGTGCCGGAAACTGCACCGGCTTTACATACTTCGCCGTCGAGTATGGTCAGGAATGTTACTGTGGAAATAGCCTGGGTTCTGGGTCTGTTACAGCTACGGACGGACGATGCTTCATGACTTGTTCCGGCAATTCGTCGACCATTTGCGGTGGGCCTAATGGGCTGAGTCTTTATCAGTACGTTGTGCCCTCGACTTCGAGTTCAACCTCGAGGGCTACAAGTACGACCGCTCTTAGCACTTCGGTCAGAGCATCTTCAACCCAATCAACATCGACAACTCGATCGACTTCTACCTCTTCGGGCCTGTCTGCAACCGTATCATTCAGCAGTGCTTCGATCTCGAGTTCTACCCAATCCTCTGTAGCTAGCACGTTTAGCGTCACGATCTCGACACGGACTGCAGGCTCGTCAACCACTTCAATACTCTCTTCGACTACATCATCAATCACGGGCTCAACCTCGTCGCTTTCACCTGTCACCACATCATCAAACTCATCACCAAGCATAACCGCTACTTCTGGTTTAAATTCTAGGCCATTGTCTTCCTCAACGAGCGCAGCGGACAGTGTTACTGGCACTACCAACACATTCAGAACCACTACCGCTGCGTCGACGTTGACGACTTCCGTGGGTTTTACGACTTCGGCTACAGCTGCCAGAACCAGCTCAAGTACTTTATCTTCGGCGGTTACGAGCACGAGTACGAGCATAGGCACGTCTAGAGCCGCGTCGTCGTCGAATAGTGCTAGTTTTGCCACTAGCTCCTTGCCTGCTTCTTCGACAACTAGCAGTGCAGCCGTCGCGTCAAGCTCAATCCCCACAACCACAAGTCAACTTGACCTTTCCACTCTGACAACAAGTTCAACCCGCTTGACCACCTTGTCCACTTTATCAGGCGCCGCCACGAGCACATCAACCGCGAGCACCTCATCATCCGCGCCATTGAATCCCTTCTTCCCCGCCATCTATCTCGGCTGTGCTCCTGAGCTGTCGAATGGACGCCTCCTCTCCGTCTCGTCCTCTTCAAACTCGGCAATGACAATCACCTCGTGTATTTCGTTCTGCTCGGCGCAAAACTTGCCCCTCGCGGGCCTGGAGTACTCGCGGGAATGCTACTGCGCATATTCCCTCTCGCCTTCCACAGTCTTGAATGCTACGGGATGCAGCATGCCGTGCGCGGGCAATGCGCAGCAGATGTGCGGTGGACCGAGTCGCTTGAGTGTATACAACAATACCTCGCTGTCACCTCCCAGTGTGAAGGCCAGCATAGGGGGCTATACCTACCAAGGATGCTTCACAGATCCTTCCGCCGCGCAACGTACGCTGCAAGGCTACAGCACCTCCAACGGCACCTCCATGACGCAAGAATTCTGCATCTCGGCCTGCCAAGCCAGAGGGTACAAATATGCGGGCGTGGAGTTTGGCAGGGAATGTTATTGCTCGAACCAGCTGAGCATCGTGAGTAACGGAGGCAAGGGTTCGCAGACATCAGAAGGGGATTGTTCCATGCTGTGTGCCGGCGATACCAATGAATTTTGTGGTGGAAGTGCGAGAATCGGGGTCTGGATGAGTCGTCTTTGATGCTTCGTGGTCGGAGGTTTATTCGGCTTCTCTTCTTGGGTGTTTTCCTTTTTAGAGATTCCTCTTCTCAGTCATTCGTCTGACGTGGCGTCTTCCATTCATCCTCCAGCGTGTATAGACGAAGGGGCGTTGGTATACTCTCCACATTTTCTCGCTTTCTCGGAACGCCCATGAAGTCGAAACTTTTCATGAACGCAAAATATTGTCGTTGTAATGGTAAAGAATTGGTTATATTATGCCAACAAGTTTCTTTTCTGTATTGTTAGCCAGATTATTCTCGCAACAAGAGCAAATATCTAAAGAAAGCAGGTGAATTCTCTGGACCGTCGTCAAGATGCTATAAAGTCGGGTACTACTATGAACTGGGCTTCGGATAAGCTAGCTTCTTGTTTCTATATACAAATCCTACTGAGACTACGGATAGTCTTCTCGAAACCAAAATATCGAATTGTCCGACCGGATAACAAACCGGTCCAACCCCCGGAAATGCCTCGCTAGAGGAGTTGAGTTCTGGGATAGATAGTCTGGGTGCCGAAAGGGTCGGCTGGCTCCGAGGTTGATTTGGCTATTTGGCTGCGAGCGAATGACGGCGCTCATTCGACCTTTTCCACCGATTCCTCAACATGGGTGACCGAGGAGCCTGGCTTTTTGTCCATGAAAGCGCCAGTGTTGACTTGAACGTCGTGCAGTGCCTTTTCTTGGATCTCCGTTTGATAGGTCTTGAACTTGAAGACGCCGACTCGCTTCTCGAACAGTTCATCAATCTCCTCCAAGGATCGCCCTTTCAACTGTTAAACAGCTTTCAGTCAGCCCCAAAAAGCCAGAGCCAGAGCCAGCTCTTTTAGAGAAGTTGGTTTTGTTACGTCTGTTACTTACCTCTGGGATACAGAGAAAGTAGAAAATGGCACACACAATGTTGCTCCCGAACCAGATGTATCCGTACTTGGGGCCCTGGGGAGAACATCAGTAAAAAGAGATCCGGATGCTCAGTAGGACTTCCACTGTAACTCACCCAATTCAGATCGGTGGGGTTGATGAAATAGGGCGTGCAGAAACTGGTGAGCCACGCAAAAACGTATTGGATCGAGGTTGCTGATCCCACGGTCCACGCACGGAGACGGGAGCTCACCAGCTCCGTAGCTACAGGATACGTTGCAGCGCCAACGCAGCCTGAATGAAAACATTGTCAGCAATACCACTCCCACATGGGAGATCCGGGCAACCCCAAACCGTTATAGAAGAAACCCCAAATTGCAACCATTGCCACAGTGACTTTGCCGGTAGTGATGGTAAATGGTGAAACACTCTGCGCGATGGCCATTCCCAGGAAGCAGAGACTCGTCACGACGGACCCAAAGATGCAGATGAATCTTCTCCCGACCAGATGGCGCATGGCGTACATGCCGCAGTTGACTCCCACAAACCCGATACAGGTGATCATAATTGAGTACTGGAAAGCTTGTTTGATGCCGGCAATTTGGAAGAAATATGTCTGATAGGCGATAGGGAACCAAGATCCGCTGCCTGCTTGTGTCAAAATGGTACCCCAACACAACAGTGTCCTCCGCAAGTCGGCACCTCCATCCAAAAGTCAGCTGTGAAAGTCATGCCACACAAAATGCCAGCGTCACTCACCGCGAAACATATCCAGGAGTCCCACAGACTTCGCGATCCTTCTTTCTTCCTCGACACCGCGAATAATTTCTGCCCATTCAAGTTCAAAATACTCCGGAGCCAGCGAATCTGCCCGTAGTGTCTCCAAGGACTTTCGGGCCTCACTTTCTTTATTATGATGTAGCAGCCATCGAGGGGTTTCAGGAACGAAGAATAGCCCAATCCCCAGAAGGACTGGCACAATATAAAGACTTCCGATCGGAATCTGATAAGAACCTTTGTCCAGGCGATCCTTTGTATAGTTGTCGACGATTGTACCCAGAATCGCACCGATATTGACCCAATAGGCAAAAAGGGCCACCATAACTCCTCTGAGATGAGCTGGTGCGATTTCGGCGGTGTAGATGTTCGAGAACGTGACGAGGAACCCATTGGAAAATCCGAGGACAATTCGGCCAAGATATATCACCCCCTTATTTGTAGTGCCAATCTGAATGGCCAATCCAACACAGTTCAAGAAGCAGGCCAGCCAAAGGGCTGTCTTGCGGCCGTAGAAGGCACCGAAAGCTCCAGCGAGGATCGATGAGAGAAAAGCTCCGAGCGTCAAGAGTGAGCCGATCAGTTGCTGAAAAGTGCTGTCAATCCCATAGCCTCCCGGGCTGTTTGGATCAGGAAAGCCAAACACTTTCAGAAAGCCGGGCATAGCCTGGAGGGCGCCAATTGCGGCACTGTCGAAGCCTTTACGGTTGGTCAATGTCAGCTTCCTGCTGCTCCCGAACTCAGCGCTCAATTTTGTCAACTAACCATATTGAGTATTGGCGGTTGCAACAATGCAAGCCATGATCAAACACTTGCGGTTGGCCCAAAGGGACGTCACCGGAAGGGTAACTTGGCTGGTATGCGGAACTTCCGACATCTTAATACTGGTCGAGAACAGATGCAAGGTTCGTTCCCCCGTGAGTCAGCTCTGCACCGTATGTAGACGCTCACAGATTATATGTCCCCTTGTTCCCTCCACAACCCTGCAACCAAACCTAGGGATACCTCCACAAACCCGGTGGGAGAGACGCGACACTGGGTCCGAAAACCATGGGTATAGTTGCGATCCTTCCGAGGTCGAGCGTCCACATGTGGAGCTTAGCTTGTCTGATTCAATCGGCCTCTCGGTTATTTCAGTCGCCCTCCATCTCGCAGTTTAGACGAAAAGAGGAATTGGACTCTTTTCCATGCTGTATTCATCCTTAATCGACACGAGATAACTCCGCATGTGGGGAGGATAGACATTCAACCTCGCTCGTGACCTGAATTGACCACTCATGTGCTGGTCTCGAGACACTCCAGAATGTGGGATTCCTTCTCCACGACATATCCAGAGTTAAGCGCATTAAAAAGATGTAGCTGGGGAAGTGGAAGCGGCGATAATTAGTAAGGCTCCCAAGCAATAGCAATAGACTCTCGCCTACCACCTAGACAGGTTACCTTGGCTGATCTAATCCTCAAGGTCCCCATAGCAGGTCAAGGGATGTTCTTGTCTTTCTGATCTTTCACGCAGACTCCTTCCTGTACGCTGAACACAATACCGACAGATCTGCCCCACATGCGGAGGCATAGCAAGGACACGCAGGTTGTAACTGCCGCCTCTCATTTTTTGCGCTGGAGTTATCTGGCACGGCGATTCGCCGCTGCAAGGGAAAAGACGGCAGATTTGATGGTCGTTCGTTAAAGCTGTTGTGGCACAACGACCATGCCAGACAAAGACAAGTGTCAAGGTCTCGTTGACGAATCGGAGAGCATGAAATTTGAAAGGATCTTACCACCAGTCTATTCAACGACGTTCTGATCAATGCTGAACGCTTGCACCGTCCGATAAATTCACTAGGTTGGACGACACCCGCCCGCAATACCGCTCTTCGATGAGCTTGATAGATAAGAGCGGAAAGAAATACCCATACACCAAGAGCCAGGTAAGCATGTCGTAAAAGCTAGCGCGGGAACCTGAGCCGAAGTTTTGATCACTGATCCTTCGTCGAACACATGGCCACATCTCACTGACTTGGACATTTGGCTGACTGGGGCTGCAAGAATTCTCAGCCACACGCTTTAGGCGGTCGAGGTATCCATTATCCTCTGGTACTAGTCTGCGACATGATAGCTTAGCCTGGGATATTTTCATGGCGCTGTGAATCACCCACTCATCTCAGCCATCAAGGTAGATAGTCGAAATTGAATAGGCTTCCGTACTGGTGCAAGCCCATTAGGTTGGGTACATCCATCATCTGAAGGCCGTTGATGGCCTGGTCTGAAATAATAGGTCCAGGAAATTGATTCATGCCACTCCATACGTCTCCCAGATAATTGGTAGAGAAGTCAAATGGCTGTGCTTCAAGGAACTCGGTGGTTGGATCTCCATACGGAGGGGGCATCATCCTGGGCTCGGCGCCGCCGCCTTGGAAAATGAACGGCACGGCGGGCTGTGGAGACAGGCGGCGCTGCACTCTCCAACCCCCGGGCTCCTGATGGACAGGAGCCGAGACCGTGCTGTCTTCAGCTCTCGCGCGTGACATGGTTGATGTATTTGGCACATCCGGTGATAGTGTTGTAGATGGCAGACATTTTGATGTGCTAGCTTCTATTTGTTGGCTTTTTTCGAATGAATGGCTGGTCGATGTTGTCGGATGATCAAACTGTGCTTCAACGTGGAAAATGGGACCCATCTGGCCGACGGGCACCTCTCCTAAGTCTTGACCGTCAAGACCGACGGGCATGAGAGATGAATCGGCTTCGCCAGAATCTGCAACGGCCAGATCAGTGGCCCCCAGCCTTTGGTGTTCGAGGCGTTCTCTAGTCTCTGCAAATTCCGCAGGGAGAAGAGCAATCATCGTCTTTCACAATATTAGCCTTCAGGTGGAAGATGCATAGCAGATCTATTCACCGACCTCTAGAATGGTCTGCGCTCTTTCGGCAGCGTCATTTCCATTCGCAAGAAAAGCAATCGCCTTTCGACCGATTGATATATCCTTGAACGCCAATTCTCTGCCTTCCCAGTCGGCAGAGTCGAGAACAATGAACATAAGTGTCACGACAGACCCGAACACCATATGCAAGACTGTAAAATTTCCGCCTTGGAGAAGATCATTTTTGTACAATTCTCCGCTTAAATTCAAAATAGTGTGACACGCTCGAACACAGGCCGCTGCATAGGGTGAAAAAGTGATGTTGGACGATGATGTACTTTGAGCAAGAGGTTTGGAGAGGTAATGAATGAAAGGTCTGTAGAGGTAGAGCTGAACATGCGCATGGGACATGCAAAGGAGATACTGCGTCCTGAAGCAGAGAAAGTCAGCAAGTTCTCAGTTTCTTTGATTAAGCAATCGAGGAACATACCGTAGTAAAGATCTGGACGTCGAGTGGGATTTTAGACGAAACCCAAAGGGCAGATTTTCTGTCCACCCCTTGAGAGCTCTCTCGATATCCTTGATTTTCTCAATGCTGACTAGATATGTTGTGGCCTGTGATCCCGGAATTTTGCCTACACCTCTTGGTGGGTATATGTCCCGGACGACCTGATCCAGGATCTTGTGAAGGGCGATAATGGTGTTTAGACCCGCTATTGTACACACCTCCTCCGGAGGCTGAGGTGAAATGGATTCTTTTGTGATGTAAGCATCATTTACTTCCACCGGCAAATCTTGGTCGACATTTTCATCGTTTAAGAGCCTAGGCATGCCACATGCCGTTGCAAAATAATTTCCGAGAAGTCTCAACACCCAGAAAATTCGCTTGCTTACTTCTCGCTCGATTAGATCGTCGTATTTGGACTTTGAACGATGGAGACCCATTCGGAGGGCAAGCGTTAGTGCATGTGTTACGTATGAGTAACAGGTCCCAGCACGAGCATTACCTATTGTGAAGAGAATAAGGAAGGTCATGGTTTGGAGGGATATTTCATCTGTACAATCGCCAAGGTCGATAAATGCTCGACTGGCAGCAAAGTATTGTAGCCTGTCAAGATTAGCTTCGGGTGTTGCTCTCGATGATGTAGCAAACCTACCCCTCGGTGATTTCCAGCTCGCGAGAGGACTGCCCGGTGTCTTTCTGGATGAATATACAGCCGAGAGCGAGGACTGCATAGAGGAGAGGAAGAAAACGCAGCTCTTCGGCCGTAGATTCATCGGATCCGAGTGCATATATGTCGTCAAAGCAGCGGTCGAAGCTCGGTCGATGTAGGATGGGGAAAAGGGAATATGATTCCAATGCAGCATCTACTAAAGCTCGAGCCTTTGCTTTTGAGGGAAGGCAGACGGTCACCGCAGGAGAGTAATCACAATCAAACAACTTTGCAACTGGCCTACTTGGAGGGCGTATTCGTGAACGAACATTGTCGCCTGGCCAGTTTTTTATATCTTCCCGCATCCGTTGGATGAACGCCCGGTCTCCGGAATAGCCCTGAAAGCTGTCCTCGGCCTCTTCAGTTGCGTGTCGCGTGAGGACGAATTTCGGCGTGACCCAGGAGATGTCGTTGTCAGGATGCTCTGTGGAACAATCGGAAGGATGATCTATGCTAGAGCGCCCAGGCAATTGACATTCTGACGCGGGAAGTATACCATTCAGATGTGCAGGACGAGTGAGGTTCTTTATGCATGACTCCAAAGCTTCAATCCTAGCCTTCAGAGCCTCGACATGCTCCGCAGTCCGAAGGCACTTTCTTTTTCTGTGACTTGGTTCTGGATAAATACAGTCTGACAATGTTAGGGATTGTGGAGCTGGAATCCTTTGTATCGATTCTGGGCTCACCTTGAAAAGATGTTCCACAGTGCTTGCATGGATTCTTTCTGTCACATTTAATTTTCCTTTCTCGACAGGATCTGCAGGCCCTTGAAATGGGCCGCAGATTTTGTGCTTCGCGCTTCCTCATGTTGAGCTCAGGACGTACGCCATGTGATAGTCTGAAATCGGCTTCTGCTATGGGGAAGTCCATGGTATCTGTGCCATCTCGAGGCCCCCGAGTAATGCTGTTACTCTGACTTTGAGGACTCTGATGTGAAGAGGGCTGCATAGCACAAAGTTGTTGTTCATTGACCATCGCGATCCCCGCCGTGTTCTCTGTGAAAAGGCAGGGATCACACGGAGCGTGTAGTTATACCTATGGGGTATGGTAAAATGCAAGGGAATTTTCTGTCTGCAAGTTGAGGATCAATGTGAGTAGTGCAAGAAAAGAGCATGGAAATATTGATAGAGGGATCATTTGCCAGGTAAAGAATCGAGAAATTGACGTCTTGAGGGAGAAAGAGGATGTAAGTTTCTCGGTGACGGGGAACGGCATGCGCGATTAATTAAGCTCGGAAGTTCCCTCTGGGCGGGCGTAGGGGCCCCAAGGGGGTCCTGCGCGCCTAATTGATAACTCCGCTAACGCCGGGGACAGTTACTTTAGGCTCTGCCCAGGCAGAAAGGGTGCTTGGTTTGGCTCTGTGACTGCAAATCCACCCTCTATTCCGTAGCCACCCAAAAATAATGGCCTTCCAAATTACCTAGAGATGCTACCGTATATCTATCAACATGCCACCCTCAGACAATATTACCCGCCTGAGACAAAACTAACAACTCTGTCAAACTGATTATTCTAATCTTACAGGGAAACGTTCCCTCAAGACCCCTCCATATTGCCGTAGAAGAACTGGTGCTGGAATCAAAGCGAGAGTAATAAACCCCAGCATTGAATTTCCCCACTGCATTCTAGTCAGCACGTATTCATATACAGTCCTCGACAAAAGGTCACTTGGCAGAGCAGAGAGGCTTACTCCATATCCAAGTTGTTGATACAGCGAAGGCCCTGCGAGTGGAAGGAAAGCCCCGAAAAAGGATCGCGTCACCGTCACTGAAGCTATCCCGGAAGCTGCGTACCTGGAGTATGAGTCGATGATGTATGTCTGGATGGACGTGAAGATCCCAATCATTCCAAATCCAAATGGGAGGAGGCCAATGATAGGCACAATCCAGTGTACCTTGGCCTGAATCGACCATCCGTACCAAAAGAAGGATATGGGAACAAAAAATGCATAGAGCAAACACATTGTCAGTCGCATCTCGGGTTGGTAGACTCCGTCATTGGCGTGGGTGAGGCGGATGATGATGCGGTCGCTTGAGAGTCCAAAAAGAGCCTGTCCACAGAGCAACCCGAGTCCCAACCCGATATAAGCGAGACCAGTCAAGTCAGGACTCCAAAGATACGTTCTTTGGAAGACGTCGGTGACTGTCGTGAAGAGCAAGTAGAGGCATCCATATATCAGAGCAACATAGATTGCCAACAGTCCAACGATAGGCGACATAAACAACATCTTTGCTGGCCTTATCAAGCTGCGAACAAGAAGGGTCCCTGCTGAGCGTTGGCCCTGCGTTTTGTCGTAGCAACTTATCAAGTCGCTGCGTTTCAGCTCTTTTGCAAGGCGCCGAGTCTTCTCGCGGATGAGGACAGTGTGGTTAGTTTCGCGATAGAAGATGAGAATAAGACTTGTGCATGCTCCTGCGACGATCAACAGGGTCCAAAAGACCTAGGAGGCATCAAAAAAAATTAGTTCAAGCGCTACACATGAGCCAGATTGAGAGGGGACTCATAGAACGTACCCATCTCCATCCTGGCCCCTGAGCGATGAAGCCTCCACAAATTGGACCCAGAACGGGTCCAAACAGAGGCCCTGCAGTGAAGATAGACATAGCCAGCCCACGCTGTTCCTTCTCGAATAGATCTGCTATCGTACCGCCCCCGATAGTCAAGCAAGCTGACCCACCCATGCCTGTGAGCAACCGAAAGACAATCAAAGACGAGATATTGGGCGCCAGTGCGCAGCCGATCTGCCACACCGTGAAATGTAGTGACGCGATATTCAAGATAATTCTTCGACCATATATCTCACTAAGTGGTGAGAGGAACAGCGGCCCAATCTATCGAAAGCTTAGTCAGAATCCAAGCGGACAAAGGCGTTGTCTTGAGCTGAAAAGATCGGGTGGCTTTACCGCGTAGCCAAGGACATATGCTGAGACAACAAAAGTGCTCAGCAATGTTGAATTGTTGTGAAATTCGACATCGGCGAAGCGAACGGCGGGCGCAAAAACAGAAGACGCAAATGGACTGTGAGTTTGAGAATTTGATCCGGGTTAATGCATGGTACGTCAAGCAGGACTGGGGTGCAGCAACCAACCTAATCAGTGTCATTGAGCTCACGAGGAAAAGGATGGTCCATTTGCGCATTGAGGTATAATTCCGTGGATTTTCTAGATCATCTTGCCCTTCCCATCCGACAATACCCTTGTCAAGGTCTTGCTCTGGAAGGACATCCCTCTTCAATACAAGCACTTTCTGACGAGCTCTCAATTGTTCTGAAGATTTCTTTTGCGACGACTGTTCATCTTGATGCTGCGGCGGCGGTTTGGACTGGCTAGGCTCTTGCGGAGGTATCTCTTCTGGCGGGTTAAATGGCATCTGAGCCTCGACGTGTCGGCTGTTTTGATCTCTGGTGCTAACTGGAGCCATTAACTTAACGCTTAAGGCCTCTTAGCAATACTAATAGACAAGAATACACTGGCCGTCGAACAAGGCTGCTTCAGCATATCAGAACAAATATTTTTACTCCCTTGGCTTGGGCCTTATAAAGCTCTAAAGGAGAGGCAACATCTCCACGAAACATGCTTTGGATATGTGTATCCCGATGAGTACATATGAGATCAGCCCCATATTTAACGCACCGATAGCGGATTACTTTTGTCGTGTACCTCGAGACGAAGCGCCTTCGGCCTTGTAAAGAAGCAGTTCTCCGTGATTTGGGTTAGTGCAAAAGGCTAAAATATGGAGACATCCGTACGCGAGACCAATCAGTCGTTTCAGCCCTGGAAGCAACCCGACATCAAGAAACCCATGAAGCGCTGTACAATACTCGATTGATGGACTGTCGGGTCTCACTGCAAGACGACCGCACTAACCTCGATCACGGTGCGGAATCATGTCGTGGGCCGACGCTTTCCCGGTACGGTTCGTATCTGTGACGATGCTTGCAGGTTGAATCTCTTGGGCATCCACGGTATGGGAGCGATTCGGCTCGAAGCTCCAGGGCCCCAGAATACAGAACAATGTCCGATATCAAAGTCCGTTAGAAAGGCGATGGAGATATCGGAGACAGGTAATGTGAGTGGCTTCTTCGTTCTCACTGTCCGTTTGTACAATCTCAGTTCCAAAGCCACTGCTGCAGAAGCTTTAAAAGAATGGCCGGACGCGCGAGAAAGAATGTCCTTGCTGCAAGTACCCGAGACTCGTGAAGACTAACCAATTCATTCATACTCTACTACTTCCAGCTGGCGTCCTTGGTTCCTGCTCATTCGACAAGATGACATCTCACGGACCGGATACCTGCTGCTACAAGGGATTCAAGCACGAAGGCGAAGCGACGGGTCAAATTAAACAATGGAATGACTTCGAGGTTTATGTCAAATATCCCGAAGATCGGTCTACGGAGAAAGCGATTCTTTTGTACGTTTGTCATGATTTTTCTCCAAGCATCCGCATATCCTTGTACTGATGTGTAGCTAAACCCTCCACACAGCCTGACTGATGTTGTTGGTCATCGATCCATCAACTCTCAGCTGATGGCAGACCAATTTAGCGTCAACGGGTACTTCGTTGTGATGCCCGATCTCTTCTATGGAGATTCAATCGATCTCAACAAAGTAGGCGAGCTCGATATCCCCAAGTGGTTCGGAGGCGGATACAACGCCAAAGGAATCGGGCACGACACGTCCACCGTTGACCCAATTGTCGAGACATGTTTGTCTGAGATGCGAAACAAGTACCATTGCAAAGTACGTGGAAATTTGTGGACTCCTCTCCTTTATCCGTCTCCGGTCTGCAGCAGGAAATCTCTGACTCAAAGGTGACAGAAAATCGGTGCTGTGGGATACTGTTTCGGAGCGAAATACGTCGTCCGCCATTTACGCCCAGATCAAGCAAAAATCGACGTAGGATACGGCGCACATCCAAGCCAGGTCGAAAAGGACGAGCTTCAAGGTATCAAGGGGCCGCTCGCCATCGCCGCGGCGGAGAACGATCACATCTTCCCGGCCGAGAAGCGGCACGAGAGTGAGGAGATCCTAAAATCCCTGGGTCTCCCTTACCAGATAAATCTGTACGGGGGCGTTGCGCACGGGTAAGTCTTTCTTTCCCTTGTAATATCAGTCCCAGGACAGGATTGTCTTCCCCCGGAGCTAAATGGGCCAGATAGCTGACAGTCCACTTTCTTTCCCCTAGCTTCGCCGTGCGTGGAGACTGGAAGGATCGCACACAGTTGTACGCCAAAGAGGCATCTTTCTCACAAGCTTTGCAGTGGTTTGCAGAGCATATGCAGAAATGAGAAAGGTCACTAGAAAGTCTTTCGAGAGACGTCCTTCTTTTACCTCTTTTTTTCTTTTTCTTTTTTCTTTATTACCACCGCCTCCTGAATTTAGCCCCACATATCGTAGTGGCTTCTTTCGAGGAGATGTATATTAGACCATCCATGACCCGTCGATGACTCTCAGCAGGTGGAACCTTCATATGAGACGCGCAAGATTGGAACAGAGGGATAGAAAATTTATCGAAGTCAAAATGCAGAGGAGACGGAGCGGTCGAGCCGCTAGTGGTTTGATGAGTAGAATAAGAGGATGGTGGTAAATTGCGCCACATATTTCCAAAGTTGCACCATATGGTCCCTGCGTGCCCCTATCAGCGGAGCATGGAATGACTGGTCTAGTAGGCATCCGCACGTGATCCTAATCCGTACTCCAGGGATGTCAGATGCGCCAAGACATTATCAACCCTGCCACGCAAGAGGATTTTGCATCGCGATTGTGAGAACGTCAGGCTCGTCTCTCTAAAAGATAGGCATTTCTCATTACGGTGCTGTTTGATTTCATTGACCATAGTGTAGCACAGAGATCTACATTTTGGCCACTTCTAGCTCTGCCGCATCTTCTCATCAGCACATCCTCATGATCACCAACTGCTGGACCGACGCGGTCCTAGCGCCCAGTTAACAGCGACATGATAGAATGAGAAGGACCTGCTCCTCGCCCCACAACCCAGAACCGCACAACGGCGGAGAAACCCAAACCACGCCGGTACGACCAAGCGTTATGCAAACGTAAGTAGGAAATGGTATCTCAATGGTCAAGGCATCTCAATCAACACAAATGAAAATGAGCTTCATCAATCTCATACAACCAACCCACATGAACATCGTACACTGCCTCGACTTCGATTTAGGCCCCAGACAATGGTGACGGGAGAAGAGGGGTGACTCCCTAGCAGAGCCGATATCGATCCTTTTGCCGTCTTCCAGCCTTGCTGACTTTCATATCTTGAGAGCAGCCTTTTCATCAATAATGGCAAACGGATTGGTCTTCTTTGCCACGGGCCGTTTAACGCGGAGGACGGCATCTTGGTCTGACATTCTCCTGCCTAGTGCGCGCTCAACCTTTGCGCCTAGGCTTAGTTTGCTGAGATCATCGGTCTTCTTCTGGGAGGGGACAAAGCGCTGCTGCTGAAGGCGTTTGTTTTCCAGCCTGTCGAGGCCTTGAGTGAGGTGGCGGATCTCTGCCAAGCCGGTTTCGGGGCTGACGGCGATATTTGCAGTGCCAGAGCCAGAAACTAGAGTTTGCGAGTTTGAGATGTTGCTGGTGGTGGTAGCAAAGGACGGAGAGGCCGAGTAGGTTGAGTAGCGTTTGGAAGTGCGCTTGGAGGTGAGCTGGTCGGGGTGTTAAATACGATAAACAATCCAAAGGTTGGAAAGACATGGACTTACACTGGGGGCCATAATAGGCCTTTGAGATTCAAGAGATCGGCGAGACATAGTTGCGGTAAGGAGCTGTTATGGTTGCAAGTCGTTGGGATTCAACCAGCACGGAGTGTCGAGGATGTCAATGTGTGGGAAGAAAAACTTGGTGGTATTCCAACCACAAAAGGGTGCTCTCTTTCCCGCTGGCCCAGACTTTTTGCGAAAGTGGGAGGGGGGCGGAGAGAAACGGCAAGCAATGATTCCAGAACAAAAAGGTCGGGGCAAGCAAGGGTTAATAAGTTTGGGTCTGAACCGATTGAGTCGAAAGCAGCGGTGACGGTGGAGTGGGAGGTGAACAAGCGTGGCCAAAAACCGCAATTCCGCTGGTGATCAAAGTCCACTCCGGACTAGATGTTTTGACGGCCAAATGCTGACGCCAGCGAATTGAGTTCAAATGTTTTCTGACTTAATAACAACCTGAGGGTATTGGTCCTGATTTGATATTCGAGGCTGTAAGAGTGTAGAGAGCCGCGATGAAGTTGGACAGAGGGAGAATCCTGACAGGTGTCGGGTACTGATAACACAAGGTGGTATGACTCAGGTCAGGTGGTCGGTGAACGGGACGCAGGATGAGGTATGGAGAAGTGGTCAGCGGTAATGATAGTGGAGAATCGGATAAGGCAACTTTTCCACTCGTGTGGGTTGGGTCGGATTGGACTGGATTGGACTGAAGGCTTTGGAGTGTCGAGGAAGGATGGAAGATGAAGCAGGGCAGAAGAGCCAGCCGCAGAGAGGAAGAGACAGAGATGCTGGACTTGTTGTGTGCGCGTATGTGAAAGAGCAGGTAAGTGAGAGTCTGGTGGTGGTGCAGGAGCAGACAGAGGGCCAAAAGACCACCAAGGCCGGGGGATCGGGCTCTTCTTTACCTTGTTGCCAGGAAGGTAGTTGTTAGGCCTGCCTGCCCAGGTTTAGAAACAAGCTTGTTTAACCCTTAGTGGGCATTGGGCTACCTACAAGTACTTGTACTTCCAGGGCCCCTCAGTAGCGCCGCTCAGAGGACATTGGTGGTTCCCTCTCTTTTCCTTTTGGAGGCGCAAGACTCCGGAATCTGTGCCCCTGTTCTGTCCCTAGGGCCATTGTCTCTTGGCCAGTCAAAGCCCGCTGTTGCTTTTGGTACCTGTTCCTCTTCGTATCCTCCGGAGTCGCCCCTTCCCTCTTTCTATGCCCCTGCATGACGCCCAGTCAAGCCACTGCTTCAGAATTGAACCCAGAACCCGGAACCTGGTCCACCACGTGGCGATTGACGGACCTGACCTGCATGGCAGCCAGTGACCAGTGGCCACCATCACCAACAACCCCGATACCACAGAATGGGGGACCCAGGGGAAAACAGGTAAATGTTCCATCTTCACAGTCCAGAACCTCAGCCACCTGCAGCCTTTCTATCCTCACACAAGTATCAAGTACAGAGTACTACGTGCCTCGTACACCTTGATCCCATTTAAACAGTCCTCTTCATTATCCGGCGCCAACTGGTTGCGCTCATTAACTTCCGCCTTCAAGCCGTTTGGGCAGATTGCGAAGGCCATCTGCGCGGTCATGTGCCCCTGACGAATATGGCTAACTGCGCACCCAAACCGAGATACGTGGCTAGAGTCCTACAAGTATTTGGCATTTGGCTTGTCCGGCACCATCACCTGTGATCACCAAGGATAATGCCTCCTCATAAGAAAAAGATGCCAAGAGAGAAACCAGAGAGCCCCAGCGCAGTCAGTGTTGGGCGTTTCCAAGGGAAAACCCGCAGCTCCATCGTATCCCTGTGCGATGCTCATCCCTGGGAATCGGATCTCGACTATGCACGCCAGTGTTTCACAACCTCTGGCCCAGAGTCATGTTGCCCAGGTCCAGGACCAGGAGCACGCAGGTCGCCCGCTGTCAGCTTGTCCCTTCAAGTCGCATGCAGCCAGAGACGGGGCTCCTTTCCGAGGATGGCCAGCGTCAAAGTCCGGAATCAATTCTTTACATCATGCCCTGTCAAAACTTAGCAGCCAATCTCGGCTCGCTGTCAAAGATCTGTCCTGACTTGGATTCTTGAATAACCAGCGCTGATTAACTTCATGAGCTGTGTTTGGTTGTTGCACCGTGACACCTTGCTGCAAGCTATGAGAAGATAAGCCACAGGTTTATCCCACTGGTATTTCCGTAGCACTTTCCTCACAAGGGGGCACGTGGACATTGACAACTGCGGACTCCAGCGCGAGCGAAGCATAAGGAACGAAATTGAACTCAGTCTGCGACAGGCCAAATTACTCCAACGGGTCGAGAATCCTACCCGTGGAACAAAGCGGCATCCGAGCGGGCTCATCACAGACCCAGATCATCATCCATATCGGCACACGAGTATGATATTATCTCATCGCCGTCGAACCTGAGTAAGTGGCTCCCTCGTCGCCCTGTCAGCATTATCGTCCATCATCCATCAATCATGCCAACCAAAGTAATGCCAGCCCTGTGTCCACCATTCATTAACACTTCCAGTCGCACCAAAATGCTTTGCCAGCCAAAATGCTAATCCACCAACAACGCCGAAACTTCCCACAATCTGTAAAGCAATCCATCCCCTCGTGCGCATGCTATCCCGCCATCTTAACAGTCCCAGAGGATCATGCATTTGATAGCTCGGCAAGACGTCCACTCCGTATGCCGTGCTGCCTTTGCCGCCCTTTCTTACTAGCGCCTGTGCGCTATCGCCCTGCAGTAGGGGCACGATCGTGCCATCGCGGACTTCCTCTCCCATTCTCTCCACAAGCCAGACCGCTCTCTCCCCCCGTGCAAGTCGCTCATAGCGCTCCCTCTCCCTCTGCAGACTCAACTGCAATTCGCTTGCCCACTTACTCAGCCGTATCTGCGCCAGTCTTTCCTCCCGTTGTGTGTGGTCGGCGACTTTGGCCAGTGCCCAAGAGTTCGATGTGTTGAGTGAGACCTCTGATCCAATAGGGATCAAAACACCCGAGTTGGAAGTGCTCAGTGGTGTCTGTAATGGAGAGGTGAGTGTCGAATTGCGCATTGAGGGATTATACGACTGTGACCGAAGAGAGGGTGATGGTACAGAGGTTAGTCTTGGATGTGTTGAGTGCCAAGCTACGAGTTTCCTCGCTGCGGTATGGCGCAGATAAGCGACCGTCTCAGGCTCGAATATTGATTCTACGAGCAGGCTGAGTTCAGAGGGAAGGAGCGGTTGAATGTATTCGGGCGACATGAGGAGGGAGGCATCCATCGTGTCGAGGTCGGGACCATTAGTTGAGGTCACCGTATAGGGAGCTGTTGCTGGTGCTGGCGCTGTGGGTTGGGTGGGCTCTAATGTCGATGGGACTAACGCCGCCGGCGAAGATAGGGATGTTGGGAGTCGAGGTAAGCTGGACACGCTAGGATCCAGACACTGTTTGATATATTGCTGATCTTCGATAGTGAGAAGATCCGACTTCGCAATAAGAGGAATGATGTTGCATAGTTCGGACAACTGGCGAATACAGTCGCAGTCGTCTTGTACGGTATCTAAATCACCAAGATCAATCACCACTCATCTCCGAAAGCACCATCTCTGAACCCAGCAAAGCACTGACTTACCCTTTGAGATCAAATACAATATCACGTCGACCTGACTGGCACCCCTCCCACTCAATAACCCCGAGAACTCGCTCGCGAGCTGATCAACACTCATCATGGCGTTCACCAGTTGTTGTTCTGCATAGTGAATAAGCATCTCCAACTTGACTGAATCAGCAGTGTCCACAAAGCAGATATTCCTCTCAAGCACAGAGTCACCCATAGACTTGCGCCGGCGCAGGATGCGAGACTCCTCAATTGTGGACCACCATTCGGGATACGGCTTTGTAGAGGCGTAGACTTCGTTGATTGGCTCCGAAATACTAGTAGAAGTTCGATAAGAAGTGTTGAGCGGATCGACATGGACAATATCTTCACAGAGTTGGACGATGGACTTTATTAGGGAGGTCTTTCCCACGCCTGTATTCCATGGCACAGTCAGTAACCTGGCGTCGCTGCACTTGTTCTATGTCTCTTCGTTGCTTAGAATGATAAGAACAAAACCTACCTTTCCGACCAGCAACCATAATCTTGAACCTCCCTAACCTCTTCCCTCTCTGCGTAAAAGGCCGTCTAGACGGCATCTTGATACTTGGCATGATAAGTTCAGGGTGGCTGTCCTGGACTCCTCCTCCTAGTGACGACGACATCTCCGGACCACCGACTCGCTCAGCCCCAGTCTCATTCTCGTCTTCGTCACCACTGGATAGTATCGCCTGACTGCTCGTCTCATCCGCATTTGTCAGCAGCTCATCGTCAGAATTCGCGGAGGACTTCGTCTGTAACGATCTTCGTGAGGCAAGAGATTTCGGACTGCCAGGTAGAGAAATGTCTCGTGAAGGTAACGGCGAGGGGCTGACGACTCTCTCGAGGACAGGCTGAGGGGAACTGGCATTGGTGTCGGCGTTCGCGCTGGGCGAGCCCCGTCGGAAGCGTTCACAGTTCGTCCCGGGCTTGATGGTCGAACGACGTCGGCTCCCGCTTCTTCCTTGTACTGGGGCTTCAGCTTGTCGGGGTGTGATGTGCTTGGTTGATGACCGGTCGCGGTCGGCTTCTTCAATGGTATCCTGCAGACTGCTCAAGGGCGACACAGACAGCGGCGCTCCAGCACCCTTGTCGGACTGGTGCGGCTTGACGGAGGCATCAGGATCCCGAGATAGGAAGAAAGTAGTGGCAGGATTGCTATGGCGTTCACGGTCACCAACTAACGAAGGAGAATGCGAGTCGGCATTGGACGGCTTGCGAGGACGTGGTGAGTCTGCTGTACTGTTATCAAGGCCGATTCCTGGTCTCATTGTGCAGTCATGAAGGGAATTGGCAAGAGCAGGCGATATTATAGTGGACAAGGAGGGGGGGTTAAAGAGTTTTTGATGTTTTCTAGACTGACCGACAGGACTGGCAGCTGACAGCGAAGCAAGATACAAGTCAAACAGGTCACCGATGTCGCGGCCTGAAGTTACTCCTCAGCCTATCCTGCCTATCCTAGATTACCCCACGGCAAGCCAGGCAATACTACCAAACAACACGCGGGGCAGAGTCTCTTATCGCTGCCTTAATGCCTCAGCTGATTGTACTTGTTCCTCCCCCTTCACCCTTGAAGACATTGAATGGCACTCTTTGAGTGATTCATCAGCATTGACCCTGTTCTCGATATTACAAAGTATTGCAACTTTTGAGCCAACCCACAATCACCATTAGGTAGGATATTTCTCATTCACAATGAGGACTACTGTACAATTCCATGCCCACGCCGGCGCCATCCTATCTCTAGGGAATCTTGGGGTCCCGGATAAAATGTTTCCCCTTCGTACACAGACAAATACATGACCTCGCTCGAAAAGACGCGCTTGCCCTCTGACCATGCATGGCCCTAAGCAAGGCCAACCTGAAGCTGTTGCTGCCTTGCTCGCTAGAGTTGTGAAAGGTGAGGGGAATCCCGCTTTCTGTTTCGTCCTGACCAATTCTGAGGCTGGCTATACGAACAACACTGCTGGATCGTGAAAATATGTGTAATGTAATGGAAAGTACTTTTTCCAAATACGCCGTTGCCAGGAAAATCGTTGAAAATCAATCCCATCACTTTTTCATCGCTCCGCTTGAACCCTGGAGAATGCAAGAAGCAAGTGACGAAAGATTCTTTCAGTGACCGATGCCGTGTTTCAGCATCGGGGCCCTGAGGAAACTTTAGGCAGTCTGGCCTTGACCACGTCCTTTGGGAGTGACAGTGCCAGTACCAGGCTTTCCACCTCGTTGAAATCCACCACCACGTCCGGCGTCCTTGGGAAAGTTGGTCTGGCTTCCGGATCGACCGCCCTGCATGCCACCCCGGCCACGGTTGGGAGGTCCTCCACCGCGGTTGAAGTTGGCATTGCTGCCGCCATATGCATTGGGACGGGGACGACGCTCTTCGACATATATCTGTTCAGTACCGATAGTGTGAGGATTGGCAGCGACGGCAGCAGCGTAACCGGCAGGATCAGCAAACTCGACAAAGGCACAGTTCTATATTCATTAGTGAAGCCCAAGAAATCAACAATGCTTGGTGACCTACCCTAGGTCGTGACACGTCGAAATATTTGAGATCGCCATACTTCTCGAGAACGTCTCTGAGGATCCTAGCATCAACTTTGTCGTTCACGTTCTTAATGTACGCCATTGTGATCCCCTCCGAGACAACTCTGTTCGGTGGCCGACTACTCTTCTTGCTGTGATCTGCAGTCTGCCAGCCATTGCTCTGTGAGGTCGGGGTGCTGGAAGTGGTGTTCGCGGTTCCTGGCACAGGTTCTGCCGGGGGCTTGGGAGCTTGTGCAGGTTGTGAAGGTCGGGGAGCTTTTGGTTGTGGCGGAGGAGTCAAAGGCAGGGCGGGAACAGCTGGCTTCTGCACACCACCTCCCAACATGCTGGCCCAGGTCTTCTTCGCAGGGGGTGCTTCAGGAGTTGGAGCGGGTGCAGCAGCCTCGGGGACGGGTTCAGCAGCAGCAACGGCTTCGGGTTCAGAAGGCTGCTCGGTTGCGACAGGTTCAGTGATTTCTTGGGTGACAGCGCCCTCTGTCGCAGATGAGAGCTCTGGAACTTCGGCAGCTTCTTCAGCGGGAGCCGGAACAACATCGCCATTGACCTCGGCTGGTTCTTCTTCTTGTGCTGCTTCCACCTTTTCTTCCTCAAGTTTCTCGTCGACCTTCTCAACAGCGTCCTCAGTGGCAACGACGTCCTCATGATGAGACTGAGAATCTGTCACACCTCCGGCAGGGGTGGGTGGCTCTTCCGCAGGGACTTCTGCCTGAGGTTGTTCATCTTCAACAATCTCATCCTCATCATCACTGAGGTAGCGGAAGATATCGTTTAGGACGAAATAGCCGTTGGGTTGTTCAGCGAGGACGAAAGTCTGTACAAACTTGTGATGCGGCTCTGATTTGTTGGACATCTCGCCAATGACCTGGACCACAATGTTGTTGTACGAGGCCTGAGAGTCGACATTGAGGACGCGCACTTTGCAGTCTTGGAGATCAAGGGCTTTAATCTTCTCGCTGATTGCCTGCGTTTTCCCTTTTGTCAGCCATCTCGATAGCCTTCAGGCGACAAGGTGACAACATACCTTTGTCCCGACAGCAGGAACAACTTTCTCAGCCTCGACACCCGTGACTAGCTGTGACTTCTTGGAGTAGAACAGGTGGATCTTTTCTGGGCTCTTGGACAGAGTTGTATAATATTGCTCCACAAAGTACCAGCCAATCTCTTGCGGGTCTGCCTTCTGCTGAGTGGTGGTGGAGGTGGTAGTACTTTGAGACGCGGAGGGAGCGTGAGTTGGCGCAGAGGGAGTGGAGGCGGCAAGTTCAGCAGGCTGGCCATATTGGTTTGCCCCGTACAAGCCGTTAACAGGTGCGGTTTCGGTCGCCATGGTAAGATATCAGCGTGAGAGCAGCCTAACGCGGTTCAACGTCGTCTTTTAAACTGAATGCGAGTCGCGTCGATAATCGAAGTAACCGGCTAGAAGACTCTGGATTTGATCGCGCGATGGGCAATAAGAAGATTCAACCAGCAGCGCGGTGAATCAAAGGTGACAGATCTCGCAGACTCTTAGTTGATAATCTAGCACGCAGGCAAACAGACGAGTGATTCCTCCAAGGGGTGGAAAAGCGGAGAATGAAGCACAAGAGACGCGCAGCAGGAAGAGGATGTTGGAAAATGAAATTATGAAAGGCTAGGGTATGTGATGGTCGATTGTGGGATGTTTGGTGGATGAATCAGAGAGGACAATTGCTGGTGCTGGTGCAGAAATCGCCCTTCCAAGGGTAGTATGAAAAATATAAAAAGCGGAGGAGGCAAGTTGGAGGCACTTGCAGCCTTGGCGGATTGCGATCGCTTCTTACCCTCTCCACCAAACTTGTGCCGCTTTGGCCGCTTTAATTGTGAATGCGGGCAAACATGCTTTCGCCGTCGATTGAATCTTGCTCTACTTTTGATGATTGGTTAGCAAACTGAAGTGCGTTTGCTGCGTCCTGACATGCATTATACAATACCAGCAAACTAGGTATCTCACGCTTCACAGCCTCTGTGTTTCAGCCTCCCTTTTGCTTTGTGGTTCGGAGTGACGCTCACCTAAGAGACATCCGACTGTCTGCCTCTCCAGGTGCATCTTTGTTCAGATTTCGACTCAATCCAGACCGTCCACGGCAGACTTCTGGCATGTCTCCAAGAAGGAACGAGTATTCAGGTATGTGTTCTAGCGATATAAATAACCTGCGACTACGGCAGCAAAGAGGTTAGCGAGCCCATACCACCTCTACCGCATACATCGGTAAGAGCAATGGTTTGGCTTGAATGTTTGGACCAGCATGTCTCCTTGTGTTCGCAGGTGATAGAAACTTTTCTATCTATTACTGGTACAACAGAGAAAAAAACAAATGACTGGGACCGCAGCACCGCTATCTTTATGTTCGAATGGAATATTGACCTTGGTGACCGGTTAATGGATGATGGTGTTAGGAGGAGCGCAGCTGGAAGAAGGATTCCTTTTTCCAACGAGCACCAACTCCATATGAATTCAGCAGCTTCTTTCCGACCCAGCCTTGCAGGGAACGACGCTAGCCATCCTTCAAACACAGCGCTTCGGCTCATTAAAGAGTTGCAGCTTCGCTACGAGTACTTTGTACAGGGATCTGAGTACAGTGTCGATTTTTCCAACCTCAACTGTCCAGAATGAACGGCGTTTCGAATACCTCATGCTCCTCTATGACTACCAGTTGGCGCCGAATGCGCAAAAGGCTCGGAATCTTTTGTCAATGTGTCCCATCACATTCTAGGTTTGCGAGCAGCCATTTGTGATGCCGCGTCCTGTCCTTGCCGAACTGGACATCGCATACAGACACACCCTGTCAATGCCGTAGGCCGCGATCTCTATGCTGATAACCGCATCTTCCTGGAAGCAATTCAAAGCGTCTTCTGGGACAAAGCAGCGGCTCTTGCCCAAAGTCCGGCCGACCATGCATACGAATCTTTCAGATACAGTAGCTTTTGGGTCTGCCTTCCACTTGTGCCTGTCAAGCTGATGAGCACAGAATTTCTGAAAGACAGGGAAGAACTATTCTCGATCTTTAACCGCCCAGACTTTGAGCAACTACGGCCCAGTGCACCGCCCGAGCTGCGTCAGATGTTGGGCGACGTGAGAACGATTATCTGACGCCTGGCCCATGGATTGGGGAAGATAAATGCTCCATCGCCGATATCCATGCAAGTTGGATGATCAAAATGGTGCTGCAGACAATGGACGTGCAGAGTGAACCAACCTACTCGGAGAAAGACATTCTGAAGGTTCATGCCCGGATCAATAGACTTCCCCTTCACACCGCTGAAAAAAGATGCCGAAAAGATCAGTGCAGGAGATACGAAGCAAAAGATCTCAAGCTGGGACTATGCAGCGAAAAACATCGGGGTTGAGCATTCGGATCCCACAGCCTGCAAACAGGAACGCATGTCTCCGTTAGTACAACCGACGAGTAAGTCACCCGTTCAGCTGCCTAAAATTCACAGGGTTGACCGCCCTGCAGTGCCAAACCCGGCAGACCACAAGGGGGTAAACTCGTAGGCCTCAGCAGACGAGAGATCGTCATCGAGCTGGGGAATGGCCTTTGCATGTATTTCCCTCGGATTGGCTTTGTGTTGAGGAGGATATGAAGAGAGATTCAAGCTGCAGTACATGCATGAGAGGCTCATGGCAGAGCGTACTGTGCTGTGGCTTTCTGCCATTTCTGGGTCTGGACGGAGTTTCTCTGAAGTCAGTTCTTGGACCAACATCAGAGTGATGCACCCTGCCCGCCAGTATTTCTAGATTCTTTCTGGCTTCGGACTACTCGTGCAATATGCTTGTTGAGAAGTTCAGTAAAATCCAGGACTCCGTGGAACGGCAAGGTTGGGCGATGGTGGTGATAGATCGACCGCCAGAGCTTTGTCCTGAATGTCGTTGACTGGGTTGGCATCTCGTTCCTCCTTGGCCTGGCGTTCCTTTACTTCGCGGCTCTTTTTCTTGCTGCTTTGCCATACTCTATCCTCCCTTTGCAATTCCTCCAACACTTCTTCCCATTCCCGCTCTTGTTTTTCATCTCCAGTGCCCAGGATCTTCTCTACATCCACTTCTTCGCCGTTCTGGAGCCTTGTAACAACCTCTCTCAGCTTTTCTATCTTGATATCTGCTCTGCGAGAGAAAGACATGAATTCGTTCTTGACGCCCATGATTCGAATGGCTTGAGAGCCGATCAGAATATAGATCCAAATGAAGTATGTTGCCGGGTTCGTGGGTTTCGTTTGCACAGTTCTCTCGAGACTCAGGGGCCTGTTCCGAAATGCTTTGGGAATGATCGAGTCCCATATAGAAGTTTGAGCTATGCGAGGGAGACTGCGTTGTTGCGAGGGTGCATGTCGGGATTGGTGCAGCCAGCGTAGCCGGGACTGACACGGGCTAAGGACATTCGTTCTGAGCAGACGTGTCTGGGCTATGCCGCAGGATAGTAGGGGTTTCATGCCGCTCATTGATGATCAAGAAACAACGGTATGCATGGTGTCGAGGCGTGGATTGTCTTGAGGTCCCATGCTTTGCCAATCGCTGAACTTTCATGTGCTCGTGGAATCCCGCTGCGCCAAGCTGGTGGCACAAACTCGGAATTGCAAGAACTTAACGCCGGGTCTAAGCCGCAAGTCCCGTGTTTATTTCATGACCGAATACGTCCATCAGCTACACGCTTCCGCCATCAATGGTATACATCAGACATAATCACGTCCATATAATGGCCGTACCGGTAGAATAGTGCAGTATGCACCTCCACATCATCATACCTTTACAATGACGGCTTTTCAGGATGTCGTTGCCTCTGCGCCCATCGATGTGGTTCGGGCTCACCTCAACCTAGCGGCGCCAACAACACGAACTCTGAGATTTTTGCGAGCTATTCTTGGCCTGGGTTCCTTCGACGAGTGTGAATCTAAGCTCACCCGGTCTTCGGCTAATAAGACCGCACAAATGAAAGGTTCTAGCATAAGTCGACCCCCAATCAGGCCCGCGACCAAAAACAGGCAAAAGCCAGGTGCCGCAGTACAAATTCATGGAAGTAATGACGACCAGTTACCACGCCTATCGCAGGCCGAGCGGCGAAAGATTGCCACCGAAACATTCAACTCTACCTTGAAGTGCCTTGGAGAGGCTGCCAAAGCTCTAAGAGATACTCCAACAACAAGCACGATACCGTCCTTTGCGCCTTCTGACGGCCCACTCCAAGCACGGTCACCGAACAGAGAACGAAAAATACCTCCCACCAACTCCAAGAAAAGCGTCCACTCCAATACGCCGCTGGATTGGGGTCTGGTAGCAGATATTTCTCACTCTTCATTGCAGTTTTTGCGGAAGTGTAATTCCAATGATGTGACATCCTGCGCCAACAATGATTTGGGCCTGGAGAATGCTGCACTGATTTTGCTAGACAGAAGCATCTCCCTGAATCTCTCAGCCCAAGCACAACGTCAACTTTGCGACATCCACGAAAGTTACTGGGCAGACCAAGTCAAAAAGAGTCCTGCTTCACGCGCAAGCATGGCAAGGCTCCTGCTAGGTCGGCCAGATGCAGCAGATGGAAGCCAAAGGTTCAGATTCACAGCATCATTGCAAAGCCAAGCTCTCCGTCTTGCTCTCCTGATTGGGGCAAAATGTATCAACTCGGAGCTCCTGATATCGCTTCAGCAGGAGACCGTTGGAAGTCCAGCTTGGGTTACGCTAAGGGGACTTGAAAAACAACACCTGAGATCCGACCAGTCTGGCCAGCAGCTTCGCACTATATCACTTGCATTGTCTAAGTTGTATGCGCTTTCCACAAGCTCAAAAGCAGAGAGTCCATCACCACAGGATCTTTTCAAACTCTTTTGCTTGTCGTTACGCATCAAGTTCGAATCTTGGGTCCAATCTGGCCACCGGGTGGAGCCGGCAACAGAAGTGTGGCGACCGCTGCATAAAGCGATCAAGCAGCTAATTGCGACTTCGAATGATGTTAAGGCGTCAACCACTTGCATCCTTCAAGCACTTGTTTCATTTCAGAAACTTATGCACGCAGTAAAATGCGAATTTCTCGTTCCCTCAGAGTTGATTGAGACTTTGTTACACATCATCCGGGATCCAGATGAGTATCCTTCGCTTATTGCTCTGGTGGAAGAGCGGTTTCAAAAAATCAAGGATGTTACGCATCTGATACTGCGGTGCCAAATCGCCGTAGCACGGTTGAGATCCTCAAATAGATCGCCAAAGACGTTGGAGTCGTTGAAAGGCGTGGAAAATGCTCTCGGGGAGGCAAGAGAACTCTCTGCAGGAGAGCTTGACAGGTTCCTACTGCACCTCGCCCAATTACGCAAGGCAGCTGCCGAGCTGATCTTGCTTGCCAAAGCACGACCTATTAGCGAAGACAGCGTTTCTCTAGACTTTCAAACGGCTCTTATCCGCTTGACCTATTCTTCCTTCAACTTTCTACGTCGCCACACTCGCTCGATTCTCATACCTACTTCAGGAAATTCGGGTACCGAGAGCCACAAGGCCTTCCTAATTACGCTCATTAAGACGATTGACGCCGTCTTATGCACCGAACACTGTGCTATCACGCGAAATGCAGACCTCGTGGCGACGGCGTTACAGACCCTAAAAGATTGCTCTGCAGAAGTCCAGTTTCTCCGAGCCGAGTGCGCTGTTTCAATTTCTCAGGGCCTAATGGAGACGCCATTAAATCAGCTTGGAGTACGGATATCCCAGTTGCTCTGGTCACGGTACTTGGAAGCCGTTGAAGAGAACAAATCCCCCTTGGAGCAGGCCAACATTCTAGACTTGTCGCTCACAGGTCTGTTAGACTTGCCACTAAGCAATCAAAAGGCGGCGCATATTGCACTCAAGTATGAAAAACTCGCAGCCTGTTACCTAGAAGTGCATGACTTTCAAATGGCCCGGACCGCCTTGCGAAACGCTATTGAAGCCAACATAAGGGAAGGCATCCTCGGTGATGTTACACAGTCGCTTCTATCTGCTTCATCTCATTTTGCATGGTCAAAATCGGAGCCGAATTGCAAGGCTTTTGGGAGAGTCCTTGTTACATACACTAAAATGGTCCTTGATCATGCCTCGATGGTGGAAAACGACGATAGCTTCTATGACGATCCATCACTGTCAGCCTTTCATCGTGCAGCGCTGCTCGAGAAACAGATAATAGCCATATTTGAACTAGGCTTAGATGACCACCGACTTCGTCTATGTGCAACAATGGTAAGGATTTTTCTCCAACTCCTGGAGCAGCCGCAATACCAAGTGTATATCCTGAAGTTCATCAATCAGCTATTGCAGTTGGCCTTGAAGAAGAGGATGCCAGCTTCGACCTTTGTCATTGACGACTCTTTCATCCAACTCCTACTCACGACTGGCCTTGCGGAAAAGGAATGTGTCTTCCTGCGGAAATATGAGCCAGAACTTCGTTCGCTTCTCTGCCTCCAATATGGGCTTTTTACTGGACTGCTTACCGACCAAGATTTGTCGCATGTGGTAGGACAGCTGTGTGAAATCATTCGGACCTGCAGGACCGAGGAAGAGACACGTGTGATCTTTATTGACGTAGGAGCCCATATCGCTCCACTTCTGCTCTCGGTTGAATATGCGGCAATTCTGGGAAACCACGAAACTGGTCTGGTCGCACTCGAAGCTTTGCAACATTTAGTGGAACTGGGAGTTCACGTTCAAGAGCTGTCGCAAAAGAGGATTCTCCTACGCAAAGGCCAATTTCACGACTTATTGAAGGATCTTCAGTCTGCCCAGAAGGCTTTCGTCATGGCCGAAAAGGCAAATGAAGGCGTGGGTGATCCACTGTTCGAAGCAGAATTTGCACTCGCCTACTCGGAACACCATCTGCATGCAAATAATCTTGATGAGGGCACCAAGTGGCTAGAACATGCCCGAAATGCATGGCAGGCCTGGAACAGGGCAGAAAAAGGATCGTCGATCAAGGCCAAGTTGAAAGAACAGAGCATTATGTGCAGAGCCGCTCATTTAGCCTCCCGGCTGGCTTATGAGCGAAGTCAGCTTCTGAACGCCATCGTTCTTGCACGGCAGTCCGCCAAAATCTCTGCCTCTATTTGGTGTTCAGTCGACCGGGTCTGTACTTCCGCAACTCCCTCGCAGCTGGATTGTTCACTCGATGCAGAACTGCACAGTCTGTCCATCAACTTTTCCAAGCTTGATATGGACTCCGCTCCGTTGACACGAGTGACGCCGAGCACAGTCATGCTTGGGCCTGAGATCTCGTTGTGTTGCGCAGTGTTCAGCCATATGGCATTTCTGAACGCTCATTGCGGCATGTATCAAGATGCCACTATGTTTTATGAGCAGGTTCTGAAAATTGCCAAGAAGTCCAAGCACCTGATTCATGCTGCGATTGCATTGAGCGACCTCAGTCTTCTGCACGCCCGAGCTGGCCAACTCGATAAGGCTAAAACTAAACTTCAAGAGC
This sequence comes from Cladophialophora bantiana CBS 173.52, assembly GCF_000835475.1. NCBI lineage: Eukaryota > Fungi > Ascomycota > Eurotiomycetes > Chaetothyriales > Herpotrichiellaceae > Cladophialophora > Cladophialophora bantiana. The sequence continues at coordinate 426,778 of NW_015971576.1, read as the reverse complement.
TGTCGCATATCGCCCAGGACCGCAATGCAAATTGGATACGGCTTCTCGTATCCCTCAATCAAGCCGAGACGTATCTAATTCTCGGGGACGATTCAGCCGCTTCTCGGTGCTTGAGTGAGGCCAAGCAGCTGCAGGTTGAGATAGATTTACAGTCTATCAAACAGGGCGTGAGCGATATCCAGAAAGCTAAAACCACCAACGCTTCAAGAAAGCCTTCAGCAAGAAAACGCGCCGTCAAGGGTCAGAAAGGGAATAGCCTAGTCAACTGTCCCTCAACGGAGGCTTCGTCCATCTCGATGCCTTCCCTGGAGCTGAACGGAATCAAGGCGAGAGTTTCAATTCTGGAAAATAGACTTCGGACGTTCCATGGTTGCGCAGATGCAAACGATTCCTCAGATGCTTGCTTACCATGCGACGGAGATGACGATGGCCGCAAGTCAGTATCAATAGCACTCAATTTGGTCCACTCTGCGCTCGAGATTTTCTCGGACGATACCGTACATAATGTGCTCGCAGAAACAGCCGTCGCCCTTCCGGTAAGATACCGATCAGCGAGGAAAAGCGGCAGGGTTTCATTTGTACAAGCTGCAGGCCCTCGAATCACAAATGAAAAGAACCGAGACTCAAAGAAGAGGACGAGGCAAAAGCAAGCGGAAGAGATAGACAAGGACGGGACGGCATTGCTGCTTCAAGCCTACGACATCCTTCGTGAGGTGAGCAACAAAGAGCAAAACCAAGTTCCTTCCGACATTGTTCACACGTGCCATAAACTCTTGGGCCAGATCAGTCTGCTCTCATCGGCCTTGAACCAACCATTGGTCAGCTGTTCCTCGAACATCGTGTTGGACATAACGAGCCCACTTGATCTCGCCCTTACGCGCGAACGTTTCGTGACTTTGGGCGAGCTCAGTGCGGCCAAGAGGACTAGCATGGATGAGTGGCCAAGTACACAGAGTGTCGATGAGAATGGCATATGTCTAAGCTCAGATATGCTGTTGAATCACTACACGAGCCTTCTTCCTGCTTCCTGGTCTGTCGTATACCTTGGACTGAACGAAGATGGAAATGAGCTTTTTGTGGCCCAATTGTCGCATCAGAGGTCGCCATTTGTAGTCAGAATCCCTCTAACACGGCCAGATCCATCAGAAGGAGACAACGAGGAACTTGATCTGAAAAGTGCAAAAGCAGAGATGCAGGAGATCATCATGAGAGCCAATTCCACTGCTCACGATGCTAGGGGTTCTTCAGTCGATAAGTCTGTCAGAAAGGCATGGTACACCGAACGTCAAGACTTAGATCGTCGACTGGGTGTACTGCTGGAGTATATCGAGAATATCTGGTTTGGTGGCTTTCGGGGACTCCTCTCCGCTTCCGGCGCGGACCAGAGCGGACTCACGAAGTTCGGACAATGTCTATCCTCGACACTGAAAAGGCACCTCCCCTCGAGGCAGAAAACGTCAAAGCAATACGACCATGGGATTGAACTCCATGATCATGTGCTGGAGCTTTTTGTGGCGCTCGGCCATCCTCGGGAAGTTGAGTTGGAGGATGCGGTCACGGACCTTTTATATTTTGTTATTGATATCCTACAATTTAATGGTGAGCGCAACGCATATGACGAGATCGATTTTGACGCCATGTTAGTTGAGGTATTAGATGCGCTGCATTCTTACCACGATCAAAGATCAACCTCACAGGAGAAGCAGGGCCATGTGCTTCTGGTCTTGGATAAAGAGTTGCAGGTGTTTCCCTGGGAGTCGTTGTCCTGCTTGAAGGGCCAAGCCGTTTCTAGGATGCCTTCCATCGCATCAATTTGGGAAAGGTTGAAAGCCATTGGAGATCAGTCGCATGATCTCGAAGGTTATATGATCCCGAGAACCGATGGTGCATACATCCTCAACCCGTCTTCTGATTTGAAGGCAACGCAAGAGACCTTCGGTCAGATCTTCCAAGATCAGCTGCCTGGATACCGGGCCGTTGTTAATCGGCAACCTGAAGGAAACGAGTTTGAGACGGCTTTGAGAGGCAGTTCACTCATGCTCTACTTTGGCCATGGCGGCGGTGGGCAATACATCAGGCCTCGCACCATCCGTAAGATGGATAAGTGCGCGGTGGCATTGCTGATGGGTTGCAGTAGTGCCAAATTGACGGAATGTGGAGTATATGAGTCGCATGGATTGCCGTTGAGCTATCTCAGTGGAGGTAGCCCTGCCGTGGTGGGAACATTGTGGGACGTCACGGATCGGGATATTGACCGTTTCGCAATGGAGCTGATGGCGCAATGGGGATTAATTGACGTTGGTTCGGGTTCAGGAGCACAGACAATCAACAAGTCTGGAAACGCAAAGACCAGCAAAGAGGATGGAACAAGGCGCCAGGCATGTGACAACCCGAAGCTTGGACCGGTGTCTTTGGATGAGGCTGTGGCACAAGCTCGCGATGCCTGTTTGTTGAAGTATCTCAACGGGGCCGCACCTGTGATGTATGGGATCCCCGTGTTTTTGGAACAGAAGAGGACGTGTTAGTATTAGTTCAAAACACACAAAGATGAAAGTTCTGTATGGAGTTTCACAGCCATGTTGTTGGCATCCGCCTCCCGACATTGTGGGAATGAGGCTGACCCATGCCCAGCCAAGAGAAAGGCACAAGGCTGACTTGGCCGACACAACCTCGAACTGTGCCGCAGCCACTAAACCAGTATAGGACTAGCGACCCTCCGCTGGCGCTAGAGAGCTCCCCCGTCCTCACTGCCCACTCGCCGGGCCGCCCAGGCTCATCCGTCATCTGCGTAACAAAAGGCAGCAGTCAATCCACAGCTTCAATTGCTCCCTCTTCATCACCTCCCGCTCTTTTCCTTCATCTTTTCTTTGTCGCATCATCGTCTGCAAACATTCTTCTATTCTTTACCACGTCGTCTCCCCTCTCTGCCTGATGCAGCTTGACTCTCACCGTCGTCAATTGAGCGTCACCATGCCCTGCCCGTGGTATCCTCATCGCTGCTCCTCTCGAGCAGCCTCTCGAGCAGCTGACACCCCCACTGTCGACAATGCTCTTCCCTCTCCCACCTCTACACCCGAAGTCGAGGATTGGAAGAAGATCCGCAGATTCAATCTCCGCATGATGAGAAAGCAGATCCGCTGCGTCATTCTCCTCATGGCCCTCATGGAAGCCCTCCGGGTTGGGCCATTGCAGATTGTGTATGCTGGCAAGCATGAATATCCAGCTCCCGGGAAAGAGGACTATGGTGTATGCCTTTGCTTCTATAACCACTCGGGTGTGGTGGTGGGTGCTGACTTTGACTTTTGATTTAGATTGCCTACACCGTCGGATACATCATCAGCTGGTTGTACGTCTGTGTATTCATGATAATTTGGATGCCGCTTTTCGATGTAAGTCCATGTACCCTGCAAATCTCGGTGCTTGACGCACAGCTCAAACGCCTAACTAACGCGTGGGGGCTTACAGTGGTGGGTTCCAAAAACCCTTCCGGAGTCCGACGATCCGTCCAAACCTTCTATCGCGATGAAAATTGTCTGTCTGCTTAAGAAACTTAACATGATCCTTCTTCCCATTTCCATCGGCGTTTCTCTTCTCACGTATGTCTACTACGTGATCCACACCTTCATCCACGTCGACTCTCGCACCCGCGGTTCCACCAAGCTCCCGAAGAACACACGCAAAAACTGGCTCGTCCGTGCTTTCATGCTTCTTGGTATCGCTATTACCACGAGCTTGGGCTATGGTGCCCTTCAAACACTCGAGAAATTGGATCTCGCACGGGTGAAAAATATTGAGTATGCTTTGATTGTGGTGCCCGTGCAGATTAACTTTGGTGTTCTTTTGGGTACGCTCATGCAGTTCCGGATGGAAAAGAGACTTGCCCGCAAGGAGGCGATGAGGTTGCTGGCTGCTAAAGCCGAGGACGGCGTTGTCGAGGAAAAGGCAGCGCTCCTTGAGGTCTAGATGGCCCTGCGAGCTACTGGACCAGCACTGTAGCCTTTTGTTCAGTTACGCCTGCCAACATTACTCAGCTGGCGGACAAAACGCTATGAGCAACTATGATTCAACCACTTGGGCGTTGTAGCTAGGCATTGGAGAGAAGAAAAGGTTCAGACGACATCCTTGGTGAAGGGAAGTGAGTGGCTCACGGATTGGCACAACACCCGAAAAGGTGAAGATGCGACTTTCAACGCTTTACAATGGCGATCGTGTAACTGGGAAGGACTAAAGGAAAGCGAAACATGGAAAAGGAGAAGAGACAACTACAAACATCGGAAGAAAGTGAGAAGCTAGGGCCTGTTGGCTTAAATTGGCTTCGGGGAATGGGAGTCGGAGTGAATTATACGTTTCAACACATTGATCAATTGCAACGGGTCAATTTCTTGTTCAATTCTTAGCTGCCTCGAGCCGGTTCTTGAGGCAATGCTTCAAGCATCGCCACATGGCAAAGCATTGTGATTCCCGCTCTTCGTCGGTGTCTTTAGAAGAAACACATCAATAACGAAGTATTGTTTCTGTTCCTACCATATCCTAGAAGACCGCGAGTCTCGCCGGCTTAACAACATCTTGTTGAACAGATGTCGAGGCCATAGAATCATCGAGCTAACGTTCACTGACAAAACTTCCTTTCGCCTATACACAGGACGAAGGGAAAGCGCTGTATCTCGCCTTGCAACTCCCCCGGCCTCCCAGCCTCACCAAACTCGCCCTCGAACTTTTCTACGGATTTGTCCATGGTCCAGGCCGTTTCTACCCGAACATTCACGAATCCAACCTCATTCATCAAGGCTTCCATCGTGTCGCGATGGATGCCATGTCTTTCGACGCCGCCCATCCTCGACTTGGCGTGGAACCTCTTCGACTCCGGCCCCGTGTTCTCGAAATCAGTCAGAGCCACGCTGCCCCCTTCCTTCAAGCAGCCGAGCATGGTCGTCAACACCGTTTTCAGGTCGGGGATGTGATGTAAGACCAGGTGCGAAGTGATCAGGTCAAACTTGAGCCTCTTTCCATCGGGTTCCTTTTCATCTGCGGGAGGTAGTTGTCTGTCCTCCGGGTCCTCCAGCAGGACAGCGACGGGGACAATGTTCTGAGGCGTCCCCGGTCCCTTCACCTTGGTCTTTAGGACATCAATCATTCCCTCTGCGGCATCTACAGCGACCAGGCGTTTGACATACGGCGCCAGAATGAGGGAGAGCAGCCCCGTGCCGCAGCCTATCTCCAGTACAGTCAATCCGTCAGGCCCGGGTGGATTTCTCAATGCCGGAAACCGGGGGATTATGGCCTCCGCGGCATGTTTGCTAGCCTTGTGGACGAAGGGATTGCGGTCCCAAGACGCTGCTTCGGCGTTGAAGCGTTCATTGCCTGACCCGGCATGGAGGGATGAGACGGCGCTAGCCATGGATGGATGGATGGGCGATAATAGGAGGGACACGACAGACGGATGGATACGTATCCTCAATGGTTTGTCTGTACTTCAACGTCTTGTACCCTTCGCTATCGATGACGACGTTATCAGGTTCCGGAACTGCGTCTCTCTGGCTTATTCCAACAAACCATGAAGAACTGGTACGTACCACCTCCACTCAACCCCAATACCAACAACTACCCTCTGCGGAGAAGGAAGAAAGCGCGTCCGAAGTCGGGGATCTCCAGAACCGCCATCAAAGTTTGACCTCGGTTCTTGCAACAGAAAGCCATATTACCATCAATACGGGCGTCCAGAAGGGGCTGTCAGTCACAGGCAGTTCAATATAGTGCATATCGAGTGACCCCCAGGAGGGAGGACCCAGGGGTTCAGGACGAACAAGTTGCTGCAGTCGTTATTTATTATATGCATGCTACTAAACTGCCTTTCCGTCCGACTCGTTGCCGTGATAGGTCTGGGCCATCATGGGATTTCCCAATCAGGTATTAATGTGTACCTCGGGTCTATCACGCCATTCGAGTCGAACTCCATATGTACATTTCTCCGCTTTTGTTCAATATCTCTTCCGCCACCTCCTCTAGCCTCAGAGCAGATAATCGAGGCAAAGACCCAAAAAAGTGCCCGGGGGCCGGGGACCGATCAAAGAAGAGAGAGAAAAAGAACCGCAACACGCACATATCAGGTCTGTTGTTGTCGTTGCTCGGTTGCGACAGTATTTGAACAGAGGCCCATTCAAATGTGACCTCAACTCAAGTGCCCTTGGACACCCTTCTACTCTAACCGTACAGACTGCCAGTCATTGGCGTCGTTGGCGTCCTCGTTGTTGTTATATCGGTTGACTGCGTCCACAATACCAATAACAATACCACGCCAATGGACGACAACCTGACGGGCGCAAAGGTGATCGCGCAGGCGCTGTACGACTTGGGCGTCGCCGTCATCCACACGCTGGTCGGGATCCCCGTGGCCGAGATCGCCGAAGAGGCCATCGACCTGGGCATCCGCGTCGTCGGCTACCGCAACGAACAGGCCTGTAGCTACGCCGCGTCGGCCTACGGCTATCTCACTGGCAAGCCCGCCGTGTGTCTGTTGACGGGCGGGCCGGGCATTCTGCACGGCCTGGCTGGGGTGAGTACTCCGTACACCATGCACACATACAGGAAGAGGTAGCGAAGAGAGAGAGAAAAAAGTGCATTCCTCTATCATGTCTCTGCCTGCTTCGTCTCTCTGTTCTTTTATTGCTCTCGTTGGGGTTTTTATTCCTTTCCCGCTGAGGGTTGGTTTGGTGAAATAGATCGGCAACGCGTCAGCCAATGCATTCCCGCTCCTCGTCCTCGGAGGCTCGTCCGAGTCCAGCCTCGCCACGAAAGGAGGCTTTCAAGAAATGGACGCCATCTCCCTCTTGACGCCGCACACCAAGAGAGCCATCCGCCCGACGTCGCGAGACCCTTCGACCATCGTCGCGGCCATCCGCAACGCCTATCGAACCGCCTGGTACGGTCGACCGGGTCCTGCCTTTGTCGACCTGCCCACTGAACTGATCATGGAGCCAGTCCCCGCGAAGAGATCGACATCCCACCCGTCAATTTCTGTGCTATCGCCGCCTAAACCGTCGGCAGATCCAGCCCTTATTGTCTCCGCGGTGAACCTGCTCAAGTCCGCTTCCGCTCCGCTCGTGATCGTGGGTAAAGGTGCAGCATACGCCCGCGCCGAGGGCTCCATCAGAGGCCTCGTCTCGGCCCACAACATACCGTTCCTCGCGACGCCCATGGGCAAGGGCATCGTCCCGGACTCTCACCCCTTGAACACCTCGTCCGCCCGCTCTGCAGCGCTCAAGCACGCAGACGTGATCCTCCTTCTGGGCGCGCGGTTGAACTGGATCCTCCACTTCGGTGAAGCGCCCAAATACCGCCCGGACGTCAAGATCATCCAGGTCGACATCTCGCCTGAGGAGCTGGGCCGGGCGAACAGTCTCGGTCGGCCGTCGCTCAGTATCTTCGGGGACATTGGCTTCGTCGTCGATCAACTCCGCCAGGAGCTCGGTCAGGAGTGGAAGGCATTTCCGAGCAATACCTTCCGCTTCTCCTTGTCGCCGACGTCACCACGGCCGCCATCGTACCTCTCTCTCCTCGCAGCAAGCGCGGCCAAAAACGAACAGAAATCTGCTCGTCTGGCAACGACGTCCACGAAGCCCAATGCGCTCCTAACATATGAGCGCGCCTACCACATTATCAAGTCCCAGCTCCACGCCCTCTCTCCCCCCGAGAACGGGCAGGTAGTCTATGTCTCCGAGGGAGCCAACACAATGGACATCTCGCGCAGCATGTTTCCTCTCGAGTTCCCACGCCAGCGCCTCGACGCTGGGACGTACGCGACCATGGGCATTGGGATGGGGTACGCGATCGCCGCGTGGGCTGCGTACAACATCCCGCGGAGAGGGACGAAGAAGATCGTCGCGCTCGAGGGGGATTCCGCATTCGGGTTTTCGGGTATGGAGATCGAGACGATGGCTCGCCACAAGATGGACGTGCTCATCATCGTGATGAACAACAGCGGGATATACAAGGGCGACGCAACCGAGGAGAACCGTTGGAGGGAGATGCAAGCGCAGACCGCGAGGGATGACACCAAGATTACTGCCACAACAAGGGCCCCGACGACGGGGAAAGGGAAAGGGAAAGAGGAGAAGGATCGAAAAGAATCACGCAGGAGAGGACTGCGGAGTACCTCCCTCTTGTACGAGACGCGCTATGAGTTCCTCGCCGACATGGTCGGTGGGAGAGGCTGGCTTGTGCGGACCGAAGACGAGTTGGCCGAGGCGACGAGGCTGGCGTTCATCGAGCCTGAAAAGGTCTGTGTGCTGAACGTCATCATCGATCCCGGCCTGAACAGCGCAGCGAGCTTCGGGTGGATGGAGACCAAAGAGAAGCATGGCGGCGGAGGGGGAGGAGGCGAGAGTAAATTGTGAACGGTCTGGTCTTATATTGAGGGAAATATCCCATTGAACCTTTGTACGAGATACGAAAAATGCTCACGCCTAATTTCCTTTGTAGATGTCGTCAAGTCATGGCGAGGTGGAAGAATATAGAGAGTATAACCTGTGACCTGCAGGTCTCGTCTGAGTTGTTGGTTGTTGGTTAAGCTTAGTTTGAAACAGCATCAGACCAGACTTCGTCAGCTTCGCGCTCGTCCTCAAGTAAGCCGAGCTCGTCGAGCAAGTCCAAGAAATCGAGATATCTCTGTTCACCGTAGGCGAGTGCGATTTGGACAGCAGAAGCCGGAATCCCTTGTATAGAATCAGGTATGTCTTCGTCGTAAGACGGCAACGTCTCAGCTTTCCAATTCGCGCCGTTCTCGAGCAGGTGGCGTATGATCACAGCGTTCCCGTTTCCGACCGCGAGGTGGAGCAATGTCCAACCCATGGAGTCGGGGATCTCGATGTCTGCGCGATCCTGAAAGATTGGGAATAGGGCGAAGAAGGTGTCGACGACGCCATAGTAGACGACGTAATGCAGGGCTGTCCATTTGGACCCGGGAGCCCTTTCGGACGGATCGACGCCGTATTTTATAAGAGTCAATGTGTCCTTCGGGACTCCGTAGACAGCGCATCGAGCAAGTAAGGTCCATCCTTCAGTGTCGACAACTCCTCGATGCAGCCAGTCGAACTCATCTGTGCTTCGCAGGATGTCGAGAAACAAGGACGACTCCTCTTGTCGCCGCGTCTCCGCCCATAAGTAAAAGATGGGTGACCACCCCCAAGCACTTAGATGCTCGAGCGATGCTCCCTTGGAGAGCAAAAGACGAGCAATATCCAACTTCCGGAGTTTCAGTGCCCATGATACCGCCGGCGTTTGGTACTGGCCGAAAGTCGAGTCGATCCGGGCTCCGCGACCAAGTAACTCTTTGCATATATCGACATGCCCTCCTTCAATGGCGAGGCAGAGAGGAGTGCGTTCCCACTCGTCTGAGAAGGTCACGCTGGCAGGATTCTTCGACAAAACTTCTCGAACAGCCCCCATGTCGCCGTCATGACATGCCAACATGAAGGGGTCATTGTTTGGAACGAATTGACGCGTGCTGAGCGTAATTCTGTCCACTCGAAGCTCAGGTAGCCACCCAGAGAACTCCAGTTGAAGTCCCCATTTTGAAATCAGATCCAGCTTGAGCGACAAGACGGATGTATAGTCTCCATCGCGGCACAGATACGCGACGGTCGCAGTTACCGTTGCCAGATTGGTGCAGCCGAATGTCCGCCGACTGACATGGGCTCCTTTCTGATTGAAAGCACCTTTTCTGCCTCTTGCGTCCGGGCAGGTGCGTTCGCTGTGACAGCAGGAACAAAAGTTGGGCCGTTGCACAAGCCTTTTGGCAAGTGCCATCTGCTGGGACAGATTCGCCGTCACTTCGGAAAGCATCTGTAAGCGGTGGCTTTTAAAGTCAGTAGTTGTATTCCTCTAAAATGGATCCCGTTCTTACCTACCACTGTAGCATGTTAAGCACTAAGCTCAGGGAGCTTTCAACTTGGGCCAATTCAGTCGTCAACTCCTTCGCCCTCGTGTGGCCCACGAGCGCCCAATGTATTCGGCCATGATGTCTGCCCTTTGTGATCGAGGCTAGAGTATCCTTGAGAGCGGCGATTTCATGGCGGCATGCCTCCAGCATCGTGGCGCAAGCCTTCGCAATGCCACACTCATCATGAATGTTCTCTTGGACCTCGAGCAGCGTCGGCAGCAGGATTGCAAGATAGTGGACATGATGGATGGATTTCTTAACTTTCTCTGGCGCTTCTTGAAAGCGGTGCTGAAGCTCAAATGCCACCTTTGCTACCTCGATCAATGTAACGATCGAGGCGGCTGCTCCAATTACTTCCATTATCCCATGAATACTTGTCTTGGTTGTCAGACCACAGGAACCTGTCCGGGTAGTAACATTAGTTCCCGCTTGAGGATCCAACTGTCGTGCAGACAGTCAGGCATATTTATAGAGAGGAAGAGAAGCAGGACGACAATCTTTGTGTATTTCAGCATCTTGGGCTCTACCGCGCGGCAAACTGTAGTTGCGGCAAGTGTTTCAACTATATTGACAATTAGTCGGCCGAAGATGCCTAACTGGCCCCATGAAGTCTGGATGCTTTAGCGCAGTTTGCTGCTGTAAGGCTGATGCAATCTTGGCCCGTCGCTAGCAGTGCCAGGTTGAAACACGAGACCACCCGCTGCGTCTGTCATCTTTCAGGGAACATCAAAATAGCGATCAAAAGCAATAGGAAAATATATCCCACGTGGAACAGAAGTCATCCAGCGCAGATCAAAAACCTATACCCTCGCTTGGGGGTTGGGTGGGGGAGAGTTTCACACATAGCCTTCACAGGTATGATATTTCATTATCCTTGTGTAGATTTCCGCGCTCGTAAACACCGAAACACTATGGGTAGCGACATAGATGGCTCCCACCTGGTAGACCTGGGCCACCCATCCAGATCCACCACCGCCGTCACCACCTAAGGGCCTTTAGAAATAACGAATGTCTATGATATTAACAGCCTAATAGGTGAGGACGCTTTCAAGAGCTGCAAGGAGTAGAGGACTCCTTACAGGACCTTGATTGCAAGGCTTTGTGAATAGTGAGGATTCTTTCGGGATTCTGGTGTTCACTTCATGCATTTGATCTTGTCAAAGAGACTGTGAATTCGAAGAGAGAATGGTGAAAGATAGCAACCTGAGGTTTTGCGAGCATCTCATTGACAGGAAAATATTGTGAAGCCATCTTCAATCTTCCTTGTAGCATATGACCCAATTGAGATAGCCAATGGGCCAGGTGTGGCAAGCTTGACCACTCTTGAACTTCCAGTTCGCCAGTTTCTCACTCGCTACGTGCCGGTGGAGGAGAGCTTCGACTTCCTCGGACGTTCTTGTCCTCAGACACGAAATGTAGCCATCCCAAACCCAAATAAAAGGAACGATGGGAACGAGGTAGGTGAAGAACAAATGTCCCGGCGAGCGGAGAAAGTAGATGGGTGTAATGAGCATGGCAAGCGGCCAGAGCAAACTAACAAGGATGAACGAACTGAGATGGCGAGACTGGAGCTCGAAGATGCTGGATAAAGGTCAGTAGACACGCCCCAGAGCCGAAAATACGGAACACTCACCAGAACCCGTCCGATGTGTCGATGGTATTCGCGAGGATCTTGGCGGCAAGGTCATCGTCGAAGTGGTGGAATGCAAGACTGAAAAGGCGCATGACCTTCTTTCCCTCTGCGCCAGGAACATCCTTGAGCAAGGTCTCCTGCGTAGGAGCATTTGTAGCGTCCACACTCTGAGGAATGTAGCTGATGTTCTTGCTCTTCTTTGCAACTGCCTCCCACGCACTGACATGCGGGCTGATGTCGGTGAGGACGAATTTGACGGCTTCCTTGCCTGTGGCGCGAAGCTCGCTGTTCAAGTGATTCTCGATGTATGGTGTTGGACCACCGGCTCCTGAGGCGAAGTCGACGTAGGCATACTCGGAGAGTCGAGGACCAAGGACGGTGGAGAGCACACGCGCGACAAGAGCGGCCGGCGAGGTGGACTGGATGATTGGCAGCCTATTGATCCAACCAAGGGTCAAGTAGTCTTGGACTTTTTCTCTGAGGGTTTGCGGGAACCTGTAGGGGTAGTTCAGCCCATGTCTCAAGGGGTGGGAGAAGGAGGAGTCGCAATACCATGGTTGATCGTTGACTTCGAAGAAATGCCTCCTACGGAGCCAGACAGTCTGGCTGGCGGGCGTCATGGAGATGCGGTACACCTCCCAGGCCGTTGTTCCGACAGCCCATAACACAGTCAAGTTGACTGAATATAAATACAATGTACCTGGACATCTCAGGTGCGTGTCCACGTGTGGTGGGAAAAATGTTGGATGGTATTAACTGCGGGAGTCGTTTTTCAGTCTAGTTGGTTTCAGCCTTGAAAGACGTCACCACCACCACCATCCTCTTACTAAGAAGTACAATAGGTACTGAGCCACCACCATCTGCCACCACGCAGCCCGGCATCTGGGCGGAACAGCGATCAGCTCTAACTACCAGTACAAGCACCGACCACTTCGTATCCAGTGGCGGTGGATCGTTGCTAAACTTGGGACGAGGAATCGTAAACTTATCTGCTTTTGAACCCCATCAAATACTACCGACTGCCTACTGCATCTCAAGACTTCACCGACTACTTTGGCCACCTCTAGACCGTCCTAGCTCGTCAGAATGCTTCCGCCACATCTCGGATTCCTCATCCACGTGGTCATCGAAGTCCCAGCATGCCTCTCGTTCGCCCTGTTCCCCTCCCGCCAGCTGGGAATGCACACGCCCCATGCACATGCTGTTATCCGGCAATATGCCGCCCTTATACTGGCCTCGGTCCTGGTGGCAATGGTATTCGCCAACCGGCCACCAGATGATACTGCTGGCAAGGTCGCGGCAGCACTGGCAGTCTATCATGTCGCCCCTTCCATACGGTCTGCAAACAGATTGGCCCGACAGGCACGGTTTCGAAAACCAATCATCGTTTCTGAGGCATTTCTTTACCTGGTTGTACATGTCATATGCTTTGCTGCGCTACTCTGTGACGCCTGGAGCGCCCTGTACATGGAAAGTCACCCTTAGAGATGCCCAACACAGCCGCCCCTCCGGTTCCGCCGTGTCAGTCAACATCCTCGGCCACCAAAGTCTCCGTTGGGCTCTCCGTTTCTGGGTCTGACCCTTGGTGGCTTCTTTTGAGCACCATCATCTCGACAGCAATCCCAGGGCCGAAGGCACACCCCACGATGTGGTCTGTCGTTTCACCCTCGAGCAGTCGATTCAAGACGCTGAAGAAGGTGGCGCTGGAACTATTGCCGTGAGTAATGTAAACCTCATAGCTGGCGCGGAGAAGCTCGGGTTTCAGATTCATCGCCCGTTCCACTCCCGTGATAACCGTGGAACCGCCAGGGTGAAGTGCCCAGTCATAGTCCGAGGCCTTGAATTTTCCGAGGTCGACGAGCTCTGGGATCGATCCTACCAGGTCGTCAAACATGGCAGGTACTGCAGCTGATGCCAGCTTGGGAACTCGCGGGGTCAAGACCACTTTCCAGCCTACCAGCAGAGTCAGCCGCAGGTTCCCCGAATAGGGGGCGTGCTGCACTTACCGACGGGGTCGACGTCAAATCCCAGATCCTTTTCTGTGTCCTCGATGATCTTATGGTCCCAACCTAAGAGCTCTAGCAGGGGTTCCTCGTCATAGCGGTCGCTGAATCCGTTCCCGAGGACCACCGCCGAGGCGCAGTCACTGAACAGGGTGACACCTATTCTGACCTCCTGGTTCTTGTGGATCGAGTCCAGCTCAGATCTCACCAGGGTGCTTGATATTTCGCAAGCAAAGACCAAGATGCGCGCAGGCTTCCGTCGGAAGCTGGAGCCAAGCGCGATGTTGGCGGCCGTTCGTAAGGCGCCGAGGCCGCCAGAACAGCCCACTCCGTGCAGGAGGACTTTCTCGATGCTGGGATTGAGACCTAGCCCCTTGATGACATAATGATCATAGCCTGGATTTGCCGAGTTGGTGCAGGTAGTGGCAACGACATGAGTGATTTCGGACAGGTCTCCTCCCCACTGCTTCAGGGCCTTGCGGCACGCCTCTATGGACAGGTTCACGCCATGATCGAGAAACAGATCGCACAGCTCGGCTATTGTTGGCGGCTCGGGCGCATTCGCAATGGGATGATCAATGTTGCCGATTGCCGAACGAGAGTCAATCCCAGTATACTCGTTGATCCGCAGCACCTTTTCGAGGCTAGAAGATTGCGTCAATTGGGTTCAATTCTGGTGGATCAGTGGATGGAGGCTCACGCCGGGGTGCTGGGATAAAAGCGCCTTGCAAGAGTGGCCAGATGGTCGGGCTTGATTTCATAAGGAGGGTACTCTACTCCGATGCCATGGATGTACAGATTGGGTCTCTGGTATGGCGGCGTAACCTTGGTGTGAATTGCTGAGGGCGACATTGTTGTGGTGGTGCGTCGGTCGTCAACAAGCTGGGAATACGAGCCCCAACAATTTTCGGCGGGTGATGACGTGGGGGATATTATTGCATGGATGAAACGCAGATGAAACAGAGGCTCTAATGAGGGAAGAATGAGGGCGTTGTAATGAGCGACGGTTGAAAAGAGAGTCGAGGCGCTCGATTATGTGACTTGAGAAGGTCTCGTCCGTTGGCCGACTCTGCGAGCGGTAATAAAAATAAGGGGATTGTATGTGAGAAGTTGGACAGATTCTTCGTACCATGCCTAGTGACTAGGACGATCACGGTGGTGCTCGTGTGCGTCGGGACTCGTCCATGGAAGGAACCCGCGAATCAAGGCCGGAGGATATCATAACCGCATGATACGACTGGGGCGATCAAGGCGTCGAACACATAATCTAATGCGGGCGAGGATCTGATGCGCTGATGCAGAAAATAGTTGTGGGAGAGAGACAAGTCGCCAGGACCTGAGTCGTTCCGGGTGGCTGTCGCCTCCCTCTCCATCTCCATCTCGTCTGCATCTGCTCACCTGCATCTCAGCCATTGTTTCCGCGTCATGCCCTCATCGACAGCCTCACAAGGCTCGCCACCGCTGACGTCGGCTCTTGCAGTAAGAATGCCCTGAAACTCGAGAGACACTGGCTGGCTACTTTACGGCCGTGCTGCTCCCTGTGGTCGGATGCTGGTTGTGGCCGGCAATTTGGTGATGATTTGGCTCACCACCTCGATTGCCCTCTTCCTGGCCATCGCCCTCTACTATGCCTTCACCAGAAAAACCAAAATACATCGCCACGGTCAAGCCTTGAGGCAAGCATTCCATTCCATTCCCCTCACAGATGCCCTGGCCGCATCAACGGCACCCTCTAACCCACACCACGCAGACACGCACCAGACTCTCTTCCGCTCTTGGGAAATGCCGTCCAGTTTCTCAAACCTCGCCATGTTCTGTTCGACTGGTTCGTGAAATGCCAGCAGATGTTTGGCCGGGAGACATTCGAGATCTCGGTTCCTTCTTTACCCCCTGGCGTGGTCATCAACAGCCCCCAAGTTTTGGATTACGTGCTCAAAAACGAGGCGGCCATCACCAAGGGCGCGTTTTTCAGAGAACGGTCGTGGGATCTTTTTGGTAGGTCGCCGACGTGAAAACATCGACCGACCCATCGCTAACTTGACTGACGGCGCTTAGGCTATGGCATTATCAATGCCTCAGGCGAGCTGTGGCGCGCACAACGCAAAGCCGGGTTGAAGTTCTTCAGCGGGACAAATCTCGATGTCATGATCGAAGATGTTTTACCAGAGATCTATCAAGAGTCCACTAGGAAGGTCCTCTCCCAAGCCGCGCAGGACCGATCTGCGGTCGACTTACAGACGATCTTCCATGATCTCACCACCACTGTGGTCGGACACATGGCCTACGATGTAAGACTTACCTACCCGTCCTGGGTGACCATGGGTAAGATGCGGTGATTAAGTACTCACCTCAATCTAGATGGAAATCGACGCCTCCTCGCCCTTCAGCAAAGCCTTTGACCATGCCTCATCCCAAATCGGCCTCCGCTTTCAAAACCCGCTGTACCGCTTCACCGAGATCTTCACGGGCTCTTCCTTCCGCGCCGCCCTCGTTGAAGTGAAACGCTTTGGCCGTCAGATTGTGTCCGAAGCCCGGAAACGCCGTGCTCGAGAAGCGTTTGAGAGTCTCATCACCAACACCAACGAAGAGGAGACCAAGCTCGAGCAGCAGCGTCAACGGCCCGACGGCGACGACGAATCTGGGTTGGGATTTGGAACGTTGATTGACTCACTAATTGAATCGTTGGGAGATCCAAAAATCGTCGCTGATGCGGCACTCAATTTCCTGTCTGCCGGTCGAGATACCACGGCACAGAGTCTCACCTGGACGTTCTACGCATTGCTGAGACACCCCGAAGTATTAAAGCGGGTAAGGGAAGAAGTCGATTCGAAATTTGGAACGACGCTCGATACCCCGACGGGTCACCAGTCACCAGCCGACGGTACTGTAGATAATGAAAGCGATGACGGGCATGTTGAAATCGACGTATCAGCGCTGCAACCGACCTCACTCCCCTACACCATGGCCACCTTCTACGAGGCACTCCGCCTGTACCCGCCAGTCCCCTTTGAAATAAAGCAAACCAACCAACCGGTCACCCTGCCCGACGGCACCTCCTTACCCGCGGGAGCAATTGTAGTCTGGTGCATCTGGGCATTAAACCGCTCCTTCTCGACCTTTGGCGAGGACGCCCACTCGTTCCGTCCAGAGCGCTGGTTAGAGACCTCAACCTCAAATCCCAACTTGGACGCCGACCCCGCGACACGACCGCCCACCCTCAAGTTCATCGGCTCCAGGTTCTCGGCCGGCGAATTCGCCGTCTTCAACGGCGGCCCGCGCAGTTGTTTGGGGAAGAAGATGGCCGAGCTGATGGGCGCGTGGGTGCTGATGCGCATGCTGCGCGACTGGGACTTGGACGAGGTCAACGACGGCCTCAACATGGACCCATCCTCAAGCCAGCGCCGGAGCGCGAATTCCTTGACGCTGCCCATGCAAGGCGGCTTGCCTGTGCGGGTGCGCCTTCGGAAGAGGTGATATGTCAGTCGTCTGGGGTGTAGCTCTGTACGTATGTAGAGGTATTCCACCACGTTGGCCTGCGTTGCTTTACATTGCTCCATATTGCAAGTCGATCACAGGGCGGAGTTGGGTTGGCCTGGACTGGACGACACTGGGTATAGTGGCGTAGTTTCAAAAGCATTGAAGCCATTCAAATAAGTGGGTTTTATAGCACACATAGAGAGTCAGAAGGATCCCAGGAACAGGAATGAAATCCGTCTCAGGGCATTGTGTGTAATCTACACTGTAGCTAGGAGAATCCCAAAGCGACTTGGAAAGCAGAGCAGAGCAGAGTATGCATGTATACTTTAAAAAGGCCAATGTCGAATAGCTTGTAGTCGGTACCAGAGAGCATGTGTCGTCAAAGTTGTATGTAAGGAGGGAGATAGGTCAGTCAGCGTTGCCTTGTCTGGCGTGCTAAAGCGGGAAGAAACATCTCTTCTCACCCGGCTCTCCCCTCTTCCGTTGTTAGGAATCATATCTCGTCAACATCCTCGCCAGCAACACTCTCATAGCGCATGCCCCCACCAGCACTCGTCCTCAACTTCAACGGCACCTCGTACATGTGTGCATAATCCACCACTTCCCCGCCCAGATAGCCCACTCCGTTCTTCCTCCTCCCGAACACAGGAGCCGGATCGCACCAGAAATCCTGGCAATTGCCCACCATGCCGCGGCTGAAGGGGTTGGAATTGCGCGACTGCAGATGGCCGTGCGATGCGTCGCTCGCGGTCACCATGAAGGCGTCGAGGCCTAAAATCTTGGTCCACCGTGTGAAACAGCCTTCGGGCCGGCGAGGGCCCGGATGGAGACGGGAGGACGCGGCGGCGGTGTCATTTAAAGAAGTGGGCGCTGTAGTTGCGCCTTGGGCGATGGGGTGGTTGTGGGTCGGGAGTAAGGGACGGTGGTGGTCGTGCACTTTGTCGTGGCGCTTCATGTTTTCATACGTGGTTTGGTTCTTCGCGATCTGAATCGTTTGGACCACAATCAGCATGATCACCCAGACAAGCTGGAGACAGGTCCAGAATGTGAGTGCCACCGTCCAGGGGTCACGGAGCACCAAAGTACAAAGCGAAGCAGAGAGAACATGGCATTTTGCAACGGCGTCGTCGGAGGGTGGTGGGAGTAGAGCAAGGTAGGAGAGGACAAGGCGGACGTAGAGAACGATCCCAATCGCCATGCTCAGGATGTAAATGTAAAAGTGGCGGATGTTGTTGTTTCCCACGCAGTTGTCAATCCACGGACAGTGATGGTCTTGCTTTGCGACGCATCGATTACACCGGCGGCAGTGTTTTGAGCGAAGCGGCTTTCGGATCATACACTGTACGCAGAAGTTGTCTTCGTCAAATTTCCACAACGAGAATAGCTCCTCGATCACCTTTCGCTGCTGGTTCCGTGAAGATAGTTTCGGAATCCAACCGGGGTCTTCAAGCATTGAGAGGAAGTAAAAGTATGTCGTAGTGGCGAATAACATGGTGAAACAGATAGTCGTGAGAGGATTCGTCGAGAATGTGATGGGTAGAACTGAAGTCACATAGCTCACTCCTACCCAGAACAGTGTCCCGGCGAATATGCCAGCCAAATAGGGTGTTTTGTGAATGGCACGAAATTCTAGTGGTCCGATCATTGCAAGTCGTTGCGCAGCATACTGCATTCCCAGGCAGACAGCCAAAAAAACCGGAACTCCAATGAAGACGCTGAGGTGACTTATAATGTACAGGCCGACCATGATGATCAGAAAAGGGTACAAAAAGAAGAATTTGGACATTTTCGAGCGGTCTCTGACCACAGTGTGTAGATTAAGGGGGAGGGTCTTGACGTTGCCGGAAAGGTCGTATCCGTGATCAGATAATGAGCGATGGTATGCCCGTTTTGTGTTCATTTCCTCGGCACAGGTCATTGGCGTCTTGCCTTCGTTGGTCTTTGCGAATCTGTCCGCGCCGTACTCGATGAGTTTGTCCAGACAGGCTTTTGAGCCTTTCACCAAGGCCCAGTGTAAGGGCGTATATCCATTGTCGTCTGTAGCATTGACATTGGCACCCCACTTGAGAAGGAGATCCACGCAGGCTGGCCAGCCTTTGTATCCTGCCCACATCAGACTAGTGTGGCCTTGAGGATCTGGGATATCGACGGGAATATTTTGTTGCAGCAGAAGGATCAATAGCAGCGCATTCCCATCAATAGTTGCCAGGTGAAGAATGTTGTATCCCTGACCGTCGGTCAAAAGAGGATCTGCCCCGTTCTGCAACAGAAGGTTGACGACATAGAAATGGCACCTCTGCGACGCCCACATTACGGCGGTGGCATTGGATTCTCCTCCTTTTGCATTTACGTCCGCACCTTGCTCGACAAGGTATTTGCACACGGCATATTGGTTGTTGATAGCAGCCCAGTGGAGAGGAGTAATTCCCTCGTCGTCCTTATATTTGGCGTCGTATTTGCCTGACTGGACCATTTTCTGGATGTGTTCAAGAGCACCTATTCGGGCGCATTGCATGATATCCTCCTCCAGAGGTATGTTGGGTTCTGCCTGGCCATTGTGGACAGCACCCAGTTCAACATCTTCCGAGGTCACCTTGGGGGAGGCCACGTTCGCCTTGGAACTGGGAGGATGGGAAAGGTTCTGAGAGGTCGGAGAGGACATGGCGCTTTCGTCGTTGGAACTACTGTTGTAGATAGGCACATAATGATCGTTCCATCATGTTCAAGTCTAGAAAGCAGAGGTCATTTTGATGCACAGTCGAAGGAGACGCGGTCTGAGCCTGCTGGCCTCCTGAATCCTCCCAGTTCGTCCGCAGTTGGACCCCAAACTCAAAAGGCGGCCACGAATTTGTCGTATAGGGGCCTATCACGTGGATGCGAGTGCCAAGAACCTCTCCTCGGCAAAGGTGCCTCTTCAGTTGTTTCCTTTCCTCCTGCGACTTCCGGGATTAATTCGATTGAAGCTCCCCTTACAAACTACTAGCTGGCTTCCTCGACTTCATATCAAAATTCTCCTCTCCACTCCCTCCGACCTATCTCATTACTCCTTTTCCTCCTCGGAAGTTCCTTATATCAGCTTCACGGGTAGGCAAGATGATGTCGAGGAACGTCTTGCGCCAGTCTGGCCGCATTGCTGGCGCCCTATCTGCTTCTGGCAGAATAGCTGCGGTAAGCTTGAATCCCCCTCAACCAGCAGTAAAAGCTCCAGGGTCACCTATATCAGCGTCAATGAGCCCTTATCTGGACTCTTTGAGCTCGGAATCCGTCAAATCAAGCTCTACCACCGCGTCTCGGCTGGATTCCGAGCTGATGAAAATCTTCGCAGTCCCGTGTCGTCACCCCTGCACCTCTCAATGCTGCCTCTAAACAAGTCCGATCATACGCAGCCGATGCCAAAGCATCTCCTACCGAAGTTTCCTCCATCCTCGAGCAAAGAATTCGTGGTGTGCAAGAGGAAGCAGGCCTTGCTGAGACCGGTCGTGTTTTGTCCGTCGGTGATGGTATTGCCCGTGTTCATGGTATGAGCAACGTCCAAGCCGAGGAGCTGGTCGAATTCGCCTCTGGGGTCAAGGGAATGTGCATGAATTTGGAAGCCGGCCAAGTCGGTGTTGTGCTTTTCGGTTCGGATCGTCTTGTCAAGGAAGGAGAAACTGTTAAGCGAACTGGGCAGATTGTGAGAAGATCAATCAGCTCGCGGAAACTTTTTCAGCTGACAGCTTCCAGGTCGACGTCCCTGTCGGCGAGGCCATGCTTGGTCGCGTTGTTGATGCTCTTGGTCAACCTATCGATGGAAAAGGCCCAATCAAAACCACCGAGAGACGTCGTGCTCAAGTGAAGGCCCCAGGTATCCTTCCTCGACGATCTGTCAACCAACCTGTCCAGACCGGCCTCAAATCCATCGACGCAATGGTGCCCATTGGACGTGGCCAGCGTGAACTGATTATTGGCGATCGTCAAACCGGAAAAACCGCCGTCGCTCTCGATGCTATGCTGAACCAGAAGAGATGGAACAACGGCACCGACGAGACCAAAAAACTGTACTGCGTCTACGTTGCCGTTGGACAGAAACGATCTACCGTCGCCCAGCTTGTCAAGACTCTGGAGGAAAACGATGCCATGAAATATTCCATTGTTGTCGCTGCAACTGCTTCTGAAGCCGCTCCTCTGCAATACATCGCACCTTTCACGGGCTGCACCATTGGCGAATGGTTCCGGGACAACGGCAAGCACGCCCTCATTATCTACGATGATCTCACGAAGCAGGCCGTCGCCTACAGACAAATGTCCCTGCTCCTCCGTCGTCCTCCTGGGCGTGAGGCTTACCCTGGTGATGTCTTCTATCTCCACTCTCGACTGCTGGAACGTGCCGCCAAGATGAATGACAAGCACGGCGGTGGCTCTTTGACTGCTCTTCCCGTCATTGAGACCCAGGGTGGTGATGTGTCTGCCTACATTCCTACCAACGTCATTTCCATCACCGATGGTCAGATTTTCTTGGAAGCTGAACTGTTCTACAAGGGTGTACGACCTGCCATCAACGTCGGTCTCTCTGTCTCGCGTGTGGGCTCAGCTGCTCAGCTCAAGGCCATGAAACAAGTTGCCGGTTCCTTGAAACTCTTCTTGGCTCAATATCGAGAAGTCGCTGCCTTCGCACAGTTCGGTTCCGATCTCGATGCCGCTACCAAGCAGACCCTCAACCGTGGTGAGCGTCTGACTGAGCTCTTGAAGCAGAAGCAATATAGCCCTATGGCCGTCAACGAAATGGTGCCCCTCATCTATGCAGGTGTCAACGGTCACCTGGACAGCGTCCCCGTCGGCAAGATCTTGCAATGGGAAGCTGACTTCCTTGCGCACTTGAAGAGCGATCAAGCTGAGCTACTGGCAAGAATCGACAAAGAGGGCCAATTGAGCAAGGACCTCGAGCAACAACTGAAGGAAGTGGTCCAGAACTTTACCAAGAATTTCTCATAGGTATGTGGTTCGGAAAAGCCCAACATACAGCAGGATGACTGACATGTCGCAGAGGCGCGGTGGGGAAAGTTCGAAAATGCTTGTACAATGTTCTAGCTTGGTCAAAACTGGACGACGCCGCTCGAGTTGAGACACGAAAATGGCCGATTGCAAGCTTGGTGCGACTGCCAGTCAAAGAGGGAAGTGTCTCAGTGTAATTAGATACATACCAGTCCTCGAATCAATTTCATTTGTGCTTTAAGATGTCTCGCGGCATTCGCTGCAGCACTCAGATTCTGCAGATTACTGTGACTGGACATTGTGCAAAGTGCTGAGCGTTGTGTCAGAAGTTACGTGCTGATTGCTGACGCCAGGAACATCCATCAGATACAATTGCGGCTTGCTTTATCTCACTGTCTTCTTACGCAAGGCCACGAGCGGCTCGCTCGCATGTGTCTAGCTCGCAGATGATATATTGGTAAAAGCTTGTCTGCAACCTGTCCGAGGCGACATCATTTCCTTGACCAAAATCACATTCGATACACTTCCGTACGGCTTCCGCGAACTTTTCCCCCAGTTCCGCGGAGACACTGAAAAGCAAGCTCTTCGCAGTGAAAAAGTCAGTGATCTCACAGCAAGTCCTTGTCGTTGAATTGAAACATTAGCGTATGATTCTTCTGCAGAGTCATCGCTATGCGGTGAATCACTGCCTTGGTCTTCATCCAAGTTCGATATCATAATGTCATCGCTTGACCAAGATTCTTTCAACCAGCAAGTCCCATGAAACCGCAACAGAGCCAGCGCCATTTGTTTGCCGACATGGATCCTCCAGTGGGGACCTAGAAAGTAACCCTGTTGCATTGAACGGGCTGTTTCCTTCAGCAATTCGCTCAATGCCCTTATTTCGACCCTTCTGGTGACCGGGGTGACCATCTCCATTCTGGAATGGATGTATACTAGGAGCTTCGAGCTGTCGCTCGTCTCTAGATATCCGATGCGTCTGCCTGGGGGGAGTTTGGATTGCCCGAAAACCTTCTGCATTTGATTGCAAAAGTTGTTATGGCTGCACAAATTGGCCAGGGTCTCCAATGAAGGTACCCTTTGTGAAGCGCATGGCGGCCACATCAGGCGGCAGTCAGGGGGGATTGATTGGAAAGAAGCAGTTTTTTTTCTTTGCTTCTTCTTCTTTTGCACAGCATCAGCGGAGGCTTTTGGATCCTCCGAGGAAGCGTCTATCGCTCGCTTGGTCACCGACTCTAGCACACCATTAGATTTGAGGGGCCGGATACTTGCAGTGATAGTTGATTCAATGGTGAACCAGACGACGTCCGCCCCTGGAGGGTCTGGCCCCTTCGATGATGTGGACTGGATGGTAAGAGATCTGAAGGCAAGAACGAAATTGACGTGGTCAGAACCATTGTGCGTCGGTTGGAGGCCTATATAGCCCTTGTGTTCTGTGTGCTTTGTGCAGGCCTGGCCGAAGGCTGCGTAAAGATTGTTTGCGGCGGACTTGACGATTTTGAAGCGCTCTAGTTTTGCTTTTGCGAATCGGCTGGGTTCTTGAGGAGCGCGCCGTTCCGCCAGACGCTCCGTCTGCTGCACTAGGACACGGAAGTCTTTGGTGCGATCTCTGAGATTCTTCAGCGCTGTCTCAATGCGGCCTTTTGAACATGCCATGTCGATCTTCTTGTCGATTCGGCATGCCCTCCTCTTGAAGGAGAGCGTCTCATCCTGCCGCAATTAACTCGGCTTCCAGGTGAAAGAGGTCGACAATACTCACTTCTTCTACCTCTGCCGCAATATATGTGAACGACTCGCTCACTTCCAAGAGCTTGACGATCTGGCGCCGGATGAGATCGAGGCAGTTCCGGGCTGCTGAAGCAGTGCCGCCGGAAAGCCGCTCGGATAGATATGTATCAAGTTGGGCATCTTTCCATCCGCTATCATTCTCATCCTGGAGCATTCGCGCTGCTTGCTCGTCTCCAACCTCTTGGGTCAGTAAGAGCTGTGCAGGAATCTGGAGGATCTTGCACTGAACATCCAATCCAGCAAAATCCTCTTGCGCCTGTTCCGAGAAGCTTCGATATCGAGATGCCCTCCTGCCCACAGTGGAATAGTGCTCCGGAGCAGTGATGACTAGAGGTAGGACAGGCAACGCGAGCTCTGCGATAGTATTCACATTTTTCGGCCCTAGGAATATCTCACAAGAAAGGAGCCAGCATGAGGCCGAAAGATTGAAAGCTGCAAACGATCAGGCCTACGGAGTTGAGCTGATCTCCAAGTCCAGCGAGACAAGGCAACTATGCATGGCCTTCTGCTGCGCAAAGGCGAAAGATGGCGCCAATGCGGGACTCACCAGTGATCACTCGTCAGGACTTCGTGAGTTGCGCGGCTAAGCCACCACCAAAGCAACCAGCGAGCCAGGCTCAAGGCATCTCTAGCAAAATCGAACGTGCAGGGAAGGGCGAGGCAGATTCATGGCGGTGTTCGAGGCGGTCTTCCACTTCTTGACTGGCAGCACCCTGCTCTGATTTTTCCAGATTCAGCTCCTGGCCCTTCTTGGGAGTTGTTGGTCACTGTGTTCTCTTTGCGGTTTACGTGTCTTCGGGACGCAAAATGACGATGATGAAAGAAGGCTACCGCGGTCACAAACATTCACAAAGGGATGATAACCGGATTGTCAAATGGGTACAGGACTACGATGGTGCTGTCCCAGCCGCAGCGTCTGATAGCGCTTGCCACAACTTTGGATCGGAAACTGGATTGATCTCTGACCTCCACGATGAGTGTTTGCGACTGATGAAGGAACTAAGGACCGGATGGCAGAACTCCCAGGACAACATCGACCTCAAGCCACAGGAGAGGGCTGCGGTTGGCAATTGCTGTGGCAAGTTGTATCTCTGGGGAGATATTCTGCAGGGAGGAAAGCTAGAAGCCAGCCTAGAAATTGTTGCCGCCCTTCGCCAAACAATCTTGGGAACCTTGGTCAAAATCGGACATACTCTGCTGCTTGGTGAGTCTCAAAAATATCGATGCGCCGAGGGCTCCTCCTCTAAGCAAACTCCATGCTTCGGATGCTGCCCGGCAATGGGTCCGCCAGATCTTTGACAGGTTCCAAGATGCGGATGAATCCTTAGCTGAGCGGTTAGGAGAAGCCAATATTCAAAGGTATGACAAGCTAAGGCGAGACAAAGGTCAAAGTGATTCAGATGTGGTCCTCAATAAAGGGTTTCGATCAAACAAAGTCATTATTCCGGCCAGCAACGACGATCCGCGACTCCGGCTTGGGAAGCTCGATTATCACGCCTGCAGAAATCCCAGCCTCAGTCGCATCGCAGTCTTCACTTCTCCGATGGCACGTCGCGCCGCCTGCCCAAAACTCCAGATGCTGTCGCCTTAGGGATCCCGTTCCAGTGCGGGATATGCACCCGCACACTCTCCACGATCAAAGACCGGAGTCAGTGGAAGTAAGTGTGCCAAAACCTCAGCTATTGCATCGCAGACGTTTCCAGAATCCATGTATTTACGGACATTAAGCCCTATGTCTGCACATTCAATGATTGCAGAGATCAGTTGACCGTATTCCCCACACGGAAGCTGTGGGCAGAACATGAATTTTGCAAACATAGATGCCTAATATCTTTCGAATGCTACATTTGCTCCCAGCACCTGGATACCGAAGAGATGCTCTTCAATCACCTTCGCACCGAGCACTTGTTAAAAGAATTAAGGCCCCGACAACCTTGAAGCAACCATTGTACGCGCTAAAAATGTCCAAGCACGGCCGATCGAAGGAGAGCAATGCACTCTCTGTCGAAAAGCAGACTGGCAAACACAACGAGCATTTGTCAAGCATCTTGGAAAGCATCTGGAAGACATTGCGCTGTTGGCCCTACCGCTCGGTGATGATTCTGAAGATGAAACGGAAGGAGATGATCCATACGACAAAGCATCACGCGGGTCATCTACTAAAGCTCGAGGTCCCAAGACAATAACGTCCCCCCATTAACCGTAGTGTTGCTGACTGAAGCTTCTCTTCAGAAGGATCCTACCAAAGGCGAAGAACATCTCCAAACCTCTGACCCGGAAATGGAGGGTAGGTTTCCCTATCCTTCTAGTCTTCGACGAGATCACCCCGGTGCTGCGTCACCCCCCAACGAGTACCGCGCCAAACACTCCACCACCCCAGCCCCGGCAATCTGCAAGACTGAAGACAGTCTGGTCTGCAGAAGTCCTTGACAATGTCGACCGTTCATTTACCAAAGCCGTAGAAATTCGGGATGTCTCTGAAGCACAACTCAAAGAAATCAAAGAAATCATCACTGTTACAACTCTCAATTACAAGAGAGATACTATCAATTGGAAAGTTCGTAAACATCATCCCGCATGTCATAAGGCTTGTTCCATCACTCCTTCACCGACCAAATGACTCTGACCGAGCGCAGGGAGATGTTGCCAAACCGAGGCAAAATGCGATTCCTTTCGCCCCTGCACCAACTGCCATATTCTGGGTATTCGTTGTGAATACTTCGGAGACATCATCGAGAGCTCTGTTGAAGACAGCACAGACGAAGAATCCGATGCAGAAGGTTCGGGCAGTGAGCCTTTTGAGATCGCTATGGATGATGAAAAGAAACACATGCGCAAAGAGGACGAAAGATCCAGGGAGAATGCGCATGGCGGAGGCGAACACGCCGTAGAAAACAACAAAGGGGCAAAAGATGAAGACGAGGAAATGCATAATGCAGAGGCTGCCAGACCGCCCACGGAATTCCACAGTAACATCATCCAGCCATCTGTAGGCCTGCCGTTGTCACCGTCGTCAAATCCGCTGCTGAGACCAAGTTCCCGTGTTAATCCTTCCATCTTGCTCAGTTCCGACTCCGGAGTTCCAACACCTGTTGCCGATCCTGATGAACAGGGGGCTCTGGTGCCTCCAAGTGATCTCGAATGAGGATCATATTGCGAAAGACCTATAACGATATCATCCGCATCACTCCTTAGAGGTTACCCTTAAGTACGCGAAAGCCCAAGCACACAAACACCTACCAGGCAAATTAACAAAATCGAGGCTCAACTATCCCGGGCGGCGACAGCGGCGACAACGACAACGACGACTTCGAGGAGGGGAGAGCGCGCCAAAGGCTACGGCGCGACATGGTGCGAGGAGACCCAAAAGACCTGCCACGACGAAGGCCACGACGAGGACCGAGGGACATCACGTGTGATGAGCCTGAGAGTGGCGGACAGACAGGGAGGGAGGGACAGATAAAGTCACCAAGATCTGGCGAGCTGGCTCTGCATGAAGCTAATACTCCAGTAACTTACGTCAATTACTGTAATCGGAAATAATTAAGAACCACCAAGAACCACCAAAGGATCTTCAAGGAGGGCAAGAAAAGCCGCCCATTTCCCGCCCAGAACCGCCCTCCCCTGCCGGCTAGGAAGTTCCATCCTGAGAATTTCCATTCCATTCCATTGCAGCTCTCACCAAGCCCTCACTCAGTCCCTCCGGCTTTGCGAAGCGCGGTTGAGGGGGGGAGGAGGCGAGCAGGCTGGGGCAAGCAAGCTGGCGGGATCCACAATCCACAAAATCCACAAGACGATTTGTCGAACCGAACCTTCCTTTTGGGGTAATTTAATATTTTGTACAGGGTACTTTGTATTTACTTGTATGTACTAATATGTGCCCACTTAATTTAGCATGTTCGCGGTGTGGCCTGACGCAGCGGACGCCCGCTGCGAGCGGTGCCGCTTGACACGGCATGATATGACGGGGATCGAGGATCGACGGACGTTGGCGGTGGGTGGCGGGCGTCCCAAGCAAGCAATCAGCCCATCACTCAATCAATTAACCTAGCTTCATAACTGCACGGTACAACCCAACCCAACCCAACCCAACCCAACCCAACACAGCACAGCACAGCACAGCACAGCACAGCACAGCACAGCACAGCACAGCGCTCACGCGTGCACCTCGCCATTCAACTCGACTTGACTCGGCTCAATTCAACCCAGCCTCTATCTCTTTCCAAAAAGAGATCATGCATAATGACGGATTCGCTTGGAAGTGGACTATGCAAAGCAAATGCCCAAAGAGCGTGGGCTGGAAAAGGCAAGGAAGGAATTGGCTTTTAACTGGAACTGACCGAACCGCATCTTACTTCCTCTTCTCCCGCCGCCGCCGCTGCTGCTGCTCCTGCTGCTGCTTCTGTAGAGATATCATTGGCACGGGTGGCATCGGTCGTTTGCTGACGTTCTTTTCGTACCAGTCACTGCACGCCTCTTCCATCATGACCTTAAAGTCTTGACTGCTGAGGCACTGGCATAACTTGGAATCGACCGCGGTGCCGCGCACCTGCTGCCGCCGCGGCGAGACAACTTTGGGATCTATATCATTCTCGGCAGGTCTCACATCAGCAGCAATCGTCGGCGCCGACACCGGCGCGGCTGGCTTTGTCGTTCCATCTGTAGTAGCAGCGATATGGGAGGCCGCACTGTTGGCCCCGGGGGAGCAAGACGACTCTTCAGGCGCCGCAGCCGTGCTCTCAGGCCCTCCCCCTTCCCTTTCTTCGTCGCCACAACCAAACAACCACGACGACAGTACAATGGCCAATTTATCCTTCGACTCGTCCGTGATCCGACTGAATGTCTTCAGAGCATCAATGACAGCTTCGGTCAAGAACACCTCCTTCTTCGCTCCACCCCCAGTCCGGTTGGAGGTTTCGTCTGCGTCGACCCATGACTTTGCCAGAAGCCAAACGGTGATCTCAACTCTCACTCGGGCATTGTCTGCATGAAGCGAGAGCTTCTGCAGAAATGTGGCAGCCGTGTCGGGCCATTCCAAGAGATCCCACAAAATGAGGTTCAGCAGATACAGATTGAGGAACAAAGCAAGGTCCTGCTGGATAGGCAGGGATCGTCTTTGGGGATTCGCCAGGATGCCCTTGACAACGTGATGTATTGTCGACTTTCCCATGGCAACCGACCAGAGACTGCTTGACACCACCATACTGGACCGGCTATCCGTCCTTTGACACCGGAGATCTTCTGACTGTGACCTGCGGCCATCTTGTTGCATCGAGTGTAGTGTCTCGAGGAACCTCTCGGTAGCACTTTGGACGTCCACCATGTTGGAGGCTTCAAGCTCGGCCATGGAAAAATATGCCAAGGAAAACATGGGGTGGAACATGAAGCACACGGTAGAGAACAGTGACCCAACTCCTCGTTTCCCAATCATCTGGGCCAGGCCTTTCAGATGGATCCTATTGACCTCAGGACTCAATGAGCGAGCGTCGGCCGACATGGCTAGGCAGACACAGAGCAGGGCCTCGTCCGAGGCCTGTGTTTTGGGGTCTGCCAACAGTTTGGCAATATACTTGTATGCTAAGGCTTTCCGTCGATGCAACCGGTCTGGCAATGGCTGACGTCGAGACCAAGCCAAGAACATGTCGCAGAATATCAGAGTCCACGGCAGGCCGCCTGCGGGATACATCTGGATTCCCCTCCATGCAATGTCCCGACACGGACAGAAAGCGCCAGCTGTATTGCTCCAGGAGGCCTGTGCCTGGAATTGAAGCCATTTGATCACGAAGTTCTGCTCTTCAGCGGTGAGTGGATGAGGGTGCGAGTCAAGATTGTCTAGAATGGAATCTGCGGAGGAGGACGATGATTGACGCTCCTGCGCCGGAACGCTGGGAGGAATGGTTTTGGTTGGATCGGCTGCGGGTTTTGCAGAGTCTCTCGGACGACCCTTGCGACCTTTCTTCGTCGTGGATTCCGCCTCTTTGACGCGCTCCCGGCCTGGAGACATCGAACTTGATTGTCCATCCTCCGGCGAGTTTCCTTGCTTCGCAACAGCCGGCGTGCCAGGAGAACGACGGCGACGTGGAGCTCGCACTTTTCGCTTTCGGAGGATCCAATCGCCCTGATCTTGGTTGGAAAATATTCGAATGTGAGACTCGAGCGTGGGAGGAGGGGCGCCAGCATTGTTTGAAGGGTCTTTGGCACTTGGCCCTGGTTCATCTCGACTCTCTAATTTTACACGAAAACGGTTTCGAGACATGGATACTGACGAGGTCTGCGAACACTCGAAGGTGGTGATCCGTCAGTGAGGAACGAGGGATCTGAGAAGGTAAAAAGCATTTGTTCTACCAGGGACAAGTCGTGAAAAAGCGAGGGCAGGTGGAGGAAGGCTCTCAATTGCAAAAGATGCACAAAAGCCGTCGTGTCCTGGTCTCGCTCATCAGTCTGACAGTGCGTGTAATGCTCGTGGAAATTATGCTGGAACAACCGAAGAGGATGGATTGAGGCGCCAGGCAGATGACTTGTCCAGCTGTTGAGCGGACGCCGGGGTCTAGCCCGAGCGGGATCCCGGATATGGATATCCTGTCTTGCGCCAATCTGCATCCTGTGGGATTGAGATAGGGTTCGGGGCTTGGGGACCCCGGTGATCGAGGCTGGGCGCTTCACCGAGTCTTTGTGGGAGGATCTGAAGCCCGAAGCTTGACGCCCATCAACACAACCTCGTACGTTGGCAACCTGATCATCACGTCAGTGGAAATGCGGCACAGCCTTTGCCATGTTTGACCTGAACACCCTGTGTACGAGGAGGTGGTACGGTGTGGGTGCAGAAGGTGAGGATGTCAGCGGCTGAAAGTCCAGACCCGACGTGCTGTTGAGGGCACCACTGATGAGGCGACATTGACGATGAAGCTCCGCATACTGCCGCGGTGGTTGCAGTGTTTTGCAGTCTTGTCCGTGGGAGGCGTGCACGACACGCCCAATCATGGGGGCGACGAGGTTGGGTTTGAGAAGCCGCGTTTGGCGTCAGTGCTAGTTGGATTGTGGGCACGGGATGGCTTCCCAGGCGTCCAACTGCCTGCAACTACCTGCCGAGCCTGCCTGGATGGGAATCTTGATGCGCCGGATGAGGGGGAATGGAAAATAAAACCATTGAAAGATGTCGAGTTCGATTTTTGGTCTGGGCCTGTCCGCATGCAGCCTCGCATTTGGTGACTTATCCATTGGCGAGACATAGAGATCTTTTTTTTGGGAGGGTTGTTTTTGGGCTCTTTTCTTTTTCCGTGCGATATGTTCCTTGTGATTTGCAACGGGGCTCGAAGCCGGTACTCGGGACCTACACGAAGGTATTCCGTCTGTACCTCGCACGGAGTACCTGTTGTGCCTGTAGGTGCCTGGGGGACATTAAGGAGCATCAGGACATCGGGCACTTCATTCGAGCACCAGTTGATAGTTGAAGGCGGCACTTCTACC
This sequence comes from Cladophialophora bantiana CBS 173.52, assembly GCF_000835475.1. Taxonomy (NCBI): domain Eukaryota; kingdom Fungi; phylum Ascomycota; class Eurotiomycetes; order Chaetothyriales; family Herpotrichiellaceae; genus Cladophialophora; species Cladophialophora bantiana. The sequence continues at coordinate 395,502 of NW_015971576.1, read as the reverse complement.
TAGCTAGCTAGCTCGCTAGGTATCTTGCTGGCTCGCTGGGCAATACCTACAATGTACTGACCTAACGGGAAATGCACCCGCCTAGCTTGCAATCCTCCGTACCTAGGTATATGTAAGTAAACCCCCGCTCTGGTCGCGGGACGGACAATATCGGTTACGGCGGGGGTGGAGGGAAGGAGTGCGTGAGGAGACACTTGTGCATTTGCCGAGCTTCATGGGAGACGCTCCGCGATGATAATGATGAATATGACGATGATGCAAAAGATAGCATTAATAATGTCATAGCACAACCCTCCACAATATACAAGTTTAAAGACACGCACACATACTGTGGAGAGAGAGGTTCATGACTATATGATTCTATATCTCTGCCCTATTTCTGCGGCTGCTCCTCTCAGGACGTTATCCCGACGTAATCACTACCACCACTGTTATTGTTACTGCTCCTACCACTACTACCGCCACCTCGCAATCGTTTCTTTCCTCCCCACCAAAATCTCCTAGTGTAGCCTTGCGACCGTTCACCTCCTGCCCACCGGCTTACAAATCCGTGCACAAGGCTACCACCAGTGCAACTACCCCATCTGCCACAATGAAATCAGCCCACGTCTTCAAAAAGGGAGAGGATCAGCTCGATGTCCAGATCAAGGACATCCCGGTCCCCAAGCCTGAACCCAACCAGGTCCTCATTAAAGTAGTTGTCTCGGGCACAAACCCCAAGGATTGGAAATATCCCATCCTCGTCAAGGGCAGCACCGGACTCAACACGGGCGACGACATTGCCGGATACGTCGAGGCGGTGGGTTCCAATGTCACTGAATTCAAGGTCGGCGACCGCGTCGGCGCCTTTCACGAGATGCGCACGCCTCACGGCTCCTTCGCCGAATATGCCATCGCCTGGGAGAAGACCACCTTCCATCTTCCCAAGCAGACCTCGTTCGAAGAGGCGGCGACTATCCCGTTAGCTGCTATGACCGCCGCCGTCGGGCTTTTCTGTCGCTTGGGTTTGCCAGAGCCATGGGTTACTGTGTCTCAGGCTCGTAAGGACGCCGTGGCGGGCGGAGTGGTCGTCTATGGCGCTGCTTCCGCCGTCGGCGCTTTTGCTGTGAAACTCCTTGTCCGCTCCAAGATACACCCCATCATCTGCGTTGCCGGCCGAGGCATTTCGTTTGTTGAAGGCCTGATTGATAAGTCCAAGGGCGATGCCGTCATTGATTACCGCAAAGGCGATGACCATGTTGTGGAGGGCCTCCGAGCCGCGGTCCCTGCTGGGCAGAAACTCCTATACGCCTTCGACGCTGTGAGCGAGAAGGGTAGTTACCAGAACATTATCAAGGTCCTCGATCCTTACGGACATATTAGTTTAGTCCTACCGGGAAGGAAGTACGAAGAGATCCCCCAAACTGTCAATCAGACACTTACAACCGTGGGATCCGTGCATGGCGTCCCCGACGACCTGAGCGATTTCGGATATGCCTGGTTCAGACTGTTCAGCTTGGGTCTCAAGGATGGCTGGTTTAGCGGACATCCCCACCAGGTGGTACCTGGCGGATTAAATGGTGTCCAGACCGGCCTCACAAATCTTCAACATGGCAAGGCCAGTGCTGTCAAATACGTATATCGAATCGCCGAGACCGAGGGCGTGGATCGGAGTAAGATTTGAACATTCCAGAAGCCTCGACGGCGTCCAAATGGACGCGGGCACCTCTAGAGCGTCGAGGCATGGCCCTCATCAGTCGATTCGGGTCTTCCGACCGTTTCGAGCGGGTAACCAAGTACTAGTAAACGTCCAATAAAAAGTAGTGCGACTTACATCAATAGCGACGTCCGCGGTGAACATCCCATCTTCAGACTTCAAGTGGCTCTCGAGCAATTTTTGCATTAGAGCGCAGCATAAAAGATATAATAGCATTGTTCAATGTCGCGAGCCAGCAGGTATCTAATCGATCGTCAAAGATAGATTTGGATCCTTGAAGCCAGCTCAATGCTAAAACTGGCTTTTAGCATTGTCTGGTGGTGTTGCTTCCGAGGATGCAAGATACCATGCTGTTGACATGATCTGATAGTTGACTAGAATCCCATTCGGGCATGCTTCATGCTGTCTGATTCTCGAGTCCAGCGTATTACCCCGATCTTGGCTGGGGATGGGAAATGCAATACTGCGACAAATCCCGGTCGTCAGCTGCTGAAGGGCTCACACTATTGGAGGCGCACTCTGCTTGATCGTCCGTGTGACCACTCCACCATTGTTGAACTTGCGCTCATCAATGCTGGAGGTGACGCTCAACAGCTTGAAAAGTCGTCAAAAATGGCTAAGACGCCCCGCCCAATGTTGAACTAGGTGCTTTCCGAGGGCGCGTTACGGTGTTTCTCAACAAATAGGCGGTGGCACAGATGTGTAGATTAATGTTTCGATAAGAAGTCCGTCGATCTGCAGCAAGGATGTGGTCGGGAGAAACGGGAGAATGCCTTGTTAGAATTGCTTGTGACCAATTCTATTTGGTCAGTGACTCTAGCCCCAAGTAGTGTTTTGAGCCAGCTTTGAACAAGCACACTCGTTTCTCGAGACCATTTGGCTAGAGACAACAAGGCACCGCATGGAGGATAACAAAGAGGGACCAAACGCGGTGAAACTACCCTTGGATGCGACAAAGTGGCATGAGATGGGTCTTTAGGAAAAGTAATCCCTCCCGGTGTGCAGGGGTTCCAAGAGCCCCATGGAGCCCCCAAGAGCAAGGGCACGAAAAGTTGGTGACCATGTTCTTTTCCATCAGAAGACTCCGAGAAGAGTGGAGATCCAAAAATCAATCGGTGTTAATATGTCAATAGGCTGGTCTTTCTGAATCTGGACATAGTAACGTCAGACAAAATAAGGTAAGCATGCATGATTTGCTTATTACAGAAAAGGTCGTTGAATGGTTTGTCTCCGCAGTTTTGAAGGACAATTGTGATGTGACCGGGGAGAACCTGACAGAGACAGCGAGTGACAGCAAAACCCCCTTTTCAATGCGGTCAGCAGGTCCAGCCTGAAGCAGCGACGATCTTAGGATGGAAACATCCAGCCCTCGCCCGGGGGTCCGTGTATCCGCAATTGCCAATGTTCTGTACATACAGGATACGTCGGCAATTGGAAGCCGCAGGCTTGCAGCGGCCATCAAATCCATGATCGACCGATAGCGCAAGTTTAGAGCAAACTGAAGTCTTGAGGAGGGGTAAGTCAGAGATTTGCAGGAAGCACATCATGAAGGATGGCTTGCCGTCCGGGCGAGTCGGCAGCGGTCGGCAGCTTGCGTAGGGGACTTTTTTTTTTCTCTTTTTCGAAGGCTTTAACTTTGCTAGGCGGTTGCCCTGCGCGGTGTGTGGTGCGTTTGCTGCACCTAACGAAGGCTTGGAAGGATGCCTCGCTGTGCTTCAATTTTGGATAGGCCTTGTCAATGACCTCCGCTAGAGATTGATGGGCCTAGCGGGCTACTTAGTGCTCGAGTCTCGGTTCTCCACGTAGGTCTCCGGGGGGCCGAGCGGCGTTGTTCAACCAAGCATCACCGGCCAAACCTCGCCCTGTAGGCGGGATTTAGCGGGTACACGGGGCCCTGCGCAGTTTGTGTTTCAGGTTCCTCCTTTATCAGATGAGCGAATGGCAGCCCTCTCAGGCCATGGGGGCGTACAAGAGCGTCCGAGAGAGGCTAGGGGATTGAAAAGTAGATTGAGAAGTCCGTCGAATCTGATTGCAGCGCCCGCCAGATTCTTGTGTTTTTCCTTCTCTTTCATGCAGATGCCAGGTCGAATATGAGCTGCTTCCGGTCGAAGGGAGGACGGGTACTGGGTACAGGGTAGATAGGGTTGGAAAAATACCCCGGCTGCTGTGTGCGATCAGGTGTCTCTCACACTGCGCCCAAGGAAAATGAAAAGAATATTACCCACCTCTGGTTTGCTTTCGGGGTGTTCGATTCGACTCGACTCGTTTGCCCCTCCTTGTGACAATTTGCTTTCAAGAAAGACACCTCGGTCCAGTGCCGTTGTGAGGCGTGTGCTCTCCGGCCGGGAAGTGAGTAGTCCGTAGGCTTTTCCTGCTGAAGATGACTGGCAGAGAAGATCGTTTACCAGGAGCCTTGAGAACAGGGAAGAGGCTGATTGATGACGATGATGGGATCGTACAGAAGCACTAAACGATTTCTGTCTTTGGGGGCCCATTGTTGTTGATTGAAGTTGTTAGGAGGAAGCGGCCACTGGTGGTGGTGGTAGTAACCAAGACCAACAAGGCCAACCCACGCCCATGTCAGTGCGCAATCCATATCCACATCCACCATCCGCCATCCACCATCAACCATCCACATCCGGATTCTGACTTGGCTCATGGAGCTTTTTCGCTTTCGTTTGCATTTCTTCACTCCCGCATTTTCCACCTTGCCGCCAATATCGCTACCACGACGTTCGCGAACCAGTTATCCGCCATTTACCTAGACTGCCTTACTTTCCTCTCTCTTCACTTGCCCCATCCGTTTCTCCTTTCGCCCCAAAGAGGCCGATCCGGACTTCATATCCCTCCAGTTGGCTTGCTGACCTGAAAGGAGTCACCAAGCCGACTGGAACGGAGCCCACCGCCAGTCTTCCAGACCTTCATGCCGCGAAACCCTGCGGCGAAGAAGCATCAGCACAATAACCGCCATGAAAACGGTCTTGTAGGTCCTGGCAAACGTGTCACTAAACAAAAATCGAATGGTCATCTCAATGGCACCGCAAAGGGCCCAGTGCCATCCGAGCCTGTCCCCCAACCCAGCCCGACCGACAACCCTTCAAACGCAATAGTCAACGATCGATCCCTTGCAGCCGCCTCCGAATCGCAGCAGGACTTCTCCTCGAAAGGGTCTCTCAATTCTCAACCCGCCGCCGGCGAGCCCGATTCGAGCGCTGCCAAAGAGAAGGATACCAAGTGGGAGGCGAATGGATTTGCCATGCTACATCAAAGACGAGGCGATATGGTGTCTTCCCGATCCAAGTTCTCTCAGGATATCAGCACCCTCCATCTGGCCTCAACAATTCTGCGCTCTCGGCCGGCCTGCGACACTGTGTCTCTGCTAATTGTCCTTCTCGCCCTTCCGTCCATGGTCTTGACAATCGTCCAGGCTTTATTCGCATCGTTGACTCTGATGCCAGGAGGTGGTGCCCCGGCTTCGCTGATCTCCTTGCTCGACATCTTCCAAGGATCGGCCGGTGTCCCAAACTTTAGCACTACTGCCATAGTAGATGCCATCTGTTTCGGGCTATGGATCGGCCTCTGGACTTGGGCTCAAAATTTCGCGCTCGACCTGGCTCAGATACAAATTGCGATTACGCTTGGCAATGGCAGTTCCGGGAAGAACAGTAGGGTCAATACTTTCTGTGTGGCGGGGGTGCTCCTGTTGCACCTGGCGCGAAGCCGAGAAGTTCGTCGATTTCTCTATTCGAATTTGGTACCTGTCGACCTCCTCTCCCAGACCGGGCTCATGGACTACCTGAAATATCTCCCCTCGGATCACGATTTCGGCGACAGTCCCGGCCCGCCGTCGTATTTTAGAAGTCTATTCGCTATACACATAATCGCCCAGGGCGTAATGGCGAGCTTTCGTCGTTACATATCCTCCTATACCACAGGAACAGCCAAATCGAAACGCATAGATACCGAAGCCTCGGCAGGGTCTGTGTCAGATGCTTCGGTTCTAGACGGCTCTGGCCCCACCGCTGTTTCGTCCTCTGTCGACTTCCAGCCTCCTTCAACGCCTGGGTTCAAAGACGGCAAGGACAGTAAAGGCGTGAGTGCGAAGAAGCGCAGGCGTCAGGCAAACCACGTCAGAAGCAGACAGCCATTCTGGGCTGCTCTCGCCAGCACCAAAGTCCACGTCTTACGAGAGGTTGAGCACAACAAGGCTCTCCCGACCGTGGGGGACAAGGAAGGCGGCCCTTTCGAAGCATCACATCAAGACCTTGTTTGGATCACCAATGTGGAACCTTCGTCGATTTCATTTGAAGCAACCTACGTCTATGAATCTGAGCAAACACAAAGGCCCCCTCAGGGAACAGACTGCAGGCCGTTCTACGTACGCATTAATGGCGCCAAGTGGCACGCAGTATCCCTTGAGCCACTTGACAATTCTTCTCGGCATGATGGAGGCAGTGCCCAGTGGACGGGTACGATATCTGGGCTCGCACCAAACTGCACTTATACCTGTACGTTCATTAGCTGTGACGGAGACGAAGGTTTCGCATCCATCATGGTCAAGACGCCGATGCTGTTAGATAAAGATGTGCCCGCCTCGATGGCCCCCGCTTCAGTTCGCCAATCTTCAACACCATCGTCGCCTACCACCACCCTGAAAAATTCCATCTCGTCTGCCGAAGCCAAATTAAACGAAGCCCGCAATCGCCTTACTAAAGTTCGACGTCAACACAGGACTGCGTTGGTCAAGGTCGAAAAGGAAGTGGACAGCTTTAACACTCGACTGAAGACCGCCAGCGACGACACGAAGCAAAGGCAAAAGCTGTTGCAAGCCGAGCGAAATATCCGACAGACTGAGGATGCCACACAGGAACTTGACGCCGCGCTCGAAAACCTGGTCTCTACGCCTGACGATGAGAATGAGGACCACGCCACCGCCAAAGAAACGCATGATGAACAACAGAAGCTCCTCTCCGAAGCCAACGATGCCCTGGCAAAGGCACGTTCGGCCGCGCAGGACGACAAGACTTGTGTCAACCAAGAATTGAACACTATTGTTACACGCAAAGAACGTTTGACTGCCCGCAATTCTAAGTTGACTGAGCAGCACGATAGGATCACCCAAGCCAATGCGCAAGGACTCAATGAGAAAGAGAGAAGAGCTGCCGAATCGAATGCCAAGGGAGCCGAACAACAAAAACGCGAGGCCGAGCTCAACCAGGAGATCTACAATATAGACAGGGAACTGAGGAACGCAAGGCAGCGATGGGAAATCAATCTTCGCGAGCTTGACAATTTGGAGAAACAAGAAATGGCTCAAAGACAAATGATGCTCAGCAACAGCGGTCCTCTCACGCCAGAAGGTGACCTACCCGGTACTCGTCCTCCCCCGCAGCACGCCCGCCCATATGCGTTTGGCAGCTTTCAAGCATTTCCCAATAGCCCCATCATCCCCGAAGTCCAAGGCTCTCCGTTTGCTGCATACGCCAAGACCCTTCCTTCTGGTGACCAACGACGACCGAGATCGGATACCAATCATTCTCTCGGCGGAATCAGCAATTTCTCTGCTGACTTTGAGGATGCTGATCCGATTCCTCCGATGCCAACCTCCACCGAGTACGATATAAATGGTCGCAAAGGAAGTGGCAGCAGCAGGGGCAAGAACAACGGCAGTCCAGCAGCTGCAGGGGTCATTGGAGGTGCATTGCGCAGTCCGCAAAGAGGGAGCTACAGTCCAGGGCACATCCCAGGTTCAACTACGTGGTAGGACCGCAAGTAGCTTTTTGGATGATCCAGACTTCGCGTTGGTTGGCTGGCTGTAGGGGTCTGATGTAGTCGACGTAGATGGTAGACATTGGCGATAGCTTCTCGAAAAGTGTTTCTGATCTGCTATATGCATTGTAAACCAAGTGGTTGCTTCGCTTGACTAATTGTAGCGGGGTGGCGTCAGCCGCCTAGTCCCAGCGGGGCTTCCCTTGGGGGTCGCTATAATGTAAGGGTTGATTGATTTCCAACGAGCTGCTCTAGGCCATTAGAAAGGGGAAGTATAAGCTAATTCGGATCGGGTTCTATACGAAGTATTACTTCCTTTCCACGAAGATTCTTACCTACTAGTAAAATGAGTCAGACAAACTAATCACGTGATTCTCGGTGCCCAATAATTTCCACCTTACCTGTTCCTCATTTTCTGATATGTCAATCGGATTCTTGCGACGACAGTTATACATGCGCAGTCTTCTACGAGCCTGTAGCACGAATCTGCCGGTTTACAGACGCATCTACACCATATTCCCGTCCTCAAGTCTACGATATCATTCGCGGAACTGCGCCACGATGGGCAAGGACAAGAAGAAGAGCAAGGAAGTGATAAAGAATCCGAAGGGCACGCGAGATTGGTCTGGTGAGGATATCGACCTGCTCAAAGCCATCAGGAGACAAATTGAGAAAGTATTCGAACACTATCGCGGCCTAGAACTTGACACTCCAGTTTTTGAGCTGCAAGAAGTTCTGAAAGGAAAATATGGGGAAGATTCGAAATTAATTTACGACCTGCAGGACCAAGGCGGCGAGCTGCTGTCACTCCGCTACGATATGACAGTCCCTTTTGCCAGATGGCTGGCAATGAATCCAGATATCGAGACTTGGAGGAGATACGCAATAGGCAAAGTCTACAGGAGAGACCAACCTGCCATCTCCAAAGGGCGCATGCGTGAGTTCTGGCAGTGTGACATCGATTTTGCCGGCGAGAGTGCTCCGATGTTCAACGATAGCGAAATGATTTCGATCATTGTCAAAGTCTTCGAGACCCTGGAGTGGAGTGGAAGGTACACGATCAAGATCAACGACCGAAGGATATTGGACGGGCTGTTCGAAGTTTGCGGCGTTCCACCAGAAAAGATCCGGACGATATCCAGCGCAGTCGACAAGCTGGATAAGCTGCCTTGGGCTGAAGTGAAGAAGGAGATGGTTGAGCAAAAGGGACTAGAAGAATCAGTCGCCGACAAGATACAGACATACGTCACGAGGAAGGGAGGCAAAGAGCTCCTGGAAGAGTTACAGAAAGACGAGGCTCTTATGAGCAATTCAAAGGCAAAAAAGGGTATTGAAGAGATGGAGCTGTTGATGCGTTATCTCCGGAGGTGGAAGGCTCTCGACAAAATCTCTTTCGATCTATCTCTGGCGCGCGGTCTTGACTACTACACGGGCATCATTTATGAAGTTGTCACTGAGGGCTCTGCCCCTGCGCGCACACCAGCTCCAGCGACCGACTCCGCGCCTCCCATGGCACCTGTTGCGACAAATGGTGCGCCCAACGGTATTCCTAAGAGGGAAAGGAAACAAATCTCCGAGGACGAAGATAGATCTGAAGACCCATCTGTAGGTGTGGGATCCGTTGCTGCCGGTGGTCGCTACGATCACCTTGTCGAACGCTTCCGACCCGACGCCAACATTCCCTGTGTTGGTGTAAGTTTCGGTATTGATCGAATAATTGCCATCACCAAAGCCAGGATTGCAAAGGGCGAAAAGTTCAGCTACATCAAACACAACAGGACCGATGCGTATGTCATGGCATTTGGGGGGTCTGGCTTTGGCGGAATGTTTGAGGAACGGATCGACGTCCTCGTTGCGCTGAGGGATGCCGGCATAAGAGCGGAGACTTTCTGGAAACAGAAGGCGAAGCTGCAGAAGCAATTCAAAGAAGCTGACCGTGCTGGGGCGCCAATTGCCGTCATCCTCGGGGAAGATGAGCAGGCAAGAGGGGAGGTGAAGGTTAAGCAGATGGGTCTGCCAGAGGGCGACCCTGAAAAGGAGGGCGTGCTTGTCAAGGTAGAGGATCTTGTTGCCAAGGTACGAGGGGTGCTCGCGAAGATAGACGAGTAATGGGTCAAGTCTGGGGAAGGGGATCTGGACCATCGAGTTTCGAGATGGCGCGAGGCGCTACAAGCCTGCAAGGCTGTATTAGTAGATAGAGGATTAGATAAGGCTGGCCAATGAGAGACCCGAAGAGCTGGCCGTGTCGCAGGTCCGCGCCAAGCGCCCGGCATGAAACACCCCTTTGTCTCAGCACCCATCGCCTGCTACAATTCACCCTCAACCTGATACGCCCCAGCCACTGGGAGGCTCAACTCCGAGACTGTGATGAAGAAGCAAACGTCGCAGCTGGTGTTTGAGATCTAGTTTGGCCCAATCGCGACCTGATGGGCGCCCGCCGCAACCACTTCGGCTCTCCTCGCCCGGCTCAGACCTTGGCTGACCGTGCTCACTCCGTAGCATTCGTCGTCTGAAGCCGCTGTCCGGATGTCCATCACACCGAAAGCAACCAGCTCCCTTCAATTTGGGTCCTTGTCGATGTCTCCTTTTCATCTTGACTTCAAAATGTCCATTTAGAGGCCCAAGTTTCGCCATGTTTTCTCATCTCCATCCCTCATCTTCCTCATCTGTCTCCCCAAAAGAGTCGTTCGTTCTTTGTTGCTGGACCAGCATCTAATTCTCTTTTTTCCTATTGCCATTCCTTTGCGAAATAGCACTTTACATTCCATCGCGATGCCGGCTGTCCGCTCCTTTTTCGCTCTTTCCGTTTTGGCTGCTTGCCTGGCGCAAGTATGGTCTTCTGCATTTTCCTGAGTCTCGTGCGACATTCTTGGCTGACTGGCAGATAGGCTTCGGCTGGTCCCAACATGGGTGGTGACAGCGGATCCGGTTCTGGTTCCGGTTGGGGCAGTGGAGGTGGTGACAGCGGGATGAACCAAGGAGGCCAGTATGGCGGCGGCGGCTCTGGCGGTCAGGGTGGCTCTTGGGGTGGCAACAACTACAACAATCAATACTCGTCCTGGGCAGCACCAACCACTACCTACCAAGCCCCGAGTTGCCCCAGCTGTCCGGCCCAGACCTGCCCGCCTCCTATGAAAGAGACCATGACCGAGACGGTGAGTGGTTCTGGATCGCGCGCCGGTTTGCCCCCCAAGTTGGCAGCACTGACATCAAGGATTACAGACAACCGTAACGGCCGTGTCCCCGTGTATGGGAAGCACCGTGACCGCCTACGTGACTCAATGGATGAACGCTCCCCCCGGGTGCTGGTGCGGTGCTGGCAGCCCGCCTCCTATGGCGTCCGGGTGGGAATGGGGAGGAATGGGCAATGCTGCCGTCTTCACATCTTCCAACCCGTCCTTCACGCCTGGTCTTTCGTCGATTCCAGCATCGGAAGCCATCAAGACCGGCGTGACGGTGGCTGGCGCTCCACCAGCTGCGGCACCAACTGCTGCTGTCTCTCCTGGTGGCTTCTTTGGGCAGTCATCGAGTAAGTCTTTCTAATGCTCTTTTGAAGGTCAAGACCATGCCTCTAACAATCTGGCTCCAGGCTCTGCGATGACGACATCTGGTACGGAATCTTCTGGCCCCAGCAGCAGCGTCCCATCTAACATGGCCGAGCCTACTAAAACAGGAGAGGCTCCTAAGCCAGAAGGTTCGAGCTCAACTACCAGCACGAGCTCGTCGTCGGCAGCAGCAGCAGCAACAACAACAACAACATCGTCAGCATCAACGAATTCCACTACCACTTCAAAATCCTCGTCTTCGTCTTCATCAACCACTACGACAATTTCATCTTCAAGTGAATCCTCAGCATCTGCGGAGGCAGCCTCAGCGACAAGCGGCGGGTTTCCGGTCGGCTCATTCAATACCATCGATCCTGCAACCCTTACGCTCAAAAACGCCTATACGCTAGGTATTGGAAGAAGAGCACCTGTACCGACTCTGTTATCATAGACTCGCAAAAGAAACGAAAAAACCCCGCTACATTGAACGAATATACCCAGTGATTTCGAGGACATGGACGACATCGGATCGGACAGTACTATTGCGTTTCATTTCTTGTATATTGAAAAGCCGGACCTGGGCAAGACATTCCCGGTCCCTAGCTTTTAGCGAACACTTTCTTATCGGAAAGTGTCTCGTGCTTGATAGGAAAATCTGATGCAGCGGTATCCTGGACGCGGCTTGTATCTGCGCCGTCGGGCCCTGCTTTACCACCATCACCTCTGTCCATTCCAGCCTTCTTCGCTCTTTTCATCTCGCGTTTTGAAAGGGGTTTGTCTTCCGCTGTAGGCCGACGATTCTGATCCGTGGAAGTTGCCAGGCGCGTTCCGGATGCCTTCCGTTTTAGACCGTTGACGATCACTTCTTCCCTTCCTTTCGCAACTTGGTCTTGGGTCACTTCATGTCGAGCACTGTTCTCCTTTTCCTCTCCGCCCTTAGTAGCAACGGAAGGCCTCCCACCTCCGTCGATGACATCGATCACACCCCTGAAACTCGTCCTTTTAATCCCCGCTAACCTCACGACCTTAGCGACCTCTTCACACAATGCTTCCTTCCCTCTCTCCTGTCCCAACCCCCAGATAGTTGCCAAATTAATCACGTCATGTGGCCCTCTTACTCCCAGAGCGTTTTTGGCTTCACTGCTCAAGATTATACCCCTGCCCCTCGTTGCGCGAATGAGTGCAGTTGCACCACTGATTAAATTTCTCCTCGCCTCATTATTTCCTGACGATTGAATCGCGGAGGAGTAGCATATCTCAAAGCGTATCCCGCGCTGTAGTGCCGCAGAGATGGTTTTGAATTTCAAGGCGAATGAAAGCCGTTGAGAGAGGTCGAGAGAGATCAGATCGCAATCGAGAGACGTGCAGCAGACTTGGAGGGTTTTCTCTGTTGTGGGCCGGACGGCAAGCAAGGAGTATGCCGGTGAGAACTGAGATAGGCGATGGTTTTGGGTAGCGTCGGAGATTGTGAGTGTCAGTCGTGTGAGGACTGTGCCAATGCTCTCTGGGATGACGATCGAGGAGACGGGGATGGGTTGAGGCGTGGATGGAAGTTTGCCTGTGACCGAGAGAGAAAGGGCGACCACTGAGTAACCCAGTTCAGCATGGAAGGCGAGTGTTTGGGAGAGGTCTGCGTGGTTGCTAGTGTAGAGGACGTTAAGGTCGTGGAATGGCATCTTGTTCGCTTTGGGAGACGCAAGTGTGCGCCGGTTCGAGAGCAACGACGATCATGTTGTTATTTGAGGGAGCTCTCTGATTGACCTTCAGCAGCGGCGCGCAGAGGGCCTCGCTGAAATCCAAAATGGTGAAAAGCTGCGACTGCGGTAGCCGGGGAAAATATATCCGCTAGTGGGTGCATGATCAAGTTTCAGATCCCTGCCTGCCATTCCTACGTGGGATGGCATACAGATCGAAAGGCTACCGCAGCACAGATCGCTCTCCGTACCACCACTACGGTTCCCTCCATTCCACTCATTTATTTCTCCATCTTCATTGTTTGGCCGTTTGCCTTTAATCAATAGGCAGTCAACGGCCGTCTTGTTGCGGCCGTCTGTGCCACATCCATTTAGGTCGTCGTCGTCGTCATCGCACAGTCTAGCCTTGTCCTGCCCAACTTTCCATCGTCGATCCTCCAGCGCATGACACAGGCCCGCGATCTCCTCGCAGTACAGCCGCCGCAACCGCAGCCATGGCACGAGTCTACGCGGATGTCAACGCTAACATGCCGCGGTCATACTGGGACTACGACTCGGTAGCCATCTCATGGGGTGTCTTGGAGAATTACGAAATTGTTAGGAAAATCGGTGAGGCTTGTGATCAAGGACACACACATTACGAGGTGGAATAGCTGACCGGGGTTTGCAGGTCGCGGCAAATACTCCGAAGTCTTCGAGGGCATCAACATCGTCAACTACCAGAAATGTGTGATCAAGGTGCTCAAGCCTGTCAAGAAGAAGAAAATTAAGCGTGAAATCAAGATCTTGCAGAACTTGGCCGGTGGTCCCAACATTGTGGCACTGTTGGACGTGGTACGGGACAGCCAGAGCAAGACGCCTTCCCTGATCTTTGAAAATGTCGACAACACTGATTTCCGGACTCTGTACCCCCGCTTCGTGGACTACGATGTGCGCTACTATATCTTCGAGTTGCTCAAGGCGTTGGATTTCTGCCACAGCAAAGGGATCATGCATCGAGATGTCAAGCCGCATAACGTTATGATCGATCATGCGAAAAGAAAGGTGAGGAAACAGAAAACGACGCAAGACATTCTAGTTTTAGGACCACGGGTGATATGCTGACGATATTGGCTACGTAGCTTCGACTTATCGATTGGGGTCTCGCTGAATTCTATCACCAAGGGACAGAGTACAATGTGCGCGTTGCCTCCCGCTATTTCAAAGGACCTGAACTACTCGTCGACTACCAAGAATACGACTACTCTCTAGATATGTGGTCCTTGGGAGCAATGTTCGCCTCCATGATCTTCCGCAAGGAACCCTTCTTCCACGGAAACAGCAACTCGGATCAGCTGGTCAAAATCGCCAAGGTTCTGGGTACAGATGACCTGTTTGAGTATCTGGATCGCTATGACATTGAACTGGATGCGCAGTACGACGACATACTGAGCAGGTTCCCGAAGAAGCCGTGGCAGAGTTTTGTGAATGCCGACAATCAGCGCTTTGTCAGCCCAGAAGCTATCGACTTTCTGGACAAGCTGTTGAGATATGATCACCAGGTATGTTGCCAACAGGTCTGTTGCCGATATGGCGGGTTGATACTGACTGTTCTGCGATAGGAGCGTCTTACTGCTCAGGAGGCAATGGCACATCCTTACTTCGCTCCAGTAAGGAATGCAGCGGCGCAGCAGCAGAACTCCCAAAACCACGTCTCTTGAAGCGAGCACTACTCTCTGGTGCAAGTACCTGTGTCTGGCACCGGTTCACGGTCAAGGATAAGAGAAACAGAGCATCCCGAGGACGCTCTCGGAATGAGTGATGAGAGACGACGACAATTCAGCCTCCACAACGCCGCGGCAGCGCAAGAACATCTAGCTCGAGATAGAGCTCAACAATGTGGAGTCTGAAAACCGGCGAAGGCTAATATGAGAGGATGATAAAAGTGTGCGAAGGATCTTCTCAGGTCGAAGAATGAGGAACAGTTGTTAAGGGGCTTGTGTTGCAAGGAACTCAACTCATTTTTGGCACGATAGCGTAATGCATTCTCGTTCCCTACCATCACCTTCGCCTTTCCCGCTCCTGTAGCACCCCCACAAGGCCAGCCCAAGTCCGACCTGGGAGGCACCATTACCTCGTCCGAAGCGGCAAGCCAAGGCACACGATGCACTGGAGAGGGGACTTGAAATTCTTCCATTCGTCGTCTATGGACTAGCCATCCTTCTTGTCTGCCAAAAAGAGATACAAGCTTGTCACTCTGGCCAAGTTGGTCAAGAGGTTATTTCTTCCTACCTCCGCCACCCCTGTGCGTCTCTTCCTTTCACGGGAAGAAACATTTTGGCCCCCCCCCTTCTCCACCATTCTCTATTCAACTCATACACTCCCCTCTTTATTTTAGTTAAAATCCACAACAGGGGCCCCTTTCACTGGCGGACCGTACACCTACATACATATGCTGCATATACGTCTGGGCGGAGGGGCTTGAGATGTGTGGATCATTCTATCACCGACACATGATCACACGTATCATTACTCTTCTAGGTAGGCTGCCGCCATCGCCATGCTATATCTTCTCAAGGTGAGTGGAGAGTTTCGCTTCAGGATGCTCATGAAACCTTTTGGTCAATTCGTTCGGATCTCAAGATTGCAGACTGGGAAGAGATGCATAGAGCTCACTCGGAGTCTCTCCACGGACCAAAAGAAGTTGCGACTGCCCGCAACTCTCTTGTCCTGTCTTGCATACTTCCTTACTTTGTTATACCCAGCCTTCCGGTGTTGGTTACTGTAAAAACGAACAAGCTTTCTGCCTGAGGGACAGTTTCGCTCATTCAGAGCAATGCCGTTGTTTCAACGGTTTTGAATGTGTTTTATCGTTGGTCAAATCGTCGTGGCATCTTTTATACTAAACAAACGACCATATTGTCGCAGAACTCGTTTCTGGGCAAGTCCAGATTACTTCCTTGTTCACCTTTGGCCTCTTGTGAACAAATCAATCTTCGCCCAGAGTCAATTCTGGATCGTTTCAAGCCGCTCGGCTGGGGGAGAAGGGACAAAAGGGGCAAAGTCATGATCATGGTCATTGGCGGTCTGATAAAAACTTGTGCAACCTCCAATTCACCTCAACAGCCATAGCCAGGGAACTTGATTATTTTACGGGGAATCCGTCAAGCTGTCCGATGATCTAGCAAATCTTCGCACGAGATATCTGGTGGGAAAACATGCTGAGATGGCTGACGTCATGGGGGCCAAGGCGCTAACGGAAGCGTTGCAGAAGTATATCTGCTTGTCAACATTCTTTGTCGCTTGAAGATTCCTTTGAACAATCGAGCCTTCATCAATATACTATTCAATATATCAATTTCGACCTGCATTCTGTGGAATTATGCTTGTCTGGTTGCTGTATTGCCCTTTTAATACCTGATGTACCGGCATTTTACGACCGTTCACCTTCACTGACGAGGATGAATAGGGGTATCTTCTGCTCATGGACTGGCCATGGAAGCTCACTCGTCCATGAAGGCATACAACTACCTCATGGTATCGGGATTCTAAACGTGAGTGTAGACGAAGACGTCGCTGTGCAGTCTTAGGCAATCGGTACGCCTCCATCTGTATCTGCAATGCACTCACCAGTAGACGGTAAGCTAGCTTGTCAGCCTTATTGAAGACTACAATGGAGCATCCGAAATGTCTCACCCTGTGCTCCGGTGGTGGCCCGGAATCCATTGGAATGCCGTGAGGGTGCTCGGATGTATTGGATTGAGAACAATACCATAACGAGGCTGTCTCTTGAAGACGGCTTCGGCATGGTTACCCGAAAGGTCAGAGGTGTCGACAGTGAAGACTGGGAACATGAAGTCACATGAGAAAGCCGACCTTCAAACATATATTTTGGAACAGCACAATTCCTTTCAACAATCGCAAAGACCCCTACTAGGAAAGAGGCTAAAGAGTCAACAACCCACAAAACAGAAAGAGACTCAAGAGCCAACAAACTCAATGAGAAAGAGACTTAACGAAGTCAACACATGCAAGGAATTGGTTCTAGTAGGCGATCCTCCCTCCTCAATCGATCTTCCCACCCAGATATATCAGGTCAAAGTGGCACCGGGCCAGCAGGCGATATATCCTGGGGTTCAATCCTCCCTCTGAACACCGACCGATTAAGACATATCAGGTCAAAGTGGCACCGGGCCAGTAGCAATATGTCCCAACCTACGGAAAAACCTACCGAAAGGCAAGGTTTCACTTACCACCACCCCCTATCAAAGGGGCTGGTGGCAAAGTTTTTGTCACTTTGATATTTGCATTTTGAGTATTGCTTTTGTAAATTATTTATGTGTGTGCCCTAACCAAGGGTTGCGATTGTTTTTGGCGGCCTCCTGGAGTTCAGTCAGGCTCTCCCAGACCTTATTCGCCATCGTTCGTTAAGAAGTCGAATCCTTGGCAAGAGGTCTTCCCAGAAACTCTTAAATGCACCCTTAGTTACTCTGCGACATGGCTTAATTCCATAATCGACATACACATTAGCTGCGATATCCCTCGCATTCCCCCTCGCTCATCCACTTCCTTAAACTACCGACCATCCGCAACTATCTTCTAAGGCAGAGACATTGGTAAGCCGTTGTCAACAGGGTCGTTTCTCGCCAGCTGATACGAGAGGTTTAACTTAGTAAGCTCGCTTGTCCAGAGAAAGGTCACCGCCTCTGCGGAAGATGGTTGTGGTTGTTGAGTGCTTGTCTCGTCTACATGCTGGCAGTATCAAAGGCCGGACACTAAAATTTGGTTTAATCAAATTCGGGAAAGATGTTAATTGATCCTGTTGACTCATGTCAAACCTCTGAGAATAGCCTGGAAACTGAAAATAGGGAAGTTCAAACACAGACAACCCTAAACGTACATGAAATGGGACACGGCAGTTTAAAACTTGAAAACATACTGCAGGTCGGCAGGGGCGGTATCCATTCACACACTCCTATCGACACCTTTATACGAGATAATTCGTAGTCAGTTTCCCCCTTTTCCCCTCAACTCCAAGCCCAGCATGAACTATCTCGGTAGCTGACACTATCTCGAAACGGCTTAGAACAAGGGGCCAGCCAGCCTTAACCTTGGCGTAGGATCCCTTTCGAGGCTTCAACGCCTTGCTGACCTGCATTAGTCTCAGCCACTCAAACACGACGGACGACTGTTTCCAGTGCAAAGAATGCTGTCGACACGTTTCCTGCATTGTCTTCGCCGGCTTTGCGCCACAAGGGGCCAGCAACGACGAATCAGCGCTGCTGGCTGTCGATGGCGGGAGTTCTGAACAAATATCCGTCGAATGTAATACTAAGAGCGTGTTGTGACTGAGCCCAATCTAACGCTGATTCCGGTCTTGTCATCAGCCGTGTCTGGTGAGGCCTGAATCCTACTCGGGCGCCATGCTTGAGAAGACGAGTGGATTGATGTCCGCCGACGCTATATTATATCGCGTCCGAGAAGGCGTTGTCATAAAAGGGGTCACCGCTCCCTTCTGGGAAAGCAAGTGTCACTACAAATATATTGTGTCGCGGTTTCACGCGATTCCGTGCTCTCATTATCTCTGACTTTTGCCTTTCATTCCCAAAAATCAAAGAGTTGGTACTGGTGTACCATAGGCCTGAGGACGTACTGTGTCGTTGCGACGGAACCCATCTCGCGATCAATTCTTAACAACTTGAAACAAGAAATCCTTGTGTTACACAAGACCCCTCAGCCTGATATTCTGTGCGTAGTTCCTGAATATTTCGAAACAGCCTATTTCAACTTTTCTCTGTCTTCCGCTTTCCTCCAGCAGAAAGAGAGCTGCACAGCAGAAAACAGGCTCGAGCAACAATGTCGGCCCCATCTGACGATCTGACGAAACTGCTTGCCTTGCGCGACTCTCTCAATGCCTCGATTGAGGCGCTTGCTTCGCTCACAGCAGAGGAGAAAGCCCAGACACTTAGAGCCAATCAAATGCGCCAGCAAATATGGTCCGCCGCCACTCAAATTGCCAGCGAGACTGTCAATCCCTCCCAAGAAACGACTCGTATTGCATTCATGGTGAGAAGGATATTGACCCCAAACATGAGCCCGGGTTTCGCTTATTGATGCCCTGCAGCCATGGCTGAATGCCGTCGTGCGGACTGCCTTGGAACTGGATCTGTTCAACCTTCTTGGAGAATCCACGACCGCGTTCGAGCTTGCGCAGAAGACCGGGGCGGATGTGACCTTGATAGGTGTGCTCACTCTCGAACTACAAGAGGCAGGAGTCCAAGAGCTTGTCTGCTGACATGGCTGCCAGTGCGCCTCATGCGGGTCTTGACGGGCTTCCACATTGTCTCTGAACTTGGGGAGGAAACGTATGCTGCGACCCCTGTTTCGCGAGCTCTAACCATGCCAGCTACGGCCGACTTGAACAAGCACATGTAGGTTTTCCCTTCCATTCATCTATTCATCGCCTCTTTACTCTGTGGCTGGAACCCCATCGGATCCGGCCAGTCTAAACACTGACTTCTTCCGTGGTCTCCCAGATTTGACAGCAGTTGGGGCTGCATTGGCAAGATGCCGGCTTACCTCGCTGAGCTCGGTTACAAGAACCCTGACCAGCCGGACAACACCCTCTCACATTATGCGACGGGGACCGATTTCTTTGCGTATCTACGCAATGATACTGCCCGCCTTGCTCGTTTCAACTCTGCTATGAAAGGTGCCGCAACATTGCTGGCGAGCCCCATCCCAGATTCCCTGCTCGAGTCTGTAGCAGATGGAAATGGTGTGGCAATGGTCGATGTCGGTGGAGGACATGGCCAAGTTACGCAGAAGGTCATGGAAGAGCATCCGCATATCAAAGCCCGCTTCGTTGTGCAGGATCTCGGCGCTATCATCGAGGAGGCACGTGCCAGAAATCCTAAATACGAGGTCATGGAGTATGACTTTTTCACTCCACAACCTATTCGCGGTAAGTACCAGCGCCATGGGATGGAATCACTCTCTTGGAATTTCATCTCCTCGGCTGCCGTGTTCGAAAGAAATGTCCCCTCGTCTTCCATCCGCGTGATCTAATGTCTGTGCATAGGAGCACGCATCTACTTCATGCGCCGTGTCCTGCACGACTTTCCGGACTCCAAGTGCCGCGAGATCCTGAGAAACCAGATTCACGGCATGGTCAAGGGTCAGTCCAAATTGCTTGTCTGCGAGACCGTCCTGCCCGCTGTGGGATGCAGCGGCTTCGAATCGCTCGCGGACATTAGCCGCACCACCTTCAGCTCGATGCAGCGCAGTGAGAAGCAGTGGACCACGCTTCTGGCGAGCGTAGGCTTGAGAGTTGTCAAAATCTGGCCTGCTAAGCAAAAGGGACCATTTGCTGTTATTGAGTCAGAGCTTGAATGAGGCCCTTATCGAATGAAACCTCGAGAGATTGCGATATCTTGTGGTCAGAGGTACAAGTTTAAGCCAGAAAACGGAAACTAGGATGTTTGTCTCAGTCACAACCGGTCCAACCCGTTCTCGAATTCGATATCATATATTCCATTCTTGGATGTGAAATAAGATGCGCCCACATGCATTTAGCGAAAGATGGAATCTGGTCGATGGCATGGAAAAGTCTCTTGACGTAGCTAGGCCCTTGTCAGGGGCGGATCACGTGCACCTCTTGACGTCTCGACGTCCCATAGGGCGGCGGCGGGCTGGTATTCCTACGCATTAATTGGCGCGCAGGGTTCGAAATCCGACTCATAAATCCCCAAACCTCGTACACTTCAGGTTGCCGTCGGGTCGTATAGCCAGCCTCGTTTGACTCATTCTGTCCATGCTTCTTTCTTTCTAGTTTCTGTTGTCCTAGATCTAACTTGAAGAGCAAAAACACAAGTGCAGTCACGCCGCAAGGCAGTCGGGCAAAATACTTATCAGATCTTTGCTCCGGCGCCCTCCTGCTTGGAGACGGCCTTCTTGTTTCAATATGGCGCTCAATGCCGCATCACATAATATCAGTATGTTGACTCAGCGAACAGTACAACATCTACTGACATGGCTGCTAGCTGGCGAGCCAACTGGTTCTCCTTCTGGTCCTCCGCCTCCAGTGTCCTCCGAGATAGCCTCTGCGGCGAAAAGCTCGGCTGCAAAAGATGCCGTGGGTCAGAATGTACCCGGCAGGGATTTGCAAAACAACGAGAAAGGTCAAACAGTGATGGGCGAAGCAGGCAAAGAGAAGACTGCAAAAGAAAGTATGCAAGATAACCTCGAGGGACCGCATTGATATACCCACTCCCCTTACTTTTAAATGATCCAGACTTCACGACAAGAGATGACTCACCTGAGGCCAAGTACCGGGCTGCCAGACACTCCATGGTGTATGACTGGGAAAGCATCTATAAAGAGCGGGCAAGATCTCGTAGTCATATCACTCTTCCCTCAATAAACATCCACTCCTTGCACGCAGGACATTACTGCTCAGTGTCTCTGCATTGAAAGAATGTTAAGTCTGACCATCATGCCTTCCACAGTTGAGAAAGAGCGTAAGAAGGCCGAAAAGCTGGCCAAGTTCCAAGAGAAGCAGTCAAAGAAACAGACTGCGCCAGCACCCGCCGCTGACACACCCAAGACCGCAAAGAAGGAAAAGATCAAGAAAGCCGCCGCCGTTGATGCCTACGAACCCCAGAAGATCGAAGCCGGCCGATACGAGTGGTGGGAGAGCAGAGGCTACTTCAAACCACAATTTACGGAAGAGGGGAAGGTTAAACCAGAGGGCAAATTCGTGATTCCCATCCCCCCTCCGAATGTGACGGGATCATTGCATATGGGCCACGCCCTTACGAACGCGCTGCAAGATACAATGATTCGACATGCAAGAATGAAAGGAAAGACTACGGCCTGGATTCCTGGCTGTGACCATGCCGGTATAGCCACGCAAAGCGTGGTGGAAAAGATGGTTTACAAGACCGAGGGCAAGACCCGTCATGAGATTGGCAGAGAGGCCTTACTGAAGAAGATCTGGAGCTGGAAGGATAAATACCACGGCAACATCACTAACCAGCTCAAACGTTTGGGAGGGTCCATGGATTGGACGCGTGAGGCTTTCACCATGGACGACAATCTCTCTCTTGCTGTGCAGAAGACTTTTGTCGACCTGTTCGAAGAGGGAACCATTTACAGGGCGGATAGGTTGGTGAATTGGTGCTCTGCCCTCAGTACCTCTCTGTCGAACCTCGAGGTGGACAACAAGGAGCTGAAAGGCCGAACGAAGCTGAAAGTGCCGGGTTATGACAAGATGATCGAATTTGGTGTACTTACCTACTTCAAGTATCCCATCAGCAAAGGAGATGATTCCTACAAGTCATCGACCTCGCCAGACCGCTTCAAGGGTTATGAATTCATCGAGATTGCTACGACACGTCCTGAAACAATGCTTGGCGATACAGCCATTGCTGTGCATCCCGATGACAAGAGATACAAGCATCTCGTGGGCAAATTGGCCATCCACCCATTCATTCCTGATCGCAAGATCATCATCATCGCGGACGAGGAAGTGGAGATGGACTTTGGTACTGGCGCGGTGAAGATCACCCCGGCGCACGATCCCAACGATTTTATTAAGGGCAAGAAGCACAACTTGGAATTCATCAATATCCTGAACGACGACGGCACGTTAAATGCGAGCGCAGGGCCTTATGCGGGCCAAAAAAGATTTGACGCCCGTTACGCCATCATCAACGATTTGAAAGAGCTCGACCTCTATACGAAGCAGGAAGATAACGCAATGACAATTCCCATGTGTCAGAGGAGTAAAGACGTGATTGAGCCCGTGTTGAAACCACAGTGGTGGATGCGGATGGCGGACATGGCCAAGGCTGCAGACGAAGCTGTACTGGACGGCCGAATTCTCATAAAGCCCGAATCGGAGTCGCGACGCTTCCATTTCTGGATGCAGAATATTCAGGATTGGTGTATTTCTCGACAGCTCTGGTGGGGTCACCGAGCACCGGCTTACTTCATTGAGCTTGAAGACGGGACAAGTGATGAAGCCGACGGCAAGTTCTGGGTAGGAGCCATGGACGAAGACGAGGCTCGGGCTAAGGCCGAGAAGAAATTCCCCGGAAAGAAATATACGCTGAGATGGGATGAGGATGTGCTCGATACTTGGTTCTCCTCCGGCCTATGGCCATTCTCTACCCTTGGATGGCCGAAAGAGACTTCGGACATGCGAGAATTATATCCAACCACCATGCTGGAGACTGGATGGGATATTTTGTTCTTTTGGGTGGCAAGAATGGTCATGTTCGGGCTGAAACTGACCGGCGATGTGCCCTTCACAGAGGTATATTGTCATTCCTTGATTCGAGATGCCGAGGGGCGGAAGATGTCCAAGTCTTTGGGCAACGTGATTGACCCCCTGGACATCATACGAGGTATCACGTTGGAAGAGCTCCACAAGACATTGTATGCGGGCAATCTTGACCCCGCCGAAATTGAGCGTGCCAAAGCATACCAGAAGTCGGCATTCCCTAAAGGCATTGAGGAATGCGGTGCTGACGCCCTACGGTTTACACTCGTCAATTACACCACTGGTGGAGGCGACGTGGCTTTTGACATCCGGGAGATTGAAGCAAAGCGACGGTTCTGCAACAAGATCTACCAAGCGACCAACTTTGCACTGGGAAGACTTGGAGAAGACTTTGTCCCTGATGCTACACCGACCGACAACAAACCAAAATCGCTGGCAGAGAAATGGATCCTCCATAGGCTCAACATTGCCACGCAGGATGTCAATGACGCTATCGAAGGGCGCGACTTCTCTGTGGCTGCGGGCACCTTGTACCAATACTGGTTCACCCAGCTGTGCGACACGTTCATCGAGAACTCGAAATACATTCTTACCCCAGAGGCCCCTGAGGATGAGAGAAGGTCTGCTCAGCAGACCTTGTACACAGCACTCGAGGGCGGCTTGCTGCTGATGCATCCTATCATGCCCTTCCTGACAGAGCATTTGTGGCAGAAGCTTCCACGACGGAAAGGTGATACCACTGAGAGCATCATGATCGCAAAATACCCCGAGTTCACCGAGAAACTCGACGCTCCGCAAGAAGCACAGAAGTACGAGTTTATCATGGACATTGCATCGGGAATTCGAAGCCTGCTCTCGCAGTACGGTTTCAAGGAGCCTGGAGATGTTATCATCCAAACCTATTCGGACTCGGCTTTCAAGACTGTGTCGGATGAAAAGACGTCCATCAAGTCTCTGGGCGGCAAATACGCTGGCGAGATCGAAGTTCTGCCACCAGCTCCAAACTCCCTCCCGCCGGCCGGGTGCGCTGTGCAAAGCATCAATGCGGACGCCGCCGTGTATCTCAAGATTGCCGGACGGATTGATGTGGCGGAGGAGTTGAAGAAGCGGCAGAAGAGCATTGAGGATGCCAAAGCCCGCGTGGAGAAGAGCAAGAAGATTATGAGCGGAGCTGGGTGGGAAAAGGCGAACAAGGATACGAAAAAGAAGGAGGAAGAGAAGCTGCAGGACGCCGAGAGCGAGGTGAAGAGATTGGAGGAGGCGATCAAGGACCTAGAGAGGTTGAAACTAGAGGGCTGATCAGACATGGGAGCGGACAAAGAGAACTGAAGTCTTGGTCTTCCCGTTCACGATTGTTGTATCAGAACATTCGCATTGTCAAAAAAAGTCTTGAGAAGAAAGGTGCAACTGTCAAAATCTAGTTTCTTCCTCGCCGTGGATAGACGAGCAAATCTCAGGAGATAGAGCCTTGCCGAATCTAGGCCGTCCTGCGTCGTTCGCCATAAAGATTCTCGAGAGAGAGTCGCGCATGTCGTTGATAGGGCCGAGAATCTGAACAGCAAACAACCGAATTCAGCCCACACCCGTCGTTCAGACAATGGAAACTAACATGGGCTGAGGGTAGACGTAGAAGAAGCGACCTCGGGGAGTAGCGGGAGGCTGCCCCGTCGAGTTCCGGCGACAGGTGATGGCATATTAAAGGTTGATAGCTTCCAGACGCAAGAACATCATTTTTAATCCTTCGGTTTGTTGTGGGCCTCGGCGACGCGTCCAATTGCGTGCTCCTGAGTGATACAAAATTGTGTCGAGATTGTATTTCTCTTCTAGGGCTTTGCAAGCCAGTCCCGGGTTCACAGCAGCATGGGTTGAAGCGTATAGGAGAGTCAATCGACCGTTTTCCCCCTTTGCCCTGCGTTTTGCGAGCTGCGGCTCCCTTTGCCTCCCCCGATGCCGCTGACGCACTTGTTCCGCGCTGAAACGCGACACATGTCCTCTTGTCAACGAGCCTGCCTCAGCATTGCCAGCTCCAGTCACATCCTGTTTCGGCGTCGAGGATGCAGAGCCGCAAGCTGCTTATCCTTTAAGAACAGTAGATTCCATGCCACCTCGCGTCTCTCGAGAACGACCTTTCCCGCCCTCAATCGCCTCCCAAACATCGATCCTTTAGCCTCACAAGTGTCAATGACGCGTTTGAGCACCCAGCAGCAGTCGAGAAGCCATGCAGGACACTCTCACCACGGCCATGGTCACGCACACGACACCTCCTACCTGACTTCTCAGAACAAGAACGATGCTGGAGTCAGGATCACGAGGATTGGGCTATTCGTCAACCTAGGGATGGCCATTGGGAAAGGTATAGGGGGCATCGTCTTCCACTCGCAAGCACTTATTGCAGATGGCTTCCACGCCCTCACCGACCTGGTCTCTGACTTCATGACTCTTGCTACCATTTCGTGGTCTCTGAAACCCGCAACGACTCGATTTCCTAGTGGATATGGCAAGATTGAGAGCTTGGGTGCCTTGGGGGTCAGCGGGCTGTTACTTTTTGGAGGGGTCGGGATTGGGCTGAACGGGTTGGATGCCCTTTATACACAGTTCCTTCTCGATCCTGCAGCTGTCGTGCATGCCCACCAGCATGCCGAACATGGCGGTGGGGGGATATTTTCATTTCTAGGACACAGCCATAGTCATGGACCTGCCTTGCCAGATTTGAACGCTGCTTGGCTTGCGGCAGGCTCTATTGTGGTGAAGGAATGGTTATATCGAGCCAGTAAGTCTGGCCGTGGACGTCAACTCTCTATCCACGCCCGCTGATCCGATGCTACAGCTATGAAGATTGCTCGAGAACGCAAATCCTCCGTTTTAGCCTCTAATGCGGTCCACCACCGCATCGACTCCTTGACCAGCATTGTGGCCCTTGCCACAATTGGGGGCGCACATCTATTTTCGGACGCTTCGTGGCTCGATCCTGTGGGAGGACTGATCATTTCCGCCATGGTTATAAGAGCAGGCTGGAACAACACAAAAACCGCTCTTCTCGAGCTCGCAGACGTCACGGTGGACGACGAGATCAAGGCCCTGGTCCGCAGGGCCGCCTCCAGAGCTTTGAAGGGTGATTCTGCCAAGGGTCTTGAGCCTGTCGAGTTCGGCAAGGATACAGAAATCAGAGACATCCAAGGGGTCAAATCTGGCCAAAACTACTTGATCGACATTGAGCTCGGCGTGCCCAAGAACTTTACATTAGAGCAGATGGAGAACATAGAAGAAGCAGTGCGGCAGAGGTGTGGTGCAAAGGTCCGCGGTGTCAGACGAGTCCGTGTCAAATTTGTCCAGCTTGAAGATACAGGGTCCACGCTCGCAGGCGATTTCATTGCGACGGATGTTAGTCCAAGAAGCAGCCCCGAACCTGAAGACGAGCGCGACGAGCATGAGCACCACCCTCATGAAGAACAAGAGCAAGGACGCGGACATGGCCATCCACATGGGCACGTAAACGGCCACGCAATAACCTCGAGCAAAAGAAAGAAGGATTCCTGAACCATTATGAGAACTTCTTCGGTTTCAACCGGACTGGCCACAAAGTTCAATCGGCAGCGGAAATTTACGCCGGTTGATTTCAGGCTGATATCATCGCGCCAAGAGGGCCTCCAGATGGTTGCTCC
The DNA here is from genome assembly GCF_000835475.1 of Cladophialophora bantiana CBS 173.52. Classification (NCBI taxonomy): domain Eukaryota; kingdom Fungi; phylum Ascomycota; class Eurotiomycetes; order Chaetothyriales; family Herpotrichiellaceae; genus Cladophialophora; species Cladophialophora bantiana. The sequence continues at coordinate 368,872 of NW_015971576.1, read as the reverse complement.
CCTCATCACCGACGCGCATTTACTCCACCTCTGCTTCCGTCATTCGAAGTCTCTCTTTGTTCCTGAAGGTGTGAGAATTTGCTATGTTTGACGCGCGGTAGCCGAACCATTCTGTCTTCATATCTGGTCAGCATCCGAGTCAACTACCTGATCAGATCTCAAACCATGACGTCCTCTGAGCCTCTATATCTCGGCTTCGACCTCTCTACACAACAACTAAAAGGGCTGGTTGTGGACTCGAGCCTGAGAAAGATCCATGAAGCCAAATTCGACTTCGACGCAGATGCCACGGGTTTCGACGTGAATAAGGGGGTTCTCGTGAACGAAGACGAACATGAAGTTTTTGCACCAGTGGCGATGTGGCTGCAAGCCATCGACACGCTGTTGGGTAGACTGAAGGACGACGGTCTTGATTTTAGTCGTGTCAGGGGGATCAGCGGCTCAGGCATGCAGCATGGGAGTGTTTTCTGGAATGCGGATGCAGAACGATTACTTTCTCAGCTGGATCCTTCGAAAACACTAGAGTCACAGCTCGATGGTGCGTTCGCACATCCATTCAGTCCCAACTGGCAGGACGCGAGCACTCAAAAGGAATGCGACGAGTTCGATGCCATTCTAGGCAATGAATCAGAGTTGGCAAATGTTACGGGCAGCAAAGCACACCATCGCTTCACAGGTCCGCAGATCCTACGATTTCAACGTAAATATCCAGACAAATACATAAAGACACACCGAATCACCCTCGTGTCATCTTGGATCGCGACTATCTTCCTTGGAAAGTATGCCCCGTTCGACATCTCGGATGTCTGTGGCATGAATCTGTGGGACATTAAAGCCGGCAATTGGAACGAGAAGCTGCTGGAACTTGCGGCAGGACCCTCGGGTGTAGACACGTTGAAGCAGAAACTAGGCGACGTACCCCAAGACGGTGGCTTTCATCTCGGCACCATTTCCCCCTACTTCATCAAGCGCCATGGATTTTCGAATGAATGCACCATTATCGCTTCAACAGGGGATAATCCTTCCACGATCCTTGCATTGCCGCTTCGCAGCAACGATGCGATGGTCAGCCTGGGCACAAGCACCACATTCTTGATGTCCACGACCGAGTACAAGCCGGATCCGAGTACACACTTCTTCAACCATCCGACTACACCCGGGTTGTACATGTTTATGTTGTGCTATAAGAACGGCGGGTTGGCCAGGGAGAAGGTCCGCGACGCGATCAATGAGAAGCTTGGAGTTAAGGAGAAGAACTCATGGGAAGAGTTTGACAAGCACTTGCTTGATACGCCGCCCCTCGCGCAGTCCGGTGAGAAATCACCGATGCATCTGGGTTTATACTTTCCCCGTCCTGAAATCATCCCGAACCTTTCGGTCGGAGAATGGCATTTCTCGTACACTCCACAAAATGACGAACTAAATCCCGAGAAATCTGTGCCACAGCCCCCGGAACAGGACTCGAGGGTCATTGTGGAAAGTCAGTTCCTCTCCCTCCGTCTTCGTTCTAGGGAACTTGTCTCGAGCCCTGCAAAGGACTTGCCACCACAGCCACGCCGGATTTATCTGGTAGGCGGTGGCTCACGCAACAAGGCGATCGCCCGTGTGGCGGGCGAGGTACTAGGCGGTTCCGAAGGTGTATTCAAGCTCGATGTCGGCGAGAACGCATGTGCTCTGGGCGCCGCATACAAGGCTGTCTGGGCGGTAGAACGAAAACAAGGCGAGACGTTTGAGGAGTTGATTGGCAAGAGATGGAGGGAGGAAGAGTTTGTCGAGAAGATTGCCGACGGGTACAACGCCCCGGTGTGGGAGAGGTATGGCAAGGCACTGAAAGGGTTTGAGGAGATGGAGAGGAGGTTGTTGAGGGAGTATGAGAGGAAGTGAAAAAGTGCTGGGTGGGTATGGTACAGGAAGAAGTAGTATAGGGAAAAGGGGTCTAAACCATGGATGGCTCTAGCGAAAATTGAAATACAGGAATCACACCTGTCTCTCTGACATATCCGAGCATTGCGGAGTGTTCTACATTTCCTAGGTTTCCCCTGATAACCTCAAGAAGGATCTGGACTCTCCATACTTCTCCCCTGCCTCGTTACCCATATAGCTACATGACTCCATAGCTACATAGCCAGAGCGTGCACGGCTCTTTCTCCGCTACACGTGTCCGTATTCGCCATAGGTGGGTACTATGTCGGTATAAGTGTTTTTCCCTGATCCCCTGAGCCACAGGTACGCCCAGCTACCTCACTACCTGCCGAGCTGCCTACATCACTTCTCCGTACTCTGTGCTGTAGATAGCAATATTGCTCCGTACTCGTGGTCTACATGGCTATGCGTAACAACAGAAGGAAAGCCAACCCAAGACAACGTCAGGACTCTAGGCTGAAGAAATAAAGGCAACATACCCCTACAGGCACGTCGCCGTTGTGCGATCTTGGTCGTTCTGTATCCCCTTCTTGCCCGAGCGATACCGAGGACGTGGGGAGTGAGGAAAGGGGAGAGGGAGGAAAGGAGAGAGGAGAACGAGTACATGGAGCAGAACCCAGAGGGTAATTTTCCATCAATGCTCCATGAGGGACTGGCGATGATTGATCGATCATGAGGATGTCCTTCTCGGGCAGACGAAAGTGATGATTTTATGTTTTCTTTTTATTTTGGCAGATAGGGTCAAGGAGGGCGGTTTGCACCCGGAGCTGGTCTTCCGTCGAGGCGTCCTGGCGCTTGTTCGAATACAATTCCACATGCTCTTGCTGCTTGAATGATTCTGGTTGGAAAAGGCAGGAGTGCATGCGGGCCGGAGTAGACTTCATGTTTGCGAATTTGTCGGTCGGCCAGGTTATCGTGACAGAATCAACTCCAATTTGCTTATACCGAGGCCAGTTGCCCAGCATACCGCTAACTCCCCCTTTGATCCCGTCTCGCCATATCATACAAGCCCCTTTTCGTCCTGTTCACTTGAAAAAACGTCCCATCATGTTACTCGCCAGACTTCTGGCAAGTCCAGAGCCCGAGAGGGCCGATCCCGCAAAACTCGATGCTTGGCTGAACTTGTCGCAGCGCGAGAAGGCGACAGTGTTGGTAATTGTGAGGATCAATGCGATTACTGCGTTCGGCAGGTTAGTATTCATGAGCGGATCAGATTTCATCCCCTTAGTTCTGAGAGTCTGGCAAGAGACACGTACCAACAGTGACCAACCAAATCAAATTCTGCAGCCTAACCAATGCAAGAATTGCAAGGCCAACCCACAATGCCGGCACAATGTACATGCTCAACCAAAAGAATCTCTTGTCCGTCTTATTCTCCACCCTCCCTGTCCCGGCCGCAGACTCAAAGACCCAATGCGAATCACCAGTAGAGGTGTTGACTTCATTCCACCAGCGAAGGCCCACAAGACGACGGCCGGCGATGTTTTTGAGATAGTAGAAATCTACGGACAACAGTAGGAGGGTCAAGATGAAGACCAGGACGAAGTTGCGGATGAAGAGCACGCCGAAAAGGTACATGAGGAGACTTCCTAAGCTCGGGCGTCAGTAGATCCTCCCTTTCATTGCGCTGAATGGGTTGGCAGCATAAAAAACGATGTTTGGACGTAGGCTCACCTATCCGGAAGCCTAGATATGTGAGGAGGGTGATGGGATGGGCGCTGAGGCGCCAATTGAGGGAGCCAGGCTCGTCTGCCATATTGAGTTGAATTCTAGCTTAGTCTTTGTGAAGACTGCATCGCCTGTTCAAGGGGACAAAATGTCTGTAGCGTCGCGAGGATGAGGCTTGGAGGGATGGACGCACTGAACACATCAAGAACACATGTGGCACATGAAAGACTGTGAGAGAAGGCGGAGACCGCAACTACGCCTCACTACTAGCCTTGCTGCTTTAACACCACTCGAAGCCTATCTTAACGGCTCGGTTGATCGCGTCCAACTTTGTTTCTCGATGCAGACATCGACAAGTTGAATCTCGACAGACACATCATGCACCGGAATTCCTGACGGCTGAATGGCTCCTCCAACTGCAATAGATTGATAATGCTCCCTTCCCTTCCTCCCCGTCCCGCGAGATCACCTGCAAGAGCAGCTCCAAACACCACCATACCCTTACCTCGAAATCGAAAGATCCGACCATTGGTGTATGCAATTGGAGTCGCTGGAATAGTTGCATCAGGGGCGGTTATCGGTGCGATCTTGAAGACTAGCAGGCAACAGGAGGCTGCAAGAAAGGTAGGTCAGATGCATCGTCCAGGCCATATGGTAGACTCGGCATCACAACCCGCCTCCACCTCCAATTATCCATCCCCTAGCCCTATCTCTGAGAGTGGACATTGCTTTGCTTTGGATAAATGAAAGCTAATCAGCCTTTTATCCTTCCTTCAGCAAGCGCAGAAATCCTCGACTCCGCCGGCAAACTCCAGTCCAACCCCAAACCAAGAAACGGGCCAACCACCACACAGGGTCGACCCCGTAGCCGCTGCGGCGGCTGAAGACAAGGTATACTTCGGAACACTTGAGATGCTGGAGACGAAGCGTGCCCAATTGTTGGGCCAAAAGACCGCGTTGGAGCGAAAACTCCAGGATTTTCGCGACAGTAAGCGAAGAATGGCGGAGGAAGAGAGGGAGAGAAAGGAGTTTGGGCTGAAGAGATGAGGCTGTGAAACCCATATCATCGTCGTCCTGGCCGATCGAGGACCAATCTTCCAGAGACATCCCACATCACCCTCTCATGTTGTGATCTCAATGGCAATCCCGTAACCACCACGCCCTCAGCGGATCTTGTCCAAACTAAGACCGAATGGTTCGTGAGCCTCACGCACCACCAGTCGATCTCCTTCAACTTGCATACCATTGCCGCACGATCCGTGGCGAAGTCGATAGTACAAGACACCTTCACCGCTGCCAGTCCTCCATTCCTCTGGCTGCATCAAAGGACGATCATGAATGTGTTGCGCTATGATTGCCTGTTGCTCCATGGCGGCCCGAGAATCAAGCCTGGGATCGTCATGGGCTAGTTGAACAGCCGTCGCGAGATTTAGGTCATCCATATCTGCACAGACCTCATCCAACAGCTCGATGGGAACTTGCCGACTCGGCCGAGGCTGTTCAGGTTGTCGGTTTCCATTTTCAGCTGGACTATAGTTGGGGTGGAATTGATTGATGTCTTCCGGCAGGACGGCTAGCCGCTGCTGCGGAGCTGCAGGGCGGTCGGTGTGTTCAGCATGTTGATCATGTTGCAAGGGACTCGTGTTCTGATCCTGAGCCGTTCCTGGCCATTGGGATGGGCCGGTTGAGGAATGTTGGTGACAGGAAAGTGATGTGTGGACATGTTTTGGTTTGGTCGGAAAATATCCCATGTCACCGTCCACGTGCCTTGGATACTGCCTTTGCATCGAATGCATAGCTCTGGAGTGAAAGAATGGATCTCGTTGCGAGGGAATCCAGTGCAGAGACATCCTCGAATTCGAGCGGCGAAGCATTGTCGGATCTCGACTTTTAGCTCGAGAGTCTAGCGACATCGGGAGGAGCAGCATATTGAGACGATTTGCTTTTCCTCACAACAACACATTTAGCGGATGTGATATGGGCTGCGTATGCGAGTATGCGAGGATGATGTGATCTACAAATGCTAGATCTCTTGTTTGGCGACACTTGCACTTGGTTGTGAACTTGAATATGGCCCAATATCTAGGGCAGCAGTGCCAAGTTGTGGGCAGAGGAGCGTCACCATCTTAAGTGGAATTGTTACTTCACTCCTCGTGATCGTTTATTGTGATGCTAATAAATATTACATTGCGCCCTCGTCGTCGACGTGTTTATGCATCAGGAAAGTTGGGTCCACATGAAAACAACGAGCCAATGATTGAAGCCGAAGCGACGCCTGAGCCAATTGTAAGAAGACAAAGCCAAAACTTATTGGTGCACTCAACATGCAGAAAAATAGGTCTCATGAGCCTCTCCTGAATCCTATTCGCTGCCTATTAGGCTTGAGAACTGCACATCAGCCTGTCAGAATCATGGCACTGCTTCCGAACCCGGGACTTCCCTGGCCCTTTCCAATCCACTAATAGATATCAAAGAACTTGCTGTGGTAAGTCGAGGAACCCAGCTGGCTCTGTCACCGCCACCGTAGAGCCCCGCCGCCCGTTGACGAGGTTCAATGGCACATCCTCCCACGTGACTAGTGGCTGCGGAGTACCTACCAAAGTCGGGGACGTTTTGTTGGGCCATCAGGCTAGCCACACAGCGAGTTCGGACTAGGAAGTATAGAGGTATAGATGTACAGTACGTATTACTCCAGAGGACAGAGGACATAGGTAGTCTGTAATTGGGACGGCGAGATACTGTGCGCATTGCCTCGGCGCTGCTACTCGAAGGGGACCTCATCGGCATCAGCTTTGTCAGCCTCAGCCTCGTCCGCCAATCGAGGACACCCCTACACGTTGAAAAGAGTGCGCGCACAGAGAGAGAACATCGAAGTGCAAACTTGTATTGTCATTTCCCATCGCGCGATAAGAGCGCGCGCGTAATATTCGGATTCCCATCGATGTCCAATGACTCGAGACAAAAGTTTGCATAGATGCCATGCAAAAGCAGAGAGACCGAAAACCCGCACACATATCTCACACAAAACTCCAGCTCGGAACCTTTGTCGACCCATGTGTGTGCCATTTACCTTCACACCATCCCCCTTGACGTCTCCCATGTCCGAAATTCAACAGTATCCCGAAAAATGCTGCTTCACATAACGTCTAGACCCCTTCCAATTCGTCGACGTAAACCTCAACCCCAGCAGTATACCCTCGAAAATCCGTCGGACCGTGTCTGAACGAACCCCTACTTCTTCGACGAGGGTCCAAAGTCGGCTTCCACAGCTTTCTGGGCGTTCCGCTGCTTCTCGACCTTGAACTGGGCGACGATTGCAATGTGGTCACTGGGGAAGTGGAAGTTCGGGAACCCAGGCACCCGCTTCAGATATTCTGGGTCGATAGCCCCAAGTAACCCAACCACTCGTAAAGAGTTGCTCGAGTACCAAATGTAGTCCAAGACGTCGACAAAGTTTGGCGTGTAATTCGTGAATGGCATTTCCCCGTCAATTGCAGCATAAGAAGACTTGAGCGTAAAATTGTGCGACATCCCCGCACGGGAGAAGGCCCCGTAGTCTCGTCCATCCAAATCGGCGTGTTCGGCATTCAGGCCTTTCTTCGTGAACAGGTCGTAGACCGCAGATCCTGCTCCCGAGTTGAAGTCTCCACAGATGATCATGGGGATCTGTGGTCCTGACGTGTATGACAATGACGGCCCAGGGTCAGGAAGCGGTTCATCCTCTGAATCCGAAAAGCGGAAGGCCTGCTTGTTGGTGGCCGGCGGGAATTTGGAGTACTTGTCCGTGAGCTTTGACAACTCCTCCATAAGGACAGCCGCTTGGATCAATTTCACGTCTTTGTATGCAGGATCCCAGTAGATGTGGGCATTGACGACAACCACACGAGAACCAGTGACACGGTTCTCCAGGAACACAACTGTCGCGATATCATCTCTCTGCCAGACGCGGTTCAGCATGTCCGCCGACGCTTTAGCGCCAGGTCGCTCCACCGCCTTTCTTCCAAGAACAAGATGTTGAGTGTCGAGTACCACATACTTCTTGTCTTTCCAAAACGTGCCACATCCGTCGACAAACTTAGCAGCGTCACCCAGCGTCTCCGCGCGGCTTTTCTGTGCATAATATCCCTTGTAGCCCGATATCGAGAGTTCGCCACGAAAATAGTCGTCGTAACTGCAGCGGTCAAGTTCCTGGAGGCAGACAATATCGGCGTTCATTTCCCGAATCTCTTCAAGGATCAGAGTCTTGCGGAAGCCCCAGGTAAGGACGCGCTCTGGAACGTAGCCATACTGCTGCTGCGTTGCATAGCGGTCGCATAGGATGTTGTAATTCAGTGCTTTGATCGTGTCCTGCGTAGGGTCATTTTCGTCGATTTCCTCAATTTGATGCCATTCTCTTTCTCGAGGAGGTGGAGGTTCTGACGCACAGTTAGCAGCAGACCATAGAAAAGAGGTATTTGGCACAAACCCGGCATGCTTTCGCGGAGATATTCAATCAGTTTCCTCGTACCGCCCTCCGTGATCTTGTCACGCTGCCCTTGCTCCAGTGGATTTCCATAGATGCCAAGCACCTCCAATTTGTACAAGAAGCCGAGTTCATAACACAGGGTTTGAATGTGGTTATTGAACAGGAGGAGTTGTTTGAGATTCGTGAGCATGCCAATCTCTTCTGGCAATTCCGTCAGTTGATTAAAAGAGACATCCAGATGCTCGAGGTTCTTTAACTGTCCGATCTCCGGCGGCAACGCTTCTAGCTGATTATATACAAGGTCGAGGCGTTTCAAGAAATGGTAGGACGGGTTGAATAGCACAGGCGAAAGCGCACAAAGACCCTGCCCACCTAGATCTAATTCATCCCAGGTTTGCCTGCTAGAGGTCTGTCCATTTGATGTGGTCGTCCGAGCGTTGTCTGTCGGAAGGTCTTCTGCAGCCGCACCTAACGGGACGTAGTTGACACCCTTAGAGTGATGCGCCACGGTGCGCGCTCGCTGATTTGGACCGTTCAGATCTTTGCTTTCTTCCCAAACCTGCTTTTGCTCCCTCCAATATTCATTGTCCGGCTCGTCCACATCGTCGTGCGGCAGTCCATTACCATTTCCGTTGGGCAGGTGCTCGTGGGCGTAGGTGGGCAAATGAGGTGTACCGGATTGAAAGCCGCCCGAAAGATTGTGCTGGTGCCCTAATTGCCCGCCATGATGGTGCTGACCGTGATGTTGAGTGACGTTGTGATGGCCATGGTGAGGTGGCTGGTATTTTGGCAGGTGGAGGTTCGCATACCGCTGATGGCCTTGCGCCCCATTCATGAGACTGTGCTGCGTCTGATATCCATTCTGGGAGTACATATTGAAGTTGTGCCCGACAGAATGGCCCACAGGCGATCTCGATGGAGAAGGAGTGTCGTTGGAAAAAGGTCTGCGTGCGCCAGAAGGCGAGGTGGCTCGATTCTGATTTCGATGCGAAGTGTGTTGGGTGGGGTAATACTGCCCGGCTCCAGGCTGATGGAACCGGAATGCACCATCTGCCATCTAACGCGGCAGAGCGGTATGGATTGTGTCTGTGTCTGCTTGTGAAGCGGAAGCGCGATGGGATGGAGGCGGAGGGGCTGGGACGACTCGGGGCGTTATGGAAGGTCGAACGGAGGGCAAGCAAAATCTTCGTTTCTTCAACATGAGATCCGGCGAGGGACTCAACGCCAACTGACAGGTTGTCGCGACGCGGAGGGTCAGGGTAACCGGCACCGGAGCGTTCGACGGGGAAAATGAGGAAGCAGTGATTTGGTAAAGGGTAAAGGTTGAGCAGCGGGAAGCTTGAGGACAGATCGTGAAGCTGCAGACGGGAATGCAGCAGGTTGATGTCACGCCGGCACTGCAAGGTACTGTTTGTGGTTCACTGATTGGATATTGAGTTGAGATACGGCACAGATATCAATGAAGATGTGAATGAGCGAGTGTCAAAGGTGGTTGACTTGCGCAGGAGAGGGCCGTAAGGGTGGGATAGGACTTAGACTGCATCTGTGCAGTGTGCACCTCTGCCACCTGACTGGAGGCTTTGACTCGGTACTAAGTGAGCGGCCCCTGTGCTCCTCAGCAGGTCTTGGCATTGTTTCAGCGTTTGTCCGCCATTCCCCTTTGTTCCCTTCAGCCTGATACACTAGATCTTCAATATTGACCACACACTGCGTGTTGGGCCTGTCCCCGTCTGTTCACCGCCTTCTACGAGACAAGAACCCACTTGTATACAGAACAGCTCAAACTAATCCTTGAAAGCCACCCTAAATCGCCCCCTTCACCCCGCGGAAATTCGCTATCTTCATCGACCTCTCATGCACACACAAGTAATGCCGACACAAATCGCCACAAGGGTTACGGAGCTCTCCGAGACCCGCCTTCGATGCTGAGTGACTTAGCCTGGATGCGCCTTGTGAATTCACCCTCGACCTTCCTAGAACCGTGGGCCGCCCCGGTTCTGGAGCCATCCGATATGTGCATTCACCTTGAATATCCTGGTAGCAGATTTTGAAGAAAGTTTGGCCCTTTTGGCGAGCTTCTGTGTGGATTGTGGCGTGACGTTAAGTTTGGCTGAGCGACTCTCTGCTGTTCTGGGGGAGCTGTCCTGTCGGGCACTGTTTATGACTGCAGATCCTCCACGCGGCTCCATTGGACTCCTCTCAGGGAAAACCCATGGACGCTGAATTCGTTTAGGAATACCGTTGCTTCATTGAGCGGTATTTTTTCAGGAAGTAGAGCGCCTCGATCTCCTTCTTCACAAACTCCGCACGCTTGATACCTTGACGAATCTGCTCCTCATCCACCAGATGAGCTTTAGACATAAATGCCTTGTGCAACCTGGGTCGGAAATAGTCGTATCCCAGCGGGTAGTGTTTGCCCATCTCCAATAGCTCTGAGAGTGACCTCAGCACATGTTCTTGGCCCGATGGACGAGTATGGTTTGGATGGTTCTCGTACCTTTGTATATGCCTATCACCTGCCTTCTGAGTTCTGGATTCATTCTGTCTCAATTTATTGTGTAATAGAAACCCATGATTAGGCTCGCAGGTATTATGGTATGTTTGAAAGCCTAGGCACGGATGATGTTGGGATGCCGTGACGTCGAAAAGCGAGCGCCAAGACACGAGCCGACCAACCTTCGCACCATCCAAGACCACTTCATCTCTTGGTGTCAATGAGCTTAGTCCCAACTCCTAATCTATTTCGGAATCGATCCTCAACTTCTCAGTAAGATCTTCTACCACAGCTAAACACCAAGTTGCGCACCTGCCACAACTCTCAGCAATCGCGGTAGAGTCTAAAATCTTTTCAGGGTATAGAGTTCCTCAGATCGGAACGAAAGGGACCACGAGGTGACTATCATATTGACCCCCAAAGTGCAGAGTATGTTTTCCCTTGTTTCCTGTATGGAACTGCCCCCGTAATGGAGTAAATTCCGCAAGCGTCATCTGATGGCCAGCGACCCTAAAGATCAGCTTTTCACCGGCCTCAAATTGAATCGCTGCCGGCCATATTCCGATCTCCAACTTCACTATGTGACCCGGCGGAATCTTCTGTTCCTGCGTGTGGTCATGGGCAGGCCAATGCGGTTTGGATAGTTTCGAGTCGAGGGCACGATGGCTCGCCCTCAAAATACCAGAGGGGCCAATATATTTCAAGCTGTTGATATCTTGGACCTCTTCCTCGGATGTCACGCCGAGCTCGTTTAGTGGAATGTTGATGTTCTGCAGGATCTTCCCATTTTTGTCCCCTTTGCGGATGATCACGAAGATGTCCATGTCATCGTGGTCGGTACATGACATGTATAGGATCGCCTTCGACGGGCCGACGATCGTGGACTTTTCAGCGAAAGAATAGATAAACTCCACGAACTCGGGGTCGTTGTCAACCTGTGCAGCGGGGGCATCGGACTGATACGAAACTTCGCCCTTTTCAGCGGTTCTGTACATGTCTTTTAGGGACTGTCCCCCTGAAAGCCATAGTGTTTTATACTGGGTCTGAGGGATCGGCCATGTCGAGAAAGGGACGTTTTTGATCGGCGGCTAATATAAGGTATCTAAGTCATGTTTCTTTCACTCCTGGGGGACCTTACACTGACCTGATTATAGCGAATCACGGAGATTCGAGCCTTTGGGGTCTCCTCCCAATTGTTTTTGATACCTCTCGTGTAGAAATCCAGGAATTTCTTCAAATCATCCGTGGTCTCCTTCTGGTATAAGTCGTGCCATTCCTGGGTTGGATGCAAGCGGAGCCTATGTCAAGCAATTTGTCAGTCTTGCAAGGTCTTGCAGTTAACAACATTATGAAGACTTTGCTAACCATTTCTTGTTATGTGGTATGTCTTCAAACCCCCGGATCGAGCCAACAGTATGCAGGCCAGTTGACATGCTGGTAAGTATGTACGCAGGAACATTGATCAAGTCCACCTTCGCCCGTTTATCCTCCCAATATGCGTTCATGAATGGATACTTATCCAGCATTGCGATGGGGTCCTCCTGCAGATTTTCACCTAAAAGCACGAAAAAGCTTCAGCGGTGTTCTTCAGCCTTTTATGAGCCCGTATTCGCACTCACCATATAGGCCATGATCTCTCAAGAAGTGCCAGAACGGCAGATATGGAACCCCGCCACGGCAGAGAGATTCACGGTACATGTCGCTCAAGCCTTCCAATGGCAGAATGCAGCTCAGATGTGGGGGTCTCTCTGCCGCAATGTACCACTGGGCCATGGCTAACCAAGAGACACCGATCAAAGCAACATAGCCATTACACCAAGGTAAGCTAGCTATGAATTCGACAGCATCATATCCATCCCTTCCCTCGGCAGTTCCGTTCCACCTGAGACCGTCAGCGTGGGAAGCGACCGGGAGAAACGAAAAGTGCAAACCTCTGGTTGCCTTCAGATTTGAAGATACCCCTCGTATCGACATTGACTACGGCGTATCCGTGTGCGGTCCACTCGGCAGGATCTGGCGCCTCGAAAGACTCAAAGCCGGAAAGCATGCTTTTCGGGATGCCGACTCGACCTGGAACGAGATCCAGCCCTAGAAAACCTGCACGAGAATGCGACACAAGTGAGTGGTTAGCCCCCGACAACAGCTGGGGTGCCACATGGCCGCACGGGCTCTTACCTGTTCCAGACTTCCCGTACGGACTCCAAGCTATCAATGCAGGGATCTTCTCGTTGACATCTGCCGGCCGAAACACATCGGCACGAAGGATTATCCCATCTCGCATCGGCACCTCAACATCTCGATCCCAAATCGTTGCAACTTCAAAGCCTCGACGAGAAGGGTCCTTCTTGTAACCCTTAGGCAACGTGGTCGATGATGGGCTCAGGCCGTTGTAATTCGCATGAGGGTCATCGATGGGCGAGATCTTCTTTTGTGCGACGTCGATACCTCCAACGGAGAAGACCTCTCTAGATGAGGCCATGTCGTACTTGGGAGGTCAGGAATGTATGTGGGATATCGTTGCACTCGTGCAAAATTGACCTTTGTGTAGACTGGGCGTGAGACACAACAAGGCAGGCAGCTGAATGGGTGTATTTATCGTTGTACTCAGGACCCGCCCTGGATATGTCTGATTCTGCGAAGGGGATCTCTGAGTCGTCCGTCGTCCGTCGAAACTGGACGGGTATCATTCCTTCTCGCGTATGGCAGGAATTCGGCCGGTCGCGGGCCGTCAGCATGCCAGTGAGATATTTGGTGGCTGTCACATTGGGTACCTTACCTCACTCTTCAAATCAATACTCACTCGATTCCAAAGACGAACCATTCGACAAGCCAGTACTAGTATCCCTGCTTGTTCGAAACCTTGCCTTCATCGGGTTTAGCAAGACATGTTAAAATCCACCACCTATTCCGAAGTACTGTGCGAGGCTCGGAGCACACAATAGCACACGATTTCGAGACGCCCATGTCTCGAACGAATCCAATACGAGGATGACGAACAGCCCGTCGACGCCTAACGTCTGCAACCGTCGAGGTGCTAGCTAGCTAGGCGGAGCCATCGCTATTTGTGGCTGTGGAAATGTCATCAACACGAAACAGTACGAGTCTTTGATGTGATTGAGAAAGGCGCATGGATTCTCAGTTAGTGAAGAGGGGTAAGGCCATGTTCGCAATCTCGGCCGTTGGGACGAAGCCGGCGAGGCTGAAGGGGTTGCTCGCTGGGCAGCTTGGGCCGAAAGGCCGAAATTGGGGGGAGCATTTGCCCTGCCGGGGCATTTTGACAGTAATCAAGAGCACTGCTACGTGACTACTTGAACTTTAGTTGATGAATGGGATGCCTGAGGTGAGAAACAAATGCACATTATTTCCTGTCTGTGATGACGGTGATGAGGCTGGATCTGAAAGGGGGTCTTTGTTTTTCTTTACGAGGCTCACTTTGGATATACACGGACTACGCTGCCAAGTACATACCGGCATGGACTCAACAAAGACACCCTGTTAATAGTATCCTGAGCGCGTTGACGGCCTCGTCTGACGGAGAAAGCCATGCATTATCAGGCCCATATTACAGAGTTTGCGGGCTGGACGTCAAGGGCGAACAACGTGACATTTTGTTGGACATTGCACCTCACCCGGATTGTGGTAGCGTTCACATCACACCATGACTTTGCGGTATGGCAACGTCTTGACCGAGACCTGGTCGAGGATGCTAGAAGACTGGCAATGTGGTGCTATGCATCCTAACAAGTATATATTTTACAATCGCTCTGACAATCCATCGTGGTTGGGGCAACGCGAAGAAGGAGCCTGATTAAAGATGGAGCAGGCAGCAGTTTGAGAAGCAGCACCGACTGACGATAGTTGTAGAGCCAAAGGAGGAGTCAATAGTACCAAGTACAAGTACTTGGTAGAATGGAAGAGTCCTCGCCCATCCTCCACTCGTGTTAAAGCCGCACACGGCCGAGAATCACAATGGAAAGCCGAAGAGCCATGCGCTCGAAAAGTGTTGGCGGCTTCTGTCTTCCCTGTTGAGTGTCGTGTGTTTTTGATTGCGTGGCCTTCCATACTTCAACATCAGCTGGTGCACAGAGTAGGAGGAGGGCAGAGAAGAATGCGTCCGAGACATTGGGGCAAAGAGAACAGTAGGCTGTACGAGTACGAGGATGCGGAGACTTTTGTGCTTGGTAGGTGGATGGCGCTCCAGTGCCCTGTTCTGGTCAAGACGCGGGGATTAGTATTCATAGCATCTTTGAAGCCGATATCTCGACGAAAGAGGGAAGTCAAACAAAAGGGCGTTCAGTGTTGACGCGTCTTCAACGATATGCGAGGTTTGTAGCGCCGAAGATCGGTGCAAGGCCAAAGGGGAAAAAAGATTTAACCGTAACGAGATGATTGTTTGGTGGGAGAAAGAACAGGAAAGAATCCGAGACCTTTTGTGTTTTCATCCTTGTAAACATTGAATGTAGCCGAATAAATGGCGCAGGGCTTAACGCCGAGCACATTCCAGCCATGGCACACCAACCACGAGACGCCAGACGCGAGATGCTTGGTAAGGAAGGGACCAAGCCACCAGCCACTGAGTGATCGTCTCCCACACTGTGCACACAATGCACACCATGCACACCGTGCTAGCGAGCGGCAAACACGGCCTCGTGCTGCAGGTCCTTCTGGTCCTTCCACGCCTCAGAATGACGTCGGCGATATCGGAATGCGCTATCCACGCCATTGCATAAAATCACCCAACATCCCATCGCCCCATAGCGACAATGGCCACCAAACCAAATAAAAGAATACCAGAGACTAACCATGGCCAATTTGCACGTGCGAGACCATGCCATGTCGCCCACAGAGACCTTGACGTCGGATCTGTCCCGCGAGACCACCAGCTCAGATTATGGGGACATGGACGTCGACGAGGAAAAGTCCCAGGAGAGCCGGCGCGCTGCTTCCATCGCGACAGGCCGCTCGGCCAGCCTCAACAGGACAATAACGCGGAGAGAGACCATCTTGTCGCGCATCAGATCCCGGCCGCCCATAGGCACTTTCACCCATCCGCTAGAGCATCAGAAGACGACGGTGGAGGACTTGGTTGATTTCGACGGCGCCGATGACCCCTACAGGCCTGTGAACTGGAGTATGAAGAAGAAGGTCGTCACCACTGCCTTATACGGCTTTACCACCATGACCGCCACCTGGGCCAGCAGCGGATACAGTCCAGGAACACAGCAGGTGGCTCATGATTTCCATGTTGGAACCCAGGTGTCGACGCTGGGCACGACTCTTTTCCTGTTTGGATTCGGCATCGGACCTTTGCTTTGGGCACCGCTCTCGGAGGTCTATGGCCGAAAGAATGCTGTCCTCCCGCCCATGTTTGTTGCTGCGTGTTTCTCATTTGGGACTGGTGCAGCCAAAGACATCCAAACCATCTTGATAACGAGATTTTTTGCTGGCTTCTTTGCTTCAGCACCTGTCACTAACACTGGGGGCGTTTTGAGTGATTTGTTCCCGGCGTCTCAGAGAGGTATTGCTATCGCTTCCTACGCCATGGCCGTGGTCATCGGCCCAGTGTTTGGACCCATTGTTGGCGCCGCTCTGGTAGTCCAACCCAGTCTTCGATGGCGTTGGACTGAGTACCTCACGGGAATTCTGCAGCTCTTGGTCTTGGTCTTCGACGTCGTCTTCCTGGATGAATCATATCCTCCCCGGCTTCTGATATATAAGGCGCGACGTCTCCGGCACCAAAGTGGAAATTGGGCCCTCCATGCGAAATTCGAGGAATGGGATGTGTCCGTCATGGAGTTGGCGAATAAGGTGAGCCAGGCTTGGTCGATTTTCGAGACATGGTTATGCTGACCGACTGCAGTTCTTGGTTCGACCATTCCAGCTGTTGATGACCCCTATCTGCGCACTTGTGGCTCTGTATGCAAGTTTCTGCTACGGGATTTTGTATATGCAACTTGGTAAGCACCTCGTTTTCTTCAGCTCTCTCATGAAGACTTACCTTGGGTGTAGGTGCCATCCCGATTATCTTTGGCGAACACCGCCATTGGAAACTGTTCCCTTCAGAACTTCCATTCCTGGCAACTCTCCTCGGATCCATTACTGGCGCCGTCGTCAATGTTTTCAACCAACTGGTGTATAACCACAAATCTGGAGGCAAGGTAGCCCCCGAGTTGCGTCTGCCACCGATGATGTTCGGATCTTTCCTTTTCGCATCAGGGCTCTTCATCACTGGGTGGACGGCTGACCCGAAATATCCATGGATTGCCCCTGTCATTGGGTTATATTTGACCGGTCTCGGGTTCTTTACTATATTCCAAGCGGCGCTGAACTACCTCGTCGACACATTTCAAAAATACGCCGCCAGTGCAGTGGCAGCTAACACATTTTTGCGATCTTGCTTTGCCGCAGCGTACGTGCCCCCCATTTTATGATTCCGGGTTGTCAACCGGCCGCTGATGTGAGGACAGATTTCCGCTCATCGTGACTCCGCTGTACCATAACGTTGGAATCCCCTGGGGGACCAGCATCTTTGGTTTCTTTGCCGTCGCACTAATACCCGTACCCTTTGTCTTTTTTGTTTTTGGCAAGCGGATAAGAGCGAAGAGTAAATGGAGCAGGTTCTAAATTTTGCGAGATTGAATAAGAGACCTGGGTAGCGTTTCAAGATTGGCTGGAGATATTATCCTCGTTAACAATTGAACACGAGTTGATCTGTGGAGGCCTAAAAGGGGGGCTTAGGTGCCAAACTTTGGGCCGATCCGATGATACTATTTTGTACAGCACATTAGCTAAAGTTATACGTGGCTACATGTACCTAGTAAACTAGAGGCTCCGCGGTGCCCACGAGACGCGAGACGCCAAAAAGCTTGACTTGGCCTGCCTTTTTCTCCTCATCGGCAGCTCGCATTTGTCATTATTCTTGGTTGCCTTTGCAACTCTGGAACCATGGAATGAGTAAGTTTTCAGGCTCGTCTCCAACATCACTAACAGCTGATTTCAACGCTGGCACCAGCCAGCCTCACTGATGAAGACTTGGACTAAGATACGGGGCCCAGGAGAGTGTCCATCTGGAGGGATGATTTCGTCATCCGGATGGCTGGATCACGGCAACTTACGGTCATTGCCTAGCTAGGTACCTACACAGCTACCTGCCTAGGTAAGAGTCTGGCACCCATTGAAGTTCGTCAATCCTCGCTTTCTTCTGCTCCCTACTTATTGTTTATCACATCTTTGTGTGGACGGCCCTCGATTCGATACGTATGTGATTATTGGGCTCTAGATGTCGTCAGAAAGCCTCCAGCTTGTCGCATGGATCAGCAGTGCAGATTGATTGCACCCGCGATGCAACCCGCGTCCAGGCTGCAGCATTTCTTCTGGACGAGAAATAATACCTCTGGAACCCCCTCCTTAGTTACTTGTCAGGCATCCTCAATTTCCCCCTTGACACCCAAGGTTTCACTCTTGCTTGCTTGACTCTCTGTTTGACTCGGGTGCGTGTGTGTTGTTTGCTTTGCTGAGCACCATGAACTCTGGTGCTGCTCAAAGCGAGAACAGTTGCGCGGACGGCCTCGCAGAATCCGCGCCATTACTGAACAGTCCACACGACGGCGATGGAGGTCGTGGCAAGGCAAAGAACCACTCCAGCCTCTTCTTCAAGATCTACGCCGTTGTGTTCTGCGTCAATCTCGGATTCCAGATTCTGGCTCCGGCACAGACCCAGATCTACGAAACCATCTACTGTTCGCAATGGTACCGCCGGCACCCAATTGATTCTTTGCCACCGACCAGCAAGATCCCAGAGTCGTATTGCAAGATAGGTCCCGTCCAGACGCAGATATCTACGCTAAAGGGATGGTACGAGTTCTTTTCTGCGGCTCCAGGTCTTCTGCTGAGCATCCCAATGGGAATGCTCACGGATGCCATCGGCCGACGACACCTGATGATCCTGAACATCACGGTCCTGTGCTTGACGCAGGTGTGGACTACCTTTGTCACCTGGTTCGACGGTCGGATACCTCTTCGGGCCGTATGGCTGGGCGCGAGCCTGAACTTTCTGAGCGGCGGGGTTATTGTGACAGAGCTGCTTTTTGTGGTATGCCTCCTCTCAGCATACGTTCCTTGGGGTCCAACTGATGCCCTTCACAGTGTATCCTGACCGATATCAGTCCAAGCGATCGTGTGTATGTTGTTCAGACTGAGAGCTGTTGCCCGGACCCTGCGGCTGATTCTGAGGTAGAGTAGAGACATTCTTCCGGACCACTGCCTTTGGGCACTTCAGCAAGGTCATTGGCCCCGTCGTCGCAGCCACCCTCATGCGGTTTGATCCATGGCTCGCCATTTACCTTGGACTCGCGCTGCTAGTCATCACCGTGATGCTGGTTGCAACTGTTCCAGAAACCATACACTTGCAAGCCGCTGCCGGGGACGACGGAGCCGGAGCTCACCAGGAGGACCAGATAGCAGCATCCCCGATAGATTCTCAATGTGGGAACAGCAGCACACGGCGACAGCTCAACCTATGCCGTCTCATCAAGGTGTGGAGCGACTGGCGCCTCGTCTTCATCGCGATAACCTACCCCTTTCGCTTGATCTGCTACGCCCTGAGCGACCTCCTCCAGCGGTACGTATCGGACCGCTACGGCTGGACCCTGGCGGATGCCACCTTCATCTACTCGCTGCAAGCGGTCGGCGCCGGGTTGGTACTATTCACGCTGCTGCCGATGATTTCGGCGCGCATCGACGCGCGGTACGCGTTCAGCGCGATCCAGAAGAACGTGGTGCTGTCGCGCGCCTCGCTGTTCGTGCTGGCCGTCGCCTTCGCCGTGATCGGCCTGGCACCGCACCCGGCCATCATGGTCGGGGGACTCTTGCTCGAGACGCTGTCGACGGGGTTCCCCGCGACGTTGCGCGCGCTAGCGACGGCGCTCATCGATGCCGATGACAAAGGCCGCGTCTTCTCCGTCCTGGCCATCGCAGAAACTCTCAGCGTCATGCTCGCGTACCCTTTTACCGCCGCCTTGTTCAACATCGGCCTCCGCCGCGGCGGCGGCTCCTGGCTGGGCTTGCCCTACGATGTCATTTCCGTGGCCGCCGCCCTGGGATGTGCCGTCATGTGTCTCCTTCGCTTCGAGAGGCCTGTGCGGGTTGTGTGAGGACGAGGTCGAGGTCGAGGAAGAGAAGCGAAAAGCGAGTAGCCAGTCAGTCCATCAGTTAGCTGGTCAGTCAGCTGGGGCAGTCAGCCAACCGGTCAGTCACTGGTCAGGCAGTCAGTCAGGCCGTTGGGAAGTCGCCGACCGAGCACGGAGAACGGAGTAAGTACCATACATAAATCAAGGACATACAACCAATACATTGCACACAGTATGGACTCGGAAGTACCAGGTAGTTGACCCTCTGTTGATTACAATTCCCCCACCCCCGTGTTGCCTACCGACGTATGCCACTCCGCATTTTACTAATCACTTGGAGGTATACCTGCCTTTGTCCTCGCTCGTCATCACAGTAGGTACCTACATACCAAGCGAATACTTACCTAGGCCTCATGCTCGGAGGGTCTGCACACTTTGCTTTAGCATGTGAACCCCTGAAGCCTAAAGGGCCAGAACCGTAGCGGACGTCGATGTTCACAAATCAAAATGCAGTCGGTACCGAGGCATGCAAGGCTAGGTAGGTTCCCTGGCTGCTACGTGTGTAATAAGAGACCCTAGATACATATGCAAAAGGTCCGACAGCTCTTGAAACTCCAGGTTCTCTCTCTCTCTCTCTCTCTCTCTCGACTCTAGCATATGCTGTTGCGGTTTCTTCAGTCGTGATTGTGTCGATTTCTACATTGCCACTAACCAAGATTTCTGAATCATTGCCACTACCGTCCAAACAAATAGCTAGCTGCTACGTACTCGTACATATTCTCCTCCCAAAAAGATGTTACCGGATCCAGTGACGGTCAAAATCCCAAAGTCCTACGAGTCCCTCCCCGTCAAGGACATCAAAGTATCACATTATCCGGAACACGCACCGGAGGCTACGCCCGTCGTGGTGGTGACGTTGAACCGTCCCAGGCAAGGAAATGCATTCACAGTCCAGATGATGCGCGACTTTGAAATGGTGTATCCCATGTTCGACCTCGACGAAAGGGTCAAATGCGTCGTCATCACGGGAGCAGGCAAGATGTTCTGCGCCGGTGCGGATCTGGACATTGGGTTTCCTAGCGGGGGAGAAAGGGAGAGATTGGTGGATCATCGCGACAGGTAGGTGTCTGGTTTGATCTAGTTGGAGAGTGCTGTATCATTTTCTCAACTAATCTTAACAGTGGCGGCCGGCTCAACTTGTGCATCTACCGATGCCGGAAACCAACCATCGTCGCCATGAACGGATCCGCCGTTGGTCTGGGTATGACCTTGAGCTTGTCGGCGGCCATCAGAATCGCCCACGCCTCGTCCAAGTATGGCTTTGTCTTTGCCAGACGCGGTATCACCATGGAGTCGAACTCGTCTTTCTTCCTCCCACGGCTGATCGGGCACTCGAATGCCCTGTATCTGCTCACGACGGGCGACGTATACAGAGGCGATTCAAAACATTTCGGAAGCCTGTTCCAAGAGGTCATCGAGGATCAAGCCGGTGTCTTGAAAAGAGCACTTGAACTGGCAACCACCATTGCGGAGAAGACGAGTGTATTAGCGGGATTCATGAACCGAGAGCTGATGTGGAGGGGGAAACCATCCGCCGAGGAGACTCATCTTCTCGACAGTGCGGTCCTCTACCATATGTTTGCCAACCCCGATTGCAAGGAAGGCGTACAGAGCTTTATGGAAAAGCGCCAGCCGAAATTCTCTGCAACTCTTGAGCAAGACGGGCCGCCCTTGTACCCGTGGTTTAGCGAGGTGGACACTGGGTCAAGACCTCGCGTCCACCCATCAAGCAAGCCAAAACTGTAGACTGGCGCCGTGTTTGGAAGAAAAGGGAATTCACCCGGGGCAATGTCTTCATAACTTGGCCCTAGTTTGCTGTTCGTCCCACTTCATCAAAGCTTCTTCCTCCCTTCTCTTTGCATGGTTCTGCATCCTATTTATCGCATCCGTCACTTCTTCATCGCTTAGCGTGCTCAGTTGATCCAAGTCGAGCTCCTCAACGTGTGACGGCTTCGAAAAGGCCTTCACCCAGACAGCTCGACTCGAAGTGGGGGGGTTACCGTTGACGACAGCCGAGCAAAAATTGGCCTGACGTTCGAAACAGTCTCTGCTTTTCGGCGTTTTGGGAAATACCATGGCAAAGCAATGTGGCATGCCCTCGTAGCCGACGAAATCCACCACTCCACCGCCCTGGTGCATTCTCCGTGCAAGAACGGTGATTTCATCCTCCAGACCTTCGTTCCCCAAGCACAGCCATGCAGGCGGCATGCCATTCCAGTGTTCTGGGCTAGCAGCTAGAGGAGACACGAGAGGATGTGCCAGCATGGATGCGTTACAAAAGATGTCTGCTCGAGGGGGGCTTGCGGGCCACAAATGGTCCGGAATGGGATCAGATTTAGAGATTCCTCCGGCAGTTGGTGGATCCAGATAGTCCAAGTGAGCGTTGTGGTTGATGGAAGGCATTGAACGAGATATATCGGTCCACGCACTGTTGGGACAAATGCCCGCTGGAAGTTGGATGGGGACATCGACCCCATGAAACTTGATGCTGTGCACGCCCATTCTTTGCAGGGTCAATAAGAGTTGTAGCAATGCGAGAGCAAGGTTGCCGCCCGCAGAATCTCCAGCAAACACAATACTCTTCGCAGGCACAGGGTCATGGGGCAAACCTTTGGGAGGTGCCAGGAGCGACAGATAAGCCACCAAGCCATCGAGCAGCTGAGCAGGGAAAGGATTTTGAGGAGCTAGACGGTATCTAACGGAATAGCAACGACCTCCAGTCAACCGTGCCAGACGGGAAACAGGCTCTCTATGCGACGCCGGGTCCATCAGAAAATAGGCACCGCCATGGAAATATAGAATGGTGGTGCCAGTCGAGACACTTGCCATCAAAATTCTATAATGGTCCTCTTCGGACACATCTGGTCTGGCTTCATGAGCCGGGGCGCCCGTTCTGTAACCAGTCCATTCAGCTTCTACGCCCACAATGTCAGGAAGAGTATAGGTTTCGTTGCCGTCTCCCAGCTCTTCAATAGCCTTCACAATAGCTTCTCTAGGGCCGGTCGCGTCGAGGGGTGGCGGAATGGTTACTTTGGCGACGCATATCGGTCCTCTGATCCCAGGATCTTTCGTGGAGACGTGTTGCAAATAGGCCATGGGCTTCCTCACCGTGAGAATCGATCGCAGGACAACCACGGCAACTTCCGTGGTCAAATCTTGCTTGGATGAATTAGGTGACAAAGAGAGCGCGTTGAAGACGGCCGTCTTAAGCAACAGTGGCAGGCGCGGGAGAAGGAGCCGGACGAGGGCTCGCGGAGAAAGATCCATTGCGGCGGTACCAAGAACCGGGAGAGTCTGATGCGCCCTGTTGCGAAAACCGAGTTTCGGAGACAAAGATAAATAGGACGAAAGACGGAGTCTCGACTGACAGAACTCAGCAAAAGACAAACCTGTAAACGAAAGGAGAGGACGACGTTGACAGACACATACCGAGGATACCTAACAAGTACAGAGGAATGTGCCAGGTGAAGCCGCCACCACAAGCGCAGTGCCAAGTTAGAGGCGACGACCAGGTGACCACATTACCACCGCAGCCTGAGGCACAAGGCAGCGGCGACGTCAGACCAAAGTCGGCCATAAGGCAACAACCTCGTCTCCAGCTCCATCTGACTTGTATATAACATATATATTATCCTCCACCTTCTTTCTCTCCCCGTCAGAGCAGATGCATCTTCCGTCACATCGAACTTTGATATGGAATTCTTTCCCTGGGAGGGAAACACAAGGTTCACAGTCCCTGCGCCATGGCTGACTGTACAACATCAACTAAAGTCCCCTGTACCCAGTATTTGGAGGGCCCTCAACCTCGGCAAGATGCCATCACACACATCCATGGCCAACCCAGTTTCTTCACCAAGAAACCCATCCCCCTTGGATGGTGGTCCTCCCTGTCCTCCCAAGACGACTTGCGGGGAGAAACGGCGAGATATTGCCCCGAAATCTCTCAATTGATCACTTGGGTTCTCACCTCGTGACCCTGTGACACAGAAATTACTCGACGTCGCTCGCAGATCACCTCTTCGGAAGACTCATCCACAGGCCAACCTCCTGGAAATACTCGTGCCGCGGGTGGGCCTTCTCCTGGGCCTTCCGCTTCTGCCTGGCTTCATCCCAGATCAAGAATGATTGTCGATGGACCCAGGCTGTTTCTGGTAGGGCTGGCAAATACGACAGAACAAACAAACAAAGGGCTCGCTATTTTTGGCTGCCCGATACCCCGGGTTCACGTTCTATCACGAAAAAGGACAACGCTCTTCGGCTTGTGCCCCCCCAGAACCAGGCCCTGCACCACCCAAGCGCATGTCCCCTATTTTCTTTTTCCCTCATACTATTATTGCGGGTACTCTACCCTCCACTACAAGTCACAGCCCCCCCAAACTGACATTTGTGGCAGGACGGGAAGGGCGTGCTTTAGAACGCGAGGAACTTCTTGGAATCTTTCCCATTGGATTGCCCAACCGCCTCTGCGTCACATTCTCGTGTTTCCTATGGCCTTGACATCTCTGGCTCCAGGCTGAAACGTTTCGTTGCATGCTGAACCCTTGCAGAGTATCGCGCCTGAGAATCAGCTATTCGACCATTTGATCATGTTTTCTGCAGTCACTTCACACCAAAACAAAGTCGACAGGGAAGCATGCCCCTAGTTAGTCCCTCGAGTATGCCCGTGTCTGCCTCGTTGCTTGGCCGACTATACCCGAACCTGCCTCTGTGGTTCCATTCTGGCACTCGTTACCGACTTCTCTGTAATCCTTGTCGAGGTCATGACCTGATTTTTTTTTGAAGGCTCTCAATGCCCAAAAACACGCCAGCGACCCCAGATATCCTGAAACTATTTACTAACGACATACACGATCATGACTTTGGACCCCAGTATCTCGAGCGACCTTTCGACGGATATCACGTCGATAGCTTCGTGGGATTTCTCGTCCGAGTCCACCACTCCAACCAACAATGGTGCGCGACGCAACACCCAGCAAAAGACCCGAACCCTGGCTCCCAATCTTACGCGACGATCGCACAAAAAGTCCCGCGGCGGTTGTTTTAGTTGTAAACAAAGAAAGATCAAATGTTCCGAAACGAAGCCCGCCTGCGGGAGCTGTTTGATGAAAGGACTTAGTTGCGTCTACCCGACGGAACCAGCAATGCGCAAGACGAGCAATCTACCGCTGATAAGGCGGAATCCCAATACTTCACCTTCTTTCCCAGCTGCCACCTTTTCCATCCTGGACATGCGATTCTTCCATCATTTTCTGACTGTTGCCTACCCACATTTACCGGTCGACAACGATCATGTCTGGGTCAATGATATACCCCAATTTGCTGAACAGCACCAATACCTGATGCACGCGTTGCTTTCGCTCGGTGCCTCCCACCTCAGCCGTCTCACAGGTGTAGACTATCGACGAGAATCTTTGATCCATCGCGGCGAGGCCATTGCAGGCCTCAATCAAGCGCTCAGCCAGACGGCGCGTTCCTATGGCGAAGCAGATGCCATGCTCGCCTCTTGCTACGCTCTTACCTTCCAAGCTTCATATATGAGTGATGGGCTCGCCGATTTCATCACCATGGTGCGAGGCTGCGCCCTCACGACGGAGAAGATCAAACAAGAGCATTCCCCTACCGCGTTCAACCTACAGCCAGACTGGCACTTCAAATATATGGCGCCGCGTCTGCAGAACCTGCCATCGGTTGACCCTCAATTGCTACAAGATGCATACGACGCCCTGGAGACCGTTCGACCATTCTTGACTGGTGACACAGAAATCGACTTTCACGCGGCGCTTGTCGACGTGATCACCTCGCTCCAGGCTTCGCCGGCATCAGGATATATACAATTCATCGGCGTGTATGGGGTATGGTATGAATTATGCCACGACTCATTCAAAACCTTCCTGGACCCAAACAACCTGGTCGCTCAGCTCCTTCTTGCATACTTCGTGGGCGTGCAGTTGTTGATGGTCCCCCTCGCAGCGCATGAGTGGCCGCACCCTGGAGATATAACTCGCGTACGCGTTCTGCAGGGCACAGTCGAGTGGGCGCAAGGGATTTTTCAAAGACTTGAAGACTCAGAGTGGGAGGCACACCTTGATTGGCCAAGGAATATCATCGCCACTGTGGTTGCGGAGATCAACGGTGATGTGCTCCAGTTGCCATCTGTCCTGCAGCTGCACTTGGCAACGCGGGATATCACCCCACGATCGACGATTCTGACGCCTGCTTGACATGGTCAATGAAAAGAATGACAACAGTCATCATGGAGACGAGAATACCTGAAAAGACGGAGGAACACAGAACGACACAGCCACAACATAAAAGTGCAGGTCAGTATTCTTTCGCTAGACTGATGTCGGTTAAAGCACAAGGCAGTCCACTTACTGCTCGTTTCTCGACCGTCCAGGAAGTTGTATTCGGGAGTCTGAGGAATGCCTTCACCCAATTATTTCCCTCACCCAAGTATTGCAAGTTGCAAGGGGATGTTTTTGTCCATTTGCCAAATTCAACACCATCACCGAGAGTCCGACCCCGGTTGAAACACCACAACTATAAGTGATTGAAGCTAGTTTTTCCAAGGCAAGAAATTGATCCTCCCTTCTCCAACATTGAGCTTCTCCGTAGAATATTTAAATCCCATGACAATGTGCTAAGGCGAGTGAACGAGGAAGCGAGCGAAGCCAGTTGATTCACATCCTGCAATCCGATACCCCAGCCAGCCATCAGAAGAGACCCACCTGTATTGTGAGGTCTTGCAGTCCAAAATCCATCTCCATATCACGAGTTGATCCTTTACTTTGCAACGCCTTCCCTCCAAAATCCGTCCAGGCGATGCTCGGGACTGTGCTGAGAATATTGATCGTCCCTACCAATGTCCGTTTGAGCCGGCAAATGAAATGATGTATCGTCGAGACCGAATCTCGAGACGATCTTTCCGCCCCTCTCAGGATGTTTGTCCTTATATCGCCTGCCGCTTGGTCGTTGGTTCGTGAATATACCTGGCCATCCAACCCCCGCAACCGCGCAGATCGAGACGGGGCTGAGCTTTCGTGCGGACGCCACCCTGTCCTTCAACGACTCATGCGACGATGCTTTCTTTCGCAGCCTTCACACCGTATTGTTCATGACTCTGCCCTTGCCCCTGTTCAAAGAAATGTGGATCCCGTTCGGTTGTTGTCTTGCGGCGCCACCGCCGCCTTCCCGCAGGGCAAACTCTGCACGCGGCTTCTGCTGCATGTACTTGACGGGGTGGTACCAGGCCAGGGCCGTGAGCGCGATGAACATGGGCACCGCCTCGAGGACGTACAGACACCACTCGTGCGTGAAGGGGTATCCGTCGATGCCCATTCCGAACTCAACGACACGGTAGACGGAACGGACCTACATTTGTGCGGCGAAAGGTTAGTGGAGGTGGATGCCGTCAAAAGGAGAGAAGAAGACAAGGCGAGAAAGACAGAGAGAAAGAGAGAAAGGGGTAAAGGGGAAAGAACAGGAAGGAGGGATGGCAGAGAAAATAATATGGAAAAGATGAATGGTTAGGTGAGTAACTCACCTGGACCCAGAAACCCGCAATCCAGACGCCCCAAACGACCTTCTTCACGCAAGGATCCAACCCTGCATCTTTGCCCACCCTGGACACCCTCCTGACAAACCTCGCCAACACGACGAGAAAGACGCTAAACGTGGCGAGCTGCAAGCTCAAGCCGACGAGCAGCACGTTCGTGCCCACGGTCTTCAAATCTCCTTCCCAGTTGCCCGAGCTGGCGATGCCGGAGCCGGAGCACTGTGTCAGAAAACTGAAAATGTCCGAGGTGATGAAGATCCTGCCCAGCCAGGCCGGTGGGATGCGGAAGAAGACCTGCTGCTTCTGGCCGCCGTTTTCCTCCGCAGGGAGGCTCGTCCGGATCAGGCGCGTGAGCAGCAAGTACAGCGTGGCGCAGACGAAGATGGGCGAGATGACAATGTACGACGCGCTGACGGCGTACAGCGGGATGGATGCGAGATTGTGGATCGACGCGATGCGTACCGACCACCCCGCCGTCGAGATGACGCAGGCCACGAACAAAGGGATCGTGTATTTGTGCTTGTACGTGACGTGCCGCCGGGTCGCGATGAAGTTGATGTACCCGTGCCACATGGTCAGGAGGAAGTACAGCACCGAGAAGATCACGGCGAGCGCGGTCGAGGGTGAGTAGAAGTACAGGTTTAGGTCCGAGTTGTTGTCATTGTTGCTGTCATTGGACGACATGTTGCGGTGATTGTTTGGACAAACGGCGCAGAGCTTCGCTGTTTTCCTTGCGTTGGGTGGATCCTCGGAGGGTGTTTGAGTTGGCAGTGGAATCGGCTGGGGTACGGTCCTCGAAGTGTAGGGTTCCCAGATGGATTTCAACAGGTCCTCTTGTGTCAGCTAGAGCAAAAGAATTCGATTTGAATTCGTCGACCTGTACAAGGACCGGAAGAGTGTACGCCTGTCTTGCCGGAATATAAAAGATAGTTGCGCGAATACTGCTTGGTGCTGTGTGGTCTCTCCTGGATAGGTTGTCTGTGATAGTTGATTGTCGTCCAGGTCCAAAGTATATACGAAAAGCGCGATGAGAAGCAGCGGGTTCCAAGTTGATCTGATTGACTGATGAACAAAGAAAATAGGCTCGAGCGCGAAGAGAAGAACAGAGCAAGACACAGGAGCTATATATACGCCCTTGTTCAATTTCCCCATTCCCTCATTTCCACTTTCCACGAAGCCTCCCAAGAAGATCAGAACAGGACAAGAATACTTCACAACCAAAGGAGAGAGGGACAAGAGAAGAGAAAGAGAAGAGTGGGGAGCAAGACCCGCATAACCTTCATATGCTGGCGTGTATAGAGAGAAACCAACCTTTTCGCATTGCCGTTGCATGGCAAATGGAAAATTCCCCTAACGGGCTATACTCGCACGTATTCGGATCGCCATCGAATCAGCGACGACGGACGGGGCTCGTCGTCCAGAGGGCCAGGGGTTCGAGGTTGTCCCAGGACACTTGATTGGGGAGTGTCGACATCTTCGCCTGGTCGTCGCAATACATTAAGATAGGACAACAATCAACAACAACCTGGTCCGGGCCACGTCAAAGTCGCTGGGCTGGACTTCGCCTCGCTTGGCGTCTTCTGTTCTCCTCCGATGTAGCAATGTCGTTCTTGGAGCCGTATATCAAATGAGGCAAGATTCGAATTCGGGTGTCGGGTTATCGCCAACAACAAAAAGAGGGTTGGATGGGAAAACAGTAACTCCCCTCTCGGAAAGTTCAGACGTCTCGAGAGAGTTTCGAGGCCGGGGGAGAAAAGGTGTTGCCTTGCGGGCGTTCCTGGGGGCGACGACCCGGTCTGCAGAATGGCAAGCAAGCAAGCGAGCAAGTAAGGAGACTCTGTTGGTTGGGCGGCGCCAAACGAGACCAGGCAGAACCATTTCTCTTTTTCTCTTTCTCCAGCCAAAGGTAGTATGCCTCGTATCTGGGCCGAATCAATCAATTTTCAGGTGGGTGGGTAGGGCGGATCTCCCTATCCGCCCATGCAAGGGTTTCACCGTCGGATCCAAGGCTTTAAGCCCCATGCTCCTACCGGTTTCTCTGCCATGGATAGGATGATAGCATCGAAAGGCGAGAAAGTTAAGCGAGCCCCGTACTCGGGTTCCGACTCCACTGAACCAAATCCGGGATGAAGGCTCCCGCCACAGACTTCCAGAAGCAGCAGTTCTCGTATTGCGGCCCCCCTGGTCACGGATTATTGGCTTTCTCTTTCAGGAACGCTGGGCCCTCAGCACGGCCACGACGCCGCGGGATGAGGGAAGAGTATGTACGTGGCAGACAGACACGAACAAGCGAGGAGAGCAAATCCAGGCACCAGGGATATTCAGAGCGTAGGAGCGGGTGGAGAGACGTCGTCCTTTACACGATGCTGGGAGAAAGCTGGCCAATCAGTATGCGCAAATAGATGGCGAGGCTGTTCGTATTCGGGATATCAACAAGGCTTCGTCCGTGCTAGGGCGAGGCTGAAAGATGTCCTGAAGCGGCAGCAAAGTGGCGAGATTCGGCGGGCATTTTCCCTGCACCATTGTCAAGTTTGTGTGCAACTGTAATATGGAGTAATAGGTCCTTGTTGAAGCAGAACATGCCACTCGCACTTAGCTGAAATTTCAATACCTGTGAAGGCTAAGAAGAGGGCCCAAAATGCACAAGGGCTTGCAAGTCTACGATCGGCGAACATCAAGCAGCACCAAAATTCATTTAACTCTCCATTTCATGCGTCTTCTTCAAGTTTTGACTTGAACTTATTTCTAATATACATTGATCTGTATGTATAATTGTTAAATGCTCAAACAGTCATAGAGCCGTCTGTTGAGATCAGTTAACCATAAACCAATGCGCGGACCTCAATGCTCTCTCGGCCCTTCGCTCCCACAGGAGTTCTAGGATCAACAAATGCCGTATGAGGCACCCTTTGACCAACGCCCTCCTTGCTGTCATAGCACTTCAGGAACAGCCTCTCGTCGTTGTCCATACCAGACCAGTAATAAAACTTCTGATTCTGGTTGTATCTCACTGCTGCCGTCTCACCCGTCCGATGAGGGTATCTATGCTCAACGGGCACGAGATCGTTATCATCGACAGTATCAGCTGAGGCGAAGCCCAGAGGGTGCGCTTGAACGGTGCCGTTAATCGGTCGCCAAACATTGATGATTCGATATCGGCCCTTCAGAAGCTGGTCGGCTTCTTCGGGGTTGTGCAGCCGGACTCGCCACTCAGTTGACCGCGGCGTCTGGTCAACATGCACCCTGGTGACAGGGGCGCGAGGAGCTTCAGGGTTTGACCGGCGGATTGTGTGGTCGAAAATAGTGACTTTGTGCGCCCCAGGCACGTTCTCCAGCAGCAGTTTCTCAACCTCCGGATAGTAGACCTTTTTGATGTGTTCATCGTCAACAAACTCCGTCTCTTGTGATGGGACGCCTTTGATAGCCTGAAAAGCATCCTTGTCAAGATAAAATTCGCTTTCTCGGCCGCGGATATCATTCATCTGGACTTCGACCACGGTCTCACCGAAGTTCCTCTGGGAAACGCCTTCAGGCTGTTTCTCGACATAATTATATGGCTTGGATCCGTCCTCAGGGTCTCTGAAAAAGTTCAACTTCGTACGCACTGGGCCCCGTGGGACGTATGAAGAATCTTGGGCGCCAGAGAGGGTGGTGGACACGGAGGTCTGAGTAGTCGTCGCAGACATGATCTCAAGTTTTTGAAGACGTTCGAAGCAGGCTGTGCGTTACTCTCGAGGATGAAGGCGGCGACCGGGACGGCGACGAGTCTGTCACTACAGTGTTAGATGCAGAGTTAACACAGAACAGATACAGCGGCTGACGGGTTATATACCTAGGTATGCGCGGCGAGCCGAGCACGCAATGTCGTATATTAGAAATCCATTGGAGTCACGTCATGGCTGAGCCGAGGGTTCGCCGTTTACCCCATGAAAGCTTCGCCTGGCCTCGTCCCCGCATTGATCTTCCAAGCCAATTAAGGTCTGCTGTCTTCAAAAATGCATTCAGAAGCGGCAAAACCGGTACTTGAATTCTAATCAATATGGGCCCAGCCGTCTGCACTCCCTGGTATTACCCAAGGGTGAGAGAAATCAGCAACTTAGCCGCAGTGGCCGCGCCCTTTTGGCCACGCAGCTTACCAAAACTCTACAGCTCGCCTTCTTCGCTGCCGTAATCGACCTTTTCAGCATCGTCCAGATCATTGATGCCGTTCGACACTGGTTCTGGTCTTGGTGGCTGCGGCGGTCTTTCGTCTGCAGGGTAAACTAGAGGCACTCGGGATGGCCCTCTTGCATGATCGCCGTCTTCGGGTTGAGTATACATACCATTATCATGACTTTCCGGTCGGTGTTGTGATGGGGCTTGGTCTGTGTGGCCATTGCTGTAAGACGAAGGTGGGCCGTTCCAATTGGAGCCTCCCGACGAATGTCTCCGAGAACGACTTTGGTGTGAATGTTGCACAGATGGCCTGCGGGGCTGATTAGATTGTGGCGCTCTGCTGGACGACGCATTCACAATCTCGTCAATTCTCCTCTGCACATCGTCGCCGGTGCCTCTGGACTCGTTGGGAGGTCGGCCGTCCGCCGAGGTCGCAGGGTGACGGTGCGGCATCCTTTGAGGGAGGCTGGCATTGTCATCCCGTGAATCGCGACGGATTCTCTTGGGTGAAGGTGCTGGCTGGTCCTCTCCAGCGGGTCGCTGTGATGGCATGCTCGATCCCCACTCCCCTGAATTTGGATCGTCGGCCATATCTCTATCGCGTTTGGCACCTTGACTCCCACTCTTTGCACTCCCGACAGGCGACAGGTCAGGCTGGGGTGTGGCGGGTTGTCGGGTTCGGTCAAACATTGCAAGATCGTCATCTCTGGTATACGCATCTTTTTGACCTTGGCGTGGTAGAGCCGGGTTCTCGTAGACATCTGCCATCAGATTGCAACCTTTCTGGATATCCCGGATATCGACACCCAACTGCTCCCACCAGGGTCTGCCCCTTTCATCGTCAGGAATAGTGATGCCCGCAAACTTGACCCCCATGTATAAGGCACTGCCCGCAATCGCCGACGGCGTCAGCTGGAGGCACATGGTGGTAACAAGGGAGTCGTTTAAAAAAGCCCAGGATGTGTTTCGTAGTTGTTTGTTGGCCTGGACGTCGTAATACCGCAGAAAGTCGAGGAGGATACGGTATGGCTGCTCGAGCTGCAGATCAAAGCACAAGGCTTCGAGTAACAGGTCCTCATTGTGCAGAATGGTGTCTCGCCATTTCCAGTACTCTTTGCTTTGTTCGTCCACCACCAGATTCGGCTGCTTTTGGGCGACCCGACAACATGCGACCACCAGCTCCTTCATCTTCCGATAGTTTTCTTCTACCTTCGTCGCCAAGAAAATAGCAGTCGCTGCGACCGAGTAGTGATGGAACCCCGGCCTATTGTTCTGAACCATGGCATGGCGCATAAAGAAACGATGCAGGTAGACAGAGGCCGTAGCGAGTGTCATCTGGGGCAACTTTAACATGATGCCGACCTGCGTTATGAAGTTGACACCTTTCTGTCTGTTGGCTAGCTCTTGTGTGATAGGCATTCCATCTAGTATACTGGGGGCGAGAAGCAGCTCTTCGGGAGTGAACAGCCATTGCGACTGGGCCCTTTCCAGGACGGCGTTCTTTGAGAAGGAGGGGGAGGCGTCATGGCGCGTTGTGTCTTGGAACGAGGGCATCGTGGGTATTTCGAGTGGCAGATGAGAAGATCCGGGTGAAACGCAGGCCTGGCCGTCGGATCAATATCCAGGCTGTGGAGCAGCTTGGGCTAACTCTGATGGCCAGGATCCGGTTGCAACATTGAGCGAGAGGCAAAATGTCGGTTGGTTCCCGGTAGGTTGGAATTGTCAAAGTGAGGATAGGAATTAAAGGCAGGAACACGGCCGCATCGGTGACACAGGTTGTTGTCGGAAGTGGCCGATGAAAAATGAAAGGTTGGCCGGCGGTAATGAGGGATGGATTTCTTGATTTGGCGGCACTTTGATGTTTACGAGGTACGAGGTCCTGCGGGTCGGGGCAAGGCTGTCTTACACGTGCGAGGGGAGCCGACAAGGCTGGCGGTATGCGCAATGCGCAATTGACGGGGTGCTTATCTAAGCATCTTGGCAATTGTTGGCAAGTCAACCGAGCCGATTATGGCCGAAGGGTCAAAGCTAACCCGGCTACATGACGTCATCTCGGCCGTTCCAACTTACTTTTCGTGCGCAACCTCATCGACTTCAATCCTTTCCTCCACCCCCTGCTATATCTCTCGCACGATGGCTCTGTGCTTCTTATGACGCTTCTTGATTCCGATCGCCGAGAGACCATCCTGAGTGATTTTTGGCCACATCTCTCCCTAGGTCAATACGAACCTGGCTCAGGCCCGCATAACTTGGAACGCCACCCGAAAAGGGCTAAGCAGGTTCCGGGAAGGTATTATGCTTGTCCTTTTGGTGACACGCTGCATAGAGTTTGTACAGGAAGCCGTGCAAATCCCACTTTGGGCTAAGTTCGTCGATGTCAAACACTGTTCATCCGATCGTGGGGAATCAGCCTCGTCCCGACCAAACTCCTCCTGCAAGGCTCAGGTGTCAAACCGTGCTTGGTCAATCTTATTTCATTTCTGGCATCGAAAAGGTCTTCACGGCAGCATATTTCAAATATCTTTCTGCATGGAGCGACTGTTGTCATTTAGCATGGTGCGGTACGTTTTGACCTTGGTTGGTTCCAATTGATTGATTGACTTTCTTTCTGTCTCCATGTTGTCCCTTCAAATCATGGGCCAACGTTGTTCTTTCATTGAGCCCATGACAGCCTCGGCCCCGAGGTCCCTTCCGAGTCGTGCTACTGGAACTCGGCGATTTTCGTCTCCGGCCTCAGGTAGAAGCAGTAAAACCGGAAACCTGGAACACTCCCGATACTACCAAGCTATGGACTGTGTACAGGCCCAAGCTCAATCTAGGGGCTATGGACAACAATACTCGAAGTTGCTAAAGGTGAGGCTTGGTATGCCGAGGCCAAGCGACGTACTTTGGTGTAGGAATAACCCGACTTAGTCCACCTCTTCTCCGATACACGAGATTGCGCTGCTACCGCCTTCCCGAAACAGAGGGGAAAATCCATCTTGTCGACTAGAATCACTGAATATCGAGACGCACAATTCCCGAGAAGATGCCAGGGTTCAAGAAGGATGCAATGCGCTGACTTAGTCATGGCGAGGCAGCCAGCCAGTGGGTGAAGTCCCTGTGAGGCTCGCGGAGATCGTGTGAACTGACCCCTTGGCGTGTACTTGCAAGGTGCTGCCAGCCTGTTTCCTCAGTGGGTACCCTGCACAAGCCGGGTTTAGCTAAGCGGCATGATTGATATCGGCCCCAGACTGTTCCGTTTGTTATGTAGCAAGCAGTTCGCATTTCGGGTACCCGAGCAGAGTCTGCTGCGTGCGTAGCGAGTTGCTCCACAATATGTAGCTCGGCGTCTTGCACACCGTTCACGCTATACACTTTGGCAAAAGCCCAGCATTTCCTCCGTACAACTGTGTAGAACTGCAGCAGCCACTGTCACCGAAGTGTCAAGGAAGTCGTCAGCCTGGGTTCTCTCCGTCTCGCGGCCGTCGCTCTAATTATGGGTCCGAGAACGGAGAATGCCAGAATGCAGGTGAAGTAATGTCCGTACGGAGAGATGTCCAAAGTCGACCCGAGTGAACAGGCCCTGCCAAGGGTCTTAGCAGTCAGCAGTGAGCAGGTGGCCCCAGTGGTTAGGTACTCGCCCTACAGGGGCCCTCACTCACTAGCCCGAGGGCCGGGGGGGTCCTATCCAACTATTGCTAGTTAAGTCGGTTAGCGAGTCACTTAGTCAGTAGCCTTGGTAGCTAGCTTCCTCGCTGGACTAACCATGGCTACCGCTACCCGCACTGCTCTTGCTGCTCCCAGCTGACTGACTTTCCCATGCCCTTCGATGCTGCCTTGTTTCTAGTTTGTTCCTAGGTTCAAGCTACCAGCTGACTATTATGTTCTGCTCTCTACCTATGCATCGGGACCCAGGCTGATTAAATTCTAGTGCGGGTGGCGCTTTCATCAACTCCCTTACGCCATACCACACATCACTGACCTTCCTCTTTCTTTCTCATGCACTCGCACCACCATCTCTCAATCGCCCGCTTTCCGTATCCTGCGCCATCCTCGATTTCTTCTCCGTCTGTCTCGCTCGATCTCTCTTCGTGTTCGCCGTATCGCACCATTACCTCATCTCACTCGCGCGGCTCAATGGATGTTCCTCCCGCTCATGCTCAGCCGCTCGGCAACTTGTTCGCAATGCGCCATATCCTCTACTTTCCGTCAATCATTCTTCATATCATGTCGCCTCGCTTGAACATTTGCTGGCATGCTATGCCATGTCTGGTTATGTCTTCTCAGGTGAACCTCCAGCCAGGTGAGCCCACACTTCCAACTCTGTCGGTCTGCGCGAAGGTAAGTCCTCGGATGAGGCTTAGGTCTCAAAACGCCCAACAGGACGATCATACAGATCCAAATACACTTCCAGGTGGCGTTATGCCGTTTGAAATCCCTCTCGACCGGCCTGACCATGGCACCTTGTGGGTTTCTTGCGACCAGACTCTCCTTTATCCAGGCTTTATCCTCCGCCTCGCTAACATGATATACATCCTCCTCGTCCCCCTTTGAGGCAAACTCAGACTTGCCCCCCCTTGTGTACTAACCCTGCAAACTCGAGGTTCTGTGCACGAGAGAGACAAAAACAAGGAGGACACTATCTTTGAAACTCGGTTTCTCTGGCATAACCCCCTTAACACAAGGCACGGTACCTGCAGCAATGCCGCCACACCCATAAAGCAACCCAAGATCTTGTCTCAAGGGAAACACGGCTGCATCACATCTCTAATCCACTAAAACAGCTTCCTATACGCGAAACCTTGCCGAAGCGCCGCGGCGTACTGCATGTCTCCAAAGTCCCTATACCAATAACGTCTACTGCCGATGTATCAGCAGCGACCTAAGCTCAATCAGGAGAAAGCCACCAGTACCCTTCCCAAGCCCAGCTCCTACGATTTCTGGAACGCGAGCCATATGCACGACTGACTGAACCGGCGCCATAGCCCTGTCCCAGTTGTCCGGCGTGCTTGCCCGTCGCCTTTTCCGAATCATTAGTCCACAGGGATCTGTCCCGTCAGCAAGGTCTGTGAGATCAGCCTCGCTTTTTACCTAATCTGAAGGCGGCTCTTGTCTACACCTCAAATCTGGTACTGCTCGGAAACTAAGATATCCTGCAACGTGTCATGCCACCAAAAGCAAAACGATCAAAATCTCCCGACTCCCAGTTTCTGTTCGTCAATGAAGATGCCTCGACCGTTACCCGGACCACCAAAGACGCTGAATTGGACAGAACAAAGCAGAGTCACGTACAGCGTCAAAATTTTGCTCGCAAACGTCGTTTGCGCGAACAGTCAGAATCTGCCCCGCTGCAGACCAGCAGCCAGAGTTCAGTGTCTCCCAGTCCTGTAGCAGTGGCTGCTGGTCCATCGACCTCTGCATCTGAGAAAGGCCACTTTCAGGGCGCAAGTTACTTCGACATCATACAGAACATCGACCTTGAAGACCCGCTGTTCCAATCAACAAGCCCTCCATCCATTTCACAGGCTTCCCTTGACCCTCAACTCTCGGCATTGTTCTCCAACCCTTTTGCTTCTACGCCTGCGTCGCCTCCTATACCTTCACAGCAAGCCAATGTTTTTGGTGCCGCTCACACTTACCGTCCGGGGCATTATTTCGATACATCCTCTCCGAGCTATAGCCTACCTCCTGCAAGAAGCACGGCCAGTGTAATCAGTTCATCAATATCGCTGGGCGGAATTTCCAGCCCGCCGACCAATACCCATCGCGCCTTGGAACAATGGGCACCGCCTCTAATCAAGCATTACAACACGGTTATACTACCAGAAAAGTTCTGGAAAGACACCCAAAAGGTACCTATGGGCCAATTCCGTCATGCCGCCTTGATCCATGCAGACATGCAGGCTTGCATGACAGAACCGGCGCATATGTATGCATTTCTTGCCTCTGCGGCAGCTCAGATGATTGCTCGAGAAGGTAGACTGTTGTTACCGAACGTCTCGGAGGAAGATACTCATCGAGTTCCTATGTTCTTCAAGACCAAAGCCGTGCAGGCCCTTCAGGCTAAACTGGCCAATGGACAATTGGATCATCATACGGCTGTGGACCTTCATCGGCTCTACGCTGCAGGAATATATTCTGACGATTACGACGCGGCCGAACCACATTTCCAAGCTTTGCTCTCCATGGTCGATGCTCTGGGGGGGCTGAGTACCTTCGACGACTATCAACTGGAGAAGCTGTTCATGTTGGATTGTATCGCAGCGCTGAAGCGGCTCGGGGTCCCCCGTCTTGTTGTGACTTTAGATCCTGGGCCTCTGCCTGAGGAGATACTGTTAAGCATCGAATCTCAAAGCCGACATCATTTTCGACCGGGATCGCTGTTAGAGATTTTGGTGGATACTTTCAATCAAAGTCAAATATTGACTGAGAGTTTCACGGATCTTATTCAAGTGCTGAGAATGTCAGCCTTCTTAGGTGCCTCCGCTCACTACGTGCATGAGTATTACAAGTGGTTCAGTTGGCGGAGTCTGATCATTTTACACAGACTTCTATCTATGCCTCTACACTATGAGATGGACGACAAAACTGACAGCGTTAGGATTGTCACGGCCTTTTGGACTGCACTTCTACGCTCGCCACCCTTGGGCCGACGAGCAGCGACAACTTCTGCCAAAACTCTGCGGAGGAAGCTCGAAAACACAGACCTCGGGCTCTTGTGGCAGCCCCGCACCGATTGTCTACTCTGGGTGGCCGTTTTTGGAGGTGTCTGTTGTGCCAATAGAGAGGACCTGGAGTGGTTCGTGCATCTCGCGAGGACTGCGGCAACTGAAATAGGTGTTGGAAACGTGAGGGAACTGGAAGACTTGCTGATGGGGCTTCTCTATGATCCTCATTCGCAACGGGAGTTGGTGGTTCAGTTCGCTGGTCGGATTTGGCCAAGACGAGATCAATAAGTGCTTAATCGAAGGCAGATCATCTCAGATTCCCAGAAGTTATCTCTTCAACGGCAAGCGACGCTATCCTCAACATGAAAACTGCAGATTTACGACACCGAGGATCCGCTGACCCAATGTTCGAGCACAAAACGAAGCAGGATCGCCCCCCCTCTCAGGTTCTATGACTCGCCACTCCTTTTCTCATCTACGACCTCTTGCTTGAACAGGGAAAGGCAAGGGACAGAATTTGGATACCATTCAGGTGAAGACGCAGACTAGCCTCGCACCTACAGACTCCGGTGTAATTGGCTGGTGGTGCCCAAGCTTCAATGCAGGCCAGATTTGAGCAGATTACGTTTCTGCTCAAGAGATGCTGCGACTTTCGGCGAGGTTGCTTACATCAGCTATGAATCCAGTCCACCATACAGTTTGTACCATATTTTCCAAGAGGTTGATGCTCCGGTACCAGTTCTAAAAGCAGCACGACTCAACATTTTGGGAGGGGAGACCACGTAACCGTCCTTAGTGATCAGCAATCACCTTGACCGGTGCGAAGTCCCTCTCCGAATGGCGCAGATATGTCAAGTCGGACTGGTCACTCAGCCCATGTTTCATTCCCGAGGGTTACTATGGCAGATGCGGTCACGAAAGAACGAGGCTTTGGCTGTTAATCAACTTGACAGGGTGGGCAACAACAAAGACAGTGAATCGGGGATTCGTTTTGTTTGCTGCACGATCAGATAGCAGCGAAAAGAGGGATGTGGTATGATTCATGGCAATGAAAACACGGTGCTAACGCATATACGAAATACACGATGCATAGCGAGGGGATGAGACAAGCATGGCTTGGTTCTAAAGAGGGTTCACGAGTTGGGTATACTGCTTTTGAATTGAGGCATGTGATGATGGGGACTGGCCAGCCCAGCTATTTTATCATATGTGGCAGAAGGCAAGCCCGAGATTTTAGAACTAGAGACGAGAATAGACTCTTACCGCCGCTCCTAAATCGTACATGTATATGATACAACAACATATAGTTTTAATGCTGATGCTGATGCTCATAAGTCGAAGCACCGGAAATTCGTCATCCAGCTCCACAAAAGCGGAAAGGGGGCGTTAAAAGGAGGCTGGTAGGCTTTTTGATTGTGATCCGCGTTTATCTGGGTACTCCTGTATCGTGTACTCCGGAGTTTGTACTGTATACCTGGACACCGTGCACTGTGTCATACCGTAAACTACGTATACGTACACGAGGTCGGTGGAGAGCTGAGCCTGGCGTGCCACTTTTCATATCTACTTACTCACGTACGAGCACGCTGTCGGAGTATGTATACACATAGGTGAA
The DNA here is from genome assembly GCF_000835475.1 of Cladophialophora bantiana CBS 173.52. Lineage (NCBI taxonomy): Eukaryota > Fungi > Ascomycota > Eurotiomycetes > Chaetothyriales > Herpotrichiellaceae > Cladophialophora > Cladophialophora bantiana. Next base: position 329,159 of record NW_015971576.1, on the reverse strand, counting down.
TATAGACGAATACTTTCAAGTTTGTTCCAGAATTTAGATTTCAGGCTTGGGGCTTGGGCCTTGGATTTAGATGTGAAATTCGGATTCGGATCTAGACTTCGAATGTGGCTCTACATTTGGATTGGGGTCCGTAGTTGGATTATGCAATTCAATCCTCCATCTGTGTGCGTGGCTATTTTGCTATTCGTGTTGCCTGTCTGTCCGTCCGTCCGCCCTTCGTCCATCTACGCACATCTATTATGTGGGGTGTACCTTGTTTTCTTTTTTGCCGGCGGTCCTATGCTCTTGCTCAGCTCTTTTCTGCATTTTTCGCTATCCAGTGAAATGCAATGTAATATCATGCGGCGCTATGCATCATCATCATCATCATCGTCATCATGAGCGACCGACTCCATGGATGCAAAAGTGAGCAAAGAGAAAAGACAATCAATTCGTGCGTGAGTACTCCCTCCTCAGCACAATCGCCTCCTTCATAAAGGGGCTGCGCTCTCTCAGTCTCCGTCCGATAAGCAGGATGGCCACGGGCGCAAAGGAGAGCACCAGAGCCATGAACCCTAGCAGACTGCTGGCCCACTGGAAGCCGAGCTCGGTGTACATGCTCTGGGCGGCCAGGGGCAGGAATGCTGAAAAGAGATTCTCGCCCAGCACCACGGCCGCACACGCGCTGCCGGCGTACTTGGCGTACGCGTCCACCACGTAGTCGGCGATCGCGACTACCACAACGTTGACCCCGTAGCCGACCATCGCCAGGCCGATGGCTGGCGCGATCCACGGGACGGATGGGTATGCGGTCCACCTGTGAGGAATGGGATGCCTGTTAGCATTTTTGGGTTGTGGCGGCAACTTTCAAGAGGGTCTGGGAAAGGGAGGGATTTTTTTGATTTGGCAAAATCGGCATGTTCAGCACTGTAGGAGAACTTACCCGTAGACAAACATGCCGCCAGCCACGCCGACGAAACTTCCCACTACGCTCACGTAAAGTCGGGCCTCGGGAATGGGCGTCCCAGGCACTTCAGTGTTGCGCGAGACCGAGGCGTAGTATAGCTTCGCGTTGATGAGAACGCCGGTCCAGCCCACGAATTCGCCGATGACCACGGCCGCTTGGACGTAGCCGGCTTGTGAGGCTGTCCAGCCATACAAGCCCGCGAAGACTTGCTCGACGGATTGGGTGAAGACGTAGACCGTGCCAAGCATGAAAGCCGACCAGAGCGTGAAGACGAACAGGACCGGCTCGGTGAACAGCATTCGCAGTGGCCGTTTGGTGCTCCGGACCAGCTTGCGTGGGAGACTCAGATGGCTCCCGTCGTGTGGTCCGCGTATCGGCACGCCGGCCTTCTGCAGTTTCAGCGCGCGCCTTTGGAGGATGATGGTGCCCCTGCTCTCCTGGAAGAAGAAGACGTAGATCGGGAAGAGGGCGCCATACCAAATCAGCTGGATGTATGAGATCCATCGCCAGGACAGGTTTTCGAAAATGACGCCGGCAATCACAGGTCCCATGCTGCTCCCTGCAAGGTAGAGCATGACGAAGAGGCTCAAGGGGATGGTGCGAGCGCGGTCACCTTCCCAGATATTCCCGATCAAAGCGGCAGCGGTGTTGGAGAGGACGGAGACACAACCTCCCGAGAAGAAGCGGGAGATGATCAGCGTGGCGAAATTGTGTGCCACCGCCTGTGGAATGATGAAGCATATGAAGACGGCGTATGTGGTGAGAAAGGCAGGTCTTACGCCGAAGTCCTCCATCAGCGGCAGAACGACCAGGCCGCACAAGGCGCCTCCCAGGGCCCAACTGGTGACGGGCCAGTACGAGTGCGGAAACCTGGCGTCGCTGATGTGGAACTCGCCGTTGATGGCCGCGTGGGCGACGGTGATCATGGTCCCGTTCAGGATTGTCGTAAACGTCGCCATGATTGCGACGGCGGTGATCGTCCACTTCTTCCGCCGGGACCAGTTGTACGGGTTTTCTGGGTCGTCAGGCCCGTACCAATCGATGATTGCATCTGCATGCCCGACTCTGTCACCGCGAAAACCTGTGGTACGCCCATTTTGGACCGGGATGGCTACCTTCGACTCCTCATCGAACCCTGTCATGAGCAAGTCGAAAGTATACCCTGGCGTGTGTCTAAGCGAAAGGAGGGAAATGGCGAGTCCAAAGGAGTGGATATAGTTATTGCAACGAGCGGAATGGCGTCTCGGTAGGTAGGAAAGCAAAAACAACTAACCATCAAGGAGAAGTTTGAAAAAAAGAAAAAGAAAAAGTTACTAGATATTTCAATCTCGCATCAAGGTGGCAGAGGACCGAGCATAGTTAGTTTGTCCTTACTCGGTACTCTCACCTCCATTTTGTTTCCATTACCAATGTCGAGCTCGAGCTGTGGAGATGCCGGACTTGGGCGGACTTGACAAAGTGATGACTTCAATTTTTGAATGACGACAAACGTTGGAACCTCACGGAGTGGGTTAAAATTTCTTCAAAATGTTACCTAATTGAATTGCAGAATTTGTAACACTAACTAGTGTTGCCTGGGTCAGTTTGTAGCTGCGGCTCAAGGAGGAAAATGTAAGGCGTTTAGGAAGACGTTGACGATGTAATCCCGTCTCGTCATGGACCGTGGCTCGAGCCCTTGTCCGGTGCATTGATAGTGTGAGAATGCCATGGACAGGGAGCAGTGTGTTACGTCCGAGCAGAGAGCCTTGCTGAACCCCTGACCGCGTGGGGGGCAAGGCTGGCCTATGAAATAAAATCTGACTGTCTGACAAGACAATTTTCTCGAGTCACTCTTCGGCTACGTCAAGGAACAATAATCTTTGTGTCAGGCTGTCATTTTATATTAATTCGTGTGTCGGTTTTCGAGGGTTGCCTTTCGGCTCGTACCATCATTTATGTATAGGCTGGAAAGCCTCAATATAAGGGTGGCTGCTGTCTATTAATCCTAGAACCCAGTTTCCGGTTTTTCTGCGTTCCCGGCCCCCTTGGCCTCCCTCAAATACTCGATTTCGCCATCTCCACCCTTTCCTTGCTCTTTCTTCATAGATGCGGCACGCCCATGCTCGCCAGCACCAAATTCAAGATACTAACCACACCTTCCCCCAGGATCAATCCACTCGCGAGAACAATGACCCTTGTCTCCCCCTTCCCTTTCCAACGTATCCACCACAGAGAAATCACTCCACCTACGGTTCGCGCCAATGTGAAGCTGGGAGTGTTGTACATCCCCACCGCCACCGCAATGCCACCTGGGATCCACGGGTGTAAAGCCTTGCACCAGCGTTGAGACTCTCTGTGTGCGAGGAGGTATATCCGAAGAGTGGTGGTGAGAATAAATACTGCACCAAAGAGGAGGGCGAATTGCCAGGCCATGGGCGGAAGACCTTTTCCCGTCACCAACCGCGCGGTGAAGATCCAGACGTATGCGGTGGGGATCTCAAACAAGTCCCCTGGAATCGGATAGACTGACACGTATAGCTTGTAGACCGCGGCAGACACAAATGCTCCCACGACACTCCCGATAAGCTGTCCGTAGAATTGTGCTTTAGGGGATGCCCCAATTAGATGTCCCGCTTTGAGGTCCTGGAGAATGTCACCGGCTTGAAGCGCGCCTGCTTCGCTTACAGCCCCAGCGAGTAAATTTATGATTATACTGTGGTTTGCATGTGCTCCAGTCGGAGTGATCAGGGCAAAAACCAACTGCGTGAGTTTTGAAATTCCAGACACGGGATTTAAATCTGTTTCACCAAGGGCACGGACGCCCATGATGGAGAGAACCAGGGCGAGAATGATGGCAAGGATGTTGAGACTAATAGGGATGTAGGTGCCGAAGGTGATGTGAATGCACACGACGCAGATGACTAGAGTTATCGGAAGGAGGACGGCGACGGTCTGGTTGGAGACAAGGTGGTGTAGTGGTGCGTCATCGGGAGGCTCGTCGGATGCGCCTTTCAGTGGCTTGGCGGTGGAAGGAGATTGAGAAGCTCGTCCGGAGATGTCAAGAGAGACATAGCCGGCAAGTCGTTTGCCGAGCAAAAAATTGGACCAGGAAGCACTATTGTAGTAGTGCGCTTGGGCGGATTTGATCCAATCTGGACCATGGTGAATGATAGGCTGAAGGAACAACCAGCCTAAATTGACGACTGCATCAGCCAGCATAATTGCCAGACTGACCCAAACGATCCAGCCTTTGCTCCCTGTCTCCCAGTCGTCAACGGGTCCTGGGGCCCAGCCGTTGTATTTGGCCATGGGACTTAGTACCGCCCATCCCACAATAGCGCCGAGGAGCATGTGGAATGTCGTAGCAGGGCCCATGATGATACCTTGTCCAACATATGCCGGCGAAGGATTGAGCGTCCATACCCAGGTATTCGCCAAGTAGGTGCCAAAGATGGGCAACCTGTGGAGAATAGGGAAAAAATATTGGATCAGAGTGTATGCGCCGGATGAAAGGAAAGCAACCACAAGAAGTCGAATTTGCCTTTTCCAATCGCCTCGGATGTCATGTTCTTCCGCCTGCTCTGGCTGGTCGTCTCGATCGCTGTCCCTTAGAAGTTCCTCGCGCTCTTCGGTCCCCTGGGTTTCTATCTCCCTATCCTTGCCCTCGTCGCTCTTGGCACCGCCATGTAGAACACTTATCATGAGTGCTGTAGCAGTCCCGCTGGGGAACTTAAGGCGCTCGCGGATGATGACCTGTTTTCGCAAGGGCACACCAAAGACGACGCCGAACAAGCAAAGACCAATACCCCAGACAAAGAGCCTCCACAGACTCAAGTCAACCGGGGCACCCTCGCTCTTCTTCAGCAAAAACTGGATGCTAGGCATGACTCCGACGAAACCCAGACCTAGCGGCATGGTGCCTACTGCGCCGGCCACTGTCTGAACAAGAACATTTTCGACGGGGGTGAATGGAAGAACCAAATAGCGGGACAGAGACTTGAAAACTGCAAATCCAATCAAAGAGGCCGGCATAGCCATCCCTGATACCCAGCCAGTCTGCAGACCAAAGTATGTGTTGGAAAAGCAAATGATTATCCCAATCAACGTCCCCACTGCGACACCTCGAAGTGTGAAATTTGTCCCATCCAAGGCTGACTCGTGCGCGCCAGGGACAGCATAGCAGGCATGATCAGACCGGACGCGGGAGATGCTCTGCTGATGACTGGTTTGCGGGAGCAACTCATGGTCTTGAACATCGGATGGAGAGGGGGAGTGGGTGTGAGAGGGAGCGCCTCGGTCGGGTGCCATGGCGGGCTATTCTCACGGTCTTTGACTTCGATATGTTATTCCCACCTAGCAGAGCCATGAGGAGGAGGAAGGGGGGTGGAAGGGCTCAAGTCCTGCTTGGGTTGAGCGCCCTGATGCTGATGGATGGAGGGAGGGTGGGTGTAGGGTGCGGAAAAGTGAGGCTCAAGATTATTACACAGTCGGTAGAGTCGAGATAGACTTGATAGACTGATTTTGTGGCGTCATTGTTCCGCTGATTTTCCGGGACTCGAGAATCACGTGTACGTGCTTGTTCAGGCCGTCCCGTACCGATGGGTTCTCAGTACGGGTAACTTTGCCTGCGGTGGGCTGATGGTGGGGTGCAAGGTGCTGGGTGCGTGCCCCCCCGAGATGCGCATCGAAGCCTAGCCCTCAATCCATGTAACTCCTGGTACCTCGTGCTGTGCTCAGTGCTGCTATGTTACTTGTTTGGTACGTACCGGCTGCCTCTGCATCGGCCAAGACTCGCCCATCGAACGGTCTGGATGCAATACCCTCCCGAAAGAATGCTCCCGGTACAACGGTTCCACCGCCATGCATCTCATTCCTCTCTTTGAGGCTGCCACGAGCCATCAGTTCCCGCTTTTCGACATTGTGGCTTCCTGCATCCAATCCCGTGGGATTTCTCGAAGGTCAATGACGCTCTCACGCCTACCGTCCGTGGTACAAAGTGGGCATTCTGGCAATGCCCCCGTACTGGAGTCTAAACTCCCAACCATCATCGCACTTGCCGATCTCCCATGGATGCCCATCTTGGTCTATCTCTAGAGTGTTCCTGTGACTCTCGGTTATTCCGTCATCCTCGACCCTCTCTAAGCCCTCTCGCTACAAGCTGGAACTGGGGTCTCCCAACATTGATACCTCTGCGCGCACATTATCATGTCCCGACCTTCACTTATAGTAAGCTGGCATGCTGCTTGATTTCGTGTCACAGCTATGAGCATGAGCGGACTTTGGCCCGCCCCTCGGTAGAACATTCGCAGTCTGCAAGAGCAGGAAAAGGTTATTAGGCCTGGTATTGGGAGGCAGGCAAATCTGCGCCGCCTCTTCTGACCATGGCTCCAGAAGCGGCGCGAGAGCGCGAGATGCACAGGTATTGCCCTTTTTCAGCCTGTGGACGAACTTACCAACTTACTTGGTATATAGGTACTACCAGCCATGGCTCGAAACCTTCATGTCAACCGACTTTGAACCTGCCTCAAACTTTCCTCCCTCTGCTGATCAGCCCGAGGGCCATCGACCTCGATCTTCCAGAGACAAGGCGCTGACGGCTTTCGCGCAACTGGGCTGTCTCCGCCTGAACGCCAAAAGATCGGTGGTCACTTTGCTAGGCACTACAAAGCAATATATCATAGCCGAGGCCACAAAGTCTCTGTCCCTCTTGAGCGACGCGCAGCATGGTGAAGGTGACGAGCTATGGTTCGGAAATTCTTTCATTGAGCGAGAGGGTGGCATCTCGGCTGATGCCATGTATCCTGACAAATATACCGCCTATGATCCAGACGGCTCTTCTTTCACCACCCCGGCCTTGGTCGTCAGCGATATCTCAGCCCATGAGAGTTACAAATTTCGAGGCTATGCCGGTCGTGGCGTTTCGTTCTATTGTGGTGTGCCAATTACCACGAAGTTGGGCCACGTCATTGGCGTGTATACTGTCACCGACGACAAACCCCGCCGCGGCCTTTCAGCAACCGAACTTCATTTCCTGCTCGACATGTCCGTTATCGTCGTTCAACATTTAGAAAATGTGAGAAACGACCGAGCCAGAAAGAGGGGTGAACGTCTGATTTACGGGATGGGGACGTTCATTGAGGGTGACAGGGCCGAAGAGAGTGGTGAAGTCGGTTCCAGTCCACAGCACAATAAGTTCAGTGGCTCCGACTCCAGCCAGAATGCGTCATCAGAGAACACTAAAACCGCGGAGTTTTTGGGCTTGAAAATCGGCGACGCAAATGCACCTGCTGAAGACTCCAAACGCATGGGACTGCCCGCCACCGATCGTGCAAATGGCTTGCCGGGACCGCAATCTTCAGCCCCCAGTCAGGAAAACATCCACAACTATGGGATCAGACGTACGCTGGCGACGCATCCTCCGAAAACAGCCAAGGAAAAAATATTGCGCGAATCCCAGCAGGTGTTTGATCGTGCCGCAGCTGTGCTCCAATACTGCCTCGGCTCCGATGGTGTTGCGTTCGTAAATGCGAGCTCCGCTAACCTGAGTTCAGGTTCGAGCATGAAAACTTCTGGAGCTGCTGTGTCAAAAGTCCATCATGCTCGACCCAACTCAAAAAGTCACTCCAACCTCCGGAACGGAATAGAGGGTTCAGACTCCCAGGAAGGGGTGGCAAATGACGACCCCACGACTTCCAGTGACGATACCGCAAGTACGCGAAGCAACAGCGACTCCTCCGCTTCCCAGGGCAAAATACAGAGGTGTGAAGTTCTGGGTCTTTACGTGCTTGACCCCAATCAGTCCATCGGCATTGCCGACCAGACCATGCGCCGTATGGTCCGACGTCATCCAAAAGGCAAATGCTTTACATTCGACCAGTTCGGGAAACCCACATCCAGCGACGAGAGCTCCGAATCTGCATCTGCTGTCGATGGTTCCCAAGTGGATGCTGACCAACTATCAAAAGCAGCAAAACACGTTCCCACAACCAATGCTCTGCTGAAAGCGTTCCCGGGCGCGAGAAGCATTGTCTTTCTGCCTTTGTGGGACTTTGCCAAAGAGCGGTGGCACTCTGCGCTGATAGTCTGGTCAACCGATACAGGTCGTTTGACCAATGTTGAAGATGACATGGTTTACCTGAAAGCTTTCAGTAATGCCATTATGAATGAGCTCAACCGCATCGATCTAGCACTGTCGGACACTGCCAAGTCAACATTCCTTGCCAATATTTCGCACGAACTGCGCTCGCCTCTTCATGGTATTTTGGGAAGTATCGAGTTCCTTCACGACACTGCCATGGATGACTTCCAATCGTCAATGGTCATAAGCGTCGAGACATGTGGGAAGACACTGTTGGACACAGTTAACCACGTGCTTGACTATGCTAAGATCTACAATCTGTCGAAATCTTACCATCAACATCCAACTTCCACACAAGGGCATGCGCAAGGAAGCAAACCCGAAACTAACCTTACAGAAGATTTTGATATGGCAGTCGTCGTGGAAGAAGCTGTTGAAGCTGTTTATGCCGGCCAAGTCTTCCGAACCGCAAACGCAGATGCTCTCGAAGGTAAATCGCCCGTGCAGACAGCTGCGAGTCGAGCAATACAGCAACGACTAGAGCGACGGGCGAACATCAGCAAAGGCTCCGCCAAAGCAGCAAGTTCAGTCCGCCTTACCTTGAATATTGATGATCACACAAATTGGTGGGTCCGATCTCAACCTGGGGCTGTCAGGCGGATCGTCATGAACATTCTGGGAAACGCATTAAAATATACTAGCAAAGGGAGCATCAACGTGGGCCTCGGGATTGACCGCTCTCGGAACAAGGTCAGCTCACATCTACATATGCTACTGAAGATTGCCGATACAGGTCGCGGCATGTCGGGTGAATTCATGAAGAATCACGCCTTTACTGCCTTCTCCCAAGAAGACACGTTGGCAACTGGTACCGGCCTTGGACTCAGCATCGTCCGACAAATCGTCGATTCTCTGGGAGGCAAGATCGATCTGTCTAGCGAGAAAGACGTTGGCACCGAAGTAAGAATCTGGCTCAGACTTCCGAAGAGCCAAAAGGATGTGAATTCGATTCCCGAGGCAAATGTCATTCCAGACGTGCGCCAGCGCACAATGGGACGGGAGATGTGTATGCTCTTACCGTATGATGAGAAGAACAACGAGTCAGATGTCCGTTGCCTGGTCCCGATGCCGACGATAGAGAGCTCAATGCGGAATTTGGTGTCCCAGTGGTTTCGAATGAAAATTACCACGACAAAAACCATGGATGGTATCTCACCAGACTTCTTCATCTACCCTGAGCCGCCGCCTATTGACTACCTGATCGACTTTCATGGCAAACCAGAAACGGAGAGAGAAGTCCCCGTCATCATATTGTGTACGAATGCCTTCGAAGCTGCGTCCTTGAGGTCGAATGGTATACATTACCTTACGGATATTGGTAGAGTCATTGAGGTGATTGCGCAACCATGTGGACCACAGAAACTGGCTAAAGTGCTTCATCGATGTATGCAACGATTGGAGATGCTGGAAAAGGACAACCGGAAAATGCCTTCGAAGACGGCTGCTCTATCTTTCGGCCGCGATAGAGATGCAAACAAAGGGGATATCCGAGCAAGGGGGGATGCTCGAAGACAGAGCGATGAACCCACCGAAGGCGACGGACCCAGCCCGGGCTATAGACCTGCGTCTGCGCCCGTCGGAGATAGTGCCGAGAAGTCCAAATCGCCGAATCTGTCGCAAAAGTCTTCTGATGAAAACGAACCACGACCCCAGAAGCCCTCATTGATAAAGATGGGCACCTCAGAAGAGGTTGTCACACTGAGTCAATCAGCTGTCACCGACAGCGCAGCGTTAGCCCGAGATCCCGACGCCAAAAACTCACGGGTCCTGGTCGTCGACGACAATCATATCAATTTACACCTTCTTGTTACTTTCGTTCGCAAGGCTGGCCACCCCTTTGAATCGGCCACGGACGGCTTGAAGGCTCTAGAAGCGTACAAAAAGAGTGTCCGCGAAGATGGTGGGCGAAATGCTTTCAAGCACGTTTTCATGGACATCTCAATGCCCGTGATGAATGGGATAGCCTCAGCCAAAGAGATTCGACGATTTGAGAAGGAGAACAAGGTTGACCCGCCGGCCAAAATCATTGCTTTGACAGGTATGGGTAGTGAGGTTGCTCACAACGAGGCGATACACGCTGGGTTTGATGAGTTTTTGAGTAAGCCGATTGTAAGTCAGCCTTCGCTCCGATCTGGCGGCCCTAGGAGAAGACAGAAATACCCCCTCTTGTACTTTCTACTAACGCGTATTGTTACAGAAGTTCAAGGACCTGCAGAAATTACTTGTGTGATTGATCCTTGAACTGAATAAGTTGTATACAACCAGGAATGGGCAGGCTATGGATTTGTCGGTTCTTTGATACTTGCATGCATTGTCTCTGGTGTCGCTAGGGAATTTCATTGGCAGATGTGTATGCTACGACGGAGGAAGCCTCGAAATGAACGAAACGAAATAGAAGGGAATTCACAGGGCCAAAATGTTCCTATGGAGAATCTCCCCGGTCACGATGGAGCATCAATTGGGCTTTTATAGAAGCACTCTGACACGCATATTGATATCAGAAGCGCGTTTTGAGGGTGCATGCGGCAAGGCGAACCACATCAACAATGGGATCATGTAGGTTTAGCAGCAGAGGCTTCATACACAGGCACAGGGAAGAACAATGAAAGACAGGAAGTTCTGTGAGACGAGCTGACACTATAGAAACCAGGGCCTTGATTTCAAGGTTCCCTTTGTGCGCCCTTGTCGCCTGGTTGTTATTGCTTGCTACATGACACCTGCATGCGTACGGGGTTAATCTTCCTAGGTACCCACGAAGATGGATAAGTAGGTTGGACAAGTACGGTAGGTGGATACCTATATCGAACGATGGACGTCGCTCCTTTCCTCCTTTCCTCCCCGGCTTGGTCCATGTTCCCAGCTCAGTGATAAGGGATTTGTCGTGCGTGCGCGTGTGGTCAGTCTAGACATGGATTCTGGCCATGATCGAAGTCCCGGGTGGCGCAGGGCCAAGGGATAGGACTAGGACCAGGACTAGGGATAGGGACAAGGACAGAAATCTCTGACACAGTCGTCCTTCTGGTTGATGGTGATTATGGTGGTGATTGTCAGGGTATTGCTATTGCTATTGCTATTGCTATTGCTAGCGATTTGTCTGTATTTTTTTTAGAGGTGTGGCAATCAATGCTGCCACCCCCTCTCCTAGTTATCCTCATACCGAACCCTTCACACACTCCCGCATATATATATATGTGCTTTCCCTTTGAAAGATTTGCATCGCCCAACCAGCTCTGCTTCCCGTATGTGCCGCACATTCTCCCCTGGTCGTAACAAAACAAAATCTGTGTGTGTATGTGCCATATCGAACCGGAACCGTTGCCGTATGAAAAGAAAGTCCGAGAGAAGGAAAAACACAAGATGGGGTATAATGAAGTCCAAGAATTGCTTCAAATAGATCCAGGTTGTTGTACAAGGGTTCGTTCAGTTATGGAGATCGAGGATATAGGTCGACGGCGTCCAATGAAGGAGGCTTGCGTGGAAGCTTTTGAACAGGTAGAGAGATATGTTCAGAAGTTGGGGGGGTGGGTCAGAGGCAGAAATGTGTGATCAGGGACCGTGTTCGCGGTAGCTCGGGGAGGAAGGACCAGTCGGCGTGATTTTGACACGCTGTTATGAACCGGAAGATTTGAAAGCCATTAAACTTGGCTCGCGGTATCCAGATGTTCAAGGTGTCTCCAGAGGGTGCGAGGCCTAGGTAAGCCAAGACGTCGCTCGTTGAAACCCGTGTAGCTCACAAAACCCGTCCAAGAAGGATGGGTCTTTCCAACCCAATCCATGTAGTTTCGACATGGTGAAGTTCCTGTTTGCGGAATGTCATATTCAGCCTGAAGCACAATCGTGTGGACATGTCGAGCCTCCGAAGACGTGCACTTGCGATGTATGCACCTCGTCTCAACTTGTCACTCTCTTAATCCACAACCCGGTAGGTTGCTCGTAAAAATCATCTTTATCCCTCCGCTTTTGGGCGCGATGCAACTTCAGTTGAACCTCATGCTCCTCATTCGTGACATCCTGAATCTCCAAATTCAGATTGGTAATCATCTTGTCGACTTCCTTGCGTTTTCTTGAGTCATAAATGATTGCGTTCTTTTTGAGTGATTCCTGAAGTTCCCGAATAATTTTGTTTAGATTGCGCTTGCGCCGAGCGAGGTCTTCAAGTCGGGCTGTGAGAGAGGTGATTTTGTCAGCGGCTTGGAGTTCGACAGGTGTTGGAGGCAGGGATTTGGTAGCTGAAATGGTGGACATCAGAGAGACAGCCCGAGGTTTACCATTGCGGTCGTTGGCATTTGCATCGTTACCGACAGCTTTGCGAAGGATGTTGGATGACTTTCGCCCCGATATGTTGGAGAAGGGGGAGATGCTGCTGTAGTTGTCGTAGCTGCGGTTGCCACTATTGTTCGCCGCGACACGTTTGCGAAGGACAATCGGGTCTGGGACCGCTGCAGGTGGTAAGTGTACTATTGGCGCAGGACTACTTGTTAGTTCCTCTCGTGCGATGGGACTCGAAGGAATATAGCTATTATGATCCATTGTGCTGGTCGCATAAGTGTTCCAACTCGATGAAGTGTCTGGTTCACGCTGCAACGGGTTTCGTTGCACGGCAGGGTCGAATGACTCCTCACTGGGACTCCCGTCGGGGCCGATAAATGAGGGGGTGTTGGAACCTAGCGTAGGGCTGTCGGCTCCATACTCTTGGACAGTACTGGGCGCTGGGCTTTGAGCCGGTTCAATAATGGGTGGGCGTGGACCAGGACTTTGGAATGGGCTATCTAGGAGCCTGGTGTATTCGAGCTGCTTCGGCGACAATGCTTGCGGCGTCAATACCTCTGGGGCCTTTCTGGTTTTCAGCGGGGCCACGGGCTTGAGACTGTCTTCCGAGGACACACTTTTAAGGTTCGGGAGTTGTGAAGCGGCGACTGAAAGGGAGTCTATAGGAGACATGGCAGTCTTTTCGGGAGGGATCGTGTCTTCGGGAGTCTTGCTCCTTGTCTCTTTCTCGGGCGCCCTGTGTCGCTCTACCAGCATCAAAGGTCGAGTTCGAGCTTCTGGAGTGTTCTTCACAGGTTCGACTATGGCATGTCTACCACTTGCGCCTCTCCATGGTGGTCGTTGAATTGGATTGTCCAAAGGGTCGGCTGGGTCTGGTAGAGGAGACTTAGCCCATGCCGACTTCTTGACTACCTCCCTTTCCTTCAGGCCAGCCAGAATCTGCCGCGTTCTCTCCTTAAGCTGAGGGTATGGCCCTTCGAGAGTGGATGGTGTTGCTCCAGGTCGAACGGAAGATGGCTTCCCTGCCTGGCTAGGTTCGCCTGAGTATTCATCCCACCGGGTCTCTTCGTTTCCTTCTTTACGTAGATTCCATCGCTTTTTAATGCCTTCCTCGGGTGTGTTCTGTGTCACGGGGGCAGGTAACTTCCGCGGAATCTGACTTTTAAAAGATTTGTCGGGTTGTGTGGGAGTTGGGAATGAGGGTTCAATGGGAGAAACGAGGGAGGCATCAGAGCCGTTAGGGTGGAATGAGGTCTGGCTGCTCAAAGGTGAGACACTGGCTTGACTGGCGTCATGGTGATGTCTCGGCTGAGTCGAAGGCTGTGGAGGATTGAAGTCGGAAATATTGGGAGAAACTGAATCCTGGTCAATGGAGTATACCGACTCACGCTCCGCCATAGGAGGCACAGGCCGACTGCGACAATTGTGGTCAGCGTGAAGGAGGAATTCAAGAACGGGCGCAGACGTACAAAGGGAGTTCTGGAAGAGCAGTGGCCGCAACACTACTGCGGCGACTGTACAAAGACTCGACTTCGGGGATTGTCTCGAGGTATCTTTCGTCCATTGTTGGCTCGGGATAAGCTTGGTAGCCCATCTGGTAGTCTGGGGTGTTATTCCGTCTCCACATGTCTGCAGTCTAAACTTGGGAATGCTGCTGCGGCACTGGAGAAGGGTTGCGACACTCTGACAGAAGGAGGGTTCGTCATAACGCGGGCAGCCTCGACGAGTTCAGCGTGACGGATCAGAGTGATCGGGAAGAGTAGTGAAGGCGACAGATACGAGGTTGCAACGGGCTCGAGGTACGGGGTGTTGGGCACATGAGCGGTTTGTTGTGTTGGTGATGGCTTCCGCAGGCTGTCTTCTGCAGGGACAGTCTAGGTATCGATCTCAAGTCTTTTTGATCGAGTGAATGTTAGCCAGTGGTGCCAGGGGGTGAGATGCGTTGTCTCATTTTGTTTGTTCAGACTCAGAATGGGAATTCGACCAGTTGCCGATTGGCTGAGCGAGGGTTAATCAGTACCCGCGGGCTCAATGTGGCAGAATAAAGGTGAAACAAGGAATGACAGGAATGGCCACCGCCGTTGATTATTTCAGGGTCACGACTCCAGGATCACTGCCTCAGTCCTCAGTGCGAGCCAACTTTCGACCAGGATGTATCTGAGACTTGAGCATCCTGTCGTATGTTTCATGCGGTCTGGTCACTTGACTGCTGGGTTACACCACACACGTGGTGTCCAGGTATTTACGCGATGTTATAAACTTTCTTGTCATTACCTACCGGCTAGCCCAGGGTACCTGAGAAGTGTGGAGATGGAGGGGGGGGTGTGCCTGGACCAGTCAATAAGGGGCAGAACCATGGCGCCGGGAGCGAGTGGCTGGGTTAGGGGGCTCACTAGGCGGGCAGATGGCACTACTGGCACCACTGGCACCACTGCTAAGTACAGTACTCTGGGCACATTGATCGTTGGGCGCAACAGCGGAGGGCACCCAAGCCCAAGATAACGATGGCAGCCCTCGAACGCTTCCTAGCCGAGCGCCTTAGGCCCATTCGGAGATGTCATCCGTTACCCATTACCAGTACGTCGTACTACCCCTTCCTCGAGGACTCGCAGTGCTGATGGCATCATCTGACACTGGCGACGTCCTGCTGCTGACAAGATGGCAAGCACCATAGGAGGTATATTTGTTTTTTGTCGACACCTAAACTCCTTCTAAAGCCTTTCTATATCTAAGATGTATATCTAATGGCTCCATTCAATCCTGATGTCCCCTGTTAGCAAGCTTCTTTCGTCCTCCCTGACGCCCAATGGTCAAAAAGGGCACCAGAAATACCGCCATCACCGCACCAACCAGAGATACCCAGAATGTTGCCTGATATGGCCGATATGTCACCGCTCCTACCCCCTGCGCTGCGCCTCCAGCCGTACTGTAAATGCTTGTTTGAATGCCCAGCCCAACCGTCGCAACAAGCCTTGTCACCGTGTTGAATAAACCTCCTGCCACCGACTGCTGTTCACTTGGAAGAGACGACATGACGTACATGTTGGTGACGGTGAATTCCAGATCCTGAGACAGCACGCTGAACAACAATGCTGGGAACGCAAGGGCCCAGAACGATATCGACGTATATATTGCGCTGAAAAGTGCAGACGCGATCACTGCACTGACAGCTCCAATAATCATGATCACCCTGTTGGAGACTCGGTGCATGATCATTGCTGCCAGGACATTGACAAGAATTCCCCCAATGCCCGCTGGGAGGAGATGTACGGCGACCATCAGCGGCGACAGCTGGTTAATCCTTTGCCAAAGCAAAGTTAACCAAAACAAGTTCCCAGCGAAGCCATAAAACCCGAGACAGAGCACAATCACCACCAAGGTGAAATTTCGATCTTTCCAGACCCTCAAGGGCATGAGCGGATATCGGAAAACACTCTGCCAGTATATGAAGCCGGCGATCAGTACAAGCCCAACCACTAGTAAGGCAATTACATATGACGTCCCCCATCCGTCTGGTGCGTCGCCGGCCAAAGTCAGGGAGGCAGTGAACATGGCTATTCCACCCACAGCGAGAAGCGCCCCGAGAAGGTCGAACTTAACAAAAGTCTCCATGTTGAGTCCCCCGAGCTTCTGTTCGTTGTCCGGCGGGGTCGTCCACAGTGCTGCGAAAAAGAAGAAAGCATAAATGAGCGCCATGACCCAGAAAGCTGCTCTCCAGGAGGAAATTTGCATCGTCACGCCACTGATAAACGCCCCAAGCACGAAACCCACCGGGTTGCCCCCAGAAAAGCAGGCAAAGGCTCTGTTCTTTCGTCGGCTCGGTCTGTCATAGACCGCCCCCAGCTTGCCAATGGCCGGAGGAACAGAAGCCGCCGAGCTGAGACCGAGGAGACCACAGAACACATCCAAAAAGTATGCATTGGTGGCAAATCCGGTGATGAGCAGACAGATACTGAAAAAGGCCAGACTGCAGAGGAAGAGCAGTCTCCTCCCGAACAAGTCGGCAACCCGGCCAAAAAAGAGCAAGAAGGTTCCTGCCGCGAGGGTCTGGGCAGCACTGATCCAGGTCACTTCGGCTGCCGTCATGTCCAGGTCTTTGCCGATGTGGTCGGTCATGCACAGAATAGCTCCGGTGAAGATCGAACTCTGCCCTACAGCGACGGTCGTGGTAAGAACAAAGAGACATTCCTGAAAGAGACTGCTGAAACACGCCGGACGACTGCCATAGGGATCGGATTCGGTTGGAGCTAGTGATGCCCCGATTGATGCTGTCGGTTCGACCTTAGGGAAATCGATGGCCCGTGTACTGGCTTCGACGTCAAGGTCCTCTGAAGGGCGGACCTCGATAGGGGTTTTCTCCATTGCCATAAAACGGGTTGCTGGCCCCCAGCAAGGCTCAACCAAGGTGTTCAAAATGCAAGGTGATACCAATAAGGACCAATTAAAGATCGAAATGCCAGAAAACTAGACATCGAAGAAACCTCGCCTGTGAAAGCGTGGCGGCACCGGCGAAAGAGAATAAGCTCAAATAGGACGTTGGGACTCTGCCGAGAACAAGCGAACCGATACCAAAACGGCGAAACTGTCGGCAATCCTTCTGTGGTGCCTCAATTGGCGGGCCTGGTCGCCTGTCGAGTCCTGGCAATCACCATTAACATATGTAAGCTGCCCACCAACTCTGCGGATCTATTTCCGCATTTCACGAACCTGCCGCAGACGGAACTGCGAGCTTGCTTTGCTGGCTGCTGGCGTCGCTGCTACATACATATATAGTCGGTCCTAATGGAGGAACTGGCAGCTTACCCAGTCGACTATGCCCACAGGCTAATAGGCGATCGGAGCCGGGCTCCTGCGCAGGCATTCAACCATCAACTGTCTGTTTAAAAAAGGTTCAATGTCTATCGGACTGCTTTCGACTCCGCCCCCCCCCCGAGCTGCCTCCAATGGTGACATTCCCGGCACCTGTGCCGGCTGATGGCGACCGCTTTGGTAGGATCAGGTTTTTTGGCTCTATTTTTCTGCTCTCCTCTGTCTTCATCCATTCGCATGACATGATGCATTATGCGAGTTATCAATATCTCCTCTCTCGAGACATTCTCGTTGGGATTTTCCTGGGCGAGATATCTTGCCCATGTCGCTACTTGCCCCCTTCTTTCGCTCCACTGCTACGATCTGCACCACCCACGCAACGCAATGAACCGCACTAGCCTCCCTCTGGGTCTTTACATGTTCCGTCCGCCGGTGACTTCGATAGTCTGTCCGTTTACATAACTGAAAAGGGGCGAACATACTGCCAAGATGGAGCTCGCGGCCTCGGTGGCCGTGCCGGGTCGTCCCAGCGGGATGTCCCTGTACGCCGCGTTCGGGTCGTCGCCCTTGCGGTCGGCGATTTGCTTTCCAGGAATGCCCAGCGCGACGCGCTGGCCGTCGGCGGTGGTGATGAAGGCTCCGATCTCCTTGGCCCGAGTCAGGCGGGTGTCGATGTGGCCGAAGGCAATGGTGTTGGCGCGCACGCCGAACTGTCGTAGGTAAGGTTCGGTGGTCAGTGTCGGGTATCACGATTGAAGATTCCTGGCGCCGCGGCCGGCACATATACAAAAAGTAGATATGGAAGAGCCAACAAAGCAAAGAAGATGCCCGAACAAACAAAAACATACCTGTGGTCCCCACTCCTTTGCGATCGTCTTGGTCAAGCCCGTGACGCCTGCCTTCGCCAGACTGTAATTCGCCTGCCCAGCGTTGCCGTGGGTGCCAGACGTGCTCGAAATGTTGATGATGACTCTCTTCTCGCCATCTTTGACCCTGAAGTACGGCGCACACTGCCTGACCAGGCGGAAGGGGGCGGTGTTGTGCACATTGATGATGGTGTCCCACTGCTTGTCTGTGATCTTGTGGATCACGCCGTCCCACGTGTAGCCGGCGTTGTTGACGATGATGTGGATTTTGCCGTTGCCGAACTCGGCCGCCTTGGAGACCAGCACGGGGAAGTAGTTGGGGTCGGTGACATCGCCGGGAACGGAGATGGCGCGTTTGTTGCCCGGGCTGGCGTCGTTGATGGACTTGGCCACGGCCTCGCCCTTGGCGGCGTCGACGTCGCACACGACCACCTTGGCGCCCTCGTTGGCGAACAGCCGTGCGCACTCGGCCCCGATACCCTGCCCGCTACCTGTGATCTTGGCGTTCGTTGTCAGCATAGGGAGGCCACATGGATCGTGGGGAAGGAGGGGAGGAGCAGCAGGGGCAAAAACTGGGATGATAGAGCGCTCTGGGGAGGATTGAGAGTCTAAGACCCTTTGACACAAAGGCGTCTGTATTTGTGCGGCTGTTCTGTTCCGACTGAGAAGGACGGGCGCAGGGCAAAACTCACAATAGCGACCTGGCCGGCCAGCAAGCCTGAGGGGTAATTGAGATGCGAGGCGATCTGCTGAGCTCTCTGCGCCATGGCTAGAAATCAGGACT
Source organism: Cladophialophora bantiana CBS 173.52 (assembly GCF_000835475.1). Taxonomy (NCBI): domain Eukaryota; kingdom Fungi; phylum Ascomycota; class Eurotiomycetes; order Chaetothyriales; family Herpotrichiellaceae; genus Cladophialophora; species Cladophialophora bantiana. The sequence goes on along the minus strand of NW_015971576.1, from coordinate 310,368 downwards.
CAAATAACAGAAAGAGAAGAACAAAAGCTTTCAAGGTCGATCAATCAGTCAAGTTTTGGGGGAGAGGTGAAGAAACTCAAGAAAGAAACTCTCTACAGAACTAGTTGATTTGGAGAAAGAGAATCAGTGTACGAGTTGAGTGAGTGAGACTGAGGCCGCCGATCTGCACACTTGCCGAGGCATCTCGCAACGCTAATGATCATCAGCCGCCGAGGCCGCAACCGAGAGAGCTGGCGCCGAAGGACGTACGAGGTCAGCCCAGACGACATACTGTACCTGGGAGAAAGTAGTAACGAGGTAAGACGCGGCTTCAAGAGTCGTGAACCCAGTCTACTCCTAGAAGCCATTCTATGCAATGTATCGTCGACACCCTCCGCTGTACACTAGTTGTTTCCAGTATGCCACAGGATGCCCGGACCGATCTGCCCAAGTCGTCGCTGTGGGAAGCACCAACTCGAGATGCGTGCCCTGTGTTGCATTGTGGATTGTGCCTCTGGGGTTGGCTTCCGCTTTCTTGGGCGTCTTCTCCCGCCTTCTTGAGGCCTTCTGCACTGGCTCCTGTATTTCTTTCGAAGTCTAGATTTGGCCGGTTTCTCAACAAATGTGTCTCGGTACCGTGCTCCAATGCTTCGAGCAGTTCCCGCGGACTTACGAGCAGATCCGGGTACCTTGTATGGAGGACGTCGACCACATTTTAGTATGGCGGTCAACCCTTTATCATCGTAGAAATTTCCGAGTGAGTTTTTCCAGTCTCCCCAAGCCTTTGTAGTGCAGTTGATGGGTGTTAGTACCACAATGGCTACTTCTTCCTCCGGCATCGCATAGTTTGGCAACAATCCCAAAGGCATACTGCCCTCCTTTTCGTCCACTAAGCCCAGCAGCGCGAAGACCTTGCCACATTTAGCTGCACATTCTGAGCCGGTGGCAGAAAGGAGAAGCACGTAGAGATTCTCAAAGCCACTTGGACCCGACCATTTCCCCCAGCGCCAGAAGCAGAAACTACACGGGTCGACCAGTTGTTCGACCTGCCCTGTCTTTCTCACCTCTGTCTACCCAGCACTCTGATCCTCTTCATTTTCATTTTAGCTAAGCCCGCAGGTATGGGGACTACGTTAAACGGATCTTCATACCCAATATTTTACCGGACGTAGAGACTGGTTCTGGCTCCTCCCCTTGCACCATGAAGCCTGCACCAGCAAATTGAAAAGTCCTTGAAAACCTCTCACTGGAGTCTTGCGTCGAACAACTTTCTTCGTCCGCCAAGAAAACTACCATCGCCCGCGGGTAGAACCTATTGGGCAAAACCAGCCCTACACATGGAGCATCTAATGGGGGCGGCCCCCGTGACGTCGCCATCAACGTCATTTTAAAATCAGACTGGTGTTTTAATGAAGACTCTTGAAGCCGAGTTGTGTCAAAGTTGGTTGTGGGTTGATCTCGTCCAGCTGCGTCTCGCGCACTGTAGCTGAAAAGAATGTGGTATATCCGCCGGGAATTAATCTGAAGGGGACTGTCAAATAGAACGACCCAAGATTCCCCCACCAGGCCACGTTCAGACTCAACAGCAACAGCGTCTCCCCAGATTTGCACAGTCGTACTATTCCTAATGAAGGATCTCGCAGCCCATCGGAAACCTGGAATGCAGAGCCTCGGACCGGGTATGAATATCGTCGCGAGAGGCACCAGACGTTGAAGAAGCCAGAAGGTTTTCATCCTTTCTTCCCCCTGTTTCTCCAAAAGAGTCGCAACGTCCAATCCCATGATTGGGGCTAGGGCTAAGGTCTCACCATCGGCCTTGCTAGTCGAGCGAAAGAGCACTAAGTGCAATACAGCTGCCAAATCCATTGATTTATGCCGCTCGGAAACACACATTTGAACCAAAGTCTCGGCAAATTGCCATGTTATCTGGCGGTGAGGGTTCGATGATGCTAGATCGACGAGCTGACAGGCCGGCATAATGAAATCGTCATCGAGCACAAAGAGAATCCTATCCGATAGGGTCCCTTCTAGGAGCGTCCAAAGACGTCTCATCCAAGTCGAACATAGTATGCGGACAGCCAGCTCCTGGGCTGGCCGGTGGTCGGGATCAAAATTTTGGAGGCTCGAGTCCAGAACGATAGTCTTCCACGCCATGGGAAAACAGAAGCTATCGATTGGATTGCCGCATGCCGGAGGGGTTCTTCTCGGGGGATACACATGGAATAAATCCAAGCGAGGCTTGGTTGAGCCGCGTCACCAGCGTTTGCGGTGGCAACCAAGTCGCGAAGCCGCTTGATTTGGCATTTAGGAATGCCTCGCTCAGCACGGCTGCCGAGGCCGTCCGACCAGACATGGGAGAATGTAATCAAATTGGCTTTTCCTTTGAGTGAAGTAACAGTCTCTTCATTTGAATCATCCAAAAGGGCGTCCAAGTTCAAGACCGGCACCTCACCTTGTCGAAGGATGGCTGCTAGGCGGTGAGGTGGTGCTGCGATGAAACTACAAGCACACGATGAGTCGATATGAGACGTCTGGTATGTCTCTTCTAGCAGTTGGTACGCGATGCAAGAATTTTTGGTACATCCCTGATGACGACCTGACTTGAGGTCCTTGGCTTCAAGAAGAGCGGCTAGGTCGATGGCTGAGTGGGAAGTCTATAGCAATCTGAATGTGGAAGGGCACCAGCCTTTCTTGACAAGCTGTCGGATGAGCAGGTTCCTATTCAAGTCCGAGTAGCACCAACTCGGCCCTTCTCTTTTCGGCCACGAAAGGCATATCATATTAGACGAAACTTTCTGGAAGTGCCGAATAGCTTCACCAATCAGGGTGCATATCGCATTGTAGGAGCAATGTGCTCCTCTTTCAAATCTTTGGACGTCTTGTTACCCATCAACTCGCGCTTCACGGTCCATTGGTAGGCCACCTTCTGCGCCTCATCAAGGGCCTCTAGGAACTGCACAACCTCCGCATCGGGCATATCGTAGACTTCTTCAATCTTTTCTTTGGTGAACTGCCGAAGGAAGCGCGTACAAAAAACTTGATCACCCGACACGAAATCGCAAGTGCCGAATCGCTGCCTAAAAGTTGCTTCAAGGAACCCAAGAGTAAACCAAGATTGTAGCATAGATGAGGTGTATGAGGCACTTCGGGACAAACGCCCAACTATAAGGTCGAGAAGTTCAGCCCGGGTCCATCCACGTAGAAATGGGTATGTTTCGAAGTCGACGACATCATAGAATTGCGTTGTGTCATGATCGAATCCAAGCCACGTTGTCCTAGGAAGATTAAGCCCCGTAGCTTGGAGGTCTTCTTCGTCAAAGAAGTGTTCCATAATTGCTGGAGATGGCACGCACTCAACGTCGTCGACGGATCTCGGGTCGAGATGCGGCTGGCTTCGCCAATTTCTCGCTCGGCGACGTGGCAGTAATGCAAATTCCACTTGGGTCAGCAGCAGAAACGCTACCGACGGGGTCTTATGGCCGGTTGTCTCGCATTGGATTTGGCCGTGTTTTTCCCAATGGACTTGGAACAAAGTTGCGAGGGTTGTGCTTGATTTCACTACTGTTGAGAGGGGCGCAGCCAAGGCACGTACGAAGATGCCTATGTTATTACGTGACTGCCTAGTAACGCTAAGTAGACATGGACATTAGCCTATAGCATGGTATACAGCATATTGGAAACCCTCAAGCGTCTCTTTCCGGGTTTAGGCCAAGATGCATTGTGGTGCGGCCGGATGAGGAATTTTAGGCAACAGCGCACGAGCAGGGGTTTGCAATGTTCAGAAGATTTTCTCAGTTCGGTGTCCAACGGTGAGGCAGGAGGCGCAAGGGCTGATGAGGCGCTTGATCAGGCTGGTAGGCAGCATTTGGCCCCATGTGCTGTACGAGGTAACTCGGTGCGTGCTTAGACAATACGCGAAAATCAACCCCCTTACAAATCCGCAGTTTTCAGCCTCAAGCGTTTCTGTAGCATTTATTTCTGGATCGATCAGGATAGATGTAGATAGCATCAACCCAGATGTAGCGCCAGGGTCAATCAAAGTCGTCAAGCACTCATTGAGGCTAGGTCGAATTTGGAATTCACGTCCATCTATTAGGTCGACCCGTTCCGTCTCGTCGCTCGATCCCATGTATAGGATACTGCTGTCTACTCTGGAAGGCTGCTGAGGGGGTGAACGCCGAAGATTGAAACGAAGTGTTGTCGTCAGCATCGGCGTTTCTCTCAGATTCAATCTCCAAGAGACGAATTGAGGGTGGATCAAATAGATCATAACGATATAGGTGTTCGTCGTCCGTGACAGAACGATCCCCTAGCGCAGACATGCTTCATCTATATGCTTCTGCTAGGCCGACGTATTGCACGAGAATCTCCCACGCGTTATTTGTCCGATGGCAGACGGGAGAGTGTTATGCTTGTTTTAAGCCTTCACTGAAGCCTGTGTGGACGCTGTCCACTCCTGTCGTTCGCCACTGTCCGCACGGCCTCGATTGTCCTAAAACAAATGTAACCGTCCCCTTGCGTAGAGGCGCTCCTTGTGCGACCGCGTGCAGACTGGCTGATCGGTCTTCTGCATGCACCTGCGGATAGGCACATTAACGCGCATCCAAATCTTTCCGCAGGGCTTCGGCGAGGCATCAGGCAGTTCTGATGCCTAACCGGTGTGGACTAGTATGGTTCTTCGGATCCGCGTAGGACAACCTCATTTCCTTCTCGTTATCTGTGCCGACCAAGGTTATCACCACTTCCCTTTTCTCTCGCTTTTGTCGAATTACGATCACAAACGCCGTATATGATGAGTCGAACAGTTCCCAAACACTACCATTTCTCTTTTTTCGGGGGGCTGTGTGCCAGAACAACATGTAAATCCTTAAAAAAGGTAATTAGGACTGCCTCGCTGCAAAGTCCTGGTCGGTTGACACTTCTTCCACGGGATTTTTGTTGAGACTTTCGAACAGCTGGAGGTAGCTGCCGATTAAGAAAGCCCAGGAGCCCCTATAGACAGTTAGGTCAAATCAGTATAAAGTCCTCGAATCGGGCTCGTTTGTAAATATTTCTCTCACTAAGCATTTGGAAGCAGGTCTCGTGGGATCAACAGAACGTACCAAAATGTAGCCAATCCAGCTTGGTACTGTGCTCCAGAATTTTTGTACGCCATACCTAGACAGCCACAGAGCGTGAAACCAAACGCCCCCACAAGGTTCCAAAACGCAATATGCCAACCCAAGAGATGCGGCGCCGGTTTGTACCATTTCTGCTGCGTCTCAAGCATGTATAAGGTACTGCTAACAATGAAGCCACTTCCACCAATCACCTGAGGGATCCAGTATGCGGCATTGAGCCGCCACTGAGGTGTCAAATGATCGATGATGCCGGGTAAGGCAGTGATTCCAGAGATGCCGAAGACGGTCGCGCCAAAGAGTTGGGCCGAGCCGGCAAGGAAACCAAATTCATGAAGGTAATGCGTACGCAGATCGTGCCACGAAGGGAACCATTGCCAGGCCCTTTTGGCCAATTTGCCTCCCTTCGAAGGAGGTTGGGCCTCGGGGACGGTTGAAATCGAAGGTCTGCCGACGAAATTTCGCCTATTCTGATGGTGATGGTGACAATGGTGGCGGTTGGCAACGACTCTGAGTCGTGCTACACCCCTTTTTTGATCGTCGTCATCGAACAGTTGCTCAACGGCCCAGCCGAAACAGCCGGTGTTGTTGGCATTAATTGCTTCAAAGATTAGGAGGATAGAGCCAGTTTCGAAGAAGAGGATGGCGCCGATGAATGCTGTGACGCCTCCTCCGTAGTATATTTCGCCGTCAAATTCGGTCGAGGGGGCTACAACTGGGAGCCAGACGAAGAAACCCTGTAAGTCGATAAGTCCACCACCAGTGGTTAGTCGAATTCGTTACCTGGCTATCTTGGGGGTGTCAAAGACAGGGCATACATTCAAAACCCAGACAACACTCCCCCATGTGAATATAAAAGCAACGAGCCAGGAGATATCCCAGATGGGAAAGGACGTAAAGGTTTTGACGACTGTTTTCAAAACCTCTCTCGGGTCTGATGTTCGCCTGGGTGTCACAAAATAAGCCTCTTCCCCAGGCTTGGGTCTTTGGACGAGTAAGGGATGTCGGCCTTTTCGATTGTCTCGCGACCGCCACAGAAACCGCACGTTTTTGGCGGGGACGTTGGACTCGGAATACCGCTTGGGGATTTCATGGTCGGCAGCGTTGTCGACGCTTTCATGCGAAGCCGCAGTATCGTCAGACGTTACCTTTGAGACTGATCCGGAGTGGTTGAAATGGGCTCTGGTAGGATTGAGGAAACTGAAGGGGCCCTCGGCGCGTTCCAAGATCAGTCTGTGGTCATGTTGGAATGGCTCTCGCGTATGGAAATGCCGGTTTCTAGGGGGCATGGTGGTGAGTTGGCCGTCGCAACGAATTCCCGGACGGAGATTGGATATTGTTGGCGGATGGTATTCGCGCTCATGCACGTTTCCATTGCCTGTAGGCGACGATGGGCATGGACACGAACATGAAATTGAAAGTTGGCCGTCTGCCTTCGGTGGCGAGCGCGGGCATGTGTCGAGGTTTAAATGAAAATGATGTTGTTGATGACGACGCGGGAAAGTTTTAGGCTGTTTCGCTTCCCAGTTGCCGGCTTCAGAAAGGCTGGCGAGGCCAAGACTGTGGCTTGTCTCCCCTGTCAAATGCCATCAAATTGGCTTCCAGAGTCGCTTCACCCGCCAGTCACTTTTTGCTTGATTGGAACATTGGCTCGACTCCCTCTTCAAATCCTCGTTTGCTGACTGAGCCACCCGCTCATGCTTACTGGACCACCTGTGTACTACCTCGTACTCCAGTACTGCAATTCTCTCTCCCACGTATCTGGTCTATGATTGTTCTGACATTGTTGGCTTAGGTGTGTAGCTGTCGGTGCAAAAGACACCTCTGGGATCTGCACAGCTGGGTGTTGGGCGACCCACAAATGATCTTTGAAAATAATCTATGTTTAATTGCGATGTGGCGTCAAACACTCAGAGGCACATATTGTTATCGAACCACTGCATAGAGGACCTATCCGTCGATTCTCAGTACCGCAGCCTGTGCACGCAAACTTACCGAGGTAGATATCTCTTCTGTTCCGTCCGATTTCCTGAGCCTCACTCGGAATGTGTCTGCCAGATAGACCCGGGTCAACCTCTTGTTTGCCGAGAAATATCAATCTTCCTGGCTCCTTGTTCGGAATCAACGTTGAGACGGACCGGCTGTCTGTTCAAGACGAAATCGAGACTCGTACATCTTCTCCACCGAGGGAGCGGACGGCAGGTACCTAGATGTTTGCTTGAATACCTAGGTGTCGTTGAAGGTATCCTAAACACTCCCAAGGGTGGGTTGACCAATGGAAGTGCAGAAGAAAGGAGCCTCTTTGGAGCCCCTTCATGCAGGGCAGGGATTTCTTCATTCCGTTTCCGGTCTAGGCTTGCCGCCGTTAATTATCTGGGAGTCCCCACAGCCTTCGATATTACTGTAGCAGCAAACGGACAGCAATATGTCTTGTCTCACCGACGGCAGACCTCATACTCGAATCGTTCGTCTAAGGTGGGCAAAAGGCGGTTCTTCCGCTTCAGACGAACAGAGAGTGTCGGTGAAATGGATCAAGCCGACTTTTAGGAGACGTCGAGTATAAAATGGACTTTCGCATCCAGTGGAAGCCATGTTTTCCCCAGACACTTCTCTCAAATTTAGGATCCTGAGGAAAAAAAGGGAAACTTCACTCTTCATTGTCCAGACCACTCTTTCCATATTGGCTCGCATCTCCCGACCATGGCGCCCGACGCTCTTTCTCTAGATGGCAAGGTCGCCATCATTACTGGGTCAGGCAAAGAAAACGGTATTGGTGCAGGCATTGCTTCTGCCCTTGCACGCAACGGAGCCTGGGTAGCCATCAACTATGTCTCCGAATCGACTGCGCCCCGTGCTGCGGAGGTAGCTAAGAAGATTGATCAGGCCGGAGGCAGAGCCACTGTTGTGCAGGCGGATGTAACGACTCCAGAGGGCGCGAAGAAACTTGTGGAAGCTACGCTCAAGGCCTTTCAGGTGGACAAGGTCGATATCCTAGGTGCGTGATATTTCCAGGTGAATCCTTTCTTCTCGTTTCTTGCGGCGCGCATCGTTGAGAGCTGACATGGGACTGATCACGGGTCGTAGTGAACAATGCGGGTGGAGGTCCCATCGTCCCGGTGATGCAAGCCACAAAAGACGAAGTGGAAAAGACCTTTGCAATCAACGTCTTCGCTTCGCTGTATATGACGCAAGCTGTGATTTATGTGATGCCGCGAGGCGGACGCATCATCAACATCGGCTCAATTGCGTCGAAAATGGGCATGGCACCCCTTCCGTTGTATAGTGCATCCAAAGCCGCTTTGGATACGCTGTCGTATGCAATGGCCATGGAGGTATGTAGGGTTATCATCAACTTGTGGCTAACGGTCCTTTCCCCACACTGCTCTCCCTATCTCGAGCATTTGCGACAGCAATTGACAGGTATCATTGCAGCTTGGACGCGGATATGGAGTCACAATCAACACAATAGCGCCAGGACCCGTCCCGACAGGTGAGTGGTTTCCTGCAAAAGATCGCCCGATCTTTTTGGAATTTGCTCGATCGAGAGTTCGTTCTCGGATTGTTCCCTAATGAGACGCTAACTTTTGGGACACTGTAGACGGTCTGCCCAAGGGCCCGGTGGCCGACGCTGTGCACAATTCCCTCTTGCCGCTGACGAGGGCCGAAGAGAGAATGGGAACTGTTGACGATATTGCCGATGTGGTGTTGCTCCTTGCCTCAGAAAAGAGTCGATGGATTACGGGACAATTTATCTCAGCGAGTGGTGGAATCACAGGAGGATGAGACAAGACGCTTTTGCAAGCTTCAGCAAGTTCAAGAGCTGAGCCAATTCCTTTGAGTTGATTTGTATCGCTTCAAGAGACCTAGTCTCTATAGCCTGTCTCAAACGAGCAAGAAGCGCGGTCAATTTCGAGGATAAATCCTGCGACATTCGTCTGCATGCATTCATCAATCCAGATCAAACCTTTCGCAATATCAACGGCAGTTCTGCCACTGCTGATCCCCATGCCTCTCATCAGTTTGACAACAGCGCTAGCATGTGGTTGATTCGACTCATTCGACCGGACACAGGCGACCGTAATGATGGCCCATAGGCTGAGTTCCGGAAAGTGAGCGTCACTATAAGGTGCCGTGGAAAGAAGAGCCGAGAATCGCTGCTGCAAGATTGTGAGCTCATCTGCTATGAGTGAGAAAGCTTGCCTCACACTGGCCACCAAGATCAACAAGGCCAATCTGACTACCTCACATAGCATCGGCTCCGTGGAATTGCCGCTGTATGAATCTGAATCTGTTGGACGTCGTAATGATAGTAGAAAATGGAGGACAGGAGTGATTCTTTCCGCCGCTGTCACGCCATCTTTCCAAAACAGAGGATTAAGGGCGTTATTGTTTACAAACACTGCCAACTGCGCAGTCCTTTCAAGGGCGATTGCCGTTTCCGCAAGTTCATCGGAGGAATGACGAATCCGTCCAATGAGATCGAGCACAGACGGGGATAAGACGTCGTGTCGTACAATCGGAGCAGACACGTCAGCAGCAAGGAGGAAGCGTGGCCTGCGATCGAGAACGGACGCTCTCAGAATATCAAACCTGCCGACGGTCAGAATATTTTTCAATCAAGGCATTTGTTCATTTTCGCCGGTCTGCCATACCAGGAGGTGAACATGACGACGGTTCTGTTCAGGGCCTGGAAGCCCCCACGAAGTCGGAGAATTTCTTTCAGGCCCTTCATGTGAACATCGAATCGATCCCATCTGCCAACACTGGACTAGTGCAATAGTTATCACCCGAACTCTGGATTTAACACTGGGGGAACCGACATCATGGCAAAGAAATCCCAAGATCGTCGTGATGACACCGTCGCTGACATTGTCGGATTCCTTACCAAGTCTCTCTGTAACCTGATTGAGACATAAGCTGAGATACGCCGAGGACTCCTCAAAGTCACTGTGCTCGCAGCCTTTGCGTTCAGTCATCTGATGGAAGAACAACGCTGCGTTTGCCAACGAGAGGTAGAATGCAGTGCAATCGATGACGGCCATCGCAAACCACTCATTTCGGAATGGCCGGTAGAGGTATTCACCCTCATTATGCACTAGGGCCAATAAGCCAGAGAATTGAATCGAGTACTTCGCGAAATGGGCGTACTGAAATGAATCAATTGACGGGCCCTCCCATCTGGTTCCACGGGAAACAAAGCATAGGGGTGAAGCGAATGAGGAACGTGGCCATAGCGCTGCGGATCATGTTGTGCTCGACGAACACATGTCTCTACGTTTTCTTCAACAGCAGCAACATCGACTTCCACTCGAGGAAGCCTCACTGCCAAACTCCAGGATTTGGGACCCTTTTTCCGTGTTTCCGCAGCGCGAGCCATGACATGGCGTCGAATGATTCTTTGGGTGCTTCTTTGCTTAGACTCATCTGGGTGGGATGTGTGAACGAATGTCAAGCCAATTGGTCTATCGTGGCTTTTCGCCTTGGGCATTATTGGAGTTGGAATGCTTCGCAATTGTAGCTAGTCACTTGCTGTGAGTGGAGGAGAGTGAAAGCTGAGGTTGAACGGACAGCTAAAGGGGTTAAAGGAGTAGCGCGTCTGACGAAAAGTGCCCCGAGTATCAAGGTGGGTCATGCCTGGTCTTGGAGGTCATGCATTAAATGATGCGTCGTCAGACCAGGCCATTTTCTCCTCTAATGGTCAATTGGCATGCAAATCGAAAACTCAATCTGGCAGGTCAATCGCGCGACTTGAAAAAAGTGTCGACATCATCGAACATCTTACTCGGCTCCTGCAAACTGTCTAGCACTCTTTTCACATTGCTCGCATATGGCTTCATCCACCTCTAGCGAATCCTTCCCTTGCTGTGTCCGGCGGTAGTTCATTCTCACATGTCTTCCGCATCGGTTCGTTCTTCGGGTCATGCGCAGATGCTTTGAGCAGCTTCCATCCAGAAGTCAGTTGTGCAGCCATCCCGTCGCTTCGCCTCTGTCGTTCTTCAGGGCTGGACAGAGTCAGAAGCTCTTCATCCCAAGGCTTTCGTTTCGGATACAACTTGTGCGCACCACTCAAACGTCACTATCATACTCCTCCCTCCGACGCCTCCGTAAGGATGTCCCAAGCCCTCCTTTCCAGGGTGTCGCTTCCACCGAGGTCAAAGATGCAAGTAAGAAAAAAGATGGACGAAAAAATCACATCCATGCAGCGGAATTTTCGCAGAAAGGCCCCGAGGATTGGGTGGCCGAGCTGGATACCTTTCTTCCGAGAAGCTTGAGTTGGTCCGATGAGCTTGGATCTCGAACCGTTATCCCAGTAGAGGTGGTTGCTGGGGATGTGCTTCGAATTCTTACGGATACTCGTTACCAGAGAAATGTGGATATTTTGGGCTTTATGGCGCTCAACCAACGCCGATACAAAGCTGTCATTCACCTTGTTGAAATCTTGCTGAAGGCTGTTGCCCTAGCAGTTAATGCGCCCTTCGAAGACGAGCTGCCTTCCAACATAACTTGGCCAGATGGATCGTTTGCGAAGCGAAATGGCACCCCAATTGAGCTCGATCGTACTTTACACGTCAGTCGACGACCTGTTGGTACTTATCTCAATTCCTTCGACTGCACTCGACCGGAAAAGAATCACGAGATTACCATGGAGCTCATCTGGTCTCTCCTGGCCGACCTCGTTCTAGCGTCTACCAATCGACCCTCGGATGAAGGGAAGCAGATCATGAATACAGTCCACCAGATCTTGGCGCTCATTCACAATTTGGGGCTCGTGCCTGCGAATATCTACACTTACTCCCTCCCACAAGGTACAACAATGATTCAACACTCGCCGATTCTTCATCTGCTGAACTCGAGAATTTTGTCAACCCTCTCCGACGCTGTTTGGCATGCCTACCAGGATGATGTCTTTGCGCGTTCTGGGAAAACGGAGAGCAGTCCCTGGAATATCTTCCGAGAGCCGCCGCCTAGTCGTTTGCGACCTAGAAAGCCAGAGCTTGGACCAGAAGTGTGGCTGGAATTCATCCTCTGGTGCTGCGTCGAGGGTGGATTTGCCGCGACCGGAGCCCGAATTGTCCGGTCAATGCAGAAAGACGTCGAAGGGGGTTGGCAGGCTATTCACTGGCCCGACGATCGAGTCCCCTCAATTGACTGGGATCAGCGGACTCGCCAAGGCCGTCTGGAGAGTGAAGCAGAAACCTATCACAGGGAACAACTTTCCGAAGTCAATCCCCATAAATTCATAAGTGCTGAAGTCATTCTAGCCATCGCTGACAGCCTGATTAACAAAGTCAATATGGACGTTACAGACGATGATCTGCCCATCATGAATATCCAAAATGAAATCAGGGAGCTGATCTCATTTGGGGGACTACATGGTCTGGCACCGGCATATTTCGATTACCTGGCTGTCCGTCTTCTAGAGACCGGAAGTATGTATAACCTTGACAAGGCCGACTCTCTACGAAATTGGGCGTCTGTTATGTCGCAGCTTCGGAGTCTGCATCCCGTGGAGGAAAAGCATCGCCAAAACCCAGAGCTTGCCTTCGAATCCATTCTAGACTATTCGGAACTGCACGTTGGGATTCTTCACCAGGCTCTGCAAGCCTGCATCGAAGCGAATCTTGTCAAAAAGGCTGTCGACACATTCACAGAAATTCAGAAGATAGTCGACGGTAACAAGCTCGAAGCTATCGGGGAGTTTTTGTCTCTTCCACTCAATCCAGAAGGTGGCTTCTTTACTTCCAGATATGGCAAAGGTCGGGGTGAATTCCTCAATTCGTACGGACAGCTTCCTACCTACAAGTTACCTCCATTCCTCGATCTGGTGAGCAATGCGAAGTTACTTGGCCTAGGAGATTGGCTTCTATTCTCAGAAGATGTTGATGGAGCGGTCTTGCCTTCTTCCACCTGGGCAAAACCGTCTGTTACCGCTGCAGTAGTTCGCTACGCATCCGCTAAGAATGACCCTCTTTTGGTCAAACATATCTACAACATAATCAGACGCTCGGACAGAAAACCAACTGTAAACGTCCTCAGAGCTTTGGTGGTTTATCACGTTAACGCGCGGGAGTGGACAAAAGCTATCCTGCTTCTCCTGGATCTACGACGCGCTGAAGGCGGTGGATACAGTCCTAAAATCGTCGCGAGTCTCGCAGCCAAGATCTTGAGCTTAGAAGTGGACGCGGCGGTTATGCCGCAAGACGATACTGAGTCTGATCTTTCGCAGGCAATGTTGCTGTTCTCTAATATTCTCGATGGTGTTTATGACTCTCCTCCAGCGAGCTTCAGGGTCGACCAAAAGAAGACCTTCAGACAGCAAGTGGGATATCTCTTGCGTCTCTTGGAAAACGTGATGGACAGCAAATTAGCGGACACCGCCACTCGATTCAAACCGAAATTCCCCGTCAGTAACAAACCAGACCTTGCGAAGGACACATTCAATGTTCTGTTCGCTGCAATTGTCGAGACCAAGGGTGTACTGGAGGGGCAGAGCATCTGGTATCTATTCTGCAAAGACCTGAGAGATTGTGCCGCCTCGTCACGTGTCCTAGACAATGGTTGTGACGCTGCATTCGAGGACCGCGCTACGGACAAGAACGAAGACGATTTCCTCCACAGACAAGCAAATGATGCACTCAACGACTTGGTTGGTGTTGGCGGACATGACAGAGATCATTTCAGCTCAAAAATGAGCTTGCTGGAGTCGCCTCAAAACTCCGATAAAGCCGTCCCACATGCAAATGCCCAAATTTCTCTTGCCCACCCTGCCTCACTCGGCATAGATGCTACGTTGCCGCAAGATAAGCTTGACTTTGCCGGCAACCAGTTTTGCACCACCTCCGACGCGGAAAGCAAAGACGCGGGCATTCCCATCGAGACAATGAGTTTAGACTTTGATTCGACGCAGCCGCATCTGGACCCGATTGTTGTTCCCGACATGCGCACTTTACAGATTCTTGTGAGAGGGGCTTTGGCCGAGATACAAGCCAGAAAAGAGCGTCGTAGAAGTCATGCCGATCTCGATGCCGTCGTCAAATGGGCAGAACAGTTCTACGAGGTATTCAACTTGGCACGTGAGGATGTTGAAACAGAATTTCGCGTTTCCCCCGCCTTACCGAAGACAATGAAAATCGCTACGCAGCATCGTCGAGCAGTATATGGGACGTCATCGCGAGAGAAGTTCAAACCTAATGTGGCCAAGCACTTCACCAAGGGAGTCTTCATTCCTAGACGTCCTGGCATTCGACAGTCAGGACAGAATCCAACCCAGGTCAATGGCGTCAATAACATAGCAGAGGATGCCACAAACAAAACCGAGCAGGAACGGCGCGCAGATGAAGGTATGCCTGTCAAGCTCGCGTCTTCACCAAATTTCAAGGTCCGGAAGTTTGCATCTGCTTCGGCGTGAATGCATTCCAGCCTGTGCTATTTTTGAGATTTGGCCGCCTACGAGGCCGGTTGCAGCGTATATCTAGACGTATGCGCTCCCTGCTGGCCAATATCACCTATTTCTATCTGTGCAATGTATACCGAGCAGATCAGCCCATTGATTGTATGTACCCTGCTCAACTATCGGATTGCAATAGATGTCGACGTGGGTCTCAGCTTTCTTGCGAGAGAACGCAGACAATGTTGGGAGATGATATGCCCTTCCTGGCAGCGAAGCCGGTTCTTCTCTCTGTAACCCAAGGACTTATAGCACAATTTTTGGGCCACCCAGGATCACACCACTTGGTGTTTTTGATACACTCGCACAGATGTGCCTGTTGAGGCTGTCATCCACGTTTGTGGGCTATCTTCGACTAGATTCGTTCTGGTTACAAAATACAGTGGAACATCGACTATCGCACTGACTCTTCCGCTACGATCGTGTGTTATTGTGAAGGAAACTTGAGATATAAGAGCCCACTGCAATAACACCGGGATTCTCGACCTGCAAAAAAAAATAGGTCCCAAAAAACAATGCAATTTCCTCCCGCTTAACCTGCAGAAAGATACTTCCACCTCTCCCTCGCCTCGCTCTCCCTGCGCAGTTTCTCTTCCTCGCTTACCATTTCCACGCCCTGGGCGATCCTCTCGTCCCTCGCCTCGATCACCTTCCTGACCTTCCAGGCCATGGCCGCAACCGCCCCGTACAGCACCGCGCTGATGAACTGTAGTGCGACCATGACGTCCCAGATATCTTCGTTCCCGCCGGTGGCCGCGGGGCATTCATTCCGCTGCAACGAGCCGTGCGCGTCGTGGTTTCCGACGCAGGCACCCATGAAGAGGATGGAGCTGACAAAATGGATAGTCGAGAGCGTTGCAGAAAACCACAGTGCCAGTCGAGGCGGATTGACCCGTGCGAGCACGTGCAGGTGGAGAGAGGGAATCGCATTGAAGAAGGCAAGCCCGGGGATGAGGATGGGTTGGATGACTTGACCGCTATGTATCACAAGGGAGAGTGAGATGTCAGCCTTTTTTTTTCCTTCGAGGAAAGTTCCATATGCCACGGCGCAAGTTGGACAGAGGCGGCGACTTACAAGTTCAGGTCCTTGCTCAGCGAGGCAATCCATACGGCACCAAGTGCGATCTCGGCCATGCTGAGGAGGCCTATCGCCAGCACAAACCAGGGTGCGTAGCCTGTCCATTTCGCCGCTTTCCTCCAACGCTCGTCGCCCCGGAAGGAGGCGTCAGAGAGGCCTTCAATTCCAAGCATCGCTGGAGTGATCCGCTGTAGCAGCTGTTGTAGAAATTTCAAATGATGAGCCGCCTTCCCTTCGTCCCGGGACGCAGTCTTACGACATCGAATTTCGCCTCTTCTGTGATTTCGTCTGCCTCTTCCTAAACGGATAACTCATATGCACATCGGACCCGAACTGGGTCGCACACCTCTCTCTCTCTTGGACCTCGCCGGCGTGGAAGGGAGAGCAAGCAGGTACACAGCAAACTTGGGACAAACTGATGAGAGAGGCAATTCAGAAAAATCTACAATGAGGGAAGAAGGCCCATCCACGCTGGAACAGAACGGCAAAGAGAGTTAGTTCGAGGGCCCCCTCCCGGCCCTCGATTCTTCAAGAACCGGCGCGCATCTCAATGTCGCAGTACTAATGGTAGCGCACTGGGTGGTACATGGTCATGGCACGTAGTATGTCGATCTTCATCCTCTCGTGTGTGGGGTACGTATGTGTGTTTGTGTAGGTATGGAGTTGAAGGAGGAAGGCCTGATCGTCGTCGGAGGAAGCAAGCCCACGTTCATTCGATAACTCGATGCGGGCAATGCCAGGCTTGTAGGTGCTTGGTCAAGGCTTCGTTGCTGGAGGGGCCCCACAATGGTGCCGGATTCCGCTCGCGTGGCCGCATACGATCATTTCCTTCCTACTATTATCACCCCAGACATGTGTCTCCGTACTGTTGTTGCAAGTTGCTGCAACATATGTATGGAGGGATGTAGGTACAGGTGTTGTTGCTGTAGGGAGAATGGTGTATGTTGGGACACACTCTCCTGAAACAAAGCACCTCCAAAAGCGGCGCATGGTTCTCGTGGTACTGTGCTAGATTCTCCATGCCGACGAGAGCAGCATGGTCGACAATGCTGAGCCGACTGGTGACTGCCCCATGCAAATGCTGTGCTCAATGTGGAATCCCAAAGTGTACAGAAGTACCTCATGTCGTAACTCATGAGCATCATAACCTGCCTCTGTTTGAACCAACGACTGTCATCCCCATATCTCTGCAATTTTGGCGCTCAATGCCTTTCCCACCTTCTTCCGAGGAATGGCAGACCCAAGGCGATCGCTTATCATCCCATCCCTCGCCGGTCCCTTCTCTTGGCCCTCGAAAGCTTCCGCCAGAGCACGTGGCGTTGGCCAAATTTTTTGAATTTCAATGGCCTTATCCCCAGTGACTCCTCTTGTACACATCAACATCTTGAGATAGACATCTCGAAGCGTCATGCTCTCCGATTTGTCACACATGGCGCTAAATACCGAGAACGTCATTCCGAAGGCTCTCCCAGGTGAGGTTTTCCTGAATCGTTCCAACGATATTGTCACAGCCTCAGCACCGAAGCTTTGAGCAGGGATGACATTGACGTCCTTGCTTTCGTATAGTCTTTTCAAGGTTTTGGTCATACGAGCAAGATAACGAATCGTATCATCCAGCTTTGTCGTTTGCTTGACAAAGAAGTTGTCAACCACTTGCATACTGGCGATGGCGCTCTCTAACGCGTCACCATATTTCTCACTTCTTTCAGAGGAGATCGAGTACTCTTCAATTAGGTATGTCACATTCTTTATCCCTGATCTGTGCAGCCGAAATTTTTGTTCGTGGAAGCGTCCATCTCTGATACTGCTGATCAGGTCATCGAGCCTCTTGCGCTCTAGAATGTGTTCGAGAACGATTTCCACTTTGTCGTCTTCTCCGTCGCCAACGGTCGCTGCCTTGAGACTATTAGCGTAGAGTGGATTTACTTCTGCAACCCACAAGACATCGCCTAGTGGGAGTGAGCGGATGATTGGAGTTACGCCCTGCTTCTTCAATTCTCCAGAGATGTAATCTCGGTCAGTCGTAGTACGGATTTCGCGCATATCAAGCACCATTTTCACCTCAAAGCTTCCTGCTGGCAGGATGATGGTGTCTTGCAGAGAGGAGCTGGAACTTGCCGGTCTTCGATCAAGCTTACCGCTTCTGGAGTGAACATTGCTCAGCTCCGGCTCTGAGTTAGGCCAGTCGTCCTCGGAGATTGATAATACTCGCGAGTGATCAGAAGCTCTGTGAGATTGGGGCCCCACAGGTTGACTGTGCTGCGGTTGAGCAGCTGAAGCAGATTGTTTCCATCTAGGCTCGGGTGTGACAGATCTCGAACCACTCGTTCCAAGAGCGGGCGCGGATGTCTTCTCATTCATCTTCTTCGCAGCAACAGGACTACCGTCGATGCTTGCCTGTATACCGTCTGCGATCTCCCATCCTTCATCGGACAAGTAATATCTTTTCGTCGGATGCCCTCTGGTACACACAAGCTCTTTTGCCTCCAACGTTTGCATGGACTTCCACGCCGTAAAGAATTTGGTAGGATCACTCGGGACAGTGTAGCTCGAGTCGCAGTGAGGTTGCGCCAGCTCAATAAGGTCAGGTTTTGGGATAGCCTGATTGCTTTCTCGGTCTAAGGTGCCGAGAGCCACTATCAAACCATAGGCGCCAGATCTATATTTGGGAACGTATGGCTTGGGCTTGGGCTTCTTTCGTCGGACTGGTGAGGATTGTTCAGCTTCGACTGGTTGAGCCGCATCTGACGGCAATCCTTCTGTGGTCCTCTTTCTCTTAGGTTTCTTCTTGGGCATAGCTAGTCCATTTTCTTCGCAGTGCTTTTTGAGCTTCTCTGTAAGCCGGTCGCATAATTTTGGGCCGAGGCCGTTAAGCTGTTGGGCTTCGGAAGGATGGTTGAAAGTCAGCGGACATGCTTTGATGGATTGATAGGCTTTTTTATAACTGCTGTTGTCAGCGCCACTGCACAAAATGTCAACATGATAGGGGGAAGTACACGGTGTAACCTTTGCTGTTTCGTTCTTTTGCTTCATCCATCCATTCCTTCAGCCATCCCGCCAACAACGGGTTAGCACAATCTTCTAACATTTTCACTTAAAACCGTACCATGTAGACCCAGTCATACATGATGGGATCCATAGGAGTAAACGACAGGAATAGTGCTCTTGGGACCGATGTTGCGTTGTTATGTCCGCGCCCTCGAATCTGAAGTCCCTCCAACAAGCAAGAGTTTCCCCACGGACGCGTGCGCGCTTCCCAAACGCGCTGTCATGTGATTGCCAGGTGCTGACTCCTATTTCACTGGACTCACCACCAGACTCACTCGCGCAGTCTTGATGCACATTAGTACCGCAATAAGACGAACCCGTCATAGACAACTGTAACTATGCTGGCATATATCGGAATCAAGTTCCATCCAGACGATAGGAATCGGCATGTTATTGAACAATTGTCGGACCTGCTCACCTCCTGCGGCTTCGAGACAATTTGTGTCCGGCGTGACATTGAGAAATGGGGGGTCATTTCTCTGTCTCCTCGAGAATTGATGAGGGAGACATTTGTAATCATTCGCTCATGCCAGCTAGTCGTCATTGAATTGAGCGAGAAGGGTGTCGGGCTAGGTATCGAATCTGGCTACGCGTTTGCGCATGCCATCCCGGTGATCACCATTGCGCGAGATGGCTCTGATATCTCTGATACACTGCGTGGCATCTCTGAGGCGGTGTACGTCTACGAGAATATGGCTGATCTGCGCGAGTCTTTTCAGCACCTCGAGATAAGAAAACATTCCTGATACATGAATACAACATTGACGACGATAGCGAATTTTACGTGGTCTCTTCTTCCCACCAAGCCCTCCCGAGGGCTTTATGAGATTGGTGGTTGTTAAGGGCTTTGAAGCTAAATAGCTACGGCTATTAAGTCAATCCAACGGCAAAGATAAATCAATGAGTTTACTGGCACTTGAACTATTGAAGGGTTGAGATGTGCCAGGTCATACCATATTCCGGCATATATTAAGGGACAGTTTCAAGTGGGACTATCACCACAACAATATACATAGGTCAAGCAAGTCGGCAACGGCCCGAAATTTATCCCATATGTACGATATCGGGTGCAAGTTTGGATATTAAAGGTATATCAACCCTATACCGGGCAGCTCAATTACAACAGACCTCTCGCCATCTTCCACATCACCCAGGGGCAGTCTCTCTCCGCAAGGGGCGTCCAGTCTTCGATCGATCTACCGGTGTCCACAAGCACCAGCTTTGCGCCCATAGCCAAAGTGCCACCACAGCAATCGAAAAGACTCCCAAACTCGAAGCCCAGCTGCAGCTCAATCAGACTGATCTTCTTCTGTACCTCTGTCTTGGGAATATCGCCGTAGAACAGGCTCAGGTGTGGGAGATATTCATTCTCTGCCCAATTCTTTGCGTCGCTTTCGGACAACAGGAGGCCCTGCTGCCTGCATGCTGCGGCAAGTTTGACTAAGTTGGCATCTTTCGCAGCTCGAAGAGTCACCTTTTTGAAGAAAGGATCCCCAGCTTCGAGTTGCTCGAGCTCGACATTTACTTCATTCGACTCCTTTTTAAACTGGGGTAGAGAAAGGCCGTCCAGCCACTCCTGTGGTGATGATGATCCGTAGGTCTTTGAAGGATCAATGTCCGAGATTATGGTCACATGTGGGATGAAATTGCGCTTGGGCGCATGAGGGAAGTCTGATGGCAGTGTACTGCCGATCAGCTCCTTTAGGGACTTGTTGAATGGCTCATCATCTTTGCGAGCGATGAGCCACAGAGACGAGCCCGGCATGGGATGGTTTGAAGTGCTTTGAAAAATCGTGGAGGGGTTGGTGAATCGACAGGAGCCCGAGTTGCAGATGTGGATGTTGCAGGAGAGCTGTTTCGAGGGGCTTCAAACCCTTGAGAATTGCTACATTCAGGTCTTAATAGCTTTCCCCATGTGCAAACCAGCAGACATGATGATCAGTCATCATTCATCAGGTTCCCTTGGGCCGGGGAAGCCCAGAGCGACATCACGCTCTCCACAAAATAGTGCGAGTCGCGGGACCATTTCCCTGGAGCTTAGTCAAGAAGAATAATACTAGCACTCAGCTGCCGCATCACCACTCCGAGTCTCGTCTCTTTGTCCCTACAAATGTCAGGTGCCAAAGTCCAAACCAGACCTCTCCATACACTATAACCCATGGCGGCTTGAGCTCAGCCATTGATCTATGCCCTTCTCGTTTCCTAATAATCAAGGGTCTGCCTTGAAGTTTGCAGAACAGAGATGATCAGGCTGTGTTCTGTTGCTCCGCACTAGAACCTTGAAGTAAAGGGTACAACTCGTTCCACTGGATTTGTTGAGACGACGAAGACGACGTTTTCCTCGCGAGCAAGCGCAATAGCACTAAGTTGTCAGCTGTTACCTGAGCTCTTGGCCGGCGCGAGCAGATCTCGACATTGGCTTATTCCTTCGCACAGGACACTCCGTTTGCAAGAGTCTGCTCTCCATGGGGCGAGCCCACATCATACCTACATCTTAACTTTTTCCCGGGGCTTATCTTTTCCGCACGACATGATGTATGGCATCCTGTCAGACAGCCCGTTAACTGACGTCGAGCTCTACGGCAAGGTTCCCAGACTAAGGCCGTTCTCATCTAATGGCTCGGAGTAGCTCTCCGTGGGTGATCCCCCGTATGAAGTAAGATTTCGGTCCCATTTCTGCTCAAGTGGTTGCATATCCTGAGCTTGGGTGCAAGATCGACGAGCTCGGGAAAGCGAAGCAGGGGGAATCCGTCTGATGGAGCAGGAGTTGCAGATGTTGACGTCTACGACTTTGCTCGAAGGAACACTGGCAAATGATTGGGTACCGATGACAGCCTTGTGCCTTACCTCTGTTTTTTTTTTTCCCCTGAAAGGAGCACAACTCTAGTCGAGATGGTACCTGAACAGGGCAACTACTGGGGAACCACACCACGGCCTTCTGGGACTATACCGATTGGTCTCATCGTGTCTTCCTAGATTTCGCAGTTCAAACCTTCGTCACTGCTTTTAAGACGACTGGCTGTGATCAGAGTTAATGACCTCACCACTTCATCAATGGGCTTCCTGATCTGAGCGTAAAAGGGTGTGAAATGTTGCGCTATCATGACGACAGAACCGTGAACGAAACAGCGGTGGTATTGCGAGCTTGGTACGGTGAGGGGGCTCGTCGAACGGCACCTGTAAAAGCATATAAACCTAGGTCGAAGATTTCAGGCAGTCGTGTGCTCTTCATCCAGATATCTCATCATCCAAACATATCCTTCCTTTCGTCTATTTCAGCAGTAACCAACCAACTTAATCTAACCCTTCCCACCATGTCGACAGCCCCGGGAGATGAATACCAGCCCGTTGACGAGGGTTTCGAAGGCAGGACCACTGCCGACACGATGCAAAACGATTACAAGTCGCGAACTGGCCAGAGCCACATTCCAGTCCAAAGCGACGATGCTCCAGTCGAGGATCCAATTGATGCAACCAAGGCTGATTCGGACGAGCAGCTCGGTGAGTACTTCAAGGTCGAAGTCATCGACTTCGAGTCATGCCCCTACATGATATGCGAGACGCTGAACCTTGAGTGCAGCTCGTGACGACGCCGAAGTGATTGACGAAAGCAACATTATCAACGAGCGCACACGTGGAGCGACGAAAGAGGGGGGTTACCGCGAGCCTGGTGACGAAGAGGGTCTTCCAGGACCGGAGGATGGCACCAGCAGAGTACGTGGAGGTCAGAATCCATAGATAATTATTTGAAAGAGGGTGACACTTCTTTTGGTCAGAAGGGATAATAGTGTGGAGGGAGGATAAAGTACGAGTTCAATAAATATGACCTCTTTCCCCCAGAACTATTTTGATCGGAGATTAACTGCCAAGAGCGGTTTGCTTTTTGTAGTTTGACCATCTCGATGACCGCATCTGCCACCAAGCTCCCATATTAGCTACAAGTACCGAGTATGCAGCTCGGCTTTCGGGTCGTTTGTGCGCTTGTGCATTTTCAAGCTCTTTGCACCTTCTCTCAGTCATTTTGCTTTCGGCCCCAAGCCGCCCTGGAACAACAGCGATTTTTTCATCCATTTATGCACCAAACTGCGGCCTTCAAGAATTTCAATGGTCTCGGTGGCACTCTGTACGATACCATAGCACTATATGTCCTGGGGCATGCAATCGCACTTGGAACCGGGTCTGTGTGACCTCCCAAGCTGGCTACATCCTAGCTAGTCACAGTGCCATCCGTGGGACTTCGAAACCAAAGTTCAAGCAGGACATGGAGGAAGGCCGGATCTGGGACGTGCATTTTGGTTTTCTCCAAATCTAAATCAAGCCACTGGCTCTGATCGAACGATGCATGCTGCCAGCGAGCCAAAAGGGATGCCTCCTGCAGTGGTTGCGACGGGCGTCTAATTTGGCACACATCGTGTTGGCTAGGAGAAGCAAGAGGAGCTCCTTGAAACAAGAGGCAACTCAGGTCTAAGCTTCTCTCCCGCCTGCGCCGGCATGACTACGGAAGCTCATCTGATGGGTTTACTGTAGGTAGGTACCCTGTACAAGGAGGGAGGCTGGGGGGCGAGGGGCACCAAGAGGGGGGAGCGCTTCGCTTACGAGCCAGCAACCAGCAGCCCTCAGCCCTCAGCCCACAGCCCACAACAGTTTAACCAAGCTCGCCCTCGCGCCCACCGGAACCACTGGCTCTGGCTCTGGCGTGAGCGCGCATGCTGATGGGCCGCAGCGTAGACTGTGCGTCTCTTCGCGGTCCCCTCGAGCTGACCCAGACAACTCCTCTTTCCTTGGACTTCCTGGACTTCTTATCCTCCTCCCATCCTTCCATCCCCCATTTTCATCTCTAAACACCCTCTATTCTGGTCGCGAAGCTTTGGCGATCAATCTACCCTCGTTTCTTTGGATTCAAACACACTTCCATTGAGTTAAACGGAACAGTCATTATCGCTGACGTCACCATGTCTGGGGAAGGAGTTGAGCAAGGGGACAAAGGTACTACAGAAACACACTCAGCACCATTCCCGAGCTCGAGCAACTGCGCACAAGCTGGCGCAACAGTCGCTTGCAGCGCGCGAATCACCCGGCTTCTGCACTGTTCGAAATCATGCTCCTCTTCCAGTAATCTCCTGTTGATGACCAGACAAGACGCTGACCAGTCTCGTCGCAGTCACATGGAACTGGGGCGGAGGCCAACCAGGAGGCACCGTCGCTGAGAAGAAGACCGAAGGCGAGGTCGCCATCACCTCCAAGCGTGGCAACAAGGTCAAGAAGAACGCGGAACCAGAGAATCCCGCCGTCCGTGTCGAGCGGTCCGGCCAAGACGTCGTCAAGAAAGCCTCTGAGCTCAACGTCGAAGAGAAAGCCAATGGCGACGCCGGCTCAGCCGAATCTGACGACAAAAAGGAGGAATCCAAACAGGAGGCCGAAAGCACAAATGGCGAAAAGAGGAAGCACGACGAAGTAGGCGAGGATGAGAAGGAGGAAGAAAACAAGCAAGCCGACGAAGTGGAAGAAGAAAAGAACAACGGCCCGCTCGAGGAGAATGCCGAGGACAAGACGGTGAAGGCGAAGGAACCAGCCACCAAGAAGCAGAAGAAGGAGCCCACGGGGAAAGCCGGTCGACCAAAGAAGGCCGAGAAGAAGGAGGAAGAAGAGAAAGAAAAGGAGGCGGCGGCGACTGAGGAAAAAGAAGAGGAAGAAAATGCCGCGAAGAAAGAAGAACCAAAGTCCGCGGCGGAGACCAAGAAGAAGGCTGGCCGGCCGAAGAAGGCTGACGGCGCCCCAGCCAAGCAGAAGAAACAACCCACTCCGCGCGCAACAGAGGGCATTGGGTCTCGGACCAGGAGCCAGCAGAAGAGCGCTTGAGAGACCCTTATACAATGTCCAGCCTGGTTGTGCAAGTATGACGAAAGGATCGGTGAATCTACGACGCATTGTGAACGAGCAGATTGGGAGGATGGGGGGATGGGTTTGAAATAGCCAAGGATTTGTTGCGAGGATTAATGGAGAGATGCCTTTCTGCGTGGGAACGTGGAATCAGAGGAAAGGCGACGGCGACGGCGACGGCGACAGGGCGGTGGATTGTTATTGTATATTATTTTGTATTTCCGTCCCTCCTTTAGCTCTGGCCGAGTTGCGGAGGAGGATTGATTGTTTTTTGTCTGGTTCATGTTGCAGTTGTGTATTGATTCCATTTCTGGAAAGTCTCGTCTTATGCACATATGTATCTATCTACGTAACGTTCCTGTCCCGAATGAGCCCCAGGATCCAACTCGACATTCCCTCTGTTCCTCCCAACCTTCATGGGTGATAGGCATCACAAAAGGGTAGAAGCCAAGAAACACGACGCCGCTGCAAAGGCCGTAGGTCTATGGATTGATCTATAATCATAAATTTCATCGATCTAATTTCCTCTTTATCCAGAAAAATGATCAACAACAATCTCTATCGACCGCCCGTGGTGGCACAGTTGCACTTCTCGGGATCGCCGCCCAGGCGCTCGATCTTCTCCATGCGCTCCTTGTGGTAGTGGTCCTCGTCCTTGCCGGCGTAGAGGACGTCCTTGCGCCACACGGCGCGGACGTGGTTGCACAGGACGTAGAAATAAAGGATGATCATCAGGGCAGTCATGACGGAGCCGACCCACAGGATGGCCTCGCTGCGCAAGGCCTTGCCGATGTTGATGGTGGCCAGGGTGAAGCCGACGTTGGGAAAAACAAAGGCCCACCAGTTTAGGTGAAAGTGAAAGGTGCGGTAGACGGCCAGGCAGCTGACGACGCTGATGGCCCAGAACCAGAACGAGAGGCTCCAGATGAAGACGGCGGTCATGAGCGCCAGGATCCGGACCACCTGGGCGGTGATGTCGTCCGGGCCGAAATAGTCGTAGCCCCGCGGCCAGTGGTCCGCGAGTCCGATGATGGCGAGCGCCGTGAAGCTCGGTGGGCCGACCGCGATGAACATGCCCGGTCGCGACTCCGGCGACGGGAAGCCGTAGTTGATCATCCGTCGCACGTAACTGGCGTACATGCCCATTGAGATGAGCATGCCGAGGCCTTGGGCCGTCAGGCCGGCGAAGAGCATAGGCATGGCGGCGGCACGAGGCTGGTATTCGATGCCCGAAGCGGCAATGGTGCCGGTAAGCATGAAAGGAAACATGGGTAAATCCCAGGCCGGGGTCATGTCTTGGATCTTCAGTCGAGGATTGGTGAAGAGCATGCAATAGAGTCCAACGGCGGCAATGAAGGTGCAGGCGAAGTAGAGCCAGAAAAGAACGCGGTAGGTCACCAGCAGCCAATGGCCCGTGTGGTTGATGCCATAAAGGGCCATGCCGGCGATGATGCTGGCGAGCGAGAGGAATGATGTGCCGAAGAAGAGAGACTCAGTCGGGTGGACGAGACTCGCTTTGAGCGTGCCCGGCCATCGAATAAATCGGTATGTGATTGCAGAAACGATGAAGGTGAAGATGAAGAGGTCACAGATGTAGACGATTTCACCGATGGTCTCGAGGCCGGTGAAGGTGTGAGGCTGATTTTTGGGCGAGAGCAGCAGGGCCAACCCGCCCGTGGCCATTGGGAAGGTGAACCAGGCCTGGTCAATGAAGCTCGTCAGTTTGTAGCCCGTACTGAGTGGTGACCAGACCTACCCATGTGAGATGCCTCAGTCGCTGCAAGCCGTTTTCAACAAAAGGCGGATCCTCCATCTTTTCAGATTGCTCGATCGAAGCTATCATGTTGTCGACAGCATTTGTAGGAGGGCGGCGTCGTGCACAAGGGCGTGGAGGTCCATTACATTAAGTAGGAGACTGCGCCCAACATGTTAAGGTCTCATGTGCAGAGAGGAGAGGGCAAAATAACTCGGGTAGCAAGATGTTTCAGTCGAATGCCGCCGAAGACAGATCTGACGGGTCGACAGCGTAGTGGATGGTGGGGATGGGCCGTAGTTTTGTTGTTACCGATGGTTGAGCTGAGACTTCGGAACGTGCTGCTAGATAAACGCGTGATGGTGATGGAGATGATCGACGGGTTAGGACCTTATGCCGGTGGTATGATGGCATGATTTCAAGCTGGCAATTATGACGGGAGTAATAGATGCTTCTCGAAAAGGATAATGCATACGGAAGAAAGAAAAGTGTGGTCGACACATATGAGATGCGTTAGAATGTTACTGACAAAGCCCCTCGAAAAAGACCAATGAGACGAAGTTGAAGCATTGACTGAGCAGACTGAGGTACTCACTCCCTTCACAAGGACAAATATTTCAGGCGAGAGCCAGTTCGTTATGATGTCGATATTCACATGTCAGACACAACAGGCTTGCAAGTGGTGCCCCGTGCTTTCTATACAGCCCTGCGCCCGGGAAAAATCGGATCCTGCGGAAGAAGCCTCCCGACTCGCGTCCGGATGCAAATTGAGCGCGTTAGGGCCCAAGTCACGTTCTACCAGCTCGCCTCAGCCACACTGTACCGCCCTACTGGGTACCAAGTACAGACACCATTAACTCCCACGCCGACGTCGGAACATCCGCCTCCATCTCGACACCTTCTGCTTCTGCCCTTTCTCCTTCCAAGCACGCAACGACTCCTCGTCACCGTCATCGTGGGTCACCAAAGCGTCGCTGCTCGGCCGGTGACTGTCCTTTGGTCGCCTGCCTCTCTTCTTCCTCAAGACGTTGTATTCGGCTCGCCGTGGTCGAGACTCGCTGCCTGCTCGTATCGAAGTATTGTTGTCCCCCGACTTATTCTGGTGGAATGCTGAGGTCCAGCTCATGATGACGACGGCGAGGATGAAAACAGCCTTTTCCGAGTGGTGAGCTTGGAGGTTGATCGGTGTATCACGCGTGGTTGTTTTTGGTGAGGTTTAGGAGCACCAGTATGTATAATGGGGGTTCTTACTGACATATCGAGGAACATTCAATCCCTCAGGCATCATCCGCCATATCCGTGTCTATATAATGGACCTCTCACTGTAAGTCTCAGCTACGGCATACCGGCGCCAATGCAAGTGCAACCACATGATTACTATTTGGCGGCCTGACGAAACTGTCAGACCCAGCATATGACGACTGCAGCATCTGAACCAAGTACTCTGAATGGCAAGGCCATCCTGTGCATATGTGTGGAGGACTTTTGCTTACTTCTACCGATCCTATTGCCGATTCAGCTTGCAGCTTCCAGGTCAAGGCTGCCTTCGTCTCCACATTAACGCGCGTCTCAGTTCCAAACTCTGGGGTGAGCAACACATCTCGCTGTTCTTTTTCTTCTCTTATCACGACGACGAGGTGACAGTCGTGCCAATGCTCTGCGCCGCATGCACCGCCACGTCAATGTCCTGCTCCACGGTACCGCCACTCACGCCCACCGCGCCAATGAAATACCCATTGGGGTCAAAGATTGGCTGACCACCACCAAACACCACCGTACCGCCATTTGTCTCCTGGATTCCCCAGAGATCGCCGCCTGGCTCGCTGCGGGTCTGCAAGGTGTTGTTGGGGATGCCGTTGTAAAGCACCACGGTTTTGGCCTTCTTCTGAGAAATGTCCTGGTTTGGTCTTTGTAAGAATCCGTCTAACAGTGGTTGGCAGGACCCAAAAAGGGGGGAAACCTGTATTGTGGGGTGACCGCAACGTGATATATCGCCTTGCCCCAACAAGGTATGTGCATGACTTACGATGCTTCCCAGATAGGAATTATCCATATGGACAAAAGCCACCAGCCATGCTGATGGATCAAGCACGGCAATGTTTTGCGGTACACTGGTACCATCGTCAACGAAGCGATTCTTGCACCTGCTTCTATCATCCGGTTCGACTTACCCTATGGCCTGTGCACGTTGGATGCCTGCATTTATGACCTGCAGGGCTTGGGTATGGTTAATATAATGGCGCTGAGAGGGCGTCGAACCCCAGCCATTAGTGGCGGTGCGATTGACTTGTTGGGACATGACGACTGCGGCGGCTGCTAGTATCGAGGTGAGAACGGTGAGGACGGACGGGGTCTTCATGACTCTTTTGCTGCATTTTGACCCTCTCTTCTCCCCGCGTTTTTTTCCCTGACCAGAATGCCGGAGTAATGATTACTTTTGCCCGCCTGACGACTGATTGGGTCTGGAGGGAGGGGGAAGACGACAGGACAGAGACTGTGCTGACCGGGGTCGCTCCTTTGTAGCGGGGAAACTCCTGGATGTCTTCTGTATGGAGAATGTGATATCGCCTTGCTTGCTTGAGTGCCTACTTACCTACCTACCGACTCATCCGCATGCATGCGTGTATGCAAGTGTATATATATAGATACCCCATTCGGCCGAACGAAATCAATGCTGTCACGGTTCACAATCATAAGGTTTTTTCCCCTTCGTCATTTTACTCCTCCTATACTTTTCAGACAATGCTGGCATCCGCAGAGTTTGGCTTTGCGGGGTGCGGATCGATGGTGGACGGGTGAGTAGGCAGTTTGTTTGTGGGCTATTCACTTGTTCTTCACCACTACTTGCTGGTAGGCTAACACATCCCCGGCCCGTCTCCGTAGAGATTATTGACCAAGGAACATTCATTGAGAAGGAGGGGTCAGAGGGGGAATTGGGTCTGAACTCTCGCTAGAATCCTTCATCCGATGCGCAAGACCTCCGCTTCCGCCGCACTCACTCGCGGTGTGAACTCGACCCTATCAAGACCAGAATGTTTCTTTAGTTAGGTAGAGCTCCTACCCCGGCTCGCCGTTGACTCGTGACGTAAGATACATATGCAGGAGGGTGAAAATCTCAACATCCTCCCTGTTGGTGAATGCTCATCACCACAGTCGTCTGTTTTTCCCTCCACATGTCGAGGCCGGTATGTACCTTCGTAAGCATCTGTGGCTACGAATACACGATCCTGGTGATGAGTTCCTACTATAGAAGCCCTTTATTCTCGCAGCTCTATTAGCGCCAAGATCGTTAGGTTAGTCCAGCCCCGTTGGCACAGGTGCCTTTGTCGGACAGTGTCTGGGTTCAGTTGGCAGAAGCAGGAACACCCGATCTTTGGAAATTTCGCTTCGGAACGATCGGCGTGGATGTGGCGACCATAGACGGCAAGGAGTTGTTTGATTGTCGCCAGATTGAGCCCGGTTGAGGAGGATTGCCTTACTAGCCTGCCCTTTTCCAAAATTGCATATAGATCATAAACTTGGTCATTATGAGGCCGAGGACAATCAAGGCATTTTGTAGGTCTCCATGATGCTTGATAAGCCAATAGATCATGAAACACACAGACACTCCGAACCACACGGCGAACATGAGCCACATCTTTCGAAGAGACGTGCGGGAGATGGCATGCATCCCATAGCCCTCATTAAATTCCTTGATCTCTAACATCTGGGGAGTCTTTTTTGGAATACGCTGCAAGAGGCTGCCACGAGGACGGACTGCACGGAAATTGCACGGGACTGACGAAGACCGTCTGAATCTTTGCAGCCAAGTCGGGTGAGCGTGAGCTTGGATGCAGTGAGCACGCCTCCAGGCACGCTCTATGCATGTCGAGCGGGGCTTCGCGTATATTACTCATAGTCGCTGTTGATCGGGTAGCTTTGGCTCGGTGCTGCAGCTGGCAATCTTTGCCGTATCAGAGAGGCACTGGAACTATTTTCGATTAGCGAATTTGCATCACCCAGCGTCATGACCGTCTTCTGTGCATGTATTTACCTTTTTAAAGCTAGCTCCCACGTATTCTTTCATTGTTCAAAAGCTGAACCAACGCCCGACACCTCTGGTATAAGTTTGCGGGAGCTTCTCAACAAAGTCTTCGTCTACAAGGCGTTGAACCTCAAACTCCTTAAGATGTGTCTCCTGGCCACTGCTATCGATGCACTAGTATACGTACCTCCCGGAAGGCGTGGGATTTCCACGGCTTGCGACGCCAGGATTTTGAGAAAGAGTACTCGAAGAAGGCCGTGCCTCTGACGTTTGTTGGTCCTGGGTGCGACTAAAGTAACTCTGTAAAGGTATGCTGACCCGAGTTAAAGAATGAGCAGGATGCCCGTCGCTTGAAAGAGGATTGTAGACTGTCAGCAGTGGATCGCGTGCGAAGACCGGTGCAGAGGCTGGAAACCCTGCCAACGCAGGTGATGCAGTATTTTCGTTTATTAAAGGGATTTCAAGGTGTAGGGATGAACCACACGCCTGGCGCTATGTTAGCATTAATCAAACTTCGCTCATAAGGGTAGGACTCGCGCATTTCCAATAACTCGTTGAAGTCCAGGGGCAAGGTGGGCGTAAAGGCTCTTCCAATGGCCGCCACAGCAACTTCCGTCGCAGCACCCTCTCAACAGAGATCTTCAATTGATCCCATAATGACGGGGATGCATCGCATACGCCGAAGACTAGGTTTTGTGCCTCTGGGAAGCTTGCTTGTACTTCTTGGACCTCAAACACGCCTTTGGGGCTCGCTATGCTAGATGGCGGTAATGGCGTCCAGGTTGTCCCTGCGTTGTTGGCTTGCTGCTCGACGATGATGTCGACTGAATGACGTGGTGATCGCCCTGACACAGTAACAGTGGCTTCCGATGCTAGCGCTTGGTCAGATTTTGTGTTAGTCGACGCTTCTGTGCTAGGCATTGTAGGCTAAATGAAAGACGGCGCGGGGTTTCCTTGTCCAACCAGCCTCCAGTAGCACTGTGTCCAGTCCTCCCATCATTCTTTTCTCTATTTGCCCTGTGAAGTTTAAATCCATATTGTCGGAGTTTAATTTCATATGGTTCGAGATCGGTGAGGAGGATTCCGATAAAGGAAAAGAACACCGCCAATTCCATGAATGACATGATTGTTGACGGCAAGGACGGAAGGATTTGTCCCTGGATCAACAAGATAATCGCGCCGAGTGTCACAGGAAGAGCGAACTACTTCAAAGTGTCAGACATTTAACACTTCTTGTTTCTCGCCACTCAATGAATGCTACTTACCAACACGAAAATTGACTCCCTTCCACACATATTAGCAAACTCATTGCTTAGCTTTGGAGATTCCGCCAGCCGAGTTAAGTCATATTGAAGATTGTGGAATAGACCAAGTCTCTGTGAGTAATATAACTGGAGCTAGTCGCACAATTAAATCGTCAGAAGTGGTCTCATACTGAATGGGACGCCATGTAGGCGATTAGAGGGGGCCCAGGAACTTATATCGCGAGCAAGATCATCGGACCGAGTTGCCAATGATTTGACAGTGTGCTTTAGCATTTCCAAGTCACTGCAAATGACTTGAATGATCGACAGAGATTGGCGGCTGGTGAGTGCTGGTTCGGGGAATTCCCCAAACGTCCAAGAGTGAATTCAGTAGATATCCTCCCAAACATGGAAGGTATCCGACAAAGGACAGAACACATCCCTTGTAAGAGCTCTCATGAGTCTCAGCCGATAGAAAAGTGGATGGAAATTCTCACCGTGTTCGATGGCGTCCGAGACAAGCTCGTTCAGGTTCGGCAATGCGTACTGGCCAACGCATTGGCGAAACTGAATAGAGGGCAATTCATTTGCGAATTCCGTGTGACCCCGTGATGGAATGCCCGAAATGGAACACCAATGCCGAGGGAGCATATGGCCGAGACTGATTAGAGAAAGCCCGGCAACGATCTGAAGACTGAGATCCAGAAGCAAAGCAAACGCCAACATAGCTCTGCATAGTCACGAATTGCCTGTTTCAACTTCTCAACTGCTTGGTGCCATTCGCACCTGACCTTGTCGAGCCGCATCCGGAAGACTCCCAGGAAATACTCTCTGGGATCCTTAATCGCCATGTCTGCATTAACCTGTCCACGAGTAAGAGGATTCGGATGCGCGCAATCCTCGCGCAACGAATCTTCCTGGTCCTCTGTCACAGTCTCCTCTCCTGCTTTCTTGTAATAAACATCAACGAAGCCATATGCAACCCATCTCCACTTATCTGGGCCAGTTACTACGCATGAAATTAGTGCTTCACAGAGATAATCGGAGGATTAGCTTGTGGATGGAGTGAGAAAAGACAGATCTTGGTAACACCTCGGAGGTTGCCCATTCGAAAATTGGCGGTGATCCTTCGGCGGGCCGAATGTCTCTTTAAAGTGTGCGCCATGCATAGAAAGGCAAATGGAATGAAAACTGGAATGTGAGCAGACCCTCTCTCTGGTCAAAGGTGATGTCAGGTACTGACGAAGAATATTGCACGGTGGATGTGGTGGGAGAAATCCATACCAAACACTTACTCTCAATCAGAGGCCCAAATTCCTGATACTTGATACTAACATCTCTCAGGGCTTGATACTCGTAGAGCGAAAGCAATTGCGAGAGCACGTAGATGTTCCAACAATCCAGATTGGTAATGAATCTAGATAGCCATTAGAGTAGAGGCAAAAGGCAGAGGCACGGGGGGTGCAGAAGGAAATGACTCGTACATACATCAAGCGCCGTTCGACATCTATTCAGTACCCAGTACCGAGTAGTTGATCACTCTTCCCGCCTAAGAGTGCTCGGCGGCTTCTGTTAGCCTCCAGCGGGCCCCTAGGATCGGCGTGGTTGCCGCTAGGCTCCTCGCAATGCTTGGCTGGTAGGGTCCGGAAAACGCTAACTGGTCGTTAACACTGCCCAGCCACTTCCCTCCTTATTTCAACTTCCATAAAAAGGAACCTTGCCAGTTTTCGAAGCTCCTCCAATGCAATCAGCGGCGTCCATCTTGGGCCTGGACCCCTCATTTGCAGGCTCGCAAGTTCAATCATTTATCCAAGCCACCGCTCCCACAAAACCAGTCGAATTGCTTGGCCTGTAGTTGACAAGCCTCAGGCTCGTTGCGATCGATCATGAAGGCTCGAATCAGACCCTCATCATCATTCTGGACGAAGCTTATTGATTCGACGAAAGGTTGATTCCAGTCTTCCACCACAAGATTCCGGCGAGTTGCAAAGCCGAGGATCCCATCGGTAGGCTCTGGATACACTCGTTCCGATTCCTTGGGCCTCCTTTTTCGCAATCGCCTTTTTCCACCACGCTTTTGGATTCTCCGCAGCCTCGACGCCGGCATGATCGCTGATGTAGAGGAGTGCCGGGTTGATCTTTACCTTTTACGAGGATGACAAAAAGCGACACAGTGCCAGAAGGATGACACCTTCAAATCTATAAAATCCTTATTAAGCCTTTAGCATCTTCTGATACTTCGCCTTATGTAAGAGTGGCACGGAGATTGCCTATCCACGGGTGAACCTGGGCCCAGCTCCAGGAGATTGGTCCACGTCAGCGTCATCAGGCTTAATGCTGGAAGGAGGCGGGGACGTGCAGGGCGCTCAATGTTAGTGTGAGGGCTTCGTATAGAGCCTTCATTGCGGCGTAGCATGTGGCAGAGGAGCAGCGAGATCATCTGGAAGTCAGCAGGATGGTGCCATATACACTGACCACGTATCAAAAAAATTGATGCTTAAGTCCGCCTTTCCATCGCGATGTAGGCAGGTGCCCAGGTGCGTCCAGCTGCGCCCTCTCACTTCCATTCCCTAACCCAACAAGTCCACCTACAGACACGATGTTAACCAGTCGCCTTTCTTGCTCAATGGCTGCGGGGAAAGGGTTGGTAACTAATGGAAGAAGGATGCACTCAAGACGATGATATAAGAAGCGCCCCTTGGCACAGGCCCGTATTCGTGTCGAGTAATTCTGAAAGTGAAGCTGTTTGCGATAGAGCTCAGAATCGACGATGTATCGCGGCTGAACTTCTTGGTACCTGGCACTTGACATCCTGGGCATCGATGGTCTGGAAGTCAGTGAATTACAAGTATCGCAGGCCTTTGACTCCGCCGTCATTCTTCAGATTCAGAGAGCGAAGCTCCCTGCAATCAGGATGCAATTCCCAAAACTATGGGTACTTCGGTCTTCTGAACATGCCGATATGTTCAGAAGCTAATATTCTATTACGATCCATATTCTGAACCGCAAGACCGGACTTCGGTATAGGCCAAGCCATACATGTGCTTTGACCTAGCGGGAAAGAGCGTAAATGCCTGTCGGGTAAATTGAATGCAGGACAAAACAAAAGGGATGTGTGAGATGTGTCGGATATCTATGCAAGCCAGGTATCATGCCTCTTTAATTGTGATCTTGACGCTTGGCGGCAGAAGCTTAGGACAGCGGGATATTTCTCCTCGAAGAACCAAGTGACATGCGCATCACCATCAGAGTCTTTTCTCCACTTGTATCTTGCATCCGAGTCCCATTCCACTTTGGGTGTTTGTTTGTACCTTGGCCCGATCTTCACGCTCAAGGCTCCGCGCTTGCTGCGCTGAACATCTATGCCATATGGCCTTGCAACAAGCATATTTGCAAAACTGTATGGGGTAGCATGTGACGACTAAGCATGCAATTTCACGCACCATGTCTCGAAACAAAGAAAACAATCCTCTTTCACCCGCCCAGCGCAACGGTCCTTCTGCTGCCCTTCACAGGACTTTACCCAGCGACGAGTTCTTCACGGACAGCTTGATCGATGACTCGCGTATCTCAAATGTCTCGCATATTCCGTCTCCAGTCAAGACAGGGCCCGTCAAACCTCGCCGCGTCATTGGCACAAGCAAAGCCTTGCAGACAGGCAAAGATTCGGGCAATAGATCGAGCCGCACTTCCCTGTTTGACTATACTGCGGCGCGAACTAACAACCAATTGAAACCTTCGCCAAACCTGTCTAGAAAGAAAAGCACAAGCCCTGCGCGAACGAATGGCCTCACCACACCGCCGCATTCCAGACACGGCCCGCCCCTCACCAGCCCGACTGAGTTCTCTAGTCCCCCAGGCGGCCTACACGAGTCGTACAAGAGAATAGCGGATGAGGAGGATCTAGCCGCGACCGAGAGAGATGTGGACAGCGAAGAGGACGAGATCAATGGTGGCGATCATCAGGATACCTTTGAGGCAAATCTGGATTTGAGCCCTACAAGAGATGGAAGAGTCACGGAACAACCAGAGCCCGCGCGTGTATCGCAACAACTGACACCGAGTCAATCGCCATCTCACGCAGAATTGGAGAGAATCGTGGATGAGCGAGTCGAGAGCCTCTCAGAACCGCCCACCATGGATTTCCTCAAGAACGAGCTGACCGATCGTGTGTTGGCTGCCAAATTGACCCCTCATGTTGTGGACCGCACCAAAGATCGCGCAAGGCTCGAGAAGCTGAGACAGAGCCGAATACCGATCAACTTTGGAGAGAAGTCCAAACAAGACCACGCCGACGGGGAGCATCGACGGAACGATCTCGCTAGTGTCACAAGCCGTGGTCCCATCTCCTTCGACAACGTGTTTGCCGTGGATACAAACGGGCTTCACAGGACATATTCAGATACCAGCGCCGACTTCACCCCACAAAAAAGGATGAGAGCCTTCAGGCGAGCAACGCGCCCTGGTGCAAATAAGATCGTGCCCGAAGATGATGACGGTAGCGATACGCCGCCGGAGCTGCGAGAAAAGGAGAGATTAGTCGCTTTCAGCAGATCCAGTCGGCAGAAGAAGGAAGACATCGGAGAAAGTGAAACACGAAGAGCCGGATCGGTACCGAAAATCTCAGCATTTTCACGTGCGCATGGTCGACCTCGTCCTTACGGGATGCCTCCCGAAGCAATCGGAGATCAGGGACAACCCGACGACCCTACAATTGCGTCTATTGCTTCAACAGTATCAGAGCCTCTTCCGGGGACAACTCCGCTGCCCGACGACGATCGAGCAACGCGTGCATTTCTCGCCCGATGGCGCAAAGAAACCGCGGAGAGACGTGCTGCGAAGACTCGAGAAGAGGTTGACAATAACGAATCCCAAATTGACTGGGCTGCTGCAGCTGCAGACGTTCCAATGTCGTCCATTGAAAAGTCTTCAACTCCTCAAGAGACCCCTCCACCAAAAATCATTCCGTCCTCGATTCACAAGCAAAGATCGATGGACCGAATGCGGAAATGGGAGAACGACTTCACGGGTCTGTCGTTTCAGGTGTCAGAAAGCCCCCCTGTTCGTACGCGGACGAACCTCAATGACTCCCTTAGGGAGAAAGAGATCGAAGATCTCACCAAACAAGCTGTCACTACAAACAGGTTAGACGAGATCCGTGAAAAGGATCCGAATGTCATTGTGCGCAAGTCTTCTCGCAATTTCAGTCCGCAGGAGCGCAAGTCAGCGCCCCCTGAACCACAAGAGATGTGGCCAAATGCCGACAAGGTCGACCCGAAGGGCCCCGGAGAAGCAGTCCCAGACACGCCAGTTGTTGTGTATAGGTCATCAAGCAGTAGCACCGACAAATCCAAATCGTCTCAGCAATCAATGCCAGATTCACTTGATCAACTGCAGAGGCTAGCTCGAGCTGTCAGCACAACTCCAAAACCAAGTCCCGCTGCCCAAGAGTTATCAATTGCCCTTGATGATGCGTCCGCAGTCCCCTTGCCGCTTTCGGAAGATGACCTAAAGTCGCAGTCTTCGCTTGCAGATCAGAACGAGATTGATCACAAGAAGAGAGTAGCCGAAACTCCGAGAGTCACGGGTGCCTGGACCGATACCATTTTACCGGACACTGTCAAGCCAAGGAATCAAACACAAAGGATTACCAAGTATACGCAAACACCTCATGTCAATGCAGGAGGGTGGATAGACACACCGCTTCCCAACGGAGATCGGGTTCCCGATGTCCATATACCAAGGATCATCGAAGAGGAGACGGAGGAATTAGTGCACGAGAATATTCCAACAGATAACGCGAAAGCACACCCAATGGAACATAATACGGACCAACCGGCGGCCGTTTTGAATAAGGATCCAGAGCCAAAGGTTGGACCGGCAAGAGAAGAAATCATTCTCCCTTCGAGCACCCTGACAAACGTTCTGAACGAAGCCAAACAGAAGCGGCTAGTATCACACGACATCACTGATGCTCCTCGAGATGAGAATGACACGCTTAACCTTGGCGACGCGACCATTCAAAGCTTTGAAGACCTTCTCACCGACGCCGCAGACATCACTGCCGACATAACCAGCCTTATCAAGGCTGGCGCTGAGGAGGAAGTCCTAGCTCAGAGAGAGAGAAACAAGTCGACGGCCCTTGACATCCTAGATGAAGATAACTCAGCTGCTTCTGAGGTTGCATTCATCGGTCATTTAACAAGTCGGATGGAAAGACTAATGTCAAACTTGCATGAAGCTAGAAAGGGTATAGCCAGGCTGGAGCAAAAGGTGTCTCACACCCCGTCGATACCTACAGCAGGACCAGATCAACCAACGCAGGCGCTAGTGGCTGTGAAGGATCCAAATCATGCGTGCACAAGATGTGGTCGAAGTAACGATGACATCTCTCACGCCCTTCCCCACAAAGACCCTGTCGCCACGTCATCCTTCATGGCAGTACCCATCGCATATACAACGCTCACTCTCCCAATCCCTCTGCTTTTCCATCCGCGCACATTAACTCAGAACCAGAAACGCCGCAACCGCGTCCTCGACCTTCTTCCCGGTAGTCCAACATGGCTAGGCTATCTCACCTTCTCCATCTGGATATGGTACATCCTTGAATGTGTCCTTGCAGAGATTTATGCGAGGCCGCTCTATGCGGAATGGTACGTCTGGCCGGCCAGGCCAGAACCAGAGTTTCCTTTTGTTCTTCCCACAATGCTCTACAGATGGGTCCTGGGCGGGAGCGTGGGAAGCGCGCTGATAGCGCCTGTGGTGACAATCTCAGGGGTTATCTGGAGACTGATCGTGGTTATATGTAAGGTTGCGGGAATGTGGTTGGGTTGGTGGGATGGGTTTGTTGATGATGACAGGACGAGGAGCGTTGTGGCAACTGCCACGAGATCTGGCGTTCAAGCGGTCGGGAGTCTTCTTCCTGGTACCAATGGCGCCAACGCTGTCGAATTGGAGGGTTTGAGTATGATGAATGACGAGATTTTATGAACGATTCAATGACAGTTTTGTGCAGGATACTTTGCGGGTATTGATTGAATGGATGGGTGACCGCAGTTCATTTGGTGCATCTCGGAGCTGGCGGACTTTGTGTGGAGTTGGCAGGGGATACAAAATGTACAAAGGCAAACAGGCCCAAGGGTCAGGATAGCATGGAGTTGGTGCTGGCTCTGGTCAAGTCTCTACTCGGTATGGAGTACTCTGGGTGCGTGGTCTCTCACTGGGCACTGTCCTTTCACCTTGCTCTTGCTCCGCTGAGGAGGCTGGGCTATATCTTCTTGAATCAACCGAGATCTCGACTACCCTATCCTACCATCGAGGGACAAGCTTGTTGATAAACAAGCAAGTCAAGTTGTTGAAGTTTCGAGACGTTTTGGGCCGAGCTTTTCACCTTTCCCCCCCCTTTTTCCCTTCCTCTTTTTTTTTTTGGTCCATCGTCTTTGCGACTCCCTCCGGGGCTGCCGTTGTCCCCTGGTATAGCGTAGCGTATTCCAGCGTCCTTGTAGGTAGTACATGATATATAGGTAGCTACTAAATCGGTCCATCGGTCAACTATTCATTCACTTACCCATTCATTTATTTAACGCCGGACTAATGAACGAAAGATAGACACCCTAGATTGGTCCCGTTGATGATGAATTCTTTTGCCCTGGTCTTTTTCCGGGGGGCGCTCCCCTTTCCCATTTTATACACATATCATATCGGGAGCAAGAGAGAGGGTGCCTCAGGGAGGGAGAGGGAACGTAAGGTAAACAGACCCCCCTACCTTGCACAGCTGAGCTGGGTACCGTACACTTTTCATGACTGACTGAATGAGTTGCATTTCTCTTCTTTCCTTTCCACATTAGTTCTCCATTATTGTTGGTTTTGTCGTTATTCATGTACTATGTGGTAGTACGAGTAGTAGCAGGGTTGTTTCGCATGCCCTCCTGTCCTCCTGTAGCCTTTTCTTTCCTTTCTTTTCCCCTTTACATCCTCGCAATCTCCTTCCCCCACACCCGGTTCAAGACCCACGTGAACACAATGACCACCCGGCTCCGCCAGTTGCGGTTCCACATGAGACTCCCGCTGCGCCAGGCCAACCAGGCGCTCCTGCCCGTCCAGCCTTCGTGATTGGGACCCTTGCCCGCGATGACGCCGTCGTGCGCGCCGATGTAGGAGACGAGTTGCTTCTGGGAATACGCGAAGGGTTTGCTGAATACGTCACCGCCAGTGGTAGTGATGATGGGCGAAGACGGGTTAGGGGGGTCCGCTGCTGGATCTGGGCCGGACTTTGCGAGGCATTTGGCCAGGGCGTTGAAGTTCAGGACGAGATAGCGGGCTTTTTGAACGGCGACCTCGGCCGTGGTCGGGAGAGAGGCGCCTTCAACGTCGGCTGCATCTCCCAGTGCAAAGACGCCGTCGTAGACCTCGCCGGTTTCTCCACTCTTGAACACTCGGAGATGATCATCCGTCAAGATCCGTTTGAGCCCCCTTCGAGACAGTTTGACGTCAATTTTCTCTAGCAACGGTACGTGTTTATTGCCAGTCGCCCAGATTAACATTCCATACGGGACTCGGCCTTTGTCCTTGATATACAACGCCTGGTCATCGGCCTTTTCGATCCTTGTATTGGGCGCAACGTCGATATGGCGTCTTTGCAACTGACTCGTGGCGTATTCATGCAATTTGTTGTCGTACGCGCTCAAGATATGCGGCGCCACGTCGTAAACAGAGATACTGACGTAGCCAGCGACAAGCGGGTAGGTGTACCGCAACTCGTCTCGACATAAATCGTCTAGTTCGGCTGTAAGCTCGATGCCCGTAGGACCTCCACCAACGATGGCGATGTGGAGCAGCTCCCGCACACGTTCAAGGGTGACGTTGGGAAGCGAAGCCTTTTCCAGCAAATCAAAGAGCGTCTTGCGCACTTTCATAGCGTCCGAGACATTCTTGATGAAGATGGCATTCTCAGACACCCCGGGGGTGTCAAATGTGTTCGGCATGCATCCGGGTGCCATTAATAAATAATCATAGTCGACGTCGAATTCGTCATTGACGAGTTGTGGATCTTCGTCAAATGCTGGTGCACACCGACAGGTCTTTGTTTGGAAGTTGATGTCGAGAACATTGGCTTTGATGAAGCGCAATGCGCACCTCGATTTGCTGCGGACCGGTTCTTCGGCCAGGTAGAAGTTGAACAAACCCACTGCCGCGGACGCTAGGAGTGGTGTGTATGCTGATGTGCGACGCGGGGAGATCAAGGTGATGGAATAGGCGTTGAGATCGATGTTTTCGGCGAGGTAGAAGCCGGCCCACCCAGAGCCAATGATGACGAGGCGAGGTTTGTTCGGAGTTGTCATTGTTAATAGGGTGCTTGATATAGCTAGATTATCGTGGGAGGCGTGCTATGTTTGCTGATGTGGAAACTAAGATATATACCTTCGGAGTGTCCAAATCCCAACCTGCTTGCCTTGCTCACTTGGAGCCACTAAATCACAGTAGGATCGCCATCACCGATCGTATGAACGAGGAAGAGCATCATCAGGCAGCAGTCTGGACTGGATCAAATAAGGAAACCAAAGGGCTTACCTGATTCCCGTGCTTGATGGGGGGCACTGACCTTTGACAAGCCTGCCTAGCTAGATTCTTGGGACGCAACCCAATGGTGGACGTTACCAAACCACCAATCAGGGGAGAAGGCTCTGAGGTCGAATCAAGGAGCGGGACGGGAATATATATTCCGGTCTCTCCGGTTATGTTTCGCCTCAGCAGGATGCAGGAAGCTTGGTCAGCGCACCATGACATGAAACCTCATCTAGGCTGGGATGACCCAGAATAAGGCTTGTGCAAAGCGGTGGGAGAAATAAAAGGATGCAAAGTAATTGATCCCAGAAGGGGAAGGGAACGAGTTCAGTCATGTCTGCCAAGCCCGATGTTGAGCTTCCGGGATCTTCCGGGCTACCGTGGACGGACAGCCTGGTCACGTGATGCGAGTGAAAGGGCATACAACACGAGCCCGAGGACCTGGGGGGTCGACCCAGACGAGAACACACCTTGGACAGGACAGTGCACTTTCCTCTTCAGCTGTCGGGAATTTCATTGATCCATTCAACTCAGACAGTGAGTGCCCTTCAGGGGCCGTTGCTGCCACCGTGCAGTGAACCCCTATCCCCACCGGTCCTGCCTTGGTAGTACTATCACGTATCACTTTTGGCTCCCTTCCTATCCATGATGACAATTTGGAGGATGCACATCCTCCCAGAGACCTAGTACTGCCTTCATCCATCCTTCAATGCTATCAACCTTTTGTCGGCAAGTATTCCTTGTGTACAAGTACAGTCGCAATTAATGAAGAAAAGACTGGGCAATTCAGACACCCCCTTTCCCCGGCAATGGGTGCATGGTCTCCGTGCAATAACAGTTTTCGACAATCTGTCCCTGCTTTTCGCCATTTTCCCTTTCGCAGAAGAATCGAATTCCCGACTCCGTGAGATAAAACAGAGGAGAGATGATGTTGCTGTAGGCTTGTGTCGTTTCAGTTCGCCATGCACTAATGGCCAGAACCATAGCTGCCGTTCCATCCTCGGCCACCACCATATCCGCCATATGTGTTGAATGCAGTATTTGACCCGTAGCCTCCGTATCCTGTGTTTTGGTGGGCGTTTTGGTGGCCGCTGCCCAATCCACTCCCGTACTGAGGATATGCGCCGAAAGCCTGTTGACCTGAATGCTGCGATGGAGGAGGCAAACCACCTTGCTGACCGGGGAAACTGTTGACGGCGGATCCGGGACGGCCACCTTGCATCGAGGGACTCGGTCCCGAGGCCTTTGCGGGATCCTCGGAATGAGCTCCATGCTGTTGACCTAAGCCTTGAGTCTGTCCAAAACTGGAGGATGATCGTCCGAAGGGATCAGGCATGCCGCCGAAGCCGGTGCTGCCCGCAGCACTTTGCTGGGCTTCAGAAGGCTGAGCCGACCCTGTTCTGCCATAGCCTCCGTCTCGCCCGAAGCCACTGACGTTTGCTGGAGACGACGAGTGTTCATAGGAGTATCCTTGCTGAGGTTGTCCATACATGTTCGACTTGTAGGTGTTGCCATAATGATTTTGCCCATAGTTATATTGACTGCCATAGTATTCATTCTCTTGACGTCGTACATCATCAAACATGGGCCGGTTGGCTCCGTATCGATGATTCATTGAGCCCATGTAATTCCCACCGTACTGAGGATATTGTTGGTTGTATGCGTTCGGGTAGCCGTAGCCGGGATATCCATGACCTTGGTTTTGTTGCATGTGACCAGCCGGCTGCTGAGTGGGGTGACCGGGCATGCCAGGTGCTGGAGTATTTTGTCCGCTGCCTTGCGCTTCCTGTTGAACCATTCCATGTTGAGGGCGTGAGGTGGCATACTGCCCTTGAGTGTCCGGAGCCGAAGTACCAAAAGTGCTGCCAGTTCGCTGAGCATCTTGCCCATGACCATAAGCATAGTAATTGTAAGCGTCACGACCGTAATAGGAAGAATAATCCGGCTGGGATGTAGCTGTGCTAGGTTGACTGGGTACTTGGTTAGAAAACGGTTCTTGGGTCTGGGCTTGAGTGGTTTGAGGTTGACCAAAGGGATCGAACGGTTTCTGGCCTTGACCATATCTGTACTGCTCTGCATATGCCGAGGAAGTCTGAGGTGACGGTTCATGAGGTTGTTGGGGAGCAGAAGGCAGACCGGATGATTGTCGTTGGGTAGTCAATGAAGCTTCAGCAATGGGTTGAGTTGGAGCTGAAGCAGGCGCTTGCTGGGCTTCAGGCACAGCTGGGGGCAACGAGGCGCGAGGGGCAGCGGGGGAGTCATCGGGGAGTTGAGTACGTGTCTCCGGTTCCTCTCGGTCTTCGTCAACGTCAACATCTTCCGGTCCGTTCAAGCCCAATTTGCCAAACTGTACAGCTGCTTTTTCGACGGCATGATGCCCTGGCATCA
Source organism: Cladophialophora bantiana CBS 173.52 (assembly GCF_000835475.1). Taxonomy (NCBI): domain Eukaryota; kingdom Fungi; phylum Ascomycota; class Eurotiomycetes; order Chaetothyriales; family Herpotrichiellaceae; genus Cladophialophora; species Cladophialophora bantiana. The sequence goes on along the minus strand of NW_015971576.1, from coordinate 266,845 downwards.
CCACTGCCTCTTGTTGTTCCATGACCTTTCTCGCAAAGCTGGCAGATCGACTTGTACCTCCGGTGGCTTTCAACGCGGTGGCGGCGTACCCAGACATTGGCCGAGCAGCGGTCTTAGAAGTTTCGGCAGTGGCAAGTGGGTCTTGGGTGCTTGCGATGGTGCTGGCAGCAGTGGCGGATTCAATCGGGTGAGACGTGTCTGGCAACTTCTCCAGATTCTGCTCTGTGAGTTCATCTTTAGGCGGTGTTAGATCTTTTCCTGTGTCCGAGTGCGGCGCGGATGGCAGCTCACTTGGTCCTTCTTCGTTGTAGTCCACCGCTTCAATCGGAGGCGGGACAATTGGCTCGATAGGAGGTGCGGGCTCTTCAATGGCCGGTTCAGGCTCGACCGGTATTTGTTCAGGTTGCACAACAGCGGGAGGAGGGGGCGCAGGAGCCTTCTTGGGAGCCGGGGCAGGGGTTGGTTTAGCGAACAGTCCAGCCCATCCACCAGGTTTGGCGGTAGCTGGCGCTGCAGCGGAAGCGGGCTTGGGCTCTTCGGTTTGCAAAGAAATCAATGAATCCTTGCCAGGCTCATTTGCCCAGCCGTCTGTCGCAGTCGCGGTCGCATCACCATTTGTTGGAGCAGCGGTATCGAACGCCGTTGGAGCGGCATCCGTTGGAGCTTGAGAGGAAGTGACAGAATCCCAGCTATCAGTCGTCTGTGCGGGTTTTGTACCATTAGTGTGTGCAGTAGGGACAGATTTTGCACCGCGGCCACCCCTAGCACCACGCTCAGCACCGCGGCCTCTCCCTCGACCTTCGAAATTGCCACGGCCACGGCCTCGAGTAGCAGCGTCGGTTGTGGCGGGAGGGACTTCTTTGGGCTTCGGATGTTTCTTCTTGACCTCGCCCCATTGTGAGATGGTGCCTGGAACAGGATTGTTAGTGAACTCAAACACAAAATGTGACGGTTAGCTCTCTTACCACTTGAAATGCGGTCAACAGCAGCGTTGACGTCGCCGTCAGTCTCGTTCAAAGCATAGACCAAATCTTCGTCGCTCCAACCGGGACAGATTTCTTTGAGGAGAGGGACTTTGTCGCCAAACTTTTTGAGCAATTCACCGACTTCACCCTGATCTTCTAGCGGTGCGGGAGGAATGTTCTCTTGCTCATGGTCTGGTTTGTGTTGTGATCTCGAAGGGTTGCGAGTGCCACGGAAACCACCTCTGCCGCCTCTGAAACCGCCGCGACCTCTTGGGCCGCTTCCGCGGCTTTGGACTTCTGCCATTTTTGTGTGGGTGTGAAGAACGTGAGAGATGTTGCAAGAGATGGTAGGGAGGTTCGGATCGTTTGCAGTTGACGAAGGGAGACTGTGACAATAATGGTAACTTAATGGAAGTCGCAGCTAGCAAAAGAGCAGCCGGCCCCGCGTTGAAGGGAGGTCACTAGGTGAGGCAAGTGACAAGTGCGTGAGTTGGATCTAAAAGCACAGTGATGTTGACATGAAGACAGAGAGGGTTGGTTATGGCCGGAACACATTCAAGAGGCTTGTTTGGGTTTCAAAAAGGCAAAGGCAAAAGCAAAGGCGGCCACAGATTCTGGGGGAGGGAATTGCCAAGCACCTGACACTTGGACTGCTCGCTGATACTGTGGCGTCTAGGCTCTAGGGACAGGAACAGACCGTGGATGACTTCCAGGCACAGCAGCGAGCTAACTAATGGTGCTAGTTTGCCAGTTAGTGAGGCAGCTCGCCCCCCCACACGAGTCTCCAGCAGCGGCGGCATCCAGCGATCTCATTCCCTCTCCATTACCTAGTAGCACTGCGACTGCGATACCCCAAACACCCTCAGCTCACAATGACTACGCCCTCATGGTGAGTCCAAGATGAGACTCACCCCTTCCCTCGCCATCCGCAAGCTGCTCGCCTCGATCCATCCTCCTCTTTCTCCTCAGTCTCCCCGCGATTCCAAGCAGCTCCTCAACGTCCTCGAGTCCGCCTTCCAACGACGTCTTGATGAAACTCATCCCTCCCCCAGAGCGGCAGCAACAGCCAGCGACAATCAGCATGGTTCTGACTCAATCCCGGATCCGGCCCAAAGAGTCACCCATTCCACCCATTCTCACCTAGACACTATCCTCGGCCATCCTCTTTTCAAGCAGCAATCGCTCACTTTTCTGCAAACCCACGGTCTAGCTGCCACGGCGGTCAAGACATTTGACGATGCCCTGCTGAAACAAGGTCTCGATTCGGATCTCGTCCAGTCGTGCGCTCTGCAGTATCTTCAAGGCCGTGAGAAGCGAGGCAAATCACTCAAGGATGAAGGATTGGGTCCTAGATTGGCTCGCTGGTTCAACGCTATGACTGGCTCTGAGAAGAAGGATTTGCTGCTCAACGAGAAATACATTGAACCCTTGGTCTCCGTCATGTACGCCGACGGGCTGGAGCGTGAGGTCTGGCAGTGGCTGCAAGTCCTCTACGAACGATCTTTCGCCAATTTTATCTTCATCCCCACCGATGACTACGCTCCTGATGCCATCGCTTACCTGCGAGCGGAAGATCGCCTCGTATCTCTGATGATCAAGGAGACCGCTCGTCGCGGCCGGTTGCAGGAAGCTGTGCAGCTATATACCCAGGCCTACGAATACCGCCTGAGCTCCGGAAGAGCCGTCCTCTCAGACGGGAAGTCGGCCCCCGAACCTCTCCAACGGTCCTGGCGTCAAGTGGCTGGGGCAATTCTCTTACAAAACAAACGCAGCAAAAGAGGTTTACCAGCCGGCCTTTATGATCTGGTGCTGAAGTACAGCCTGACGATTGATTATTCTCCTTTCGACCCGGCTATTCTTCAGATCTACCATCCAACATCACCAACGGCTCACCCGCTTTTTCAGAAACTTCAAGACCCATCGTTTCTTGAACAATTTGCCAGATGGCAGAAGAATCCCAACAGATTCGTTCGGAGGGTCTTGCTTGTTTCTGTTCTAGACGCGGCCGAACTATCCTTGACCCAAGCTCACCCTCGTGAAGCCAGAGAGTTCCTCGACTTTGCCGAGAGAACATATCCTGACTTTCTGCGCTCACATGAAGAAAACACCGATATGGCAGAGAGACTGCAAATGGCTCGTCAGGAGATCCTGGTGAGAAAGGAGTTTCGTTCATCGGGCTACGCCACTGCTCCGGAACTACAAGTCCTGGTGTGAGTGGGCGTGGAGCAACGTCATCTCCTGCCCGGAAACCGAGGAAATGACATACGAATGATTGATGAACACGAATCATGCTCTTTTCAAGCTCCCGTTAGAGCATAGCTGAATCTGTACAACAACCGTCCCAGTCATATGCGATGAAATGTCACAGGCGGCTAGCTCACGGTACCTCTAACAACCTGAATTGGGGATTATAATCAGATTGCATGACAGCACAGTACGACACGCTCGGCGGAAGAACGAAGAGGAAGACTATCAGTATGGAGAGGATATATCGAGTCTGGTGCCCAACAGGCTTGTCTTGAGGAAAGAAAGAGCGCGCACGTGCGGGGACCTTTGTGAGTGATGGTTTTATTCGGAATAACCAGAAAGATGTACAGGATGGGTACGCCATATACAGGGTCCATCAGAAGACAGGACGGAGGAGCTTGAAATCAAAAGATCTCGCTTTTCTTAGTCACATCAATGCAACATGGTCGTTCGAGCTGCTGCTCGATGGAAACAGGGGTGGCATTATTATGGTTCCTTTTCTGAAATATCTCCTTTCCGAACTCATTTCCAGATGTCTCCTTCAGGGAGTCTGCACACAAGTACGCGCTGCCCAGGTGATTCTCGTTGGTCTACAGAGAAGTTGGAAGGCGATATTAGGCCGCGGAAAAACCATAATCCGCGCTGCCGCCAGTGTCGCTCGAGGCTCTTGGTGTCCGACCTTTCGTCCGACCTTTCGTCCCTTCATATCTTCGAAGGCTCATCTTTATCTGTGCCTTTCAAGGAATCCACACGAGCCTTCATGCCTTCAATCATCTTGACTAAATCCTCATCACTACGACCCGTGTCGGGGATCTTTTTCGCCTTCTGCACCGCAGGCCTCTCGCCAATGCGCTTCATCCACCTGTCCACGCCCGGAAATTCGCTCATGTCGATGTCCAAGAACAGCGGTCCCGCGCGCACCCACGAGTAATTCGCCATGTCGGCGATCGTGTACTTGTCCCCGGCCAGCCAGTCGGCTTTTGAGAGGCGGATCTCCAGCACACCGTACAGACGCTTTGTTTCGTCGATGTAGCGCTTGATGCCGTAGGCCGAATACACCGGTGCCATGGCGCGGAAGTGGTTCGCTTGCCCTGTTTTCGTTGTGTTCTCTTTGTCAGATTTTCGAAAACCATACAGGGAGGGAGGAGAGAGGGAAACTCGAGCCAGAATGTTGTACTACTCCGTACCTTGCATCGGCCCTATGCCACCCATTTGAAACATCACCCAGCTCATCATCTCATAGTAAAGTCCACTCCCGTACTCGTACGTGAACTGCTTCTCCTTGTCATACAGATCGACCAAATAGAACATGATTGCGGCACTTTCAAAAACCCTCAGGTCACCGTCCTTGAGCGCGGGGATACGGCCATTGGGGTTGATTTCCAGGAACCACGGTTCCTTTTGTTCGTTAGTCATGAGGTTGATGGCGCGGACATTGTACTTGAGACCGAGTTCCTCGAGTACCATGGCCGGTTTCAGGCCATTAGGTGTTCCTGCCGTGTAGAGGGTGAGGGCATTGTATGGCGGAGAGGGGGAGGACATGTTGTTTGCTGAAGATTCAAGTCGGAGACGTCTCCTCTGGTGTGTTACCTGGTTCCCGGACTGAAGTAGTAATGGGAGGCTCTTTACTGATGACCTCGCAGTAGTACTCGGACGTGAAGGAGAGCTGACGGCTGGTGAGAGGCTCCCCAGCCTTCTTATGGCTGCTCGCGACGAGGTGTTGTGTAATACCGGCCCAGGGAGGGAGGCACCAGAGGCAGTCAATCCAATGACGTGTCGAACAGTCCTCATGGGGGCTGGGTGTCCCCCCTCGTTTATGTATGCAAGGACCGGGCCTTTTATGCGGCAACCTACTTCTCGTGTCATTATACGCTGCCGTCATTGACATAGTGTTCAGGCAGCCCGCCCCAACCTGCACGCACATGTCTGGGATACCTCCGTACCTAGGTAGAGACACCAGGCCGGCAAGCGACAACTTTCCTTGATGTACTGTAGCAGCAGTGATTGGGTAGCTCGGCAGTTTGCAGCGAGGTCGCTGAAAGTTGGCGGTCGATACTCTCCACATCTGGAGCCACTGTGCCAAAAGTGCTGCCAGCTGCCCCTGAGCTTATAAAGCAAGCCGGTACGCTGATGACACCGATTCAGTGTTGTCCCCCTATTTCATTCAGCCAACCGTGAGTTTCGGTCGAATTTTGACTCCGTGTCTGACAACGTCGAGGCTTCTCGGCCGGTACACTTTTGGGATGAGCTCGACGCAGGCCATGGAGGCTGGGGAAAACGAGCCTCAGCATTGTTTACTGCCATGTCATTTTCTGAAGGTGCCGGATAGCACATCCTTAATACCGATCCGTCGTTCACGGGGAAGCTAATAATACAGCCCAGATCGACAAAATCATGCTTTCCTTTCCGTCGCTGCTGTAGCTTCTGTTATCGCTGCTGTTCTCCCTCGCTCCCCTTTGAAGTCGACTCAATTCGCCTGTTATGTGCTCTGGTTCGTCGGGACCCGACTGACTGGTGCAGAGGTTCCATCTGAATTCTCCCCCAGAGCCAGCAGTCCCTCCTTGTGGAACGGTTTCTTTGCCTTGGCCGCTTTCTCCTCGCTATACCTCCATATTCCAGCAGTTTTATCTGGCGCGGCACCTTCCCAGCTGTTGAGACCGAAATTGGTCACCACCTTGACTAAGTCTTCGAATGTCCTTTCCATTCTGTTCTCGGGATCCGCTGGGGAGAAAAACACACGTTCCCAATTTCTCTTTTCCTCTTGCTCCTTCTTGCGCAGCGCCCGCTGGGCATTCTCGATTCTGGACTTGTAATGCGAGGCAGCATCCATTTCACCCTTCTCAATGCTCTGGGCAACCCGTGACCATGCTCTCCGACTCTCAAAGACATCTTGCTCCTCGATGGGTGCAACATTCAGCTTGGACAGTTTGATACCTGAAGGCCTGAAGGTGTCGATCTCTCTCCCTCTCTTGCTGTCGCCTTCTCGTATGACGAACGAGTCCGACCACTGCCCGTCCGCTGTATACAGGGGATTCTTCTCCGAACCTTCACCTTCTCTCCACAACGACGCTGTGAAGCTGTTCTTCTTCCCAGAGAGCCAACCCTTGCCGGAAAAATCGATCTTGGAGACGTGCCCAGTGCTGGAGACGATATATATAGATTTGCTCAACTCGACAAAGGGTGCTCCGTAGATGAGGCTTTCAATATGCAAGGCGGGCAGAGTGATCAGGTAGGTTTCCACGCGGTCACTGCCAGGAGGGTATAAGGTCAAGAGAGCATGTCCAACTTGCTTGACTTGGATAGTTCTACTGAAACTGGCTTTTTGACCGTTGTAGCCTTGCAGTCGAATGCGGTGCTTTTCATTGGTGATACAGTAGGCCGTTACTGGAGGATGGTGACTGACTTGCTCCGAGACCAGCGTTGTCTCGCCGAATTCGTCGTCCCATTTTCCCAAGAACAGTTCTCCGAGGAATGGATTAAGTGGCTTCTTTTCTGACCCAAGTTTTTCCGACCGAGAGCTATACTGTTGTTTGAGCGTGTTTAGCAACCACTTCAGCACCAGTAGAGCGCGTCTGGCAGGGTCCTTCTCTTGAGTCGGCGCAATGAATAACGACGTGTTTTCAGCCCAGTACGCGGAGAATTCGACTAGCGATTGGGTAGAGAGAATGAAAGCTGGGGCAGTCAGCGAAGACAAGTCGCCGTTGAAAGAGGCAATCGACTGCGCGCGTTTGTCACTGTCAGTAGCATTCGCTGAGTTTGAGCGCTGCCCGCGAGCCACTTCACGAACTCACCTTGAGAAAAGAAGACCACGATCCCTTGCTTTGATTTGGCACGGCGCCACCTTCGACTTCGGGCATCCTGCGCTTGCAAGCGCCCACTTGGGCAGTGTTGATGGAGGATTGGGGTGTCGTGTGCTCACGGACTTTATTGCGTGTTACCGGTGAGAATGCAGAGGGCAGAGGCGTGGGAACAGTTCGTGGAGCAAAAAAGAAAGAGGGAGCGACGATCTTCGTTAAACGAGCGAAGGGATAACTTGTCGATCCAGCGAAATGGTTGACGAGGGCATTTTTGTTCAATGTCACATCGAGGTCTTGAATGTGGTTGGAGGGAGAAGGAATGCCATTCAATTTCGGTGACGTATGGTGGCTGAAGCCGAATGGAGCCACCGCTGGAGTCGTCACCGCCCACATGTGAAAATCGAGGGCCATGTTGGAAGAGAACTATACTTCTTTTTGCCGCAAATTTGAAGGTATGTAGGATAAAGCTAGGATACAGGGGAGCTATTCCTCACTTAAAAGTTCTTTTTTGACAACAATGAGGCAAGGAAGCGTCATCTCGCCAAAAAGTACAAGAATGCGCAGTAACCCATTCAGCGACATTCTCGATTCTTGACGCTGATCCCGGTTTACAGAGTGCCAGCAGTGTTGAAGTCCTTCAATGCCTCTGCCACACGAGCACTCATTGTCTTCTCACCTTCACGCACCCACACACGGGGGTCGAAGTACTTCTTGTTGGGCTTATCCTCACCGTCGGGATTGCCGACTTGCTTCATGATGTAATCCTTCTTGTTCAACATATAGTCACGGATACCAGTCAGGTAGGCATATTGCAAGTCGGTATCGAGGTTGACTTTGACCACACCATAACTGATGGCATCTGTGTATTCCTTCTTGGTTGAGCCGGAGCCGCCATGGAAGACAAGGAAGACGGGCTTGTCCGTCGGGGTCGATTCCTTCTCCTTGACGTATTTCTGGTGCTTGTCGAGCAGTTCCGGGTGGAGACGGACGTTGCCGGGCTTGTAGACACCGTGAACGTTACCGAAACCTGCGGCAATGGAGAAATAGGGAGAGATCTTCTTTAAAGTGGTGTAAATCAGGTGGATGTCCTCGGGTTGAGTGTAGAGAGCGTTGTTGTCGACATCCTCGTTGTTGACACCATCTTCCTCTCCACCAGTGATACCGATTTCCTTGTCTGTCATCAGTCTCCGAACTGCTCTCAACTTTCTGGCGGATACGTACCATTTCCAGCCATTGCTTCATTGGAGCCGCCCGCTTCAAGTATTTGGCCGTGGTCTCAATGTTCCAGTCAACAGCTTCTTCGGACAAGTCAATCATGTGCGAGGAGAACAGAGGTTCGCCGTGTTCCTTGAAGTAGGCTTCATCCGCGTCCATCATGCCATCGAGCCAAGGAAGAAGCTTCTTCGCGCAGTGGTCGGTGTGTAGAACAACAGGGACACCATATGCGGGGGCGACACAGCGGATGTAGTGAGCTGCAGCGACTGCACCAGCAATGGATGCTTGTTGCTTGTCATTCTTGACACCCTGCGATATGGATTTAGTTTGCCGTTCTTTGCACCACAGCTGCCGTTCAACGAACCTTGCCACAGAAGTATGCAGCACCCCCTTGAGAGGCCTGGAGAATAATGGGCGCATTCGCATCGCGCGCAGCTTCCAGAGCCGCCACAACGGTCGAGGAGGAGGTCACGTTCTGGGGAAAGGAGGTCAGTGATCGTGCCATTGAGATGAGGCGGGGCAGCGTACAATGGCGGGAATGGCAAAGTTGTGCTCCTGAGCGTACTTGAAGAGATTCAAGACATCGTCACCGACGATGACACCCTCCTTTCTCGACAAGATATCCTTGACACCCATATTGGCGACTGCTGGAGTGGGGCTTTCGGGGTTGGACTGAGGAGGGGTAGGAGAAACTGCAGCAAGGTCTTTCTGAAAGGATCTAAGCTAGGGATGAACTGTAGCGGCGTATACCGCAGCGGAAACCAGGAGTAACAGTGAGTGAGAAATATGTGAGAAAGGAATAGAATCCAAAAGTGAGTTGGGCTTGTAGAAGAGAAACCAGGTGAATGCCGCTGGCCGGCTTCCGAAACGGCGGCGGGGAGAAAAGTGGTGAGGGTTCGTGATCTGTGAGGGGCAGCCACTAGCGACTGCGGCAATCAACAATGACATCGAGCTTCTTTCTGCCATCTCGTGCCACTGTTGTTTCCAATTCCTCGGCCAAGCGACTTTCATTCGCTTTCCCGCCAAAACCCCCACAACCAAACTCGGTCCCTCGTTCCGGTTCTCTCCTTGCTATTGATTCTCATCCACGGATTTCTTGCTATTCCATCCTTTTGCCCTGCGGAACTTTACGGAATATTCTGCCCACTGGCAAGTTCTTTCCCCACGATGAGACAGTCGTCCTGGTGGAAAAAGCAATTGACCCGAGAGGAATTCTCGGGCTCTAGGTTTGAGGAAAGAGTTTGCAGACCGCCAGCAGATTACGTTGAAATCTTGGGAGGACGTCGGAACTCCGCCCACAACGACTTCACGGCTACCCAGAATATTCAAAACCACGCTTGACCGCATGATCGTTGGTATACTGAGCCGGACTCAATACAGTGGCACAGTCTGACGAAATATATATTTCAAATTTGCTCAATACCATCGAAGCCGCCATCATACAGAACATAATTAACAGTATAGGATGAATGACAGAGTGCCGCTATTGCCAAGGTAAACAACTACTTGTTGTAAATAAAAGTGCGCCTTTGATCTCATAGTGAATCGCTTATCCTGAATCCGGCTTCCACCCCATGAAGAGGGCACAGATTAGGCAGCCGGCGGTGGTGAATCATTCGCGCTACTTCAAGCGTCATTCCAAGTCCACACGGTGGGTCCAAGGTGGGAGAAAGAAGAAGACCAGTTGCTTGATGTCCTAGGACCGAGTACAGAAATGGAAAGATGCCTTGGATGCAAAGCGTCTAAGAAGATTCGGCAGGTATGAAGCTATTCGAACACCGGGGGCTGCCTGCTGCTGCTGCAAGTTAGGAATTCCATCACTGAGATCAGTTAGCCATGAAGCCACAGCATTATTGAGGCATCGAAGCGAATAGCATGCCGATGAAGCACTTTTGATCCTGAGATTATTCAGCTGCATGATTCTGGTCACCTAACCCTGGCATAAATAACATGAAACATAAGAGGGAATCCTCGACCCAGCAGCAAAGCTTTCACTGTTGCTCTGCCCAATCATCCGCATACTTCTTCAGCCTGATGGTCTGGATCTTGATAAACCCAGTAGTGTCCTCGGGGCTGAAGTTCTCCAACGAGTCCATCGACGCCTCCTCCATGGAATACAGCTTCTCGCTGCTGCTCGTGCGGCCGAGGACGTATGCATTGCCCTTGAAGCAGCTCAAGCGGACCTCGCCGTTCACGTTCTGTTGGCTGAAGATCAGGGAATTCTCCACAAAGGTACGCTCAGGTGAGAAATCTGCAGTAGAAAGGGAGGTGGAACGTTAGTACAGGCTCAGAACTGGAATAAAGCATCCATGGGATGGGACACGTGTGGAGGGTAAGGATACGTACACATTCCGTTGTAGACTATAGAGAGCGTTAGCAGTTTCCGATTAAAAAGGCGGATGTCATGACTTACGATAATTACTCCAATTGTGCGTGACAAACTAAGAATGAAACATTAGCTGTCCGTATAAAGACATCGTCGGAACCGATGCGGGACTTACCTGATCCCGAAGAGCCCTAACTTGTCCATCAAGAACCAACCCTTCGAGGTCAAGATGTGCGAGGCGAAGAATTGTCATAGCTGGGGACTGTGGTTGAAGAGTTAGAAGCAGTAAATCTAATAATTGCCGTGTGAAAGAGACTGGTAGTCAACCTAGAAAGAGCGGTTGAAATATATAATCTTCACCAAATCAACTAATGAGAGCTCAATGGAGATAACTTACGTCGTAACATCCGCGAGACTTCAAACCAATGAACCTATTCTCAACGATGTCAATTCTGCCGATACCTAAGTCGCGGACCAAAATGTCAGTAAAGGCTCAGACCCATATTTGGAAGGAAAATAGTACGTGACTTGATCTGAGGAAAGGGAACCTTTTTTACTTACCATGGACTTTTCCGACACGGTTCAGCTCCTTGAAAAGCTGTACAGAATCTGTGAATGTCCCCTGTGGCGTGACGACCTTGGTCGGGATACCCTTTTCGAAGCTGATGGTGATGTTGGTTGGCTCGTTGGGAGCCTTCAGCGGATCTTCGGTCATGGTCCACATGTCACTTGGAGGCTCCTGGTTCGGGTCTTCCAAAATGCCGGCTTCATAGCTGCAGTGGGCGAGATTGGCGTCCATTGACCATGGCTTCGCTTTTGTCGATGTGACCGGTAGATTGTTCGCTGCAGCATAGTCGAGCAGATCGTTCCGGCCCTGGAATCGGTTGAAGAATTTGGGGTCTCTCCACGGAGCGATGATCTTGATGGAAGGTTGAATTGCGTAAAAGGCGAACTCGAAGCGAAGTTGATCGTTGCCCTTGAAAGATTAGAAACAACCAGACATGAAGACAGCAGAGTTGATTACCTTGGCGGTAGCACCATGGCTGACGGAGTCGCAGCCTTCACGCTGTGCCACTCGCATGAGAGATCGTGCAATCACCGGACGTGCAAGAGACGTGCCGAGCAGGTATCTTCCTTCATACTGTAAGACCAGATCAGTTTCCGTGACCCAGGTGCAGGCCAAGTACGAATGCACTCACTTGAGCGTTGCACTGCACGGCCCTAAAGCATAACTCTTCTACAAACTCCTTCTGCAAATCCTCAATCACCATCTTGGTGGCGCCAATTGTGAGGGCCTTCTTCTCGACAGCAGCCCAGTCCTCTTCTTGTCCAACATTGGCCAGGAAGCAGACGACCTCATAGCCATCCTCTGTAGCCCAGTGATTAGTCCTTCTTGTTACATTGCGAAGGTTCTAGGGCCATGATGGTCTTACCGAGCAGCCACTTCAGAATACAGCTCGTGTCCAAACCGCCTGTGTCCCAAATCAGCAACAACTCTGCAATGGGCTTTGTGACTCAAATCATACCACTGTAGGCCTAGCTACTGTTAGAGAAAGCTCCTGTGGTTCTTGGTGGACTGTCACTTACCAAGCAGACTTTTCCCTTCGCCATGTTGTCAGAATGTGTTTACACTATGAGACGGGATCTCCTGCAAGCGCGATAGAGCGGTTATCAAGGGATTCTACTGTAGTATTGACACCCCTACGAGAATTTCACAAATTTTCTTTCTACCCCACGTGAGGACCGAAACTTTTTGAGATTGTGGCGCATAGGCAAGACAGCATGATAAGGCGGTGTCGGACCACTAGCCGCTTGGCCGGGTACTCAACTAAATCAAAAGAGGTCAGGCGGTTCGCGTCGCGAAAATACTATAAACATTTACCCTCCATTGACTTCATCAACCGTGGCAACCAAAAATTTCCTGAGGCAACAGAAAACTCTGACAGCTCTATGGGCAAAGATAAGCGATCTTGAGCAGCTTTCCAGGCATGTAAAGAGGCATGCTTAGACAAGACTGCTGATAAAAGGACGTGACACGGCGAGACGGGTCCTCAGCACGTTTCATTTGAACCTCATCCCAATGCTGAATGGTCAAACATCCTGATATGCACCAGGGACCGAAATGATTTCTGCGGTGATCAGGATGAATGCCACCAGTTCTTCGTAGCTCGCCTGCTCCTTCGTGGTCTGCCATCGCTCGCTCGACAATCTCCCATGGAAATTAGCATATTCTGAGTTGGTGTACGATCATTCTACGTTTCTTGAAAGCGAGACCATAAGTGTTCCATTCCTCGACAAAACCAACCCTCTCACAAAACTGAGGTTGACGCCTTCAGTTTCTGCAGTATGGGGTTCGGTATTAATCGGGATACAGGAGATATTTTTCAGCTCCGCTCTACCCAAGATCTAGCGATATGACAATAGCCCGAAGTCGTGTCGTCTCGACATCTATCAGATCCTGTTTTCCAAATCGCACCAAATATCCCAGCATATAACGAGGGTTTTAACGTAGTAGTTTGGGTCGACGAAACCAGAGCATACCCACGAATGGCGAGCAACTTAGGCGTTAGGATCATCGCCTGGTCGTTCGAGCTCATAGAAGAGTAAGTAGACCTCACGCTGCATCGAGAGAACATCTGACAGCCTTGCCTCCTTGATTTTATCGTCTGAAATGCGCCACCACCGATCATTGGATTTTTTCCGTCGCCGGAACTTGCCTGGTATTGGATCCTGTGTTCTAATCTGTTTCGACATTTGAGTGTCCGTTCTTTGTACTGGCGACATGGCATTGTCTTCTTGTGTCAACGGGGGTGCATCCTTGCCATCCATGCTGTTAGAATTTGGTCTGCTGTTCCCGGTTGATAGGGAGGCTGTCGACAGTGATGTGGTCGAGTTCCCATTAGGAGGTGCAGCGGATCCATTTAGGCCATCCCCATGCGTAGCCTCCATAGTTGGACTAGGCGTGGCCGACGAAGCCAAGCTTGTATAGCGAGTAGCGATAGCATATGCGCTGAACGGGTCAGGGGTAGCGAAGGGAGCGTACACATGATTTCTCCTGAAGGACTCGTAGTGTCCGCTATGATGGCTGCCTTTGTGACATACCACTCCCAGGAGTTTGTACCAATGTTCATTCAACAAACCCCCCAAGCGCAATCTTTGCGTATATGACACTTTGGCCATATTTTTGGTCGAATAGCTGCCTGGATCAAAAACTGAGCGAGACAAATGAATAGCAATCACCTTGGGGAACACGGTGATGCGGGTCATTTTTTTGATCTTGCTCTTTGGCGCCAGATTCGTGTCAGGCAAGTTGACCCCCTCGGGCGCTTTCTCCGGGTCATCTTGTAGCGCTTGCTCGATCAGAGCAATGTCTTTCTCCAACGGTGCTCGGTCCTTGTCCATCACCGCTGACGATAATTTAGTTTTCTTCCATTGTAGAGCATGCTTCAACCGGCATTTGTCGCATTTAAAATCATCGATTTCTTCACTTTTGAGAAGAATGTCGAAACAATTGTCTAACGAAGTAGCGCTCTTCTGAGGAACATTCAAGGTTAGCGAGACGAAGGTTGTGACACTAGGTTTTGTCTCGAAGCCGCAGCGCTGGCATTGAATGTGGGATTCGATGCGACCTTCAAAGGGAAACCCCTCGCGAGCTCCTATTGTGACCTCTGTCATTGCTCGAGCTGTGGGAGATGGCTTGGAATCCGCAGAGGGATCTTCGGTATCTTCGCTCTGACTTGGGTTTGCAAACCTAAGGCGCGCTCTCTGTGCTGCATGGTATTCGTCGCAAAGCCGCTCGAGGACAATCTGTAGAAATTCCTGCGCATCTTGCTGATTCCGGCTAATGCGTGTATTGAACGCCCTCTCCAATGCCTCTATCATGGGTCTTGCGCTGATGGTCTTCTTGTATATGGGACGCTCATTCAAAGCATCCAGCATCTCCTTCAACGCCTTAGTGACCGGACCCTTTTGCAGCCCCACAACCCTGTCAGCTCTTTCACCCTTGCGCAGGACGGGAGGGACAGATTCATAGATCTCGGGCCCTTCCAGCTGTCTCCTATGCAATTCCTTGATCAGGTAGAGCCGGAGCTCGCCCAGTCCAGCGAGGGCTTGGAGGACCGAATTAATGAAGCAATCGTTGGCCGGGTTGGAAAGACCGATGATTGTGCGTTTGCGGCCATCGTTGGTATTGTAGGAGTTCTCGCCGTCGATGAAGAAGGTCGGCCCAAAGACGTAGAAGGCAGCAATTGCGGCAAGAGAGGCACCAGCCGCATACGCGACAACGGTGGCAGGCTTGTCAGGCATCCGGATTGTGTTCCGATGTCGGGGTCAAACCCATGGCGTTTGTGATAATGGGTGATCACGACATCAGGGCGAAACGGGTGGCAGTCGCGCTGACGAGGAAAGCTGGTCGAAGGGCTACTGAGACGAGGTAAAGGTGAATTGAGAGAAGGTGAATTGAGGAGAGGCAAATCTGGGGGACGGGACAAGGGGGCCTTCCTCCGTATCTTTTTTTCGTAGGTGCTTCGGGTCGGGGCAGGTACAAATCAATGGCCAGCGGCAGGAGGAGTCGGACTGTTTATTATTAGTGGAGGGGAGTGCCCAGGTGCTAGCTTAGAGTCACTCGCCCTAGGCCTGGTGGCCCTTGCAACCCTTGGGTCGGAAGGACCCCGGCAAGCACCCGGCCTTTCAAGTTGGGGAGCGAGTGGAAGTCGGGAACTCCTGCCGTTTCCATGGTCGCCCGGCAGGTACCCGCCTCCACCGCTAGGCCCAATTTTACTCGAGACTTATGCAGATGCACAAACTCCAGGTTCAACGCCTCCTCCGAACATACTGCAGAACTTAACCAAAATCCATCACTGAGTAACTGGGGTTTTAGAGCGACAACATAGACGTCTACTACTGTAGGACATTGGTGGCCTTATCGTTCGAGGTAGGTTTTGGTAGGTCATTGAGCAACATGAAACGCCGAGAAGACTTTTCCAGAAACCACTGTTACTCATTTGTCTCCAACGCTTCATTCCCCTCTCGCTTGTTGCTTGTCTTCATGTTTGGCCGATGTGCAAGGTATTCTGTACCTTGATCATACACGATCTGGGCATCCTCTCCGAGAGCAGACTCACCCACCCGGCGACTGTGTCTGAGAATGTCGACGACCAATGAATCCCCATATGTCCCACTGCCACAGACTGGCGACTTCATCAGGCTTCTCGAATTAAATCCGGGGGAGCACACTGACAATCTTGTTGGGAAATTTGTGGTACATAACCTCAAAGACGCACAGCCTAAATACATGGCGACCTCATACGTCTGCGGCGATGACGATCGCTCCCGTCATTCCATACTCATGTCAGGCTCGAGGCTTGGAATCTACAAAAATGCGGATGAGGTCCTGAGGAGATTCCGCTCCACGACGAATATCACCTACCTGTGGATTGACGTCGTGTGTATAGATCAGGAAAATGCAGTAGAGAAGGCTAGGGAGGTGGCTTTGATGTACAAAGTCTATGAAAAGGCCAGCAAGACCGTGATATGGCTAGGCCCGAGTGATCACGACGTCACAGCCGCGATTGACTACGCCAGGACGCTGGACGCCGGAAGATACCTTGACGAATACACGCCCACGGTGATGTACGCTGGATATGAGACGCAATACTTGCAGAACAAATCTCATATACTTGACGTCTTGGACACCCATCCACAGAAGGAGTCACTGATCAACTCCTGCGCAAAACTTCTCCTGCGACCCTGGTTTACACGCGTGTGGACCCAGCAAGAAGGCGCTTTGAGTTCTGACCCTGTGGTGGTCTGTGGTAAAGAAGAGACACCGTGGATTCAGATCTTTGCATTGGCATGGCTATTCCAGCCTAGATCCACGATGCGCTGGCCTCAGTGGTTTCTCTCTACAAATCACTCGGAGACATATGTTGAACTTGAAGCAAATATGATGTTCATCCGGAGCATTCAGAGATATCGACTTCATGCGATGCAGATTGCGAACTATGAACCGCAAACACGAGAGGTTAGCCTAATACATGCCATGTACGATGCGTCTCGATTGAAATGCTATGATCCACGGGACAAGATTTATGCCATTCGAAATATTGCCACAGACTTGGCCGAGAACGATTGGGCACCTCAGCCGGACTACGTCACACCATGGGAGGATGTCTACACCGATTTTGCGGTGCGGATGGCGGATAGGGGAGCACGCGAGGTGCTGGACTGGTCTGGAGTGTGTCAACAAGGGAAGCAATCCGGTCTTCCTTCTTGGGTAGTGGACTGGAGGTCCTACCCGTGGACACAGTATCTCGTCCATAACGAATGGTGTGCTGGGGGCAAAGTCTTTCGACCAAAGGCGGAGAGAATACCCAAGAAAAAGCAGCGCTACCTGATAAAAATGCTCGAGGCTGCCAACCAGCCTCGGAAATCGCTACGGTACGCTCTGTCAATCACAGTCATGATGCAGGACACCATCGCCTATCTCAGTGGTGTTGTCGAAAACGGGAAGCCCTTTGGTGACATCGTAGGTCTGCGTCAAGATATACTGGCTTTGGATCGAACATCCCAGGATTTCGTCAAAGCCCTGCCCTTTCCAACATACATCGACTCCGAATTTGCCCTAGATGCTTACAACGCAACCCTCATTGCCAGGACTACCGACGAAGACACCATTGCTTCGCCCTCCTATGTCACTTCTGGTGCACGGGAATGGCGCTGTTGGCTGTCCTCCAGGACACCCTCTGGAGACAACACGAAGACCAACGACACAACTGTGCTTCCGAAATTCTATGAAGCAGTTGATTCCATGGACACGTTCCAGTACAAACAGTTCTGCGTGTCTAGCTTCGGCTACTTCTGCCTTGTTCCAAATATGACCGAAACAACAGACGCCATCGCCATCATTAAAGGGCTGGATATGCCGATCGCGCTTCGTCCTGTCAACGACTACTACGTGTACCTAGGGAAATGCTACGTCCATGGCATGATGGAATTGCAAGCCGGCACATTGATCGAGGAGTTCCGCATCAAGTTTGATCCTAGAGAGGGAAAGGTTGTCGTGGGTAGACCCGAAGGCGATGTTAGGAAGAATGGCTTGAAGATGGATGCGGGTGAATATGTGAGGGTGTTGGGAAGCCTCGGGGAGAGGAAGATCGAGTTGATATGATGTTGGTGTTGGCAGTTTGATTGGGCCGAATCGGTCTTGGTAAAGACGTTGGAAGTTACATTTCCAGGTTCATCCATCGGAAATTTTGCGATATAGCCCATGCGTATCTGTGAGGAATTTGTTCCTATAATATTCGTTCATTGAGGAGTAATTACTCCCGTTTGCCACTGGTGCTGGTGATATTTTAGCAGTAGCCAGCGTAAGATAACACCCAGGGGTGAATTGCTCGGGTCTAAAAGACTACTTTTCGTGCCTAACACGAATCGACTGACGCTGAATGTGTAGAATGCACAGGACAAATGAGCCATGACAGGGAGCCAAGGGCTGAAAGTTGCAGGGGCCAATACAGCTGCAGGTCGAATACGAGATACGATGTAACATGGGAGAGGTGTACAGTGACTCACGGGACAAGCCATATATAACGCCGATTATAAACTTCGATCCCGACAGCTTAAAGCATTGCTTCTTCCTCGTCCGACATCCAGCCGGCCATGAAGGTCAACGTAGAAGAATACAACCCCGAATGGGCGGTCCAGTTCCAGCAAATCAAAGAAGAGTTGGAGGAAATCCTCAGAGGGGTCAAATACCTGGGCATCGAGCATGTGGGAAGCACGTCCGTCCCAGGATTGGTCGCCAAACCCGTCATCGACCTCTCTATCATCAGCGGCCGAGCCGACGTGCAGGCGGCCATTGATGCATTGACGTCAAAGGGAGGATATATCTATAGAGGCGAAATGGGGATTCCAGATCGTCACGCCTTTCGAAAACCCGGGGCGTTCCCAACAAGGCATCTCTATGTTTCCGTTGACGGGTGCCAGTCGATCAGAAATCAACTGGGAGTGCGGGATATTTGTCGCAGCGACCCCGCTGTTCGAGACGCCTATGGCCGGACGAAGCTCGAGCTGGCCCAGCGAGAATGGAGGGACGTCGACCAATATTGCGAGGCCAAAAACGATATTCTCGCCTGGGTGTTGGAGAAGGCCGGGATGAGCAGCGAAGAACGGGAGCAAGTGAGGCAACTGAACACGACGGCGACCCCCTAGTGGCAGTCGCCCGCAGTTTGAACGGGACTTTCTTTCACGTACCTGTGGTCGAAGTGCGGAGTTCAGCTGTTCCATTTCTTTTTGGAGTAAAAAGAAACGACGTTAAACCAAACCTCTGCCTAACTTGCTAGGTACCCTAGACATCGGGTCGTTGTGGCGATCGAACAAATGAGAGCAGATCTTACCTTGCTATTTTATCGATACATCCACAGCAGATACATGGGTGGAAGTTGCAGCGGTTTACCTATGCACAGTGACGATTCTCGAAGAATCGATATAGCAAGTCTGTTGAGAGCAAGGTCTTTTCCGCGTCATCGTGCGTACAGTGTGGGACAATTTGAGAGGTCGAGGACAGAGAGGCCGACGGAAGCAAAGATGGATCGCGATGGAATTGCTGAGTAAGATGGAGAAGGACGGTGGTGATGGTTGGGACCTAGCGAATGAGTGAATTTTTCCTTCTGGATGGACGAAGCGGGCGGAAAATTCTGCGGAGGGGAAAAAAGACCAACGAACCTTTAGGTACATTCCACTCACGCATGTCGCAGACACGGTATTTTCGTTCGGGGCGAGGGTTGCAGGCATTGGGGCACCCTGGCCATGCCTGGGGCACGGTCCTGGGCTACAATAGGCTGACGGTGGGCGTGGAGGCAGCTAACTAGCCGAAGGATTTGGCGGCGGCCAATGGGGATATAGGCGTACAGGACCCTTGTTCCAGGGGCACGCGTCTTGGCTGCCATCATAGGCCAGTGGGTGCAATGGCTGCTAGCGAGAAGATTCTCAATCGGGCGGTTGAAACACAACAGTCGCTACAATCTCGCAGTCCCCGTTCTGAAACAACGCACCCTCATCTTTTGTACATTATCCAGCATTCGTCTTCTCTCACCACTCCAGCATATTCCATTTTCATTGCTCATTTCCCTTAGACACCCTTCCTTTCACGCGTCTTTGTCGTTCGCTAACTATCCCCCGATTTGAGCTCCTTCTTTGGCCGAACCCTTTGTTCCTCAATCGGCACACTTCTTTTGTTCCCAGATATACACAGACGTCAACCCCAAGTGCGCTGGTCGGCAAGGTTGCTTTCAATCGTTTTCTTCGGCAACCCTATTATGCAAACGCCTCCGTAAATCTTTGCTTTGCAGAGACGCAAAACCAGTCAAGCACCATGTCGGCCGTTCAGGGACTCTTTCCACGTCAAACCTCGTTCGCTCCCAATCCCGATCTATCAAAAGGAGAGCAGGTCCTCCAATTGATTGCTAATCCTTTTCAAGCTTCAGTACGAACACTCCCAGAGCCGGAAATGTGAATCTGTCGGCTGACCTTTTCCAGCTTCAAACAGGTGCCTTTTGGGCCTCCCTTGCCACTTCACTAGGACTCAGTGCCGGTCTCGCTCTCCTATTTTGCCTCATCCGACCTCGAAACAATGTCGTTTATGCCCCAAGACTGAAAAACGCAGACAAAGATCACGCTCCTCCCCCATTGGGGAAAGGGTTGTTTAGTTGGGTCGCGCCTGTCAGGAAAGCATCAGAACCGTTTCTGATGGAGAAAATCGGCATGGATGCGGTCGTCTTCCTGCGTTTCACCCGGATGCTGCGCAACATGTTCCTGGTTTTGGGCATTATCGGTATTGTCGTCATGATTCCCGTTAACGTCACACAGGGGAACAAGGCAATCACACATGGCCTGAACGCCTTCGCCATCATGACGCCCTTGTTCATATTTGGAAGGGGGTTATGGGCTCAAGTGGTCGTGGCATGGTTAATCGATTTGGTGGTGATATACTTTCTCTGGCACAATTACCGTCGAATTCATCACCTGCGACGGGTCTACCTGGAAAGCCCCGAGTATCAGAGAAGTCTACATGCTCGGACAATATTAATTCGAGACATCCCGGCCACGCTCCGAAGCAACGAAGGCATCGCTCGAATCACAGACGAAGTCAATCCGACCGGCACTGTTCCGAAAACGACCATTGGACGCAACGTGAAGGTATTGCCAGAGTTGATTGAGGAACATGAGGAAGCTGTCAGAGAACTAGAGTCTATTCTGGCGAAATACTTGAAGAATCCAGACAAGCTACCACCAAACCGACCAACGATCAAGGCGCCCAGCAAATACAGAGGTCAGACAACGAATGGCAAGGTCGACGCCATTGACTATCTCACCGACCGTATCCGAGCCCTCGAGATGGAAATCAACGATATCCGAGACCGCGTGGACAATCGCGATGCTATGTCTTACGGCTTTGCCAGCTGGGATCAGATTTCTGAAGCACATACAGTTGCATTCCAGGCACGGAGCAAACGCCCTCAAGGCACCAAGATTCGCCTAGCACCGAGACCCAACGATCTGATTTGGGACAATCTAAAACTGTCTCGAGGTTCGCGCAAGAGTAAGCGGGTGATGAACGGCATCTGGATCGCCGTCCTGACAATCGTCTGGACCCCAATCAACGCCGGGATAGCGATCTTCCTCTCCAACTTGTCAAACCTGGGTCTCGTTTGGCCCGCCTTCAAAACTCAGCTGGAAGCGCACCATGCAGCCTGGTCTATCGTACAGGGTATTGCCGCGCCGGCGATTACTTCGCTCTTTTATCTCCTGCTTCCGAGCATCTTTCGGCGCCTTCAGGTCCGTGCCGGAGATGTGACCAAAACCGATCGAGAACGACACGTCTTTCGGAACTTGTACTCCTTCTTCACCCTGAACAATTTGATTGTATTTTCCATCTTTTCAGCTGTTTGGCAATACGTGACGATTGTGATCCAGTACAACAAACAAAGTAACGACCTCTGGGACTCTCTGAGAAAAGGCCAGTTCTTCCTTGTGATCACAACCACGCTCTGCCAGATCTCACCCTTTTGGGTTACTTGGATCCTTCAGCGAACTTTAGGCGCCGCTACTGATCTAGCCCAGCTGTGGCAACTAACCTACACCTGGTTTGCGAGAACATTCTTGGCTCCAACTCCTCGACAGAACATCGAGTGGACGAAACCTCCAGCCTTTGACTATGCCAGCTACTACAACTATTTCCTTTTCTACACCACAGTGGCCCTTTGTTATTCTACCCTCCAGCCGATTGTGCTTGTTGTTACCGCATTATATTTTGTGATCGACGCATTTCTGAAGAAATACCTTCTCATGTATGTGTTTATCACCAAGACCGAATCTGGCGGTCAGTTTTGGGCGACTATGTTCAACCGAATCGTATTTGCCACGATGCTCTCCAATGTTGTTATTGGCGTGGTCGTCAAAGCCAGAGGAGAATGGACCCTTGTTGCGGCAATTGCACCGCTGCTTGTTATCATGCTTGCCTTCAAATGGTATTGCATGAAGACGTTCGATTTGGACCTGAAGTACTACTCTCGAGGTGGTATGCACGATCAAGAACGGATGGCGGTGGACGCCAAGTCCAGGGACCCCGAGAAGGTCTCGTCCAAGTTTGGTCATCCAGCCTTGTACCAACCGCTCATGACTCCAATGGTGCATGCCAAGGCCCAACACGTCCTCGCAGAGATCTATCGAGGCCGATTACAATCTGACGGAGGACAATCCATGGCCTTCTCAGATATAGCCATGCAACCCATGACCCAGGCGAGCAAGCCGGCTCAGGATGTTCCCTTTGAGTTTGTCCCCGAGGCTCAACAGGACTTCCAGTTCTACAAAAATCGTGAGGATTTCCGCGAAGAAGCAGGTGATATGCTCTCCATTTCGCGAAGCCAAACACCAGCCTCGTCGTTCGTCGGCCAAAAGGATTCTTCGCCCTCAAGTTCCAGGGATACGAGTCCTGCGCCTCAGGTGGTAACACAACAACAGACGACCGTCCATCCCAAGCAGTTTGATCAATCCAACGCTCCGAGCCAGTTCAGGCTTTCTCCTGTGATTACCCCTGATCGTTCCGGCGGAGGCCCAGGGGCACCTCATGGTCCCTTCACAGATCCATATGACGATAGGACAAACTTGCTAGGAGGTGTTGGCGATGTCAGAACACCGAATGGCGAATTCATGTCTCTGGACCGGTGGCGGACACCGGTGGGGAGTCGGGATGGAAGCGAAGCCGACGTTTATCGGGACGTGACTCCCAGAGAAGAGCTGAATACGAATTATGATTATTTCCGAGAGAGACGGTGAGAGAGGTTGGCGTCTTTGGGTTGTATATCTCAGCAAAACTGTACTTTGATAGAATCAATACCCTCCACGTGGAGAAAAGTGCATTCATGAAGATACGAAACTAGCACATGATTGTGATGACTTAGGTGGAAAAATAAAGATTCCGTTTGAAACTCATTGAATCGCTCCAAAGTCATTTAAACAGAATATACGTGGAAGAAGAGGATTGCCTTCCTCCGTAGCCCAGAATGCTAAGTAATTCTACCCTTTCCTCGGGATCAATGAACGGTTCGGATCTTGTGAAGCCCATTAAGTTAGACCGAACAGGGTGAAAGGAGCGGGGACGAATGATTTGTCTATGTAGCTGTGTGCCACCCAGTACATATCGTCAGCGCGTATTCCTTCGTCAGGTTCGTTGCAAGACATCATGACAGCCATCCACGTACTCCGTACTCACAGCATACATAGGCCTGCCCTAGCTCTGTGCAGAGCCAGCCGTGCTCCTGGAGATTCAGAGCGTATTCATCGCATAATGTGACTGATGATCGGAACGGAATTCGCGTGTAGACCACGGGAGGCTGCTTTAACCCCAGGCTCGCGGCGGGGCGAAGGCGACGTTGCTACAATTGCTATTACCATAACCATAAGCCACGAACGATATTCCATGCTACGACGGCTCCTCGTCCGCCATTGGATTCTGAATCTTAATCAGGCTAGCGATGCAGAAAAGCATGACGGCCGTGGTGGCAGCGTAGACAATGGCGTAGATCATGCTGAACAGGTCGTACGGTTCCATGTTGAACCAGTCGAAGACCATGACGAAGGCCAGCCCCAGCATCGAGCAGGCGAGGAATGCCACGATCAGGACAGTCCAGTATCTCCGGTACTTGTGGATGCCACTGTGATACTTGGCGTCGTCGGCGATGTTGAAGCTCAGCGCGATGGTTGTCTCGTAGATTCCAGCCACGGTCATCACGCCGTAGACTCCGATTGACACGCCGATGAGGATCGTGTTGGTCGTGGTGAGGGGTGTGGCAAGCGTCTGGGTCTTCGCTGCTGTAAGTTTCGAGTGCGTTGACCAAAACGAACTTGTGGGCGAGATCGACGCCGACGCCAGCGAAGAAAGGCGAGCAGGGACAAGATGACATTTATCCATCGCGCGGTTTGCCCAATTACCCGCAAACCACCCCGCTGAGCTACATTGCCCAGCTGTGCCGCCTCCTCACAGCTTGCGAAGATCGAGATGAAGAGCCAAAACTCGGCTATGCTCTGCGGGTTGTCTCGCACTACTTCTGCCCACAGGTACATGATGTCGACCGTGTAGTGGCGGTATCTGAGGAAGCGAAAGACGGCGTCCCCGAAGAAGAAGCTGTATCAAAGGACAGTCAGCCTCGTGGCTGGGCGCGGGCCACGCGGGGAGGCAGATAGAGAACTCACAGCAGAGTCAAAATCATGATCCTTGAAGGTGACGACCACCCCTTCCGTTCGTGGGTTCTTCCTGAACCACAGGCCTTTCTCCTTCGGAGAACGTGCAGAGAAGCTCCAAATGAAGATCAGGAGAACAGAGACGTTTGCCGATACAGGGAACGGGGAAGGAGACGAAAAGCAAAGTCGGCCGACCCTGGAGATGAATCGTCTGTGCTGCAACATTCACAGTGTTACCCTCGGGATGTATTTCATTGCAAGGACTCGCTGGGCTTCTCGATCGCAAGTTGCTGCATAGATCTATTTCGCATTCTTCTCGGATCTAAACGAGTAGCGCTTGAGAATGATGAATGCCGGACTGGGGTATGACCCGCACCGACTCAACCTCGAGCGACTTGGTTCGGCAGGTTGACAAGCAAGTTTTTGACAAGTACTCCAAGCTAAAAGGCGTGTTTCCTTCGCCCTCTGTATGATTGGTGGTGACTGAGGCTGGGGAGTTTTAGACCCTCAAAAACACGAGGTTTGCCTAGGCCCAGACCTTTCTCGCCGAACTTGCCAACAACCCGGGCTTCGTCACCGCTTATTTCAATCCATTGGGGTTTAGCCAGACTTGAAACATATAAGATGGCTAGAAGGTCAATTGCCGCAGATTCCAAGGCTTCAACCGTTAAGGGAGGGACAGTTTTGATCATTATATCAATAGGGAGCAGGAGTTGGTGCGGTAATCTCTGTCCTTTGTCGATACTCGCCTGATCCATCTGTCCAGTAATCATCTCGTCTTGGCTGGCAATCCAGAGCGAAGAGGATGAAATTCCAAGCACTGCTCACCAGATTTGGTCTATGAGTGGCATTTTGTAAGGGTTGATTCAAGTTAGCCTCCGACTGAGCGAGGTTTGGGAGCAACTTGAGCAGCTGAGTTGGAGATAACGAGTCCAGACAAGTATTTCAAGCATCCCAGATGGTAGGGACCATTGGGATCATCTGACCCGCAAGGTCTGGCTGCTTCTTGGGGGGAAGCAATTGTAGGCGACGCTGGGTGTGGTGTGTGCAAATACGGAGCGCCGGCGAGCTGTTGAACAGAGGAGCACGGCCACGTGACTTCCGCATGCAGTATTGAGGTATGTCCTTTGTATTCAGATAGCATAAATAGAGAGGCCTCCTCAGAGCCATCTGGGAGTCTTCCATCCGTCTTTAATATATCCAAATGCTCCCCACTGGTATATTCAAGGCGAGCCCAGGTATGTGTCTCTGAAAAGGAGCGAAACTGTCAATGAGACTAAAGAAGGGCGACATGAAACCAAGAGTTGCTAGTACCAATAAGGCTAGCATGGGCTTGGCATCTTTCCGCTTTGTCGAGGCGGTTCACCTTTTGGCGCTGTGGAGCGAATGGCTTTTACAGGTTCTCAAGCGATTGCTTCGCAGGGAACAGGCAACGTGGCTGCCTGGAGGCCGGGAACGAGCAACGGAGACCCGGCCTCGACACGAGACATCGCGCAGGTCAAAGCCTGCCTAAATCTAACCGAAGGACCTGAAGCTGGCATCCGTGGGACAGCACCTGGCTGGGAGTGAGGCTGATGATCACGCACCAACTCACAGTGCTAAGGTCTGCACCCTTCACGAGCATAGACAGAGATCACCCAAGGCTGCTCGTTGGTATCTTTGCGGCCGGCGAATTTGATGATATTCCCATTGTAGGTCTTCAACTTGACCCTAACTTTTCTTGTATGATAAGCTGCTGGAAGTCGTTCTCATGCTACTGTATGCCTTTGCTACAAGTATTTTCTCTTCGCCGCTAGTTGTGCGTATCCAAGCAGGTGCGTCAGCCTCGTGGCCCAACTCATCAAAGAAATGCATCCCTTTCAATGGAACTTGGGCGCAGATGTGGACACACAGTAGCGCGTCCCCTGCGACGACTTTTGCACAGCGCCACTCAATGGAGGCATTGCACTAACTTGAGCAAGCCGTCTGGGCTAACTATCTGCACAACGACTTTTGCGACGGCCAACAGAATTGCCTTTCAAGGAGCCTATGATATTTTGCTGCGTGTGAGAGCCAAAGTCTACAAGATATATATATTTCTCCCGCTTGTCTGCACTTGTGCTGTCTTTCTACCACCCCATTCTCAGCCGTTCCAATGGAGCCTGGCAAGCGATTTCACCCTCACACGCCCAAGGAGTGGGAAGAAAAGATTCGGCCTGCGTTTACAGACCTCTACCATGTCCAAGGGGAAAAAACTGTCCGATGTTGTAGACATCATGAAGAGTCGAGGTTTTCGTGCTGAGTGCGTACGTTCTACTGGCAGGGACTGTCGAGCTAATTCATCCCCAAGACAATGCCATTACAAGACGTACATAAAGAAACGGGGTCTAGACAAGAAGAACAAGGCAAACCAATGCCTGCGCTCCTTTGTTAGACTGACAGGGCTAACTCCTCGGGCTCAGGAAATTGATATGGTGTTTGCTTTTCAAAAGCTCCAGGGTAGACACGGGAAGGACACTGTATTCAAGATCCGAGGACGCGACCGCAGCCATCGAGCTGTTGGAAATTACTGGAAGCGCAGGGGTGTCAACCCAGCACAATTTGCCGACATCCCAAGGACTCCTCCCTGTGTAGCATACCGTACACCAAGCCCGTGTCCAGGAAAGGATGGCCTAGCTGACGTCGCTCGGGAACATGCCACTTTAGACAACGACTGGACCGTGGCTCCAGTTTCCTCACCCAGCAGCCCATCCAGTCCTATTTCCTCCCTAAGAGCGCGCGATTTCTCAACCGAAGGTCGTTGGGTCGAATTGACCTCCACATGCCAATCATTCGGCTTACGCTCCCTTCGCTCTCCAGAACTCTCTGGATCTCATGAGCAGATCTTGTTTTACACCAAGAGATGTTTTGAAAGGAGCGTTGAATATTTTAATTGCCAAAAAGAAGCCCAGTCTTTGGGGATCAACGAGAAGGCCCTCGCTCTGTTCTTGCGCAAATGGCTTCAGTTTGAATCGGCATACTATCACAATCTGTTCGACGCTCATGAGAAGGTCTCTTACATGGACGTACTTAATGTCATACCTGATCTGGTGAGGGAGGATGATCTGGATCTTGTGATTTGTTTGCTGCTGTTGGTGACCCGCAGCTGACCGCTGGAATCTAACAAAATGTCGAGAATGGCGGAGGTGATCGCGAATCAAATGAACAATGCGACCAAAGGTGCTCATCCACTAACTACCCTTCTACAACACATCACTAGATACCTCACGAATAGCACCACCGCTAGAACTGCTAGTGTGCGTACAATATCGGAGAGAATTCTATTGGTTGGCAAGGATGTGACGGCCCAAGGTCACGGACACGAGAGGTTTCAGACAGA
This sequence comes from Cladophialophora bantiana CBS 173.52, assembly GCF_000835475.1. Classification (NCBI taxonomy): domain Eukaryota; kingdom Fungi; phylum Ascomycota; class Eurotiomycetes; order Chaetothyriales; family Herpotrichiellaceae; genus Cladophialophora; species Cladophialophora bantiana. Next base: position 239,197 of record NW_015971576.1, on the reverse strand, counting down.
GGCCATCACCAGCTCTCTCTGAAGTCTTTTCTTTTGTTCCGAGGACGCCAGTACAGCCCTTTCATACGTCAAACAGCTGCAACACATCAACCTATGCAGGCCTGTAGGCTACGGTCTCGATGCCTGGCTCTCGACGTATGACCAGTATCGGACGGCGTCGTACCATGTCAGAATTGGAAATCTAGAAGCTAGTACCATGACCGAGGTCGGACTCCAAATGTGTACCGAGCTCAAATACGATTCGAAAGTCCGCACCGAGCTACGATCAAAATTTCTGTACCTCCAAGGCATTATAAGACAAGGAAACTTACAAATGTTGGAAGCGCTCGACTCTCTTAACGAAGCCCTGGGCCTCAGACTGGCGCTTTTTGGAGCCGGTGATCATTTGGCTACGGCAATGGCATCATTGATGAGAAACATCGAGTTGCAACACAGAGTGGAAGTACTTGAAACTTGAAGCCCAACACTTGGTCCTTTATGCGATGGAGCAGGAGAGTGTGGCGAGTTGATGATCGAGTGGAGAAGCTGTCCATAGAGATACGGAGTACGTCGACCAACTATGACCGCCACGATTTTCACCTCTCGATCCTTCAAACACCAAATTCCGTTTTATTTTCTTCAACCCATTGGTGGAATCTAGTAGGTTGCCTTCCGCCATACTTCTGAATATTGGCAACTGCCTCCTCATATCTAAGGCCTTCATAGTGGCCTCCATCACTTTTCCCGTCTTCCACCCTCTTCTTGAGCATCGCGATCACTTGCCGCGCTGCAGGCTCCGACAAGTGGGCAACTTTCATAAAGAAGTCCACACCTCCTTGTTCGTCCAGTCGGGTTAGTTTGATGTCCTTGCCGATCACCCTGCCAATGGCATCTGCCGCCTCGCCCTGGGACATGATCTCAGGTCCACACAGCCGAATCACTTTTCCATTAACAGCCCTAGGTCCCCTGGCGACGACGGTTCCACAGACTCTGCCGATGTCTCCCGGCGATATCCAATCAAACAGCGCCTCGGGATATGCAATTTCAATCTCGCTGTGCTGGATCATCTTCTTCCACCGCAGCGAGTTACTTGCAAAAGACCCAGGTCGGACGGCCACGTACCCGTCTGATCCAAACACTTCGTCTAGATTGATCTCGACCCGGCCATGTCCCCAGGCGATGAAATTGTTCGGCGAAATGCTCTCCATGCTTAGGTTGTCGGGGACAGTGTAGCTGCTCAGAAAGACGACAAAATCGATGCCTGCGGACTTGAGTGTGACGATGGCGGATTTCATGTGATCAGGCGTCCCAAAGATCAGGTAGATGAAGGCGCGCTTCGCTCCAGTCTTGGTCACAGCAGCGTGGACCGTGTCGGGCTTTGTGAGGTCAGCGTAGACCCTCTCGAAGCCTGCCTCTTGCTCTCGTTCGGTGTTGAGCCCTGGGATCGCCTTTTCCGGATCTCGCATCGCCAGGAACACCTTGACGCCTTGTTCTTGGGCAGCCCGAGCGGCAGCCGAGCCAACGTGGCCAGTCGGACCAAAGATGATGATCCTGGCATCGTTCTCTGTAGAGTAGGACATTCTGGATTACCTGGGCTTGAGTGCGAGGGGGCTGCTCACACTCATAAGAAAGGGAGGTCAGAGGTTGATGTGAGATTCGGAGTGTCATTGATATTATTACCGGTAATAGTTACCGCTAGGTAGAAGCCCCCTCGTCGATATACATATGAATGGCTGTTCCCGCTTCCATGGGGATATGGGGTTGTTGTACACTAAACCTAGTAACTCCGGGACGCATGACCCTTAACTCCGATACTGCGAGACTCCATGCACTTGATGGATCAGTCTTGCTCGTTCTCAGGTCTACCAAGTAAATATTCTATTCCAGTCCCAATTTAAGACACACCATGGATGATATAATTCCCTTCCCCGGCTTCTTCTTAGACCCGATTCACAATATCAGTACCGCAGAACAGTTTCGGTATACTTGGATCTTGAACGGTTAGCCCCGGCGGCGAACTTTTGGGGCGGCAATGCTCTGCCCCAGACGATTTCTCGTCCCCCTAAGCCTAACGGCGCTATTCCCTGCAATATGGCTCAATGCTACGGGGACCTTCCTTAAAGAAGGCGATTTTCTCAGCTAGCGTGCCGCCTAAGTTCACGACACGTGCTAGGCGTCAAACTGCCAGCCTCACTTTACGGACAAACTCGCATGAATCTTTTTTCGCTTCTTTACACTTTTCACTCATCATGTACGAGTCGAGTTTGCTTTCAATCCTAGATCATTGAGCAGGATCTCTCGCAATGTCTGGTGTCGAGGGGGTTTTTGGCATTGCCGCCAGCGGAGCCGGCTTGCTCTCGTTGAGTATTCAGCTCTTTGAAAGCGCTGCAAAGCTGCAACGGATCTACCATGCGGCCAGGGACGCGCCGCGAACAATTTCACGACTCCTATTCGGCCTCGAGACAATGGCCATGGCGTTACGGCAACTCGAACAATACCGACAGCAGAGAACTGCAAGCGATGCTCTCCTCGCGCGCTGCATTGTGGAATGCGAATTGCATATTTGCGAAATACGGCAATTAATCGACAAGATGGATGACCGTTTATCAAAAGCCGCCAAGATAAGTGGCAGGTTATATGCCGCATTCAAACACCGTGATGTCAAAGAGCTGCTTGACGGGTTAGAGAAGGCGAAGAGCTCACTTGAACTTGCATACATGATGTACTTGAACGAAGAACTGAGACGGCGAGATCAGGCGTACGCCGACATGCTAGCTCCTCATGGCGCTCTGATCAATGGTCTTCAGGCTCAAATTTCGGCCGCAAATGCCAGTCTTTTACAACAATTAACACTGCTTACCCAGTCTTCAACGTTGTCGCCCCATCACCGCCCTATAATGATCTCCCCGGCGCAGACGAATATAGGAAGTGGACCGATAGCCGCAAGAGCTGGAGAAATCGAAATGACGAAAGGGTCAGATGTTCTAGCCATTGATCAAGCTAAAGGAGCCAAAGGGAAGAACACCAAACCGCGCCTCCGGGCTACTTTTCGATTCCCTCGTTGGCTTACTGCTCGCGTATTCGATTTTGCCGTCACTCAGGCTCAATGGGGTTGGTCTATCCATTTGCAAACATTCCATAACGTTCCCCATGACTCGCCCATCTTCCATTACTGTCGCAATGGTAGCCTCGAAGGAATCCGGAGGCTCATTGAAAGTGGAAAAGCGACACCACTAGATGCCATATATGACGGCTACAGTGGGGTGGGCGGCTGGCTGACAGTCATCGAGGTAAGCACCCACGGTCAATACAGCAAAGCCGCTTTTGGCAAATGTAACGAGTCATAGGTCGCTGCGGAAAGAGGATCGCTGGAACTTTGCCAATATCTCCTCGGTCAGACAAAGTGGCCAGACCACGGGACAAGGCTCAGCCGTGCTCTTGAGCTTTTTAGCCTCTACAACTTCTCCAGCCCGCAGCCTGCAGAAATGTATCGCCTTTTTATGGCAGACCCAGACTTTGATGCAGACCTCGACAATAGTTTTCAGTATGAATGGCTGCGAAATTGTAAAGAAACCGAAAGCCTAGAGGTCATACTGCAGAATCAATTCTCCGGATTTGACTGTCGCCCATTGGAGATGAGATTTGAGCTGGCCTCGCAGCTTGATGATATCGATGCTGCTGGTTTTCTGAGATGTGTGGGATTGCAGGCACGAGACCGGAGACTCGCTTCGTTAAAGAATAGCAAAGGTAGGACTGTCCTCCACTGTGTTGCATCCAACTTTGAGAAACACCCAGAATGGTTCCATGTTGGACTCGGCGCCCTGGAGAATGGCGCAGATCCTTCGAGCGTTGCGGTAATAGAAGCCGGCTCCTATTTAGCGCCTGTAACGGTCTTCTACCCACACTATTATCCAGAAGGGTGGCAGGTAACGCCGCTGCAGGATCTTCTACTCGTCCGAAAGTGGAAATGGGAATCGTGGTTTCGGTCGGCGGTGCATAAAATTCATACTTGGGCTGAAATGATTCAGCGAGCCGGACTTGACCTGTGCGAGTACGGCACAAAGGAGACTGAGATTTGGAGGTCTCTCGGTGTCCAAGGCTCCTGCAGATCAGAGGCACAAGGAGGGGAGATGATGCAACTTGTGTACGGGCCCACTCCGGCAGACTGGAGCCTGAAAATTTGCGAGCCTTGGACAATTAATGTGTACAGACTGCAACTGCCCCCTGGTGCATTCAGCGATGAACCCCGGCTTCCCACTGAAATCGTCTGGTCCCCGGGGGACGGCGAAGAAGACGAGGGTCCTTGGATACATGTCGAGAGAAAGGAACGTGTCATGCAACCCGTGGATCTCAGAGATTTGGTATTCAACCAAAGAGAGCCCTTTATCGATCTCGTGGATGGTTCGCAGGATGACTCGGGCGCCATCATGCTGATGCAACATAAGGCTTCCCGTGTGGCTGATGGTCGAATAAGGTCCCATAGTCAGCCACCTCGTCTGCGTCGAAGGGAAGTGTCTCATTATAAGGTCCACTTCCCACTCCGATCCAGGTGGCTGAGTTTTCATCTCTGCCCGGCTGACTCCCGTTGGAGGTCTGGCTGTGCCGAAGGGCATTTTGAGGGGCCGTGGTTACTTGGAGGCAACGTGGAGCCCCATGTCAACGTCAGGAGTTGCTTCAAGCACGCATCTCGGAGGCCACGTTCGGTCCAACAAACCCTTGGTTGGCGTTACTTTAGCTTCCTTGCCGAAATTATCAACTGTCAGGACGGGGCCAGCTCCTATTCTTCTCCTGGTAAGCTAGAAGGCCTGAGACACACGTATACTCGCGATTGCCCTCGAGGTTGCAGAAATGTTGATGTTGGCCGGTTGAACGTACCACAACTCTTGAGAAACTTCCATCCCTTTCGACAGCACATATATGAAGACGAACGCGGCTTCGCATGAGCTCAAGAGGAGACCGAAGGGACCAACGAGAACACAAGCAACAATTGAGAACGCGATCGGACCCTAGACAATCTCAGCTTCACAACAATCAGCCCATGGCTGCTGGACCTCCAGCCCTTTTACAGCCATCAAGGGAGTCACTTTAGGAAGTACTCTAGACTCAACTCAAGTTGAAATTGTGTTTTTGATTATGTGCTTGCTTCAAAATTGCTTAGTGTTCTAGACCTCTTTCTCTGAACTCGGGTTATTGGTCGAGGGACTGCACTGCCTCTGTGATCGAGCCTGACGAAGCCTCCATGGCAAAGGTCCGCCTGCATACATTTCATTCCTTCCCGCGGATATCATACTCTGTCCCGGCCTGTGTATCTCTGCGGTATCTAGCTCCTCCGGTTCAAGGCCCAGAATCCTGATTTGCTGTTCTAAACGTTCCTTCAGCTCACGACGTCCCGACGGAGGCGTATGCGTTCGTTGAGTACCAGCGCTTCTCTGATCAAACTTCCGTCGCAGTGGCTCTGAAGCTCATCGAAATCGCTTGTTGTTGCTTCGAGGAGATCTTCGAGTTCAAGGGTATTCACTCATGTTTCCGGAATACTCCTCCGCATCCCGATCATCCTAAGGATTGGGTTCTTCAGTCGTCTGAGGGCATTCATTTTGGGACTCATCTTGGACTTCGTCGCCTGCTCCACCCCGGATTCCTCGCAGAATAACCGGCCTTTGGTGCCTTCTTCTGACCCCCGTGTCATCAAGCTCGTACATGGGGACAAAGCACTGACTTTCATTGAAGGAATCCCGGTTTCCAGCGCTGCTCCTCTCGCTGTTTCTCCGGGGCAAGATTGTGTAAGACCTCGATATTCTGCCGCCGGCTGTAATCCGACTTGGGTGGCGAGGCTGGGACACGTTGGCTTGGACAGGGTTTTGTCGATTAGAATTGTGACGTCCCGGTGTCTGCATGTCAGAACAAAACCCTACCTGATCCAGGCATGGCCGAGATTGTCGCGGTTGTATCTCTGGTCCGTTGATAGGGTGCTGTCCATCTGACGCTGACGGGGCCAAGCTTCCATCTACTTGCTGCGAGGGATGCAATGGCCTCCTAAACGACCGAGTAGCCAATGTTATCAAATCTGTGGCGACAAGGGCTCCAAGGAACCAGGTGTGGACTCTGAGGTACCATAACACCATCTCCTCAAAAGTGGCTCGATGACAAGCAACATCCCACAGAAGTGGCTTTCCGAAGTGGTTGAGCAGTTGAAATGTCGACACCGGCATGGCGGTCTGCAGATGGATGACGGTTCCAGTTCGAAATTCTTTGAAATATTCCGTGTCAAGAGATGGCAATCAAATCCAACCCATGACTCTCCGTCTCTCTTCTGATCCAGGCATTATGGACAATTTTTATATTGTTGAACGGCGATTTGGCGTTGGTTCATCATGGTTTGCTTTTCGATCAGCAGGCCCGTTCTGTTGTTATTGTTGTTGTTGCTGTCGTCGGTGGCCGATCGTTCATCCGATCGTCCTGTCGCTATCGAAGGGCGATATGCATATCAATCAAACGAACAGGTCACTTATCAATGAGTCAGAGCGATGGTCAATGATTAGTGATACATGATATACGGTACGTGGTACAAGATGCACTCACCCATCGGATCAGTTCAAGGGGAGAGGGGGGTGGAAATTTGCTACAGAGATAATCGCGGATCCATTGTTGTTAATTAAGTTCACCTGAGCACACCTTTCTCTTTTTGGGTTTTTTGTCCCTTTTTTTGGCCCCCTTTTTTTGTTTTTCATTGTGTGCTCTCTTGAGCCCGCACAACCTGCTACTCTCGCCGTTTCCATGCACCACCGCTTGTAGCAACTCGCGCGTGCGTCTTGTTGCGAAGAGGCCTCCTAGACCGTCAGCTCATACGAATCAAGGTTGCCATCCATTCTCTCGTGCATTTTCCCAGTTGACTTCATTTGGACTCCGCTCTACAGTGAGGTCGAGGTTGTGTTTGGGGCAGAACGAACAAAACTTGAACTCGCCGGCCTTGACGCACGGCAAACACAGTCCCCCAATCGCGGAGTACACGTCCCACAGCATCTCACGGTCTGCGATGTCACAGTAGCGCGGGCGGAACCTTCCACAGGGGAGCGCCGGCTCGCCCCCAGATGCGAGATCTCGGAAGGTCTCCAGGCGGGTCATATCGGAGATGTACTCCTCGAATAGGGTGTCTAGACTATATTCTAGCCCGCGCCCCTGCTCGTGATTCCATCCCTGAGATTTGCTGATCACCTCGCGGTGCCAGCGCTCTGTCTGGGGGACGTGTTGGCAGCGGGAGCACCACCAGGCTCGCTCGCCGTGAGGATCCGGCTGGAACACCGTCGGCAGCTTTGAAACGAGGTCCGTCCGCAATCTGACGGCTTCCTGTTCGAAGCATTCCACATAATCGAACTGGAGCAACTCCGCAAAATCGACATAGAGTCTCGGATGGAATTCATCTGCGAGAAATGCTCTAACTTCATCGACCGTCATTTGCCACATCATCCGTCGGGAAGCAATTGCAAAAGCCACTGGAAGATTGAGGAAGTATGCACATTGAAGGACGAATGGTAGAGATGGAACCGGCAAATCTCCTGTGTCGTCAGCCACTTGACGACAGAGAATCACGTCGTTGTAGAAGGGGAAGATCCCAGAAAAGTAGTCCATGAGTAAGTGTTCACACCAAACGGGGAGGGTGCCCTTGAAGAGGTACTTGTCAAGCAGCACAGCCACAGGTTTCAGGATGTAGATTGCCGCTGCTGGAACGACGCCGTCCTCGCTGGCGATGTGCAGGAACGTCACAAAATCGACAAAATTCTCAGAGAAGACGAGCGGATTCTGGGTCGTGAACTTACCACTTTCCGGTATCCAATGTGCACCGAACTGCGCCGCAAAGAATTGCGTGGTCTTAGTCAGCGCTTGACTCGAGACGCGTATCAACACGGCCTCATCGTCGGCCCACGGCGAGGAGACAGAGAAATAGGCATCGCCATCCTTCGCGACTTCGTATAGAAGATGGTCCGAGGTTCTCACGACCTGGTCTTCTGGGATCCACGGCTCGGAAGCTGGGGGGCCAAGGAGGGGCATGTTGGAGCGACTTGGTCAAATGTTTGAGAGATCAAGAGGGGAATTCTGGCGTGCGATGGTGAACAATTGCTGGGAGAATTGCCGTGATGGAAGTGGTTGATGCTCGTGGTCGACACCTTGACAGCGGATGATATGGACATATATAGTCAAGGATATCCGCGGCTCACTATCCCTAGGGAAAGGCAGTGGCAGTAGAGAAAGACAGGCATCATTGTCCAGAGCAATACAGCTTTGAAGGCGGAGGCATCTGGCTGATTGAGCCATACCAGCTGCTTGAATTACCATTGAAAATCCACAAAGAGCCCCCAACTCCACTGCAAAAGCGGGCATTCGTAAACAATGCTGTCCTTGTCCAGGCACTGTGGGTGATGTCTTTGTCAGGTCTGGCGGTCAAAAGGCAGTTGTCTGCAAAAAAGCCATTACTTTGTGCTTGGAATGAATATACTGAGATTTCCTTTATGTCCCACATACCTGAATCACAAAGAAAGCGTGCTTCATATTGGCTGACCGAGTGATAAGTTGATGGCGGCTGAGAGTCCAAGAGACTGGAGGTCCAGATTAACTCGCTAGCCAAGAAGATGTCTTGGCAGCCGAGACGCCTAGTGGAACTTTTTTCACATCTTTCCGCCGCTCGACTATTCTCTTGGCTTCTGTTCTTCTTGCCCACTGGAAGCAACCTCCCTCCTTTCCTCTTGTTATTGATCTGTGATATCGGCAGGTACATCGTCAAGCTTCTTATCGCCCACAATTTGCCAGATGTCGCCCAAAACACAAGAGCCGCAGGTCATCTCCATCACAGAGCTACATCCTGCGCAGGCGAAATGGGTTTCGCTCAAGAAAGTTGATTTCATAGACCAGACGGGCACTGCTCGCACCTGGGAGGTTGCCGTTCGCAAGACAACTCCCAAGGCTGGCGTTGACGCCGTGGCCATGGGTAACATCTTTGTGCACCCTTCTAAGCCGCCGAGCACCTTGCTGGTCCTCCAGTATCGTCCGCCAATTGGCAAATACACCGTCGAATGGCCCGCTGGATTGGTTGACGAGCACGAGACGCCAGAGGAAGCTGCAGTCCGAGAAATGAAAGAGGAAACTGGATACGACGGAAAGGTCTTTGACATATCGCCTGTTTTGGCAAGTGACCCTGGAATGACAAATTCCACGATCAAGCTAGTGATGGTGGAAGTGAAACTGAGCGGCGAAGAAGATTTTATGCCAGAACAAAGACTCGATGATGGGGAGTTGATCGAAAGGGTGATAGTGCCGTTGGACGAACTTTATGAGAGGTTGATGAAGTGGGCCAACCAGGACAACTACATGGTTGCGGCAAAGCTGTTCTACTTCGCGGCAGGAGTACACTTCGCGAAGAAGGGAGGCTATATTTGACGGTCCCTACTGAGTGCCTTCACTCAGAGTTTGCCGTTCAAGGCACGAGTCAACGCTCACGATGCGCCAGTGACCGGCGCCACGGCGACCCTGGGTCGGAGAAACCTGTGTCAGGTCGCTCTTTTGACAAACTCAGCTCCTGTCCCAGAATTGGAGATTGGGTGACCCTCCCGCCAACGGTATAAAACAGTACTCACCACCGCTTGGACATATGACACAAATCCAAATAGTATCACTCAGGAAAGGACCCGACCATGTACACATTACACGTTATACAGGGAGGTGGCATTATCACTTGACTATGGTTCATAACACGAGAAAAGCACAGAAATAATCTGGCTGCTAGACACTTCGATCTCGAATGAGACCTGATCGGATATTTAGAGACGCTGGAGGCCAAAGAAAGGGCGAGGAAGCGAGGAACAGAACTACAAACTCCCCAATCACAAACAAGATGTCAAAGAGTATAATGTCCTCCCCCCGGGAGAGAGCCGAACGAATAAGTGAGTGAGTGAATGAACCATCCACAGAGCTGCAGTAATAGACCTCCCCTTTGCCCTCTGTTTAGACCGTGGCAGTAGACGCCGAACTATGTCCAAAAGACCGTTTGAATGCTTCTCCGGTAGCGCACTGCAGAAAGCTCTTGTGGTAGCTCTACCTGAGGTCTAGATCCACTCTCCTGATTTCGGCAGCCAGGGCACTGGCGACTCGGTGGATGGCCGTGACGCTTATAAGACGTCTGATCGGGATTTGCCGTATGTGGTCCTCTGTCCGCAAGGGCGCCTATACATTTGTCGGCAACCGTCACAATGTTATTTTGCGTAGATTGGCCACTTAATTAACCCCGCAACTCGGTCCCGCAACCTCATCAATTGCCTTGTACAACTCAGTAGTATCGCCGGAATCGATGCAGATCTGTGCGACTTTCGCCCTCATTGGGTTCAAAATGCCGCTTAGACACCAGAGGTAGCAGCGTATGCATCAGTTGTCTTCTTTTTTGCGATATCGGTTGAGTTTTAAGGAAGTCCGCGTACATTTGCAGAAGGCACGGCCTCTGCCGAGTTCTTGCAAAAGGGCGGTTGCAGAATCGAATGTTGATCGATGCCAAAGACAGACAGTTGGAGTAGAATTTGCCGCAGTGCCGGCTACGCGACTGTGCTAGTCCTTATTGAGTTAGTGCAATGGTGAGACCCAACACGCAAGAAATCAGTCAATTCCATTACACAAGAACACATATCAAACATTGGCGGGCCAGATTTCCTACAGATGCAAAGCGGCGCTTCCAGGCACATCAGCTCGCTGAGGGAGATATGTAGTCTTTCTAAAGGCGTACTTTTTACGCTCCTTCTTGCACCGGGGAAGCGAGCCTCGCCCTTCTCGTCCAGGAGATTGCGCCGGACACAACGGAGCAGACTCAGGCTAACTGGTGAGCTGCAACAACAACATCCTTGAGCTCCCAATAGGATGCTAAGAGGTGGGATTAAGGTTATGAATTGATACTTCCTTGCTGCTTCTCCGACACAAGCTTTTTCGTTCCCGAACACGAACCCATTTTCAAAGACACTGACTAGCACAGGGAAGCGCGAAATTCGGCGGGTGCCTCCCCGCCACATAACTATTCACCGTTCTCCGCATCAGCACCCTCGAATAGAGAGACGGGCATCGCTGATGATGGATCCGAAGGGATATCCGACAGCCGACGCAAATGGATCTACATCCTCTTTCCAAAGCTGGAAGAGATTGCGTCTCGAAGCGGGGAAAAGGTCAGGAATTTGCCCGGACAGTTTCAATATATCCCCAGGCTGGGAGTCATATAATGGTTTGGGGTACAGTTCAACTGCTCGCCTTTCCTTTCCATGTTCGCTGACGACTGAGCAGAAATAGTATTCAAAATACTAGCTTGATAGGCATCGTCAGTTAGGTTGCCTGTTTTGTTCCCTTCCTCCAACTCGCAACTAGTTTCCCGCCATCATGAAACGCTTCTGGGGCCTTCGTGGGCGCTGGCTGAACGCTGCAATATGGGCCCTGGCCATGTTTGCGGTCATGATTTTTGGTTACAACCAAGCAGTCGCCGGCGGAGTCCTCACCACTGCGTCCTTCAATAGGGAATTTCCTAAGATGGACGTGATTGATACAGCAGGCGCGCAAAAGCATTATAACTCAACCATCCAAGGTAAGGGTCTTCGACGAACCATCGCGCCATCTGGTATATCTAATAACTGATCACCCTTCCAGGCACCGTTATCGCTCTCTACACTCTGTGTGGCACATTTGGGGCTCTGGCCTGCACATTTCTCGGCGATGTTCTCGGACGTCGAGGCACGATCTTTCTAGCCACCGCGGTTCAGATGGTCGGCGCCATCCTGATGGCATCTTCATGTTCCTTTGCACAATTCATTGTTTCCCGCATCGTCGTGGGCCTCGGGACGGGCGGCATCATTGCAACTGTCTCGGTCTGGCAATCTGAGCTTTCCAAGGCGGAGAGTCGCGGCGAACATGTGTCGGCCTTTGGCATATTCTGCGGTCTCGGCCTACTATTGGCATTGTGGATCGACTTCGGTTTCTCCTACTACTCCGGCTCGATATCATGGCGATTCCCCTTCGCGTTTGAAATCGTCCTGTCTGTCATCGTGTTGACGTTCATCTTCACGCTACCCGAGTCTCCTCGCTGGCTAATAAAAATGAACCGTGTTGAAGAGGCGCGCGAGATCATTGGTCTCCTCTACAACGTCGATCCACTTGACGATGAGGTGCAGAGGGAGATTCGTGATATCCAGTCTGCACTCGAGCTCGCTGGGTCGGTTTCTCTTAAGGCGTTGTTCAAAATGGGACCTCAGAGGACGTTTCATCGGGTCGTGCTTGCAGCGAGCGTACAGATTTTTCTCCAAATGACCGGTACGTCATTCATTTCTAGGGACCTGGTTTTCCTCATCTCGCGGGCAGATTTGGGCTCACATATCCACTAGGTGTCAACGCAATCACCTACTATGCCTCCTCAATCTATGAATCCGACCTTCACTTCGATGCGACTGTATCTCGGATCCTTGCCGCCGCTTCGCAATTCGCCATCGTCTTGGGCTCATGTCTTTGTTCTTGGACGGTCGACCGCTTTGGCCGGCGCAAACTGATGCTCTTCAGTTCCAGCAGCATGGCCGTCTGTATGGCCTGCCTGACGGGTCTAGTGTCCAATCCTAACAACAACCCGGCCCTCAAGGCGGCAGTCTTCTTCCTCTACCTCTACTACGTCGTCTACACGATTGGATTCCTGGGCATCCCATTCCTCTACGCGTCAGAAATCGCACCTGTCCATCTCCGCGCCGCGGTCTGCGGCATCTCCACCGCTGTGTCGTGGCTGTTCAACTTCCTCGTGGCAGAAGTGACGCCGGTGGCTTTCACGGACATCGGATACCAGTACTTCATCGTATACGCGGCGCTCAACGCCGCCTTCGTGCCTATCATCTTCTTTTTCTTCCCCGAGACTGCCGGCCGCAGCTTGGAGGAGCTGGACGAGATCTTTGCCGCTTCCAAGACCATCTTCGACCCCGTGCGCGTCGCCCGCAAACTGCCCCATCGCCACTTGGACGAGTTCTTGCGCCAGGAGGGAGAGATTGTCCAAGAGGTGCTGGAGCCCAAGGGGTTGGCGAACGGTGAGGGCGAGGGCGTGGAGCATGTGGAGAATCCGGAGAAGGACGAGGCGTGATCCGGAGTTATATTCTCCGTACTACGCGTCGAGGGCGTCCATACTACGCAGTATCTAGCGACTGGAATGGATGGGGAAGTTGCCGAGGGTGGGGGTTTAGAAGGAGAAATTGTTGGGGAAGTTGGGCCCCGGAGAATGAAGATCCTAAATGGATGCCACTGCGACGTGACTACTTATGCACGGAGACTCGCGAGTATGTAAGCCTCGTTAGGCAATTGCCGTACTCCGGTTGACCCTAGATCGCCAGTTGAGCCGGAGCTTGACATACTAACGATGTAAGCAAGAGGCTGCACTGACCCTCACCGAGCACTCTCTAGGCAGCGCACTGAGGTACAATGAAGGCTCGAACGAGACTCCAATTGCCTGCTAGGCCACATTCTACAAGTATGTACAGGGGACATTTGTCGTTACCACATAGTTGCGCTAAGCCTAATTTAGCCAATTTTGTGACCTCTTTAAAACTGAGATACTAGATTGAAAGATACAAAAATCGACCTTTTCTGATATACCGCTTCCGTAGTAAGTACCACATACTAGATCGATTCCTAACCGATTCCTGACCGATTTTAACCCGGATTAAACCGATTCGAACAGAGTTGAACCCAGTTAACCTGAATCCAGCTCGATTCTAGACTCGATTTAAACCGAGCCGAAACTAGATTACAGTCCTGCCCGTCCGTACGAGGTTTAATACACCTCGAGACGAACTTGAGATTATATTAGAGAATTCTCATTTCTGTCAAATAGATGAGAATCTCAAGGTTTAGAGAGATCTCTAGGATGTCTCTGAGAGATTCTATAGAACGGCTATATAATATACTGCCGTCCTCTAAGGGATTAATACTATATTGCCCGCCCGCCTAGTGTTAAACCGGTTCCAGCCCGGTTCTGGCCGGGGCCGGACTTGATTTCAGGGGTTTATAGTTGGGTTAGACTGATTCAACCCGATTCGAGATCGGTTCGAACTAAGTCGAATCGATTTTAGATTAATTTAAGTTGGCTTAAGTTAGAAACGATTAAACACTTTTTTTCGTTATTTCATTGTTAAACTAAGTCGAATCAGTTCGAATCGATCTGAAATCGTTTCAGAGTGGGCTATAACCAAATCTAGTCCTTAAACCGCTGATTAGGCTGACTCGATTCGAACGAGTTCTAATATCTGTAGGGAGGACGACATAAGTACTATATCTCTAAACCTTAAGATTCTCATCGGTTTAAAGTAGGCGAGAACTCTTAAAGATGTCTTAGTCATAGAATACTACTATATTAGAGAATTCTCTGGTCCTCCTGCGGGTGGGAAGGACTGTATATATACCAGTATTAGTAGTGTTATGAAGAGACAAGATATAGGTATACAGTAGTAAATATGTGTACTACTTACTAGTACACAGAACTATGTAGTACGGAGTACTAGTATTCAGAGATAGAATCAGCCCCTTGTAAATGGGCTGTACTAGTAATATGTACAATATATAGTACTAGATGTATACATAGCATTTATAGTACATCGTACATTCTAGTACTATACTACTTATAGCGCTGAATAGTACTAGTAGTAGCTGCGCTCCCCTTCCATGACCCAAACATCCAACAATAGCAACCGCCTTCCCTCGGGCGCGATATTGAAACGGTCCTCCATCTCTATGTCCTACTTAGTCATGTCGGCGTTTAACTGTAACCTAAGCTTCCTGAAGATGTTACTGACCGCCAGATAAAGCTCAGCCTTGGCCAAATTCTGGCCGATGCAATTCCGCGGGCCTAGCGAGAACGGTGTGAGTGCGGATTCCATGTACTTTATTCGCGAAGCATCTCCGTTCTTCTCAAGCCACCGTTCTGGCAGAAATTCGTCAGGACGGTGGAAGAGCTCGGCGTCACGGTGATGAACGTAATTTTGCATGCCGACTAGTGTGTCCGGAGGCAAGACGTAGTCTCCGATGTTCACTGGACGGTCCAAGATCCGCGGAAGCGTCGACATAATGGTTGGATAGAGACGGAAAGTCTCTTTAAGGACAGCATTCAGATATGGGAGGTTCTTGACCTCATTTAGGCTCGTCCCGGCGACAGTCCGTAGCTCTTACTGCAGGCATTCTTGCCTTACCGTGTCCTTAGACATAGCGTACAGAAGGTAGGTTAATGTCGACGGGGTTGTGCCACTGCCAGCGAACGTAATGCTCATCAATTCCTCTACCAACTCCGGCTGCGTGAGTCTCCGACCGAGGTAAGGGTCCTCGTTCACGAACATAGGCGTAGCCATGAATTTCTGGGTCTGTTACAGTATCCGTCTATTATCTGAAGATCTAGAGAGGAGAGGGGGTGGGGGCTTCGGATGGTTAAGGGAAAGGGTGCCTGCGCATCACTCTCTTGGCTGCGTTATGCCGGTTGCGGCCCATGGATACTAGATTGACTCGCGTCACGTAGATCAATCACATCCTCAGGATACAATTGCAACAGCGAGAATATCCGCCCCCTTGGGTGTTACAGTCGTACTCGCGAGCCGAAAAAAGGTCGAGGGGTTCAATCGATACTGACCGTCCCAATCCGAACCCAAAGGAACGTATCCCTTTGTTAATTCATCTCGACAATGTGGGAATTAATAGAAAGCGTCCTTACCCCTCTTGGAAGTCCTCAACATGCCAGTTTCAGACAGTCTCTTGATCCCGCTTTTACTTCCTCTTCTTCCTCTTCTTCCCCCTCATCGGGATTAAGCTCGTATTCCACGAGTGAGTGGATGCTGGGGTCATCGATCAGACCAATCAGCCCGTAGATACAGTCTCAGACCTCTGTGAATTGGCTGTTCGTGTAGTCTTCCAGCAATCCATCGAGATCTTGACTGGGGCCGGCAATCCATCATCGATGATGTCGCCATATTGTGCTCTCTCCCTAGAAGCGTACGAAGTAATGCTCTTAGTATATTTTTCCAAGTCGCTTGCAAAACTTACGAATTCGTCCCAGGGGAGACATATGCAGCGCCGAGAAGGCCTTTTCGGATACACTAAATTAGCTTCTGTCAGTACTAACTCTTGAATAATCCAAACCGCCGCCAAATACGAGTTATCGAATAGCTCCGTTGACACGGCGATGGCAAGAAGGCCGATGGCCAAGAGGAGGCCTGCTGAGGCGTTTGATCCCAACCAGACATGGACTTGGCGAGCAGCTTGGTAGCTCTGACTTATTCTTTGCACCTGGTGATTTCTCTCGGTGGTGCTCACTTGGTCAATACAAATTGCGTCGGGCCAGATGTCGATTAGCCCGTACTGGTTGAAGAGCTCAATGGCAAAACTCCAGTGGTTTCGTCCATGGCAAGCTTTCTACCGCTAATAATGATATTCTCCTGTCGGTCATCCCTCCCCCTACTGTACGATGACTCATCGTAGCAGTTACTCATACACTGAAGAGAGCATACGCTAATTTCACAACAGAGTGTCTTGGAAGTTCTCGATTTCAGGGATAAGAACTGAAGTGCATCGCCTGAAGTGTCCAGGGGTGTATTTGTACGAGGGAGGGTGGTGTTCGTCCATACTTTGGCCTCCTGGACGATTCTCATCGAGGAAGGAAGTCGTGGTGAGGTAGCAACATACCTCTGAAAGAAGGAAGGCGAATATTTTTAAAAAGGCTGGGTGTACGGCTAAAGGGGGCTGTGTCCGTTAGGTGTGTGTTGCGTGGTGGCCTAGCTCTGAAGCTGCCCGGCACATGAAATCCATCTTCAGAGATGGCAACTTCAGTGACAAAGAAAGCTGCGGAGGAGTGCATTTGTCTTGGGTCAAGCATACGAGGCGAGGAGGCTTGGACCCCCTGATCTGCCGTGGGAGTGCCTGAGATATTTCAATACCTCTTCCGGTCCCAGTCCTCTTTACACCGATCTACATCTTGCCAGTTCGTATTACCAATCTAGCTACCGCTAACTCACCAATGTGCCCACAAAAAAGTGAGTTTCGTACGTTCGGTGGCTCTGCCGGGCTCAGTGGAAGCTGGCCCTCACGAAAAGACTCATTCAGCATCGCTTTGAATACCGGTGAGGACGTGGTCATGAACTTGCTGTAAACACGGATTCGTAGGATCCTTGGTTTTCTGTTCTCCTTGACTTCCTGCTGAACTGTTTCTGAATCTACATTGCTGTTTGGGACCCTGTTTTCATTTTCTTCCACGATGCTGGGTTCGTTGCCGACTTCCAAACTTAGATCACCGTTCGGATGGACAAGGACAAGTTCCGGTTCACTTCTCGAAGCCATGATGTGGGCTGTGGTGTACTGATTTGCGTTAGCGGAATGAAGAGTGAAGAGAGATTTCAGAAATCAGGAAGCGAAAGAAAAGACGAAGGTCAGGATGACAGAAGGAGAGGAAAAGGTCAAGGTCAAGGTGATGGTGGTGTAGTGACAAAAAGAGGACCGAGAAGTGAAGTGACAGACTTGGCAGTTGAAGAAAGTGTGACTGAAAGTGAAGACAAACACCAACGTAGCCCATTGCTGGCAAAAATGACAAAGGGAGAAGATGGAGCGCCCACCTGTTAACCCAGTCGTTACTGCCATTCCCAAGAATATGAGTTGCAACCACAAAAAAGATTCAAAGACACACCAGAGAGATATATCTCATTTATTCAGCGCTTAGGACAACTTGCTTCTTGACCCATGAACAACACAACCTCGAAGTCGCTGGCCGTTTGAGCCTATTTTCTTTTAGACTTCACTCATCGACGCATGCCTTTCACAGTGCGGCTCATCGTCGTAAAGAATGCCAGTCGACCTCGTCCCATCCTTCACGCATCCAAGACAGATACAACGTGCTTTCTGTTGTGCTGCCTTGATATTCAGATCAAGTTCCGTTTTAATGTTGACATGGTGGGTGCAACTGCAGCGAGCACTCTTGGGACAGCACAGCCTCTTTTCGCGGAAATCGATTTCGCCCAGACGTCGGAGATTGCGCAGCATAGCAGCTGGCGAGCGTTGAGCGTCGACTTCTGGATCATTGAAAGGCAAGGGCGACAAAGAGGTGAGCGCAGTGCTCAAGACTCCGACCCTGACGACGTTGCCGTAGCAAAGCCCGGTGTCTTCCATATGTCCTTCGTCATATTGCCATCATATATTCGTGTCGCACTCTCTTTGAGAATGGGCGTGAAGTATCCGTTCCATTCGGTCTGCTTAGACACCTGCTTGGTGAGTTCCGGGCCGACGGCAGCAAGTTCGTGGATGTACAGGGATCCAAAAGTGAGCAGAAAGTTCTCTGAGGGTGTCAGAAAGCTCATAGCAAGAATGCTATTTGAAATTTGACTAATCAGACGTGCTGGTATTTCATCCCTGAAAACAAGCCGAAGTCTGCGACGGGTCTTCCATGGGCTAACACGGGCGTAGAATGTCTTCGGCGCGAGCCCAAACTTATCGGCGCCCGTTCATCAGAGAGCAGAACTTGAGGACTTGCTGCACACTTATTCCTCTTTGAGGGGTGCATCCATGTCGAATCAGTCCTGGCCGGCCCCAACGAATCCGTATAGCTGGCCGTGGAACCAAGACCGAAGAGACCGGTGCAGTCGTACTTGTCTGCGAAGATGGCAAGCCCATGAAGAGCGTACAGCCTTTGAAATGGTGGACGCCTCGGCTGTAGTGCATGACCTTGCAGAAGAGGAGCGTGGGTTCAGGATTGTCCTCAGGCAGTGACACCTTTGGCGGATCCTCCTAACTGAAATGAAGCCGTCCCTCAGCAAAGCTTCTATGCAACATTACTTTGAACGCTGGGGAGCCCATCGTCTTGTTGGGCCTCAGAGCTGACTTCTGAGATTTGGTCCACTGCTGCTTGGGTAGGCAGTTCCTCCTACAGCAACCCCCCGACTGCCAGAACCAGGTCACCCCACTTGTGAAAGACTTTAGATCCGCATTCTGTCTGATCGACATGCTGATCGTCTGAAAGAAGATTCGTGCGCAGACCCAGATGCAACAGATTCAGGAAGATGTTGATGAAGATCGCGCAGCAGTAGATCGAAGTTGTAATGCGGTGGGTCTTTGGTGATAAATGAAGAGGCATGGACAGGCTGTGCTGGAGATATAAGTATATATGTTTGTGTCACTAAAGATCTGGGGCAGTGAATATAGTTGAAGCCGAAGTTTAGCAGGTGATTCTATGCAATGTCGTTACTGAGACGACCTTCGCGCTGGGGACAGTTTAGTCAGTGACGGAGAGAATTGAAGGGACGGCATTCAGAAGAGTCGCGTCGAGAGTTCTGGCCGAAACACTCATTAGATACGGCCATTGTCGCCGCGGGATCATTCGACATGAATCCCGAGTGCTCGTCTCCGACAGTCAGTACGTGTCACCAGGATGAGAACATCACCCAAGGCAGATGCTTTCATGAAGAAGGCATCACTTAGTCCGAGACATTCCTGTAGCTGCCATGAGTAGCGAGAATCAGGAGATGCCAAAGCCACCGCGGAGGAAATTCATAGCTCAAATCCAGTTGCAAACGCTCTGTTTGTGCTTTTTGGGAAAGAATGTCGTAGTTCTCATTGATCCATGACATTACCTGCTTTTCCAATCCAAGAGCATCGATCAAAGCCAATGACGCACTGCTCTATGACCAAATGCTCTCCTCCTTCCCGGCCTCCAGCTCTTGAAGTTGTTTTCTCAGGACGTCTGCTCTAAATGACCGGAACGCCTTCTCGATCCTTTCCCGGCGTTCCGGATCTTGAGCAATGGTCCTCCTCGCCGACCACGTCCCAGTGAGCAAACCAGTCTCACCACCCAAAAAGAGGCCACCAATGCCGAAGAAGGTGTATGTCATGATGTCTCCTAAAGGTGTGGGCTGGAACAAAGGGGTGATGTCTGGAATCGCCTCTTCTCGACCGCTTGCGAATCGAACATGAGTAGGCTTCTCGGCGGCGCGGAAGGCTTGATACATGGCATTGCGGTTCGCTCGTAGACGGAAGGCGAGGTAGCCTCCTAGTGCGATGCCAGCGAGGGAGCCGATGAGGGCATGTCTGGAAGCTTTGGATGCGGCGCTGCGCAGTAAGTCACGGTCATCTTCTCGCAGACTGGGTTGGAGGTGAGTCAATCTGATTCCAGGAAGATGTGAGTGAGAGCTCTGTGCTTGCTTACTCGTTGTTGAAATGCTCCTCTGCGAGCCTCCCAAGCTCCTCTCCCTGGGTCCTCCGAAGAGCCGCAAATGAATCGATAGACATTTGTACTGTTCTCCTTCAGTCGTCTTTCTTCTGGTCGACCAGAGCTCCTCTCTCTGAAGACCAATTCCGAAATTATGGACCACAGCGTTCAGCTGTTAAATAGATGTTAGTCTTTTCATTTGGATGGAGATTCTTATAGCTATCGGCGGCAGGAACGGAGCTCGAAATGATTTGTTCCTGATCGACGTCATTGAGGGAAGCTCATGCCACTAATAGTTGCTGCTGCATCAAGCTTTCACGGAATTTGGCGCGTCAGATCCGTCAAGAACATAAAAAGGTGTGATGATCCTCCGTAGACACTAGCTTGGAGCAAAGGGCCCTGGACCGCAGTTTATGCTGAAGCCAGAAAGCATACCCAGTACCAGCTCGATAGGTAGTAGTACTTGGTACTCTTGCCACCAACTCCCGTACATCTCCTTTCTCATGGATTTAAGCCCTGCTACTTCTAATGAGGGCAGTATCGCTCCCAGCGCCTTGAACCATATCCTCATTTGGCGCTTCCAAGATTCTGGGTATTTTCCTTTCGTCATTAAGTGCTGAACAGTGTATTCGTGAGGCCGCTCATTGCCGACGAGTTATTACATATCCGTAAGGCGGGTCCTTAAAACGGGTAGCCGTCCGTCTGTGGCATTCAGATAGGGAAGTGCCCAAGTCCAAAATAAACATCCACGCTCCTAGGTTTGTCAACCTCAAGACCGTAGCCTGGCCGTCGCTGCTCAAGGGGGTTGTTTCCTGAACCGTCCATCCTTGTGTCTGCATTCCATGGAAAATTTGATGGTTCCGGGGCATTTGCAATTGCCAGACCTAATCCAATTTCTTGCGCCCTTCCAAGCAGATGCCTGAGCGCAGAAACCACAATTTTTACTTCTCGTGAAGACTCTGAGTCGTTCGATTGTAGCCATACAATGTAAGAAGAGCTGAGTGCGTGAAACATACGATCGCGCATCCCTGTGTCGTTGCTCCTCTCACAACCAGTGATCGAGATCGGTGCGCCATTGGTAGATACGGTATTAGCCAGAGATATCTCTTCCCCAAGACCGGCACAGAGAATGGCAGTTGCAAAAAGGAAATCCTGCACGAGGAGAGACAGGAATTTCCATCCATGGCGACACAGACGACCACCGACTCGAGTCTCCAGATATAGAGTCCACTGATGTCGCAAGATAACAAGGGCAGCCTCAATGCAGACTTTACGTGAGTATGCATATTGTCCGTGATTTCTGTCAACGGACATGTAATTGCGATGCAAAACAATTTGTGCTCTGTGATAGATGAAGGAGAGAAAAGTGTAACGCACACTAGTCGTAGCAGGGAGCTGTGACGGCGCTGAGAGGTCGTGTGGTCGCGAAGGAGGCTGCCAAACAGGGAGAATCATTTCGTAAGCGCTTGTAAGTATATTGTCTAGTCTCAAGACTTCAGCGTATGGAGAGAGATTGACGGACATCGTAAGATCGTTAATCGCTCCGAAAATGGAGAGAAGTTGATTCTTCGCGACGTGGAATTGAGACACTGTTTTGGCAGATCCTGACCTCGGAGGGGGCAAATCAACAAGGTTCTCGTCAAGATCTTCCTCAAAGAGATTTCTCGGATCCGCAGTATCGCATAGCGAATGATTGATCATGCGGGGCAATCCGGACTGGATAGAGAGATACATGTCCCATCCAACAAGTATCGCCCAGACTCTGCGGCGCCTCTCAGCTTCGAAGCAGGACATTGCTGGAAAATGGGATCCATCACGGTGATAGCCGGCTCTGAACGCAATCCGGACAAGAACTCCCCATACTACCCATGGGCCATACAAATTTTTTGTATCTTCTTCTCTCAAGGTCTCGATGAATAGATAGAGCAAAAGCGTTTCCACTGTGTATCGCGGGCCTTGGAAGTATTTCCCTAGAATCAGGCACTGGATGGTCTTCTGACGATATAGTCGGACGAGAGCTCCCGGTTCAGACTCCGCTATCTGGAGACGGCGTTCCTCATCTGGAGAGAATTGTTGGTACTGCACTGCAAGACACATCAAAGCAAACAATAAACCAATCCACATTGTTGACGCTGATGTCGGATCCTCCCAGAACCTGTCATACTGCATCTGATATCAGCACTGAAGTGTTGACGATTGTTCACGGGCTACCAACCTCATTTCGAAATGTCTGAGGATGTACAATCACTGTCAGAGTCAGCAACAAGGGGGAGGGAAGAGACATATTCATTGACAGACTTGCTTCATTATCAGTGTTGATAAAACACACGGTTATCAAAGTATCGACGAAACTCTTCGAAGGGATGGCATTGAGAATATCTTCTCTACTGGTCTTCTCAGAGCATCCAAGGAGGAGATCAAGCTCGTCATTTTCTGCTTCATTAGTTGGTTCTTCTTCCTCACTAATGAGAGAAGGTTTGGTCTGAAAGACGTCTCTCAATTCGGGAATCGTAAGTACGGGTCAGCTACCGACGACTGCGAGCTTCCGAGAGACAAACCTACCCCTTGCAGGATCGCCATCCAATGCGAACTGCCAAAATAGCTGGTTCTTCCTTGAAGCTGTTGGAAATAGCCGGTTGTATACGCGAGGAGTGGTGGATCCTGGCGAGAGCCGTCCTTCTGGTGGTCTTGGTTTTGGGGCCAGAGCCCAATATTCTGTATTGTCAACGGACTCGGGTTGGCCTGCTTCAAGGTTCCCATCAGGTAGTCAACCTGAGACTCGAGTTGTTTCACTCGGTCTCTGACATTAGGGACAGGTAGCTGGTATATGCTGTTTGCGGTCGTCGCCCTCGGAAGGCCAGCGTCCGGAAAAGTGCAAGAATCAGCGAGGCCCCGACGGGAACAGTTGTGGCAAGGATGGCAACGATCACATTTCAGTCTACCTCGTCGCCCGTGAGTTTTTTGAGGCTCTTCAGGAGGAAGGGAGAGGGTTCACTTTCTTTTCCTACACAAATTGCACGACAACTGAGGCTTCTCTCGCCGTCGACGAGCAGCCTTCGCCTCAAGCTCTTCCAGAGACTGGGTCATCTTGTGGGTATCTGATCTTCCTGGCCGACACGTATCAGGTCCTCTGTTTATTTGAAGTAGTATATTGCAAGCACGCTCCTCCAAAAGGAATCTCTTCTGGATCAGAAGGTTTAATAGAACTAAGGGGATGAGGCGCACAACGCACAATATACTCGTCAATGCATCAGGTTCGAGTTCAAGTTGATCCGAGTCCGATCATCCGACCTTCCGATAATACCCCACAAGCTGGAAAGGGAAAAGTGCATATTATCGCAGCCTTGTACAGCCTTGTCCTGAATTCTGCTGATGGAGTCTTGTCATAATAATTCCCCGCCCTCACAACCTTCTATCATTCCCGGCTGCGGCGTCATGCACAAGCTGCCCGGATATCACGCCTTTGTACCTCTTCCACTGTAGAAGAACTCTCCCTCCCAAACGGTAGGTATCATGGCAGACAGTCTGTATGGCATTAAGCAGGCCTCGAAGACCAAGACCAAGGAAATTTCGTCCTCCACTTCTCTCGCTTTCTCTACGAACTTGGCATCACTGATCTCCAGCTCGTCCTCTGCGAAATCGAAACTTTCAGCCGGCCGAACACGTCCGTCTAAAGATAAATCGGATATCTTTACTGTTCACAACAAAAATGTCAAGAAACGGTCCGCCGCTGACCTCGAAGATGGCCAGCAACGCCACAAAACGAAGGATGATATTGGTTCAGTCGACGATGCAGAGTTGCACAGGTCGAAGAGGAAGATGGAGGACAAAGTCCGCCTATACAATGCCATGAGGCGTGGTGAATACATCGGTAGAGAGGATTACGACAACCGTGGCCTGATCGATTTCGACCGCAAGTGGGCGGAAGATCAGTTAAAAGGCGAAGGAGGTGACTCCGATAGCTTCGACTCAGATAACGGCGTGGATGAAGAGGAAATTGTGGAA
This sequence comes from Cladophialophora bantiana CBS 173.52, assembly GCF_000835475.1. NCBI lineage: Eukaryota > Fungi > Ascomycota > Eurotiomycetes > Chaetothyriales > Herpotrichiellaceae > Cladophialophora > Cladophialophora bantiana. The sequence continues at coordinate 215,001 of NW_015971576.1, read as the reverse complement.
TATCTGGATGAGTTTGGTCGGCTCCGCAAAGGAACAAAAGCGCAGGCCGCGCGTGAAGAGAGAAGGAAACGTATGCAGGCCGCCGCCGCTGCCGAAGAGGAGCGACTTTCTGCAAGACCTTCCATGCCGAGTAACATCCTCTATGGAGACACTATTCAACACCAGGCCTTCAATCCTGACCAAGCCATTGCTGATCGCATGGAAGAAATTGCGAAGAAGCGAGACAAATCTGCGACTCCTCCTCCGGAGACACACTACGACGCCACTGCTGAAATTAGGAGCAAAGGAACTGGCTTCTACACTTTCAGTAAAGATGCAGAAGAGAGGAGGCGAGAAATGGATGCTCTTGAAAAGGAGAGGCTTGAGACGGAGAGGGTGCGCAAAGAACGGGACGAAAAGAAAGAGCAACGGAAGAAAGAAATCGAGGAGCGCCGCAAGTTGATTGCTGCACAGAGGGCCAAAGCTCAAGCTGACAAATTCCTTAATGAGCTTAACATTGGAGGTACTTGAAACAACCGTGAAGAGCAACTCTGCACTTGCACTTGGTGAAGGCTGAGCTGCAGCTCCGTCCGACGTCACCGACTGGCTAGTCATGGCTTTTACAAGCGTCACTCTGGCATCAGAGATACCTGCGACAACTGAGGATATAAATCCACCGTCTGTATCCTCATTAGGATCTCTCCATGCCTCATTACACCATGGCCGACAAGACAACGCGGAATGTCGTGCTTGATGGCCGTCCAGACTTCGCAGCCGCCATTCTCAAACTCGATGGGCCCAATCTTCAGCGTCCCCATCTATCTAGTGACGATCCTTCTTCTCCAGTATCGATATGCATTTTTTGATCGCCCTCGGGCCAAGGGACTCCGTTCTATCGCGCTTGCTGGGGGATTTGGTACTTTGCTCATTGTCAAATTGCTCTGTCGGCTCTGGGGCCAGGTCCTGCGGAATAATCTCCCCATATTGGACACCAACGGTGGTTTATTTGGACAATTATGGTGATGTGTGCGCGGGGCTGCAGTGGCTATACCACTACAAGAAATTGCTTAAGAACCACGAAGGCCACCTTGGCTCTCACGAATTTGATGAATAGATCGCCTGAGGTCCGACTCTGGATTGAAATGGCCAGTCGTGGCAGAAACGCCGGTCTCATACTTTTACTGCTCTCCAGTCAGTCCGCCACAAGGGCCGCAACTTCTCCCTCACCTATGACCCGCGAGTAGACGTATGCTCGACTTGTTGCCTAGGATGGTCTATCAAACCCATCGAGGACGTGCTTGACGATGCATACGAGGGGTACGGGGCCGATCTCGTTAGGCACTCAATTGCACTTTACACATCTAGTAGAGGACAGAGCGGTGGAATGCTCCCTTAACGGTCTCTTTCCAGAGCCTCGACTCAGTTGAGATGGATTCTCAAGAGAAGGCGGCTCTCGTTACCGACATTGACACGTATCTCACCGGGAAAGACTGGTACAGAAAACGCGGCATAAAGAGGCTATTCGTTCCACCGGCCACCGGGCGCGGGCAAGATCTCGTTGATCACAGCGCTTGCAGCGCATTTTGGATGTCTATGAATGCAATTGCTTTCTCGGAATGGCTCGGTGACAGTGTGCTTCAGCAATTACTGCGTCGAATCGATGACATCAATTGTATTATGTTTCTCGAAGATAGTTCGATAGGGCTGGATGAACCAGGGGAGGGCAAGATCTTGATGATAGAGCAAACGACGATATCGATGCATTATCCAGCCCTTCGAAGGGATTGAAGGGTCGTAAGAAGAGCGTTGTCACTCTGTCCGGCATCTTGAACGCGATCGACGGCATATGAGTCCCAGAAGGTCATATTTTCGTATGTTATCCCTCTTTTGAGAGATCCGTTTCAAGTTCGGAGCGGTCAATGGTCATTCCTCCGACGATATCGAAGAGGCTAAGGATGTTAGAGATACTGACAAGCAACTACGCAGAACGCCTCGATGCCGCACCGACTCGCCCTGGCCGGGTCGATTATCGCTTAAAGTTCGACGTCGCGACAAAGAACCAAGCTCAAAAGATCTTCCTCCGGCTCCAGGCAAGCGGCGACCGCGTTGAGACACGGGTTGAGCTGGAAGAACTAGCTCAGACTTTTGCCAACGGGAACTCCCCCAAAATTCCTGTCACATGCAGAAATATTGGACTTCCTCCTGCAGTGCCGTGACGACCCTGAGAAGGCAGTCAACGAAGTCGATGACTGGATTCGGGGAATACTCGCTCCCAAAAGAAAGGAGAACAACGAGTTTGTCGACGTCGATAGCGGTAGGGGTGATGAAGCCTGTGATGACGAGAAATATCAATAGAGAACGAGTTGAACGTACGATGATAGGCATTCAGGATGATGATTGAGCGGAATCAGCCTCTTGTCGGATACAGTCAGACTGTTTCTGGAATAAAGCGAGCAGGTAGCTGCTCACGATTTGATGATGCTGTTCTTTGCACCACCAGTACCTCTAGCCTTGCAAATTGTGTTCCTACAAAGGCTGTCGCTAAAATGCCAGTGAGTGGACTGTTCAATATGACTGCGGCTAAAATAGAGCCTGGTCATCGGTGGCCCATCCTGAGTCGTACACTGCGGTCGTATCCTGCCACGTCTCCTGTCCGGTCCAGTCCGTTCCCTGCACACCGCTGACGTCCTGGGTTGCGCCAGCGCCAGTTGTGTCTGCAGCTGCTGTGCCTGTGTCGAGGTTCCCGGCGTCTGTGGGGCCAGTGGCGCCCGACCCGTCGTATATTGCGTTCGATTCTGCGCCTGCGACTGCCTGCGTGATGGAAGCAATAGCGATGCTCGTGGTGAGGTCGTTGAGGAAGGCTCCCTGCTGCGTTGCGCCGTACGGTCCCGCCGGCGCCGGGCCATAGCTTTGAGGTCTGGACCATAGGCCTTGAGGCGGAGCGCTGCTGATCCTTTGTCTTCGGGGAGGGATGGTTTGTCCCGTCGTTGGAGGACGCCCGGGCGCAAGTCGTTGAGGCTGAGGAGCAGCACTGCCGAACGGACCTTGACTTGGTTGCGGCGATTGCGTTGACGGCGTGGCAGGTGAGTATTGCGGTCCCGAAGGCGAGGGTTTCGAGGTCGAACGCTGTACCTGCACAGGATTTCCTTGGCTAGAGTTGTCGTTGAATCTTGGGATGGGGTGAACATGCAACTTGCTGGCATATTGAATACAGTGAGTGCACAGCTTGAGAACCTGGTCACACTGCTGACAGTGTAAGGGCGAGATCGGTGAAGTCTCTGCAGAGCATGTCAGGGTTGATTTGGTCCAGCATGAGGAGGAAGAGGAAACTCACTATGCAAGCAGAGGCTGCACTGCTCGCTTCCGGCGACCACTATACCGTCAACACGCATGACTTTTCTCTGGCATTCCCGGTACGACCTCGCTATCACTTGGTTCAGGTTCTCCTCGGTATAGATATCGATAAAGTGTCTGTGGGCGTGGCCTTTGAGAGCCTCAGAGTTACGCATCGCTGACCCAAAACCTCATCAGTGGCACGCTCGCTGGCGTTTCTCCGTTGGACTTACGTTGAGCACACGTATGGCAGTATATCCCGCTGGATAACCATCCGGGCTTCTCGACCTGGAAGGTCCATTGCCATGACTCGTGGTTGCTCGGGTGGTCGCGGCCAAGTGAATAGCAGCTCAAGCATCGGTACATCGGCTCATTGGTCTGATCATAGCAGGTCTTGCAAAAGATGACTGTCTGTCCGATCGAGAATCCTATCGTGCTTGACATCAGCGCTCTACGGGTTCGGTCAAGCAGTACCACGGCTCTCCTACCTATTGAGCAAGAGGTGCAGTGATTGACAGCGGCAGCATCACAACAACATGGGTCGGCAGAGGCGCCGTCGCTCCTAACAGTGCACTTGGTTTCTATCACCTTGAATGATCTATGTGGGTGCAGGTTCACGCCTCTGGAGAACCAGCACCCCCGACACACTGTGTAGTGGCAATCGAGACAGACGTATCGACCAGGAGCCCGCTTGCGGCAGGCAGAGCACGGCGCGGAAGCATTTCTGTTGTTGAGATCGTGAATGTCTCCATGCAACATTGAGACCGAGGCCAGGGCGTGGCTCGGCTGGTGTTGAAGCCAGCAATACTTGCAGAAGGGCAACCGACAGTAGGTACACTCTGCGAAGGTGACGTCCCAGGAAATACCTACGAGTGAATCAGCAGAAGTCCACGTCGCGGTTCCCTTCAGGCTGTGCACACGTACCTGTTTTGCAGAGGGCACATGCTCGTCCGGGGGCATTCGTGTCGGTCGGCTGGAGTGCCATTGTGGAAACCAATGGATGTGGGCTGGACTGTGGACGATTCCTCGACTTCACGCGGAAGATAACTGTTGATCTAGTAACTGTACTGCACCGTCGGCCAGCTTCAAGGCCTAAAGGTGTCTAGTATAACGGTAGCAGGTCGGGGGAGATTGCAGAGGGAGGGGTATGGCCTATCCGAAAACCCCCAGTCATCATGGCTGCTACCTTCTATCGTCTGGCAGCAGCGCAGTGTCATGCTAGTTTGGCTCCCCTGGGGTGCAGGGTTGGTACCTTAGCTTTCCCAGATTAGTGGACTATTTATGGGCCTGGTGCTTAGCGCCAAAATATTTGGCCGTTTATTTCCGAGACACCACCACACCGTGTACTCTCAACAATACAACTGTATCAAATCTAGCCAGTCTTCCTAGTAATTAATATGGCAGAACAGCCCCTCCTCGTGCGCGAATATCACGAATCCTATCTAGCATAGCATCGATATACACATCGATATCTTTCTCTTAATCTAGGTTATCCCAGATCTCTTGAATCCATCGCTTCATTTGAGCAACGTTTTTCGCTATTCCTCTCGCCTTCAGCCTTTGTTTAACAACTCTCCACACCTTCTCAATAGGATTCATATTAGGAGAGCTAGCAATATTAGCGTACCAAGGTATTCCGAGCTCTGCTTTATAAAGAATCATTGGCGAAGCTGATGATTTTGTACCGTGAGATGAATCGTTGTCTTCGAATAGAATTTTATCTGGAGGAAGTTCTGTAAGAACGAAATCGCGAAGTATTTGACGATAATTAGACTGAGTAAGTCTGCCTTTTAACCCTGAGCCGTTGTAAAAGAGTAATCGTGATCTACCGTCTTTCCAAATAACAGCGAAAGCGTGAAGAGCTTGAACGTCTCTTTTATCACGGAACTGACTCTTCTTGAGTGAGTTTCTTTACTGAACACCACGACGACGATGAATTCTCTTGCGTTTCTGTGGTCCTCGGCCAAATCCTACTTCGTCGCAAAAGCCGAATTGATGCTAAAACCAATGCTCTGTTTGCTGCCATTTAGAGACGCGATTCAGTCGTTTAAGAATCGTTGAATGTTTGATTCGCGAAGTTTGTGCTGCCACGTAATATTCAACACCGTGTTCAGCCATTCGTCGTTGAGCTGTACGATCTGAGACGTCATAACCGAGAGATCTTACGACTCGACCATGGGTAATAGTAGAGAGATCAAAACTGGCGTTCTCAAAGGTCTCAATGATATCGAGATCTGCTTCGCTTAGTTTACGTTTCCTACCTCGATTGGCGTTGTTGCCAGCGCTCCTAGCAGTCTGACTACTAAGAATTCGTCTGTCTGTTCTCTCTGAGACTCCATAGGCTTGAAATATTTGGCGTTGAGTCTTTTTGCTCTGTAAGTTGTTGCAATCTGAGATGATTCGCTGTCGTCGTGGAGTGTCGACTAGAGTGTTCTTTTTTCGTGGACTTGATTCGATTAAATCAATAGAAGTGTCTTCCTGTCGACAGCGCTTTCGACCTTTATTTCGATAACCCATTGTCTGCTAGTAATTTACTAGGAAAAAGCGGAAGGTTTGGATGGTAAGTGAACGTAAACAAGACGCGTTTGCACGCGTCTCGGGCCTCGGAAATAAACGGCCAAATATTTTGGCGCTAAGCACTAGCCCCAACAAAGCACCCCTGTTGGGCGAAGACAGTCGTAACGTGAGTCCCTACGTCGAGAGACGCACCCCGTCGCGAGACAAACTATAGGTACTTTGAATTCAAGCAGCCCTGACTCCATAAGTGCATCAAGACCTGCTATAACAGAGCACTTTAGGGCTCGGCGTGCACGTGCAACAAAGCACAGAGGCCTTTCTAGCAGGTCGGGAATCGAGAACGCGTTTCTGGTTGGCACTGACAAGACAACACCACTAACACCACCCAGAGGGGCAGCGGCTAGGGCTACAAACACCTAGCACAGCGGCGGTATCGAGAAACAGGACAGGATTGATAAAACACTCAGGAATCAGGTAGACGGCACCAAAAGGCCATGGAATTCATGATGATCTCTTCAAACTGTAAAGAATGGCACTCTGCCAGCACTGTAAACTGTTCCACACTCCCTTCTGCCAGCACATTTTGGTTTGACATATGACTAGACAACTTCCCTCCCCCTTTTGCTACCACTCTACCAGCCCTGCATAGCACAGCACAGCACAGCCACTTTGCCTTGTTACAGTACTACTATAGTTGGGGGCCAATGGTAACCGAGTCATGCATATAGGGGCGCATATGGTAGCGGCGAATTGGCGTTGCGTAACTTGCGTTGGTTATGCTGAAGTACATTCTAGCTATATCTACGTGATCCACGCCTAATTCAGCGCTTAAACCGTAGTAGTGATGCCGAGGCTTCCCAGAGGAAGACTACCATCTTATTTAAGGATAGTCTGGGGACTCGCGTAAGAGTTGTTGCAAGGCTTTCAACATTAGAGGCACGACACGGTCGACGTCGTTTAGCGCCGATTGGAATATTTTTGATCGAGCATTTGCCGCAGCCAGCGACGCCAACCAATTGCGCGGCAGAGAGAGTTCCTGAGACTATCATATCGCGGACCAGGGCACATTGCAATGCTGCAAGGTTTGGCGCCATGTCGTAGGCAAATTGGACCTGCAATCGCTGGTCCTTAGTCCTGACCTTTATATTAGCACAATTTTCTCCGAGACCCAGGTCAATTCTTCTATCTCCAGTCCACCAACACCCACTCGTACGTAAGTATTCGTCGACTCAGGGCCCGACAGTCGCAGCATCAGACAGTATGCAACATGTCCGTGGGAGCCCAAAGGGAAGTAGAGAGTCTGAGTGGAATCAATGTCGTCAAAGTCCGGAAATACGTGGCCCACGGGTTCGTTCTGCTTGTTCCGAAGAATGTACGACTTGTCGTAAGCGAAACCTCGCTGAGGGTATCCTCGTAGAGTCAATGTCCCTGATCGCACGCGGCCGAAGGTGTCTTTGGTCTCCAGATCATTTGTGAAGCTTATTATCTCGAATGCCATCTCACCGTATTCCTCCCTGAGCCCATTCCAGTCGCCTCCACCGCAACTGCCCCAAGCCCCTCCCTGAAATCTGTAGGAGATGATGAAAGATCCGCAACAACCCTCAGGAAAGTCACATTCATCTGCCTTCATAGAGTTAGTTTCTTTCGCTATCTCACAATATAATCGATCTACATATCCCGGGGGTAACAGCAGCCGAGTGCTGTATGAGACTTTTCCTTCTAGAGCTGCCCATGAAAACGATGGTGCTCTAAGTTCGTTCAGAGCTGTCAAAGTAGTGCTGTGATCGTGGTACCAGAGTAACCCACAAGCGAGACTTTCCAAGTCGAAGGCATCATGACACGGGAGCTTTGGCACCCAAATCCCTGCTAAAAACGTCCAGCCAGGGAGGTAAGAAGACAAGAGGCGCGAAAGTCCAGAGAGAGCTGGAAATTTGTCGGAAGGCACCGTGACCTTCCTCTCTGTATAGTTTGGAACAATATCACGGTACCACAACGTTAGCCGCTTGCGAGTGCCTTTCTGGTCGAGAGATCCTGCTGAGATATCCTTTACCATCCTAGCCATTGTGGTATCGGGGACCCAACGATCCCACGATCCGCTGCCGTCCTCCGTCTCGTATGTCTCACGACACTCCCACACAAGCTGCTTGCTTGTATAGTGAAGGGTGCGGGGGGAAAGCATGCGTTCTTGTAGTGTCCATCCTCGTTGTGATACCGGACCAGACATCATTCCGAAAGTGTTCTCTGCTTCGTATCCAGAAGGACTGTCGAAAAACATCAGGCTGCTGGCGGTGCCGTCTGGCAAGGTCGTTCGGACAGTGACCTTGTCAGGTATGGGAAGGTTGGAGCTTCGGTCATTGTAAAGGCCTTTGTACGGATCATCGGTAGCATTCGATGCAATGGTAAAAACTGCGTTGCCAAAAATCGACCCCATCTTCTCTGATTCATCTATCCAGTCTTTTTCCGAGTCCTTGTCCTGTAAGATGCACAACGCATCGATCCAAATAAATCTGTATCCAAGCGACCGCACGATGGAGAAGACGTGTTGGAAAGTCTTCGGCAGCTCTCCATGGGCTATTCTTTTCATTTTGCTCTCGAGATTCTCTGAGGTCAGTTTGTATTCGTTGCCTGTGGAATTGCCCCAGCAGTAGCTCAGCGCAACATACTCGGGTATTTCGCTTTTGACTTCGACAAGTCGCACATCGAGTGAATCGTCCAAGGACGGCTTCAGATCGATCAGTCTTTTGGGGCTGACACTACGGACCTGCGCTAAGAAAAATCCAGTAAGTACAGGATCAATCGAATTCCAAAACAGGGCAGCGGCACTTGCAATGCTAATTGGCATGTCGGAGCAGTTATGACGGTCTTTACATGCAGCTAGCCAACGGCTCGCTGTTTCGAATGTTTCCGGTGAAGACGTATTCGAAAGTGTTCGCAATGTCTCGACGCCATAATCGGCAGCAGGGTCTCCTACAGCACTGTAAGCCTCTCCCCGCGGGTAGCAAGATGACAGAAAAAGGGTTAAAACCTTCAATTGTAGCCAACGCGATCCTTCTGGAACAAACCCCGATTTCATTCTCAATCAAGAGGCGCCGCCCTCTGTCCCGGATTACGAGGCGCCCTGGCCTGGTCACAACTCGCCCTTGCCAGGTCACGAGGCGCGGTTCTTTCTCCCGGTAGGTATCCGTGTTTTGAACAATGGACACAAATATTCTTTCGGCCTCGGGAGGATAACTCTTGGGCGATTCTGAAAGAATTCTCAACGGCATTTGCTCACGGAAGTGCTGGACTATGAACCGACACAGAGAACACGTGTCTGCTTTCCTTTGAAGATCTTTCGGACTCTGTGCGAGTAAATATCCGCCATCACTCGTAATTGACTTGATGTTGATGCCTTTGCATTCGTCGCATAGTTCTGAAGGAGATAGCTCAACCATAATGTCAGCTTTGTTTATTACTAAGTAGTGATTGTGCTTTTTAGATTCGAGGAATTGAGTGGACTTTAATCCCTCACGTCGGCCAGCGGCAAGAGCCACGCGTTTTGGTTACAGCATAAGGCTCTTGCGAATATCCGTCATCTTAGGAGGTGTAATGTGAGGGTGACGTGGTGAAGTACTATTTGTCGACTTCTAAATTATTGCTAGGGTAGGAGCCTGTTGGTCGGCGCCAAGTCGCCAAGTGCGCACTCGCGACGCCGGCGCGCCGACGTGCCTCAAGTGCCTCTGACGAGCCACAAATCGACTCTTCTATAGAGTCAAATTCCTCATCCTTGGTCATTCATTCTTTAACCAATCATAGTCTTTCATTCACCTATTCTAGAGATTCACTCCTTCGACTAGGACGTCGTTTGCAACCTCCTGATTCACTCCCGCGCCGCACCAGTGCGACTCACGATCCTTGTTCAGCTGAATGGCTAGGCACCAGTTTGGATGCACCGACCGGCCAGATTCGGGTGAGGAGGCATAAAAAAAAGAGGAATCAACATCTATATAAACAAGCGACTGGCTCGCTCTATTTCATAGAAAAGAAAGAGGTTTTATCATCCCATTTAGGGCATTCCTTCAAGAGTGGTTTACAGACTGACAGAGCCGGAATTTTGACGAGAGTCACACGTAGTCAAAGGCGCGAGCGTGGCGCCACGAAATGCGGATCTATGCTTAGGAGGAAGCTGATTTCGCTATTGACTGTAACGAGAGAGTGTTCACCAAGAAGGGTGCGACTGTGAAGCGTAGAATGGGCGAGAATTGGCCCGCTCTGCGAACAGCAGAGGTTCCTTTAGCGTACAACACGGCAAAGGTGCACAGCCACAAACGTCTGGAAATGGGCTCCGCTAAATAAAAAAACTAGCGACACCTAATTCGCCTTCTATTGTACAACAAATGAACCTCTTCAATTTTCGCAATACTAGAGGGCGTCGTAACGGTGATGACAAGGGCCTCCTTCTGGCGATGACCTGGCGAGGACTTTAACAACAGCTCAGTGACAACAGAGAAGCGGAAAGGGGAGCGGCATGCACGACGACAGAGGGAACAGCACCACCACACTTGAAGAGCCATAATGACGAGCGTGAAATAAAGGGGGCAGGCGACCGCAGCAACGGGAGGCTCAAGTTATAACAAACACGGTATGAAAAGCACCGCAGAGCGACCCCAAACCCCAAAGGATAACCTCTGTCCCATTTGCCTGCCTGTACTCCTCTTGCGCCAAGAGGACAGCAAAGACTAACTCTATGGCAGAGGGAACCCAGTACGAGCCTGCCTCCAAACCCGATCCGAGCTAGAGAATCAGTGCATTGACTCTTTGTTCTCGTACGGCGATCTCATCTGTGGTATCCTCCGCTAATACATCCGCGCTACTGGAGCTCTCCATGGTTTTGGCACAATCTCAGCTTCCGCTGGGGGCTTCGGCATATCTCTGAGCACTCGATCTGGGTTTAACGGGTACAAACCGGTTGCAGCAAAGTCGGCCTTGATATTCTTCGGCGTGAAGGCCTTTTCTCTCGCAGGGCTATACAGACAGGTGAAATGCTCCTTGCCGATTGTATTTACACCTCCCCTCTCTAGTCGTTCAACCTATTCGCGGTAAGCTGTCTTCAGTGGAGCAAACGCAGTGACATCACAGAGCTGGAGTTTATGAGAAGTGTGAGAAGGCAGACGGCCCAGAATAATCTGGTTCTCGAAACAAAACTCTGAGATTTCGAGGGTCTCGTGGGTGCCGAAGCCGTCGCAAATGAGCACCCGTGGTTTCTTGTTAGCCTGCTCCTTAGTTTCAGGATGGAATATACGCTTCAGCCACTCTAAGCTGATCGGTATATCCAGATTCGGAAATGGCGTACTGCCAACCCGGCGTGGAGAATGTGGTCCAGTTGCTTCGATATGCAGTGGCTGACCAAATAACCATCAGGTTTAAATACCTGCCGTCAGCACTGATACATTCGATCGCAGTCACCATTGTTCGCTTGACTCGCGCGCCTCGATACTTTCGCCGGTCATCCTTACCTACAAGGACTTTGACGGAGCCTAGCATGGACAACATCACTCCTGTCTCGTCCATGTTATAGACATTCTCGGCCAGGATAGCTGGATCTTGTAATATCCGTCCTATTACCTCAAACCAGCGTGTGATCTTCCTATAGATGGTTTTCTCGTGACGGTTCCTGTCCAAGGCCCTGACTCTTCTCGCGTTTGAGTTCTTTGTGGCGGTTTTCCAGAGCCTTCGCCCAGTTCCTGCCGGGCGGCTTGGGCGGTCTGTCCGCCGCGGGTCGCTGGCGGATGACACTAAAGGCGATTGAAGGGACAAACTTCATTCGTACTGGTTGTCCAAGCTCGGACATCTGTAGTAAGAACTTAACGACGACATCCTCTTCCCATGGGGTGAGGTACTGTTGGCTCTGAGCCTTCTCCTCCATCGAGCGTCGCCCGCGATCACGATGATGGAGGGTAGAGTGAGGGACATTGCCATGGTCTGCAAGGGCACGATATGATTTAGGCACGCCGGGAGGAACGCCTTACGCCAGTACTTGACTGGCTCTGGCCTACCTGTCGCGATGATGGAGGAGCAGACACGACAACAGCGGTTAGGCAACAGCGAGCATACTGTGAGGCAGCAGGCTGCCAAAGGTTTCGAGAAGCAGTAGTTCACCACGCACGTGATACTCCACACTCGTGACCACGTTTACGGTCGTGGCCGAGTAAAATATAGCGAGTTTGGGCTTTGATGCCGTATACTTGTTACACAGTCACCTTTTTCTGTTTAGGTGTCTTCAAAACTGGGAGATATATTCTTTTCTTATAGGACCTTTCCTTAAGCCCTCCGAATTTCGAAGAAACTCTCATAGCTAGGATTAAACAGGGGGGAACAGCCGAAGCGGCGTTTGATGGCGTCAACAAAACGATCGACAGCATGATCATTCCCAGTAAATTTCCCGTTGCAGACTGGTTCCCTGGGGGAGAAATAGCTGAAGAACAACGACATATTAGTAATAAATTCGTGGGCTTGGGAGGAAGAGACTCGAGATGCCTAAATCGTAAATTTGTCTCGCGACGGGTTGCGTCTCTTGACGCAGGGACTACCGCTACTTATAACACCTCAGGATATACAGGAGCATCTACTGAGGTTGGAATGCCACCGTTCCACAGTTCGCGCGAAGAGAACCCCTTCCCAAGGCGAGGCGTTTCTATCCCAAGGCTTCTATTTCCGGCCGCATATGCATGATTACCATGGCTGCAGATGAGACAACCTTCAACAATTCGTTGCAGGCGCCCAGATCTCCCGGAAGAGGTTAGCAAAAAGGAAAGGAGAGCAGAATCAGGCTGAGTGGCAACAAAGAAACAAAAATTCAGACTCTGTTTCTCAGCTGACCTTTAGACTTTCGTGTCTCAAAGCCTTATGCAGCCCAGCGTCCAACCAACCTATAAGACCGTATGCGGCCTTGACACTTCCGTGGCTCTGGCCCAAATTGAGATCCGGGGACCTATGAGAGTGCACCTGCAGCCTGGCAGACCACTTTTGCGTCCGTATTGGACGCGCGAAGGGTGACTGAGCCTCTCCCAACACGGGGACCGTGTCACTCTCTGCATTGGGACAAAAAGGGGTGGCTAGGTTTGTCACTAGGCCTAGCTACAAGGAGTTAGTATTGGTTGGGTGACAGGAAGTAAAAGGGCCCCCTTCTTCAGCCTTACAATCAATAATCAGTCCTTTTTTTTTTATTCATCACGAGAAATTAACGTTGCGGCACTGGATGTATATATGTTTTGTTGCCGCCAGCGCCTCGCGCGCACTTAGAGTCGGTAGGGAGTAGGGAGCAGTAATTCGCCACCCCCCTCGCCGCGCCTCGCCCCTAAAGGAGAAAAAGAACACGCAAGCCTCCGTCTGCAACAAGCCACTCCCGAGAACCTGGGCTGGCTATCTATAAATTGTCACGTCTCGTCTAGGTATGGAGTACTAGTCCTAGTCCAAATTAGTCCATGGGCCTGGACATGGGCAAAATGCGCGGGGCTCCAGCCCGATTGCATGTGGCCGCTGCGGCTCCCTTGCGTATCGTATCATGAGGTGCTTGTGTTCCAGACAAGGCAAAGAAAGGCCCCCCCAAACTTGAGAAATGGCCGCCCTTCTCCCATCTTTTCGACTTCCCCTCCTCGTCTTCTCCAGCCTCGCGGGCAACGAGTCGGCTGTGGTGGTGGTGGTGTCAATCCGAACCCATGCCACCTCGTACAATCTCCCAATTTCTCTCTAGCTGTCTTTTCTTCTCTCTTGGAAGCTGGGAATTGTGTCACATCAAACACAACAGGGAAAAATAGAAGGGGCGGGAAGGGATGGCCAGAGCCGCACATTCAATATTAGAGAGGCGAAAAAGGGCACAGGAAAGAAAGGCAATATTCCAGACATACCTCTTTACTCTGTATCTGTTCTGCGTCCTCAAACTCGTTGTAAGGCTGGGCTAGGTCCGTCTATGCGGACCCGCTTTGACAGTGTCTACGGGTTTCCAAGAGGTAAGGTTTCAGCCCCTGTCAAGTGCAGCAGGCTGCAAGACACGGAAATGCCTGAGGATGCGAAAAGCTAGGGTCGCACATAGATCTTAGCTCTCGCTCTGTCTCTGTACGCATGCGGTGTCTCTGTGTCTCTTTGCCCCCTTTTCAAATTTCGGTCCAACAGGGATTTTGCGCGAGGCTAAATATGGTCTCGAATCTCTGTAGCCTCTCGAGAGGAGAAACGGTAGGGCTTTGACTATTAACTTCACTAAACGACCAACCAATCCACACACCTGACTGACTGACCAGGTAGCTAGCTAGCACAGCCATTTTCCTCGAGGAAACGCCTTCGTCCCTTCCCCTCCAATCCCCTTCCTCGACGGCTCTCAGCCTAATCGCTTGCAACAGTTCATCGTTTTCATTCAAAAACTGGTCTATATCCCGCGGGCCACCTCCCTGCTCGTCCCTCTCGAAGCGATTCCTCAGGCTCTCGTTATTCCCCTCCTCCTTCCACAGCTCCCCTCCAACCAAACGTCGGCAACCGCAACTGCACAACTGCACCTTCAATCCTTTGCTCAATCGACAACCATGAATCCCAGCTTCGAGAAAAACTCACACGGTGGTAAGTACTCGGCGTCACCTCTTGTAGTCAGTATACAGGACACCGTCTAACCGGAACCCTCTCTATAGCGGAGAACCAAGCCACCGAAGTACTGATGCCCGGGTAAGTAATAACCACTCCTGCATCACTTGCATGGATGTTCTGTGCTGACGTGGAGTTAGGGATCTCCGTTTCCAACAGTCGCCGAACCCCATGGCCAACGCACACATCGCCCCCAGCCCCATGCAACAGCCGCACCAGGAGTACCCCGAGAAGGTCTATGGTCATCCCCAGATGCCTCCTCCTCAACAACGCTCGGCGTCGTCTCAGTTTCGCCAGGCCGTGGCGATCCCCAATCTTGGCATGTCGCCTGCCCCAGTGGACTGTCCGGCCTGCGGTCAGCGGAGCATGACCAATGTCAGCTACCACACGGGGAACACCACACAGTAAGTTCCATCTTCCCGTTCCGGTAGGACTGGCCAGTGCTTCACCTGCACGGCGTGGAGCATCTCACGTCGAAAGCTGACGTGAGTATCCTGTACAGCGTCTGGGCTGGAGTTGCTTGCTGTTTGACCGGTCTTCTCTGCTTCGTTCCGTACCTCATGAACTCGTTGAAGGACGTGCAGCATCGGTGTGGAAGCTGCGGAGTGCTGCTGGCGACCTGGCACAAGAGTGGAGTGGTGGAAGTTCACATGCACGGTTGAAGCCCAGGCAATGGGCGGCGTTCGCGGTGATAACTAATGGCGGCTGGGAGTGAAACTGTTGACAGCAGAACGCCACTGTGGCAAACCAACCAATCCACCAATGCTTCAACCGAGGCCTCTCTATAGCAGCCTGGGTGCCACCGTTGGTCGATAACGAGGCCTGGACAGATCTGTTCAGCGGACCCGTTGTTGCCACAGTGCAAATAGTATATAGATAGGCAGAGTCCCTCAGAAGGAGGAGACAATCAAGCAGACAGATCCACTCTCACTCTGTGTACAACAGAAACTACCTACGGATGAACACACACGCACTTGTAACCAATATATCTCTTTGCCTGTTTTCTCGACTTGACGGTCGAAAGGGCGTCAGGCCTAGGCCAGGTAGGTCAAGGTCGCCAACGGTCGCTACCCCCTTGGACCATCTGAATGTCTGTTGCGGCGGTGAACAGTGGTGATGATGATGACGGTGACGATGATGGTCTTGCTGAAACACCCAGGATGGGTCATATTTCGCATACACAAGCTTAGTACAAGGTACCGGGTATTCTGATGGCAATCAAAAACATTGACCGAGTGTAATCTTTGGGTTCCGAAACGACCAGCTCTACCAGCTGTTCCGTGTACAGCCGCCGTGCGTGGTTGAAAGAGGGTTAGCGGGTGGGTGGGGCTGCGAGGCTCATGAGGCTGTCGGTCCTTTTGCTGCCCATTCTGTGGTGGGGGGACGGGCAAGGCTTACAGTATAGAACCAAGTATTCCGGTGGGTACCTACAAGTAGGAATTCAGCGCCGAAACAACAGCGCGTCTTTAGTGGTAAGCACGATCCTTCTATTAGCTTTTGGGACTAGGTTGCTGTCTGGGTCTGTCACCATACCCGAGGCAATCCTGTCCTGAAAACACCAAGCCTGAGTTTTGTAATGATGCGTGAGGCTGCATATCTGGCTCCTAAGCGCTGGGAAGTCACCAGAGATAGGCTACCTAGACTCTAGCCTTCTCTTTCCTGCCGATCTGTGACTCAGTCTGTCGCAGCTCCCAGCCCGGCCCTAATGACACCACGTCCTCGTTCCTCATTGCTCTTGCCTCCAGCTGCAGGCCTTCTGGGACCGATACCCGTTAACGACGCTCCTGTGATTGATCTCTGGAAGTACTTTGGCGGAGCCGTGTTCCTTCAACGCCCAACTGAGTGCTACTACCCGAACGTTCCATTGGCTCAGCATGAGTCTCAAACGCTCGAGTCGAAAACACACCAGTTGAGACCCCTTGGGATTCCTCAGCTTCACCTGCGTTTTGTGGCGGATGGCCCAACTCAGGAACTATTTGCATTCTCAATGGCTGAGCCTATGCTTTTGTTACGGTGAAATACCCAGCATTTTTCAGCTTCACAAGATGCAGTCACTTAGGTGCGCGTTTCTCGTAAAGCGGTTGAGCATCCAACAGGTCAGTGAGACGTTTTTGGTAGTCCTAAGCCGGGAGCTTGACGGCCTTGGTTGTGTCAATCATTGTAGTGAGCGCATCTTGGGATTCATGCCTTGCTTCGGTGACTTGATCCTGTAACAGCTTGTCATACACTTGCCAAGCTGCGGCGATGTTGCCAGCTTCTTCGATCCATTGCTTCCAAGGTCCGCTATCCGGCGCCACACGGGCGTGTTGCACCCATCTAGAGTGACAGACGAGTGCAATTGCGGTCCACAGTGCGTCTGTATATTTGGTTCGACTTCTGGCGGTGACAGGCCACGTTCCGCCGTAACGCGCCTGGTGAGAAAAGCAGCAAAAGACGAATGCCACCTTGTGAGGGGCCTTTGGGCCTCAGCTTGATTGCCATCGTCGTTCGGAAGGGTCGCTGCGAACATAGTTGCCTCCAGAACAACGTCGAAAGAGGGGTCCTGAGAGTCGCTGTGCTTCCATTCCAAAGTGACTACTTGGTAATCGTGCCACCAATGCCATTTTGTTGGATCCAATGCTGAACAAAACCAGTACAGTACGTTCAAAAAGACGTACAACGCGGCGAAGGCGATTTGAAGTTCAGGTTTCGACTTTCCCAGACAGATGAATCCAGACATAAGAAGTATCGTAGCACACAACCAAGCAGCACGGTATGCCGTCTCTCCTAGGGTGTAGTCGCATGATTCAATCCTGAAATACATATCTAATATCCTTTCTTCGCACCGTACAACACGGAACGCTCCCAGATGTGCATAGTATATGACAACATCACCCTCCGGACTTTTGTCTTCTCTGTCTTTCCTGGGGCTCCGTTCCTTTAAGTCCAGTTTCCAGCACGACGCGAGGCCGACAACGGTCGAATTCAAAGACAACAAGATCATAGCGACCAAGGCGAACTTATCGTCGTAACGAAGCGACAGCCACAAAATCACAGCTGACGAGATCAACCCAAGCATGGATAGCGCGAAGAGAGGCCCGAATTCCTTTGCGCCATAGACGTTCTTCTCGGAGGTCGAGTTTCCTGGATCCTTCTTGCTGACTCTTACGAGCTCCACTTGATTTCTTTTCAACTTTTTGGGGGTGCACGGGATTAGTGAAGAAATTTAGCTCTGGACGAAGGTTGCCAGAGTAGACTCCAACCACAATCCCTCTCTCTGTTGAGAGTCTTTCAGCCCGTACATCCTTAAGGCTTGTGGGGCCGGCATGCGCCGAGGGCAGACATGATGCCATGTCAAGCCTGAAACTTGTGCAACGCGAACCACGCTGCCCCCCCCACCCGAGGACGGCACCGATGCTAACAACATCGCGTAGAATGGTACGAACGCTATCAGAGAAGGCCATGTTTTGGAGAAAACGTGCAAGCAAAGCAAAAGTTGGCCTGGGGCTGGCAGGCCGGCCATATTTATTCGCCTACTTTCTTCACTCAAGGGCAGGATCCTCGACCAACCTTATGCAGAGGCGATACGAACAGTAGACAGCTGAAAAAGCTCTAGGGGTTGCTTTATGTAACCCTCTTTTACCCCTCCTTTCATCTTCCCTTCGCAAAAGATCTATGCAGACAGGGCTAGGTCGCTGGCTTTCCACCCTCTCTCCCACCCCAACAAACCTCAGCGCTAAGGCAGCTGGAGGCTCTACCAGCCGGTTTTGGCCAAGGTAAGAGACGAGCCTAATCAAGCATTCTCAACGTCGTGGACCCCTTGAGCACTACTGTGACGTGTAATGTGACCTAGACCTTGTCGAGACCACCAACGGCTGCTTTCGAAAATCCAATTGGGCCAACGCTACAGGCTCTGTCACGGCAAAAGGCAGAAAGGCAAAAACTCGTATCCGCCTGCCCCGCGCATGCCCAGTAAGGCTGTCTAGAGTCTTGGTTTGTCCAGCCATCTGCTCTCCCACTCGTCGCAACACTCTCATAAGAATTGTACTGGCTGTGGGATGCAAATATCAGCGGCTGATAAAGTTTCTTTGATGGGCGATACACCACAAAAGCCTAACGCACTCAAATTCCGCTCACTTGATCGTGACGGACATGGCGCCACCCACAGTGACCTGTCGATACTGCTATTCGACGAACGCTTGCAAGCATTGTGGAAACCTCGAGTTCTACGAGCTACAGAACCGTCCTCGGACGAGAGGGTGGTTTGATAACAAGGAGAAGCCTGCAAAACAAAAGCTATACTTCAGAGATCTCCAAGATAACGCCAGGAACTGCGAGTTCTGCGCCATCTTGTATGACGGTGTCACCGCTGTCGATTGGATCCGGAGACGCGGTTTATTGCAAACATTGGAGTACGAACTCGGCGAAACCTTGGTGTTGGTCAATGGTAACGAATTGTATGAGAACGACTATGGGTTGTCCCCCCGCCTGGAGTTCTTTACGTTGGAGGGTGAGTCTGAATTCGCCAATTTCAACTGTCCTGTTAGAAGTATGATGTGAGGAGCCGGAGGTCACGGCTCTGCATATATATACCGAACTAATGCTGACTGTCACCTTCAAGGGAAGGTTACTCCCACGGCCATAGGGCGAGGTCGTGTCGTCCCTGGCTTCTTTACTGAAGAAACCAAGGGCCAGATTGACGTGTGGCTGAGAGATGCGAGGATTGAGACCGTTTTACCTCGAAGACTATTGGATGTATGGGCTTTTTCTCGACCAAAGGACCACGGCAACGCTTCATCTACACAGCAGGATGTGAGATTGATCGAGACTAGGCCAAACCAAAAAGGCATGTACGTCACTCTCAGCCATTGCTGGGTTGGGCGTGAAGTTCCCACGACTACCAGACAGAACTTGCCTGTGCGGTTGAGCAGGATTTCCTATGAAGAGCTTTCTCCAATCTTTCAAGACGCAGTTCGGGTTTGTCGGTTTTTGAGTGTCCGATACCTCTGGATTGACAGCTTGTGCATCATCCAGGGGGATCAGGACGATTGGGAAATCCAGGCTGCCAAGATGGCGGACATCTACGAGAACTCGTTCTTTACCATCGCTGTGCAGGTGGACGACGGGCAGGGGTTTATCCCGCGGCCAGAGCTCCACGAGATTCGCCCGCGGACGGCCACCGAGGCGGCGATCTACGTGCGAGAACTGAGGGTCCCCGGATTTCTCAACCAGACTGGCGTCTTCCTTGAAAGAGAAGGTGACAATCCACCTTACATCCACGCCCGCGGCTGGTGCTACCAAGAGCGGTTCCTGTCAAGGAGGATCCTACACTTCACCGGCACCGAAGTCATGTACGAGGCTGGGAAGGTGGTGCAATGCCAATGTGGGAACCACTATACCGCGCTCCAGGGCAAATTTGGAAACCCGGAGAGCACCATTCACGGCTGGAAGACCATCGTGGCTGAGTACACGCAGCACGCCCTGACTCAGCAGTGGGATCTGCTCCCAGGCCTCGCCGGCATCGCGAAGAGATTTCAGTTCAGGCACAACCCGGGAGATTACGTGGCAGGGCTCTGGCGCAACCAGTTGGTCCACTGGCTTTGCTGGAAGAGCGTCGCCCAGTACACCTTCTCGAACATGAGGGGATACTGCGAGGACTGCCGTCCCTGGCCCCGGCGGTTAACTGCCAAGCCGGAAGCGCTCTCAGACCACGTTGTCGTTCCCTCCTTCTCGTGGGCGGCTAGGAGCGGACCTTGCCTGTTCATCAATTGTATATGGGGGATGGACTACCAACAGATGGCTACGGTTCTCGATACGAGCATCGTGGTGGACCAACGGAATCCCCTTGGTCGGCTCCGGCAGTGCAGCCTCGTTCTAAATGGGTTTTGCCAGCGCTTCTACATTTACTCCACGGTCGAGAAAGACCGCCAGTACGTCAACGGTTGTAATCGGGTATTTGTTTATGTCTGTGACGAGGTCTTACATTTCGACGTCTGTACCGCCATTGCCGATGGGAACGTGAAGTGGTTCGATCTAGTTGCAGAGCAAGGGATCCGTTTCTGGCTGGACGCTCGCGACGACATTCCTGTGGACGGAACGGAAGCGATCGTATTGCAGATGTTCCAAAGTCGGAAAGATCACATTGGCATCGTCCTCCTGCAGAAATCATCCAAGGAAGGAAGTTTTCGGAGGATCGGCCTCGTATTCTTGGACCATGATCGGTTCGCCGGACGCTACGACACCATCATCTTAGAATGATGAATTCTTGTGGGGCTCCAGGTGGTGACTATCTAACGAGCTTTTGCCTTTTGACTCTCAGCGCATCGAAACGCTTTCAACTTCAGAATTGAGAAGAAGAAGAAGAAGAAGAACTTACTCTACTAGGGAGCTGTCGTCATAATGATCAACTAGTATACTGCGAGAACGTACGTACTGCCCATTATTGGAAGTACAAAGTGACTATCCAACATAAGCAAACTCGTTCTCAGAAGCTAGGATGTACAGGTACGGACAACATGTGTAAAATGGTTTTTCTTTGCTTTCCCTGGGGTCCTTTAGATCATACCAACAATACCACGTCCTGCCATGGATCTAATTATTCCTATGATACCGTGGATAGTCACTAAACATGCCGTTATGTGTACCTGCCAATCCCCTACTCAAGTCCATCCCGGCGCCCATGAAAAAATATACATGTGCTCTTTTCAATCCTTCCCGCATTCAAGTTTTGAGGACTTTCTTAGCTTCATCTCGATTAGACCAAGAACGCAAGGACACCAAATGTACCAGCAAGAATACCCCATGCGATGCTCTGCCTGTTTGCTGCGCCGGTGAATATGTCTGGTGTGACCGAAGCCGCCCCTGCGCCAGTGCTTGAGCTTGTTGGCCCGGGAACGAAACTTGTGGCTGCTGCGTCCGCTCCCGCTCCTCCCCCGACTGCGGGACCAGAACCGGAATCACTTCCCAAGCCCGAGCCCGATGACCCAGATCCGCCGGTAGGAGAAGCAGTGGGCATGGGAACCAACCCAACTTCCCCTGGACCTCCACCAATATTATTTCCATTATTCCCACTGGCGGCACCATCAGACCCGGTAGGTTGGACAGTGACGAAGGTAACCTGCGGTACCGTAACCGCACTTGTAATCGTACTTCCTGAGGCAGTCTGTGTAAACGTCACTGTTGTGACGGGGATGGCCACCGGTAGGGTTGGAGAGGGCGGGGAGATACCATTGCTTGCCCCTGAGCCTGAGCCTGAAAGAGGTGGTCTTGGTCCGCGCCCGTTGCCATTGGTAACCGTGGCAGTCACTGTACCAGTGTTGGTCACCGTCTGTACCTGTGTTCCTACTGTCTCTATTACCGACCCAGTAGGGGCAGGCGTAGGCACAAGAGTGATAGTGCTTGGTACGCCCGTACAGATACCCGGATTCTGGGGAACAAAATCCGCGCATATCCCCGCCAAGTACGACAACGCCGCAGTGATCTCTTCATCAGACTTTCCCCAAGCCGAGACACATTGTTGGACAGAGCTGATAAACTGTGGGGAAGGGCAGAGACACGTTGTATCAGAGTTTGAGGCGCATTTGGGTACCAGAGAAAGCCAGGTATTCATGCAAGAGGGGAGTACCGAGGGGCATGGGGATGTTGGTTGCGCCGGAGGCACAGCTGGTGGTGACGAGGATGGCGGAGAGGGGGTTCGAGAAGGTAGTGGTGACTGAGATGGCGGAGGTGAAGCAGGTGATGATGGTGGCGGGCTTTGAGGTTGAGTTTCTGGGGACGAAGATGGTGGAGGGGTTCCAGGTGGGGGTCCCGGATTTGTCTCTGTAGTGGCAGGGGGTGGTGCGGCGGTAGAAAGGGTGGATGGTGGAGGTCGATTGCAACGAGTGCAGACTGTGGAAGTTGAAGTAATTGTGATTGTTGAGATAGTATTAGTAGTCTCGGTCACGGTCTCAGTGCCACTTGTGCGCGTGTTGGTTACGGGACATGTCGTGAGAGTCGTCACAACAATTTCCGTCGTAATCACGTCAGTGGTAGTTTCGGTTGAGCTCGTTCCCGGCGTTCTATCACCCGTTGTCGTGGTGACAATGGCTGAGCTGGTAGTAGTCTGCCGGTTGAGTGTGGTTGAAGAGCTCGGGGTCTGCGCAGTAGAAGAAGGCATAGTTGTGGTAGTTTTTGGAGTTTCCTGCGGCGTGGTCGTAGTTGTTGTTGAAGTGCTCGGAGTTTCCCGAGGCGGGCTTGTAGTTGTATCGGGAACAGACGTGGTGCTCGACGTGACTTGTTCTCTGGGAGAAGTTGTAGTAGTCAAGCTGCTTGTGACTGGGATAACCTGCGGAGTCGTCGTTGTGTCGACCTTTGGCGTAGTGGTGGTCGTCTCAGTTTGTGAGGTTGTGATCACAGCTGGAGTTGTAGTTGTGGTTACAGGGATGGTAGTGGTAGAAGTAGCTGGAGCTGTAGTTGTCGAGGAAGAGGAAGATGAGGAAAGGTTGCAATCGAAGCCAATCGAATGAATACCGATGTCGCAGCCATTATTGTTGTTGCTGGGAGGCATCTGGAAGGACACGGATCTAGCTCCGCCGCACTGCGTGTTTTCCACTGTGGTACCGCTTGCGCTGCAAGATGCGGTGTGCTTGCAAGTAGAGCCATCAGGCATGGAGAAGATGAAATCCAGATCGGTGTCAAAGGAAACGGAAACTTGCATGTGCGTGATCGAGAACTGGCCTTGGCCGCAAGAAAAGTTGGGACCACTGTTGGAGGATTTGCTTACTTTGCCTTGGATGCATTTAGACTGGCAACCCGTCAGTAAGTGATATTTAAATCTCCACAGGCTTTTGTAATTACCTGGAAATCGTCGCGAATGCGAAGGGATCTTTTCTTTGCATTGGGTTGAAAGGAGTTCTGGCAGGAAAATCCGCTGAAGCCAAACCCTCCATAGTTGTTGAACGAACCTGTGGGTAGACCAGACCAGTCAAACCCACTTTGTTGATCAGCCGTGCAGTTGTTATTGGTATTGGAAACGCTGGAAAAGCTTGGGGAATCGCCCCAGCTTGTCGCACCAGCATGCTGTATGAACCAAACAAAGGCCACGAGACCAGCAGTCAATGCGGGTTTCATCATGGCGATTATGATATATCAAAAGAAAGGGATATGAACGAGCGAACCGGGTTGTGTCGTTAACGATGGACTCCTCTTGGGAAGCGAATGTGGACAACGAAGGACTGTTAGGGAAAAGAAAAGGAAATCAAAGCACAAGAGACGAAAACTTTGTGGTGGGCGAGGATGAAGGTTGCGACATCCTTGAGGAAGAATTGGACCTTTTTGTATCAGCAAGAACTGCTCTGCTGGAGGAAGGCCAACTAGAGGCCACGCATCAACTGGTTGCCATACGAGTTTGCTATAGCGGGTCCAAACATAAGACATCCTGAAGGCGAGTAGACAGATGGCGCGCGTAATGACCAAGTGGCGTACTGTTACCGTTGTGAATCGAATTTGGACAGTATTCATGGCATCCAGCTCCAAGGATGGAGAAACATGAGCTGGACATAGGGAAGGCTGAAACAAAGATGGGCTCTCGGGTAGGATCCAGTAGAAGTCAAGATCCTCGTTGATCTCCCTCAAAATGGACTGGATCGTGGCAACCGAAACTGATCAGGAGTGGTGTCTTGGTCCGGGAGGACGGAAATGGCCAGTCTGGCGCAGAAATATACAAGTCGACGGCGGGACGGGGATCCCAGTGTCCGCAATCGAGGCTGTGTCTGATATTGTTCAGCTTCAGAGCTCGGCCAGGTACAGTATCATGGATGGTCGTTGGATGAGTCGCACAAGGTGAGTCTTGTCTCCTCGCGCTTGTTGCCGCAAATTGCAGTGGTTTGAAGATGAATCGGAGCCGAGCCCAAGTGTCGACATGATTGGTCGGGACTCAACATCATACCTGCGCTTACTAGTCTATTTTTGAACCGAGCAACGACGGCGGTTATGGGATGAGTCGCTCCAACAAAGACTCGCAGTCAATGGTATCAGTGTCGGGTCATTTGGTCGAAGTCTTCTCATTTTATGCGTAGGGAAGAAGGCTAGCCACCACATATCTCGTTGATAGCCGTATCAGCAAGATATCCCCATGCTCCTTGCTAAGCACTATATGCACCCGAACGAAAGCTTTCCCAGCCAAGCCGAATGCCCACAAAGAACGCACAACCTCAGCAGCCAAGGCCCATGGGAGGCGACGAGAATCATCCAGTCTCCCTGCGCCGATCAATGCATCCGATGAATCAGGAAATATCGGGCCATCCCAGCTCTCTCCCTCTATATCCACAACGCCATGCGCCATACGCTGTCATCATGTCATCATACCAATCCCGATGCTCTAAACAGTATACAGTTCGTCTCTTCACGGTTGTTCCGCCTTCGTGTGGTCTGCGTTTGCTGACCGCTGAGTCAGGAGTTGCGACGGCACCATTTCCTCAGTGCCGTGCCCTGTTCCATTCATCTCACCATTACCATGCCCATTGACGGCCGACATGCCAACGTTGAGCGCGGGTTTGGGAGTAACTTGCTCCGAAGTGATCTTTCCTAATTCGTCTGTTTCTCTCTTTCCACTCGGAGGACTCGGCGCCCGGTTTCCACTATTCTCTGCGCCTGAACTCTTGGATTCGTGATTTGAGTGTTCACTCACTTCCGCAATGCTGGCTTCGACTTTCTTCATCACTCTTTTAAACGGGCGTCGTAGTTTCGGTCTTTCTGCCGGGCTCATTGGTGGATTCATTGGTGGTCCTCCGCCATTTGCACTCAGGCTGGGTGGCTTGCTGCCGCTTTCTGCTGAACCGTTGACACCGTCACCAGGGGTCGGGTTAGATTCAGGGCTCTTGGCTGAGTTGTCTGTCGCTACTTTGGTTCTCTGGAGATACTCGTCTAGCATGGCCTTCAGAGCCGTCTGCCGGACAGGTTTGGCAAGGTAATCATTCATTCCTGCCTCAAGACATTTCTCTCGGTCGCCTCGAATTGCCGAAGCCGTCATGGCAATAATCAGAACCCGACTTACGTTAGGGTCTGGATCGGCTCTGATCGCTTTGGTCGCCTCATAGCCATCTAGCACAGGCATCTGAACATCCATCAGTACTAGGTGGAAAGGTTTCCCTTCCTTACTCTTGGCCTGTAATGCTTCGTACGCCTGCTTCCCATCCTCATACGCTTCGCATTTCAAACCAAGTCGGTTGACAAACGAAATGGCAATCTTTCTGTTGATCTGGTTATCCTCGGCAATGCAAACACGCAATTCTTCCCGGGGAACTTTGCTCAAGTCGCAGAAACTGTACGTCTTCTGCTCTGTCTCTGGACTGGCCGACTGTGACCAATTCGCCATTGGGTCTGGATCCTTAGCTGAGATTTGAATTTCGTTGGGCACACTGCTGTTCTTTGGTGCCTTGTGGAAGGTAAGCGTGAATGACACCGTCGTGCCGACACCAGGTGTTGACTCGATCCAAATTTTACCACCGAGCACGTTTTCGATCATGGCCTTGCAGATGCTGAGACCAAGGCCACTACCTCCATAGGAACGTGCTGTGGACGAATCGGCCTGCGAGAACGGTTGGAAAAGGCGCGACAGCTGCTCCTTGGTGATACCAATACCGGTATCCGCAACAGAGCAAGTAATCTTGACTCTGTCTCTCGTTTCGGCGTTCTTTTGAGCTCTGACCGTGACTGAGCCCTTGGGAGTGAATTTGTAGGCATTGCTCAAGAGATTCATGAAAATTTGGTGGAGTCGGACTGGGTCACCTAGGACCAAGTTGTCATCTATTTGGAGGTCTTCGACGGTTTTAAGTCCATGTTCCTGGTTGGTATAGGCTAGCGCTCGGACCACCTCGGTGATGGTCTCCTTCAGATTTAGGGGAACCGTGAACATTTGCATCTTGCCGGCCTCGAGCTTGGAAAAATCCAAAATGTCGTTGATAACGGTTAATAAGGTATCGGCACACACTCGTATGCTGTCCGCGTATTGTTCTTGATCTTTACTTAAAGGGGTACCCTTGAGCAGTTCAGACATACCGATCACGCCATTGAGGGGAGTTCGAAGTTCATGACTGACGTTGGCGAGAAAGATTGACTTCGCTTTGGCGGCCTCCTCTTTCAATTTGACGTTATGCATAGCCTCCGCTTCCGCCTTCTTAGCTTTAGCTTCAGCCTCGCGCGCTGCCACTAGAGCTCGCTTCTGAGATTCGACCATGCTCGCGTTCGATGCGCTAACCTTTCGAACCTTCCTGTAAAGGAGCGCGTTACCGAGTGAGATGGCGACTTGATTTGTGAGGAGGTTGAGGACAATCATATTGCGCTGGGTAAAGGCATTTGGCCGCCCCTCTAGATGGATGACGCCCATCAAATGATCAGCTTGGATGATGGGTATGGCGATGATTGAGCGTCCGTGAGGGTTCCTTGCCAAGTAAGCGTCACCTACATTGGAGAAGCGATCGTCCTCGAGCACATTCTGCACGAAGACAGTTTCTTTGGTCCGTAGGAGATAATGAGTGATCTGCTGTGCGGCCTGATCGTCAACCTCGGAAAATGGAATCCCGTCTGGATAAGTCTTGACACCTGTCTCGTGATCTGCGCTTGCTGCAACACACCATCCCTGATCCTCGGAATCGATGACGATTGCACAGAATTCTGCTTGGCCACCGACGGATTCGAGGATGACGGAAATCATCTTGGACAGAAGATTGTTTATTTGGAGCTCTGAGCTTATGACCCGGGAGAATTCCAGAATAGACGTTAAATCTAGTATGTCCAGTCCAAGGCCAGGAACGTCCTGGGGAGTTTGATTCGCAACCGCTGCTTTTGGCTGCACCCATTGGTTCGTATATTCGCGCTTGTTCTGGATCTGCGCGTCTTCGCCCACGGTCAATGAGTGCAAGTCTTGCGTTTGAGTAGCGGCGTCCATAGTTCTCGAGGTGGTGGCAGTTTTGATCAGCCACTCATGCTTTTCTTGAAGGTGTCGAGCTTTCCCTGACGCATTGATTCGGTTCCAAGCGGCAATGGCTTCCTGGATCATGACTTTGCCAGCTCTCTTAGCTCCTCGCAGGAGCAGGAAGTCGGCCTGCATTTCCACGGCTAGCGCCTCTTCCATGGCGAAACCGTGCACTTGGCAATGGTCAATGGCCATCTCGAGGTTGGAGATGACGTTGTAGTATACCCTGGTCACATCGGAAATAGCGGCATCGAGTATCCTGGACCAGGCAAAGTAGTTCACATCATTGACCTTTCCCCAGTCATCGATAAAGCGCTTCAACTCCTTCGCTTCTTCGATATAAGGTCCACGCTCCTCTTCAGGCTTCTCCTTTGCAAGGGCGATGAGGGAAAGACCTAGGTAGAAGCGAGTGCCACAGGCGGGTCTATTAGACCAAAGCTCGTCAAGACTTCCGGCAATTAACTCTCTTCCTTTTTCGACCACGTACTCATGATATCCCATCAAATGATAAGCGACAAGCGACACGGCGTGGAAAATGTCGCGCGAACGTCGGGCATTGGCGGCGTACTTCCCGCACTCGGCCAACCAAGTCTCGCTCTTATGATCTTCATCATCTAGAAGAGTGGCGGCGTCTACCGCTTTAGTTTTGCCTTGTAGCGCCCGTGAGACCTGTCTGATTACAGTCAGAAGCGTTCCTCCTCGCCGATCTTTGTCCCAGTCGTCAAATTCTTCCGGACCATAAGTGCAGAAAGCCTCCACTTCTGCGAGATCTTGTCCGGCCCAGAATCTTGAAAGGGCCATGGCTCCGATGTTTAGGATGCTGACAAACTTGTCCCCGGATCCCAATGAATATTCGAGCGCACTATCCAAAATAGGAAGAAGGTTTCGCACTGGTGTCTGGTAGTGGCCAATAAAGAGGGTGTACAACGTCCAGCCTCTACCACGTGTCCAAGCGTCGTCAAACATGGTATAAAACTCTTGTGCAATATCGCCATAGGACAAACCCAACTCGATGTCCTTGAAGCGTCCGATAGCAGCAGCACCAAGCATAGTGAAGCCGACTCCAGCCTGAACGAAGACGCCGCGATCAAGGATTGCATTGACATAAGCGATAACCAGTTGGTACCAGAGCAAAGCGTTCGACCAGTAGAGAGCGCCAAGCGCTTCAGAGAGAACGGTACCAAGGGCAATTATAGTCTTGTCTTCGCTCAGTGGAGCTGTCAGAAGCGCCTCTTTGTCGAGCTGTTGGATTCGAAGCTCCAGCTTCTTGAATTCGGCGTCGCATTCCTCCCAAGTCACTTCTGGCAGAGGAAGGCCTAGCTCGGCCAGACACTCTCGCTGACTCGTGAACGCCTCCATGAATTTCCCTTGGGAAGCCAACACCCGTCCTTTCAAGATGAAAGACCTCGTTTTGTCCGCCGAACACTTTGCGTGAGCGAATGTCTCGTTCAGAAGTTCCAGGGCTTCTACGTCCTCTCCCTGTAGATACATGATTTCAGCGGCATTAACGTGAAGTTGGAGAGTTTCGTCATAGAAGACATCTGGGTTGTCCGGATTCCACTTGTCATCTTGCAGCAATTGGAGTGCGGTCTTATAATACCAAAGCCCGGTGGCCTTCGCGCCTGTTTCGATTGCCTTCTGCGCTCCTCGCCAAAGGACATCACGATATCGCATCCGAGTTGGAATCCTGTCTTTCACAATATCCGCGGACAGGCAGATATGGCGTGCCAAAGGGTACAAATTATACTTGCACTGGCTGAGGTACGTCATCATGGCTTGCGCGATAATGAAATGCATTTTGGCCGTGTTTTGACACTCGCGCATTTCGTTCGCCGCTTTCAGGTATCGCGCGTGCGCAAAACGGAATTCGTCGTCGGTCTCACCGGGGTTGATGATGTACATGTTGACTAGTTGCTGAAGTCCGTTGACGCAGTCAGTCTCTGAGAGATTGAATAATTTGGCACGTTTGGGACAAGTAGCATCATGCGTTTGATCTCTTCCGCTGCTGTAGAAGAAATCGCCGGTCATAATGGACTGAATGAGCTTGAACGAGAAGGTTGTTCCGATCAAAGAGGCCCATGCAAGGATTGACCTTGCGGCGGGAGGTAATTCTTGGAGTCGGCGGGTAAGATAACCATTGTCTGTGCAGCCTTCACTGCTGAACTCGTTGAAGATCTTGTCTAGATCAAACTGCCAGCCCGACGCTTTCCAGTCGTACCATAAACAATTCCGTTGATAGCATGTTTGGAGAATATCCTTGACGAGGAATGGGTTTCCCTCGGACTTGGCGTAAACAACGGCAGCGAGTGGCAAAATAGTTTCTACAGGTTGAGACATTGTTGCTGCGACATATTCGAAGACGTGCCTTTCGCGCAAATTGGCCAATTCGATCTTGTTTGTAGAATCGAGATCGAGAAGTTTGACGGTCGGTTCAGGAACGTTTCCATCCTCCACTCTGCTAGACAGCATAAGCACGACTGGCACCTTCGCCTTGATAATGTGCATCAGGAGCTCAATTGATTCACTGTCTGCATATTGCAGGTCGTCCAAGCAGACACAGATCAACTTTCCTGTGCAGATTGTGCGTAAGACGTCCATGTACGTGTTGATGAGTCGAATGGACTTGGTATTGGCCGGACCGCGCAGAAAGTCGTTGGCGTCCCAAGTGCCATGGTGAGGTGGAATTGTATGCGTCTTGGGCCCACTGTCGACTGTAGGAACCTCAGTGTTAACGCTTTGATTTGTGGTATCGGTTTTTACCAAGAGTTTCTTGGAAAGAACAGTGACGTCAAGCAGCGTCGACGGAAGATCCAACATCGAGTGCAGGATCGGCCAGAAGGGTGTAACGTGCGCCCGAAGATGCTCGTGATACGGCGTATTGACGTCTTTCTCCGAAAATATCTGGCGGAAGAGACTTGCCATGACCTTGATCAGAGGTTCAAAGGGGGAAGGCCGAGCCCGGTCGAATCTTCCGAGGGCGAAATAGCCATGGCGGCGGATGGCAGGTTGCACAGCCTTGATGAGAGCAGTCTTGCCAACTCCTGCCGGTCCCAGGATGGTTATGACCTCAGTCTTTGATCGTCGCTTGTATTTGTGACTGCTTCTCCGTCGAGTCATCATCCCGGGTAACATATCAGTTGCAGGTTGCAAGCCCCCCGAAAAATTGCTGTCCCGATCGGATAAGACGTCCAACGGTGTAATTCTCGAGTCGGCGATGGCACGGGACCGCTTCCCCAATAGATTGGTCTTGTTACCATATCCAGGAGTATAGGCACCATCCAATCCAATAGTGGTGGAATTACTGCGAGACTCACGGAAACCAAACGAGCTAGAGTCATCAGAGCCCGGGGCTTCTTCTGCTCCATCCACACGACTGTCCGAAATAGACGAATTGGAGCCTGCACTCAAAAGACCGTGTTGTGACGGGGACGGCCTCGTGCCAGACGAACTATGCCGCTTGTGAGCCTTATCAATAATTTTGGTGATACGTTCCGTCTCGGCGTGTCGGCCAAACTGTTTGGTTGGCAGGATGAAGAAGGACGACACGTCTCGTTGCCCAACCTTATAGTTCTTGATCTTTTCCTGATCGCCTTCACCCAAAAACTTCTGGATCTGCACCAGGTCATATCTCAGGCCACTCATTGAGTGATATCGCTCATCCATCTGCTTCTGGGTCATCTTTGCAATGATGTGTGAAATGGCATCAGGAATATCCATGCGGATTGCGGTGACCAGAGGAAGACGATGGGTAAGGACCCTTTGGACAATATCGATGGGAGTCTCTGCGTCAAAGGCAGGCTGCCCCGTGAGCAGTGTCCAGAACAGAACCCCCAAGCTGTAGATATCTGTGCGACTATCGGGCTCCGCGGGTAGCCTCCCAGTTTGCTCCGGAGCAATAAAATGCAGTTTGTTCTTCACTCCAATCTCTCGGCTGAGGTTGGCCCACCCCTCACTTGATAGTAGATTTTCGAATGCTCGAGGCCCATTCCCGGCATTGGCCAGTTTGACCGTACCCGCCTCCCGGTTCCAGTGGAAAGTATCTGAGCGAACCTCCCCATGAACGCTATTGGCACCATGGTGCAGCAGCTCAAGCGTTTCTGCAGCACCCACGGCGAAATCTAGAAATGCCTGCAGTGGTATCCGCTCTCCCGGGGCACCGTCTGCCGCGACGCTCATCCTGTGGTTGTTGAGGCCATAAAACGCCGGTCCCATGTCCAGGACTTCACGAAGATAATTCTTGCCGGGGGCTTCGTACACACAGACAGCTATCGGCCGGGTATCCCCTGGTGTGGTAGGTAGCCTGAAAATCTCAAGGGGTCGGATGGTATGTTCACATTCCGGATCGGCATCCTTGACGATGGCCTGGTTATAATAAAATTCTCTTTCTAGACGCAGGACGTGCGTGCTGATGCGCGCCACCACAGGCATCCATATTGGATCCGGGTCGCCCTTGGACGACAAATTCTCACTGTCAGTCGAAGTACCGCTGATACTACTCCAATGATGGTGTCGGAGGGCGGGACGATGAGGATCGAGTTTTGGAGAGCTTCTGGTCGAACCGGAGAGGACGGAAAAGCTGCTGGTCAAGGTACTGATTGACTCGCGCGGGTTGACCACGTCTGGATTGTGTAGGACACCGTAGACATGCCTGATTTGGGGTTGCCATGTGTTAGTTTTTGAAAGGGGCGATATTCTGGAGATCTGACGCTTGGGGAACTTACCAGTGATCGTAACTGGTGTGGAACGGCACGAACTACAATCAACCCAAAATCAGCACTCGCCTCGCCTTTCACTTCTTTGATAAATATACCGAGCGATCCCATGTGTAATTTGGTACTTGAGATAGACGTTCGAAGAGCCTAGCCGGTGCGATGGGCAGGTCCTCGCCCAAGATTTCTTCCATTTTCTCGTACTGAGGCCGTGACGTGTGCGGTCATGTCATTTTGCAGGAGTGAAGGGTCTGGGCTCTCGAAGTGGAGGCAGCCGATATCCACGATGGCGACAGCAACGACAGCAACCTCAATTGCAGCGTTGAGAGAAATGGCGACGCATGTGATGATGGAAAGCGGAAGGGAGAGAAAGATCCGGTTCAGGAGTCGAAACACGAAGGATTGGAATGGAAGCGGGATCGTCTGAACGATCGTCGAGCGAGAAGCACCGAAGAGGTGACTGTGCGTGGTTGATGATTAAGCGTCAAGCATCTACTATTTGGGCATGGCCAAGTTGGGGCGAGAAGCGGCAGTTTGAGGGGGGAACGCGGCTTGGATAAGCAGCGCGTCGCAGAACAATTGGTGGTGGTCACACCACATTTCCTACCCCCCCAGCAGAAGCCAGAAGACGCGCACCTGGGCTCGACGGCTGCTCGAGGCACAACAACCACAGGCGAGTTAAGTAGCAGTTCGGTGGCAGCTGGACGAGATCAAGCTTTGAGCGCCCGCGCAGGCAAACTGTGCACCACCCACCAAAGCTCAACAAACTGCTGTCGTCGCGCTGCTCAGGGCCCTCGGTTCCCATCCTTCTGCCCCGCCACTTCCTGTAGCTAGCTAAAGAGACCCTGAGGGGTGCAGATAACGAGCACGGGGTCGGGTCGGTGGATTTTTATTAGGATGAACATGAATACAGCTGGTGGCTGCTGACTCGGCTGCGTCTTTGTTGTTTTGGGCAGAGAGGCACGAGAACATGATTACTGATATACGGCTAAATAGAACACCGCCAGATACAACAATGAAAGGACCATGCACAGCGTCTGTTCAACATTACCTTCCTCCTATGCCAGCATAGTGGCTGTCCTTTGCACGCAAAGAATTCGACATTGTCATGCACCATCCATCATTTGTCCAGCAGATTTTACCCCGGGTCCAGATGACTCCACAGTCAGCATCCCGGATCGCGCCAGCCCGACCATTTGCAGCCACATGATAGCATTCGATACCAGACTTCCTCTTTCATGTGGGGTACAGAATTTCTTCTCTTGCTCGCTCACCAGTGTGTCACAAGGTGTGTGACAGCTGCAAAGGTCATTATCATTCTCCACAGGTGATTCAGGCCACAACAAGAGTGTCTCAATGCAATGTTCGTGACGGGCGGCTTGATGCTGGGTTCGCTCGGTCTGGCCGGTGTTGTTGCCAGTGGCGCACTACTCGAAGCCGCTGTGCTTCCAGGGAGAGTTGTCACGGTGGCCAAGTTACTGCTGGTACTGGCCGCGGAGCCGGTCGTGAGGGTGGGCAAGTGTGGCATGCTCGTGAAATTGGAGGATGCTTGAGATCCAACCTCACTTGCTGGTATTGCAGAGCCGACTCCTTTACTAGTCCATGGGGTTGGTACCGCCAACATTGAGGTGTTCGGTTCTTCGAGCGTGTCTCCTTGGTAGATATTCCCTGACTGTCCATTCGCCAGCCGATAACTCCCCGTGATCAGGTTTGCATGGTCTCCATTGGGAGTGGTATAATTCCCAGAGCTAATCGAGCCATAAGAGCCATCGGGGAGGTAATAGTCGGTCGTGAACTTGTCCTAAAAACACCAAGGATGAGTCTGCAGTCGAGATGGAAGGAGAGAAGAATGGTACCCAGCACAATGGAACGTTGTAGCTGAGCACAAGAAGGCACTGGGTGGTTTCGGCACCTGCTCAGTGTTAGTTGTGTTAGCTCCTCGCGCTGAATCAATGCCGTCGAAAGCCTGGCTTACAACATAGGCTACCCGGCACTTCTCT
This sequence comes from Cladophialophora bantiana CBS 173.52, assembly GCF_000835475.1. Taxonomy (NCBI): domain Eukaryota; kingdom Fungi; phylum Ascomycota; class Eurotiomycetes; order Chaetothyriales; family Herpotrichiellaceae; genus Cladophialophora; species Cladophialophora bantiana. Next base: position 180,922 of record NW_015971576.1, on the reverse strand, counting down.
TGCTCGGTGAACAGAAGCTGACCCGCGGCCGAGTGGCACGATATGGGCTGGCGCAGACTGAGGATTGACTGTTTGGATGAGATTGAGATAAAGCCTGGCTAGCCCGGGACCGATCTCGGGCACATCCCTTGTGGAGGTGCCGTCAGGTGAGCAGAGATGATATCCCGAGCTACATGATTGACGAGGATTGAGGTCAGCAAGGCAAAGGCACAAGTGCATGCCCACGAGCAGAGGCACGAACGAGAACGACAGAGACGGTGGAACCATTTGGATGCAAGTGAATGTCCTGCTGGCGGGCGATGGACCGGAGGAAAATGAATGCAGACTCTCACATGGTAAGGTTGAGGCCACACATGCGAGTGAAGAAGCTGTCGTGAGTCTGCAAGAGTTGACAGCTGTGTTGCCTGCCGCAGAGGGAAGTCGCTGCCCCGGTGGAAAAACAGTGAGGGCGGCGGAAAGAGCGCCCGCCACTTTTTCGCACTTCAAGTTCACCTTTCTCAGCATTGGGTTTCGCGGCGCTGCTCATCCTCAACAACGTCAAGTTGATTCATGAAGTGAAGGGTTTTCCCTCTCTCAGCCTGCTCTCAGTCCCTGCTGCTGTCAGATGGATGTTTGTCTCTCTTTCTCACCAGCCTCAGGGGTAATCCCATATCAACAGCTGTCAACTGGTCCTTCAAATGGCAGCCACCCGACGCCTCCGACGCCTTGATCTGTTTCTCCCAAGACGTCACGAAGCTCCTCGGACCAGTCAGCACCCGCGCTCTGCAGCATTAACCCGCAAGCCATTGATCGGCAAATGCCTTTCAGCAGGCTGCACCCCCCTGTCCATTCTGCCGCTGACGGGTTTGGTCGATGTTTTAGTCAATTCGATGTCGAAGTTGAGAGGAAAGCTAGAGGGGTGCCTGACACTTGCACATTTCGACAGAAGATCGCCGGCGTTGAGGTAATAGATACTCCTCAACTGGAAACCACCGCCAGAAGTGAGCTGCTGTGAGAAATTGATCACTCTCAACCCGATTTTGAGCATGGTCTCAATCCATGTGCATCCCCTGATTATCCTGTCGATGGTTTCTCACCATGAACCTCGACCGCGGCCCTGAATGTAACTTGAGAGCTGCCATCACTTTTGACTTTTGAAATCAGCTCCACAAGGCGGTGTCTCACCAGCTTGCCAAGAAGCGACCCCGGTCGACGATATTCAATCGAAACAGGTGGGCGAGATGTGCCAGGAGCTGATGATCCTCAACATCATCTCTAATCGGGTGGTTTTCAGCAGGCAGAAGTTCAAAATTCCTACGCATCGCCACGTTCGGCGTTTCTACCTCGAGACGCCACCCGCCTCGTATTCGGTCAAAAATTCCGTGAAACTGGCTGGCTGGGCATTTCTGACAAGCCTCAGCCTCGTCATGTACCCATTGGAGGTGTGTCGTCATCTGAGCCGTTGGGCCATGAACCTGCACGCGCCTTTACCTCCCGAGTAGTAACCCCTGAAATCTGGGGCTGGTATCCACCACTGTCGATCATCCCCGTTGGACAGGGAATATGGACGGCAGATCTGTCCCGATTCGGGAGATTGAAGATTACGACGTTAAGTCTTGTCTCTCCTTCTAACCAGCTCTAACCAAGAACCATGGAGATCTGCAGAAAATCAGGTCAATCTCATCATACAAATCCCAGGTCTGGGGGTCGTGAACTACCTACCGAGTACAGAAGAGCCTTTTGTAGACCGCTACTACTGGGTCTTGCCGAAACCGTCCGTCAATGACTGGCGTGTCCGCTTCATCTCCTGTTTGCAGTTGACCTCAGTCAAAGGATGCCATTTCCAGGGAACGACAATGGATGTATTTAAACGCTTCAATCTCAAGCCAAAATGTAGAGATCCTTCTTCATCCTCCTCCTCATCAGCAATATTGGAGTTATTCTCTCATGTCACATACTCACCCCAGTCGCTCATTCGAACAAAGCTCTATTCCAAGCCTTTCACATTAACTGACGCTTAAGTCTTTCCAACAAACCAAATACCACGTTCAAAATGCGTTGCACAGCTATCTTCGCCAGCCTTTTCCTCACCGCTTCCGCCTTGGCACTGCCTCTGGACCGTAAGTCCCTCACGTCAATGATGCTCTCCCCATCCACATCCACATACTGAAGTCAAACCTCAGCCACCACGCTTGTCGATACAGCCCTCGAACCTGTCGAGGACCTTGACCTCGACCTTTCGGGCATCGTTCCTTCTCTCCCAGTTCGCAAACGACAAGATCTCTCCAGCGTCACTGATATCGCCGGTGACCTTGTTGACGAAGTAGCTACCACCCTGACGGGCATCCTCCCTACTGTTCTTAGCACTGTCGAAGGCCTCACCACCACCATCGACGGCCTGCTCGCCGATGTGGAATCAGTCGATTTGGCCAGCACGCTTGACTCGGTCGTATCGACCCTGGAAGGGGTTGTTGACGAGGTCAACTCTCTTGTTAGCAGCGTGGACGTCGACAGCACTCTGGACAGCGAGCTGAACAGCGTCATCGCCGCACTCGAGAACCTCCTGTCGAGCGTGGAGAGTCTGGCATCCACTGTGTCTCTCACTAGCACTTTGTCTGAGATTGAGTCCCTTGTTTCCGGACTGATTGACACTCTCACTGGGGTTTTGGGAGCTGTCAAGCACTAAGCAGGCGTCCGTTGTGTGGCATTTTATCTTGGCTAGCCTTCGGACTCCCTGTTCGACCATGGCTCGTATCTTGGTATTAGGGCAGGCGACAGGGATTTCATCTTCGACACCGCTATTTCCAAGTACACGAAGGCTCTTTTTGTCATTGGCGGAGGGTCGAAGTTGCATGAGTAGTGTGAATACCTAATTTATATGTACACGCGGAGCTGCAGTTTTGGATAGTGAATGGGAAACACATGAGCCAAGAGTGAAGGACCGGGAAAATGGCAAAGTGAATGAGAATAACCATTAAAATTGTTGGTTCAGCATGATTGTTTCTCTTGCTATTCCTGATCATCGACATGTACTGGCAGGAATTCACCCCTATTCGAACAAACACAGGGAGAGACTTTTCACCTGCAGTGGCATAGTACTCTTCCATGAACCAGCCTAGTCAGTCATACATACACAATATTATGCTCGAGTCCGAGTTGGTTTTCCTTGCCTTGCCTGTGCATTTCCTTCGCCGACAATTCCGGGGACCACAAGATCTATGGAAATGAAGCCGAGCGATTCGGATCGGCCGGTACTGTCCCGGGTCTCCCCAAACAGGCCGCTGAAAACAGCTGCTCACAGTTCTGGTGCTTCTGCATATGCACTGTCGCCGGATTGGTACCCATGGTCCTACCACTGCGAGCTGTCGAACCGAGTAACCTCGCTGACCTCCTCAGCCCAGTCAGCGGCACCGTTGATCCCGTCCATTTCGTCTAGAGGAGGCAAAGCAGAAATGTTCCTACCATCAGATCCCATGTCAACGCTAGAGTCCAAGGTCACCGTTGAGTTGGGTGGGCCCAGGGGCTCTTCGCTGCTGAAGTTATCCCAGCCATTGGTTCCTGTAGTGGAAGTCGCATTTGCTGGCTCATCCCATCCGGATCCATATCCACCTTCACTGGCGCCGTCAACCGCATATTCACTTTCACTGCGATGGCCATTCGCATGACGAGCAGACTTCTTGAGTTTGTCCTTCTCCTCCCACTTCTGCCTCACTTCTGCCTCGTTCTTCCAACACCAATCATGCAAATCCCGATCCAATTTGCTGTTCTCCTGCCTCAACACGCTCAAAGTCATCATCTCCTCTGGTGTCTCGTTCTCGTCAAGCTTGCCATTCCACCATGCCCAGAAAACAGAAGTGGCAGCCACTTCACGGATGGCTTTTTCTTTCTCGGCTGGGAGTGTCGCGAGCGAATGGGTCGTGTAGAACCACTCGACTTCCTCCCAGCTCATGAGTTGTTTACGAGCGATGGCGAACATTCGTTTGAGGATATGGTCGGAGAGGTCGCGCGGCGGAATGCCCAGGTAGTAAGCAGAAATTACAACATTGGCGTAGGAAGTTAAGAGGTCGGATTTGTCGTCGTCGAGCTATAGAGATGTGTTGGCCTCTGTTATGGAAAGGAAACTGATGGAACTTACGTCTCTGAACTTGACGATACTCTGTTCAGCAACGCACTGTTTGATCCAAGCCAAAACTTCCTTGAGACCGTTCAAGTCGCCGCCGGTAATAGTGAAGGATTTGCTGTTGTTTTCCATCAGGTCGTGGCGAATGCGATCACAGAAGATCATGGCGGCGTCTCGGGAGAACTTGCCATCAACAGAGATTAACGAGGAAGTTTTGTTGGGCCTGAAGAAGAGGGAGATTGTCGGCTCGGGGTTGATCCTGTTGGTTAGGTTGTTAGCCCTAAAATTGCTCCGATTTTATGTGCGAGTTTTCTGATCAATGCCATCTGCTCACGTTGAAAGTTTTGCGGGAGGAATGCGAGGACCACGGTCCTCGCGCGGTTCAGGTGGTTGCCTTGCTAAATCATCCATAACAAGGGATAAGTGAGTATGGATATCGAAGAGGTAATGATCTCTTTGACGCCGGGGATGTAGTGAGGAAATGGAGCAGGATTAGGATGAAAGGAAGAGATCAAGCCCAGAATGGAAAGAGCAAAAATGATGAAAGAACCAGGCGGAGTTGAGGAAAGCTGCTTGCCGTTGGCAACTAGCAAGACCACCCATCAACAACAATTGTTTCAGGCTTCGGAATCCACCTAAGGGGTGTCAACATGGTGATTGTATGGCTGGCAAGTTTGGCAGATACACTCAAGTTTATCGCCAAGCCTGCCAATATCATGTTTGCATTGCTGCCTTCAGTTGCGCCATGGACTCCTAGTGCACACCTTGATAAAGAACTGAATTGCCTCCACTCCCAAAGGATATAGGGTCTGTGCAAATGATCTGAGTCGAATCCACGCGGGTGCCCATCATTCAGAAAAGGCTCTGTATTGCATTCCCGCAATCGGCATAGCTGGCCTTACCAAAACCCATCATGAAGTAAGTCACATATGACATGATATCGCACGGGGAGCAACAACAATAGGGGATACACAGGGCAAGGTTGTCGACACGGATTGTGCGGTCAATTCAGAATTTGACCTCTCATCGCTGTTCTAGTCAATCAACAAGCTCAACCCATCTGCGCCTCGCTCCCGAATCATCAAATCATTGCAGGCGTCGAAATAGCGAAACCGTGTGTCCGCACCGTCTATTTCTTTCCGCTCTTCTTGATCCCTTGCTGGCCGGCGTTCAAGGGCCCCTTCCCTTTTGCCTTGTCGGCCATTTCTTTCCGGGCTTTTGCGTCTGTAGGAATGATTCAGTTGTGCCCAGGCAAATCACGAGTGCGACTCCGCCGTACCTGCTTGCTGCTTGGCCTTGAATGCGAGGTCCTCTTCGTCCAACTCTTTCTTCTCCTTCTTCGGAGCCTTCAGTGGCTTGACTTTGCCGCCTACGAAAAATGTCAGAAGCCGGTCAGACTGCTCCGAACCTTGCATGTACCAACCTTCTCTGCTTTGTCCACCCATAATTAATTCCGTCCTGGTCACACCGCTGCTTCAGGAGGATTCGAGTATTCGAGAATTGCACGTCACGACCGTGCAAATGTTGCAATGTCTGGTGTGGTTGAACTTAAGAAGAATACTCAGTAATTGCCGCAGTCTAGAACGGCCTTGACAAAATCCACGCACGTGACATCTTGGCTTCTTTGAGTGGTTTCCAAGGTGAATGGACTGTAGACTCTTCGAACTTCTTCCTCCACCCTTTCTTCATGGAGTCCACTCCCTGAACTGCAAAGACAGCCTTTGTCAACGACTCCTATAAACAGGTCGCAGTCTATCTAGCAACTCGGTATTCTGCAACCGGACAGGGAAAACGTCATACACGTCAGCAGTACGCAGTCCCGGAAAATTCATTGTTACTTGAATTGATTGATTCGCCACTTTGGCCAAAGATCTTCTAAGATCATTAGTTTCTTGATGTTCGACCATTCGATTTCCTGAACTCTAACACATCCGCTCAAGGCTCCAATAGGCCCGCAGAGAAAATTGCCAAATACTAAGATCCCAGCCCAGTCATGCCATATCCTTTTGTGAATTCCCAGTGCCCCCAAGGATGTTGAATCCAATAAGAAGCAAGTTCGCAACCTATCATGGAGACTGATAGTGATGGCCATGCGTCATTGAATGGGAGATTGGCGCTAGTTGTTGATGATGGTCGCTCATTTCTTGGGCGTCGAAGGTGGAGTGCCGGAGTCTGGAGTGTTTGGAGGAGGATTGGTTCCAGATCCAGGCATTTTGTTCGACGAAGGTGGACTACTACCCTCGGGAGAGTTTGGAGGAAGCTTGATTCCAGAAGACATCTTTGCTGTGGAGTTTGGTGAAACTTTGAGTGAGTGTTGGACGATTCTCGATCTACCTGGCAAAGATTACCTGTGAGCGCACTTTCAACGGGCTGGAATAAATTTTTATTGATCGTATTGTCGCGAGGCTTCTTGTTGCAGGTTATGAGGAAGGTGAGAGACGGAGCAAGAATTTGGGAGTAGGAGATATATATATACCTTCTCAATGGTGCTCGTTTGACCATCTCGTTTGGGAATCCTGCTTCTGACTGACTTTTGCGCAACGCGATGACACGCAAAATGGCGATTGCTATGACTGTCGAGGCAAACCGCATTCCATTTCGCGACCTCTTGTACGGCCTTATCTGGATTTCCACCAGGAGTCGAGCTGCTGGCAATCACCCTCCTGTCACGTTTCCTTAGCTGTTTTATCTACGTCAGAAGCAACACTCTTAGTAGGGCATGGAAGCCATTACCCTCACTTTGATACTAAACAGTTGTCATAACACTGTAGCCACGGTTTGTGGACGGGCCATACGACAGGGCACAGGTTCATATCGCAGAAATATTGGAAGAGTAGCGCCCCAGCGAAGTGATTATTTTCTTTTCATTTCGGAGACCCATGTACAGCCAAATACACTGAAAGAACCGACTGTTCGAGCGACCTCTAGAATGAAAAGGCATCTCATCACTGAAAACGGATTCAGTAAAAGGAGTGCCGTAGGAACTGGCTTGGCAGGTCACAGATAAGTACAAGGCCATGGTGGCTTCGATCCCCTTGAATGGTAAGCTATCTTTTCAATGGTCACAAAGAGCAGAGTCACCGCCATTGTACGAGGACGAGTAGAGCAACAAAGAAGGATTTTACTACTTGAATTCTAGTGGACACAATCAGAGAAAAGTTGACTCAACTTGCACTCTCTCAACCCCTGAGGATGCCTCTTGAGCAGAAAGAATTCTACCAACCCCCTCTACCGTATCCTTCAACTGGGAAGCCTGCAGACTCGGAGGCAGTGAAGACATGGTAGTCAATGAGATCTGGAATTTGGGAGCTGTTACTAAATGGCGAGAAAGATTGGGAAGGGAAGTCAGTCCGCCAGCGGTAGGAGCCGAATGCGGCATCTGTCCCTGAAGAGGTAATAACTTAACACCTATTATTATGTCGAAGTCTGGATTCTGCAGGGAGGCATCGAGGGTTATCCCCTGGGGCTAGCTTGGTCGATAGAGGCAATCGCTTACCGGTATCTAGGCACGAAGTACGGCCTTGTGGGCAGGACAAGGCTTCCTTGTCGGGCTGCTTGCAGTCTGTCACATTGCTGCATAGAAACGAACCTGTTGACCATTCCGCTTGAGGCTTTCTAGCTGGAGAATTGCTCTTTGCGGAATCGCTCATTGCTTTCCCACCGGTTTTCTCGGATGGTCCTTGTGGTTCACGAGACAAGATGGAGCATCGGAACTCGCACTTTGAACTGCATAGGCTGTAAGGTGTAGGCAAGAGGGAGGAATAGTTGCCATTTTCCAGGGAAGCTTGGAAGAGAGTGGAGTTTGTCACCGTCGTGGACATGGTGATATTATTATTGGGTTCCGGCAGAGTAAGTTCATGTGGTTGAGTTTCTGGGCCCAAACAGGACGGCCGAGACCATTGACGTCTAAAATGAATTGAGCCTTCAAATCTTCACTGTAGAGACGTCAAATCAAACAAAATTAGCAACAACCGCAAGCTTCGAAAGGTACCTAGGAGCGAAAAACAGGCGGATTAGTGGAGAATACCACGGAGTCCACAAACTCTCTTTAGTACAGGTGAGGATCTTCAAAGACCGTCTTCGATCCCACTTCAAACTGATGATTGAAAAGCTCAGCAATTTCTCAGCACCTTAAGCCACTCAAACATACATCAGAACGGTGTCACCGTGAAAAATACATCAAGTTACTAAACATGGGCGATGTCGAGTGGTTGGATGACGGCGGTCCCAACTTGAGCCGTATAGGACAAGGCTGTCGCGGAACTCTCTGGGCTACTGAGGGAGGCACGGTGGCAGTGAATAGAGAGGATGGCGAGGGAGGAAGATCACTCTGCTCGTGCCTTTTGGAGAATGATACCTAATTCCCACGTACTGCAACCAGGGGCTCCTCGGACGATGCTCTGTGGTTGGAGTTTCGGAGTCGATATCTCGAGTACAGCCAGGACCGTCTCAGTCTTGAGTGCAGCTGGATACGTCTCATCGGTTCCATTGCGGGTCATTGCCTCGGACTACCGGAAAATTCTTTGCGCGGGTAGAAGGCTTACACGGAGAAACCATGAAGAACAGATATGCAATCTTGAGACAGAAACCAAGTAGACTGAGAGCAAAAACGAGGCAGTTGACTTGTGACGCCGCTTTAGCGCCGAAGTTTCCTCAATGGGAGGCGGGTGGGTTAAAGAACAGGAGGTACAACCAGGCTGGGAAGTCGACGTGGTGGCGTTTCTTTCCCCATATTACTTCTGTCCGTACATTTTATAGTATTGTATACGGATGCTTTGTACCTAGCTTGCTCGATAGAGAAGTGTGTACCGAGGGCAATGAAGCGTACATAATATTTACACAATGCTAGGGCGGCAAGACGGGGAGCCTTGGCGCCGATCTGGCCTGCACCAGCTCATTTCTCTAGGTGGTGCTTCTGGCGACTTCCCCATCTCTTGCAACCACGTCACTTCATCGTTTGTCTGGTTTCCTTCCTCACTTATCATCTGGCGCTTCAGTCAAGTCAAGCCGAGTCACCAGTGTCTCGCCTGCTTAGTGAGATGCTCTCGGGGGCGATTTGAGGAGGACTTGGTGGGACGACACCGGTCGGGCTCTACAACTGCAAATTTTCCAGTCTAAGGATCCGCTGGCTAACGCTCTTATCTCAACTGAAGGCTAGGTCTCATTCCCGGCCTGCAAGTCCACCACTTCATCATGGGTTCAAGATCACCGAGCCAGTCTGAGGGCGAAATCTTGACGTCAGACTCGGAATCGAAGGCAAAGAGCATACCATCTTTCCAGAGTAACAGCAAGGTTGACCGTCGTTCCAGACCATCTTCCATTCCGTATAGCGCTACCTCTAGATCACATCGATCGCGTTCAAGATCTCCTTACCGAGCTCCCAAGGGCGAGAAGCGTCCCCGCGACTATGACCATTCGAAAAATAGATCTCATAATGATACGCGCACTTTTGCTGTGAGATACGAAGATGGCACTTACCCGCACCGACGCCACGGATCGTACGAAGAAAGAGGCTCAAAGAGATCGCGAACCTACTCTCGAAGTCGCAGCAGGAGTCGATCTCCATACAGACATTCTCGTCGTAAAGAGGATGCAATGTACAACAGCTCTGCAGTTACCAGGGATCTAGGTAGCAGGTTTGAGTCCAATTACAAACATTCAGATACTCAACGGACAACACCAACAGCGCCCTCACGAGATCTTCCTGCTGACAAAGTCACCTCTAACTTGGTGGCTCGGCCAGGATCTCACGCCGTGGGACAGGAACAGACTGGGAATCGACCCGATAATTCCACCACTGCTCCTGTGGGCACCATTGTGGAGGAGGGCGAAGAGTCCAGAGTGGTAGATGAGGCTGCTTTGATTGAAGAACGGCGGAAACGCCGTGAAGCCATCAAGAACAAATACCGTGGCCAAGCTCCGCCATTATTGGTTCAAGCACTTCATCTAGGGGCCGAATCCACTCCGGCAAGTCCTGCTCTAGAAAGCTATACTACAACGCCGCGCCGATCAGGTATGTTCAGTATTGCCTTTTGACACGAGCGTATGCTGATTTCATCAGAATCACCTGTGTCGTCCTCGCCTCGGACGCCGAGAGACCTTTCTGCCCCACAGTCTCCTGCGGAAATCAAATTCGATAATGACGCGGATCTGACTAACGCTGATAGAAGATCTCCAGCCGAAGACGGCCCTTCAGCTGCCGATTATGATCCCACTGTGGACATGGAGGAGGAACGAGCACGACATGAAAAACGTCTTTTCAAGGAAGACGAGAAATCTCTTGAGCAGGCAGATCAAGCAGTAACCAAAGATGCTGATAGAGCTTCTCTCCCTCCTTCCAAAGCGCCTGGTGAGTTCGACATGTTTGCCGACGAGGATGATGAGGACGACATGTTTGCCGAAGCTCCCATGAAACCTAAAGCAGAGATAAAGACTGCACAAGCTTTGGATGTCAACCTCATGGACAACTGGGACGATCCTGAAGGATACTACATTACAATCCTTGGTGAGCTAATTGAGGACCGCTACCATGTCACTCAAAACCTTGGGAGAGGGATGTTCTCTTCCGTCGTCAGAGCTACTGATAGACGAACCGGCAAACCGGTCGCTATCAAAATTGTCCGCAATAACGAAACCATGCGAAAAGCAGGAATCAAGGAAATCGACATTCTCAAGGACATCGCCGCCAATGATCCAGAAGACAAGAAACACATCATTCGCCTTCAGCGATCTTTCGATCATAAAGGACACCTTTGTATGGTTTTCGAAAATCTTTCCATGAACCTCCGGGAGGTGCTCAAAAAGTTCGGCAGAGACGTGGGTATCAATATCAAGGCTATTCGAGCATACGCACAGCAACTTTTTCTGGGACTGAGCTTGCTGAAAAAATGTCAATATATACACGCTGATCTGAAACCAGACAACATCCTTGTCAACGAAGTTAGGAGTACGCTGAAGATTTGTGATTTGGGGTCTGCCTCTCCCATCACGGAGAATGCAACAGCGCCATACCTAGTGTCTCGCTTCTATCGGGCACCTGAAGTCATCCTTGGTATTCCTTATGACTATGGGATTGATATGTGGTCTGTTGGATGCACCCTTTTCGAGCTTTATACGGGGAAGATTTTGTTTACAGGCCGCAACAACAATGGCATGCTTCGCGCAATCATGGAATGCCGTGGAAGGTTTCCCCACAAGCTTCTCAGGCGCGGTGCCTTGACGTATGATTACTTTGATGACCTGCTCAACTTCCGAGCTCAAGAAACAGACAAGGTCACAGGTCGGACAATAGTGAAAGTGATAGACATCAAGCCAAAACCTGTCAGAGATCTGAGGTCCCGACTGATTCCAAAGGACAAGCGAATGAATGAGCAGGAGCGGAGAGAGCTGGATTTGTTTGTGGATCTACTGGATAAGTGTTTGGACTTGCGACCGGAGAAGCGCATCACGCCCAACGACGCATTGAAGCACCCTTTCATCTCGAGGACGAAGTCATGAATGACATGACCGCGGGATTTTTTTCAACCAATAGGCAAAAATTAGATATGAATGATAACTACCTAGCGGGCTGCGGCTTTCTCCAATCAGTTCATATCCTTCTTTGACTCACTGCTGTTGGGAATGATCGCTTCTACGAATAACTGCAGTATCTCTATCTTTCCCGCAGACGGTTGATTTATCCACGCTGCTCTCAACCGGGGGCATGCAGGGAGAAGAGGTCTTACAGAATCAACTCACAAGGTCTTGCAACATTCCGAGACATGACCACTACTAATATCACAGTCCTCACACAACACGGCGACATCCGAGCACTCTGCTTCGCTGCGGCCTCCTTCGCTGCGGCACCTGACTAAGAACTGCTCATGCAAGTTGAACGTGATACAAGGATCTGCTTTATTTACGTTCCATGACTCGCTTCTGTTTTACAAGTGATGTCGGAATTAGGCTGTGCCTCACGTTCCAGAAACCGCCGTAAACCTTGACAGCTCACTCACCTTCTCGTGTTCCTTCGACCCTTCAGCCACAAAATGGCATCTCTTGCGGTGTGCCTAACGGTTCTCTTCGTTCGCTACTCGGTTGACGTCGTCGGTGACGGACTTTCTCAGCTTGAGCGATCCTCTTTCCGCCAGCCAGTAGGGAGATATACAACGTCCCGGACAGTATCCAAGTTTCCTACGTGTTGTTGTGGGCCAGAGGTGTCAACCTGTCAGCTAATTGTTGGCCCCGGCCTGGTATTGAGGATGTTGATGGTGATCCTGTCCACGTCATGGCAGGAGGTCCTTCTTGCTCGCCTTGTGGGTCGCCGATCCCAACTCCCACGTCTTTTTCTGCATCCTGCTAAGCTTTGCTCAGGTCCTCCAGAGGGCTATTATCTTTTCCACGAACTCGGCTTGACACTTCGAACCCACGTCATAGCATATCCTGTCCGCTGTTGGTTTTCACTTGGCCCATACAGGTCTGAAGAGCTTCCCGAAGAATTACCTGCAGACAGCATGTCTTCTGACCCAATGACACCTGTGATACGGAATGGGAATTTTACTATGATCTCCAACAAGAATCTCCCAGCTCAGACTTGGACATCCACGCCGCCACATTCAGTGTGGTTGAATCTCAGTGCTGGAGAGAAAGCAGGTATCGGGGTTGGTGTCGGACTAGCTCTTCTTGGCCTGCTTGTGGGAGTGGTGCTTTTGGCGAGGCGAAGAAGCCGTCGGCTTGAGGATCCGTCGAACTCTGTTAACCGCGGACAGCTTATTGCTGAAGCTGATGGAACGATGATCTACCGGCCAAGTGAGCTCGATGCTGTATGTAAGGCGGTTTGAAGATGATGAATAGTGTGATGTTGAAGGAGGGGGTATGAACCCAGTATTATTTGAACTTGCCGAGAGGTGATAAGTTAAGCGACAACGGGGAGCATCACCTGGGCTAGTCACACGCAATATCTCTAAACAAAGGAAGAAACGGTTTGTAGCTTTTCCACTTAAAAAAGGAAATATGATTACGTATCGTTGCAGATTGAACCCCGAGTTCCGAGTAGCAAACACACAAGGCTTGTGAGAAAATCCCAGGAGAGATGTTTTTGTTTCTTCCTCGCTCGGTTCGCTTGACGACTACTTATTCCCGCCCACACTATCCCGGTCACTACGACCCAGTACATGGTCACAGCCTACGAAATAGGGAGTTGAGCTCCTCCATGACACTGCTCCAGCAGAGTCACAAGTCTGTCGGCTTCATTATATGTACCCATCATCAATGTGAGAAAGTGGATAATAAGACTATGGCTGACTCCCTCCTAAGTAGAAAAGATGCCCCGCCCGACACTCAAGGTCACATCGTTGACAAGGCTGCGCAAGGCTGAGGTCCTCTATGATCCTCAAAGGCAGGTGTAGCGAGGCTTTTTTCGTACTCGGTCCGCTCCCGAAATTTCGCCGGTATCATTCATATTTTTTTGAACTGTCTGCTCTCCCTATCATCCTGCGATCACTTTTCTGCTTTCCACAAATTTTCAAGTTAATTACCCTATCAAGGACATCGATGCCTCTCTCATCCTTTCCTTTCAGAGAGCGTGAGCAGCGTCGCGCCCAGCAAGGCGACCAAAAGTGAGAGAGCGGAGCACGCTTGTTGCGGGCGGATCTAGCATGGTATTCAGCTTCTGTGAATCTGCGAATCGGCTTCTCACAGAACATGCGGAGGGTATCTATACGTGTGGTTCTACAGACTGAGGTCTGGGGCGAAGGAACAGGAATGGACTTACACTGCAGCTAGGTTAGCGCCATGTCTACAGGTTTGAAAGGATTAGCTTACCTCGTTATAGAACAAACCGCTCAACTCTCCAGCACAGTACAGTCCTGTACATGGTCAGCCAGACAGACCCCATACTCAGCTTCGTCTCTTACCTGGAATAGGAACTCCTGTTGTGGCAAGCACCCTCGAATCAAGATCGCACTTGAGTCCACCATAAGTGAAGGTAAGTTGTGCTGGAACATGTCAGCGTAGGGTCAATATCTCCAATCACGATTGAGGTCACCTTTCATTGGATACCTAACGACCATCAGCTTTTGATCAAAACTGTCCATTTGCTCTGAAACACTTACCCGTAATAAGGGGGCTTATTGATTGGGTTAGCCCAGTTGGTCTTGTCGGGCGACAATCTTCGAAAGCATCAGCCATCATATCTTTAAGGCATTCGTCATGTCCCTACCCGTGTGTCCTCTTGCCGTCAAGCGCCAACAGGTTGAACTCCTTATCGTTGATGCTATGCTGGTTAAGCGACGTCCACTGATTTCTATCTGGAAGACTCACGCCGCGTTATACTCATCCACAGTCTTCTTCAATTCTTTCGGATCAAGTCCCAGCTTTTCAGCCAAGCCCTCAATGGTGTCGCTCTTCTCTGGCTCCTGGTCAGTGGTATCATACACCCAGCCTGGTCGGAAACGGTCCATGATGGCACTGTCGGTGACACTGAAACTCAATCAGTAAGGTGTCACCGCGCCGCAAGTCGAACATACAAGTATGATTTCTGATTCTGGTCTGCTCGTGTCAGCCACTGCGCGGATTCCGCTTGAAATGACTTACCTCGCCAAGTCTCAAGGGCAATCATTTCGAACGTCGCAAAGAGGCTGTGCGTGTCAGTGACTATACCCACTTGGAAATGCGATGATGCTCACTGTCGTTTGCCCTCATCATAAAAACGCTTGCAATGCCTAGATTCCGTCAGCAGCCGTCGAGCATGACTTGAGAGGAGCGACCGTACTCATTCACAACAATACCGTAATTGTGGCCCCAGATCACAGCATCAGGCTTCTTGGCTCTGGTGTCGACGAGTTCACACTTTCACCCAGCGTCAGTATGGACCTTCAGCGTCAGGAAAGAAAACGCTTGCATGCATGCCACTCATTGAACCCGCAACAGCAGCACCAACTTCCAATCCCATCTTCAGGCCGAACCCGGTATTGTACTTGAGGCCAGGTGCAATGAGCTCAAGGTGCTCTGTCCTCGGTCCAACATACTTGCCCAACCTAGCTCTTGTCAGCCACGGCACTGTCTAGAAGGTCTCTGTCCTTACATTTCACGATTACCTTCGAACCCACCGCATGCCAACATGACTTTCTTGCCGTGGACCTTCGTCATGTGTCCGTCCGCCTTCCGAACTCTGACGCCACAGACACTCCCATCATCGTGGGTCAGCAGCTGCTCTGCTTGCGTCTGCCACATTATCGTCACATTGTCGAATTTACGGATATGGTCGAACAGGGCATTGATAATTGCATGCCCACCACCCTGTCCTTCCAGTTAGAGCAAATCTATGCAATTCCGCCGACGACCCGGCTTACCTCTGGAAACACGAAGTGCTGGTCTGGGAGATTGTCAATACATAGGCCGGAATTTGATCCATGGAAAATATCTTACTGGTATTGAATTCGAGTAGGACATTCTTCTCGTCGTGATGGTTGAGTTTGACTCCGTCTACGATCGGTCAGTACCTTGCTCGGGCAATCTCACAGTCGGTCAACTAACGGTCGAGTAGATATTGAGCAGTTATTGGAACTTCTTGCTCCATTTTTGCGCAGTATTCCTGATCAGCCAACCCCTCGCTGGCCTTGTCAATATCGGAGCTTAACAGCTGAAGTTGTCGACTTACCTGACGCGCTACATCTATTCAGCCAGAATCGTCATCAGCAGAACTCTTTACTCACCTTCATTTCATGCTTCCAATCCGTGTCAAACTTGTTATCTGAAGCGTTTAGCATTGACGGAACTTTCTGGTGGGACTCAGCACATACCTTTGTCCAGTCGAAGGTATGCCATTGTCCACCTATATATCTTTCAATTAATGGCGCCACTTGGCGGGTTTTCAAAGCAGACCTGCTTGCACCACATCGCTCTCCTTCTTTACCAGCCTCGATCAATGCAACTTTCCCCCTTTTACCAATCTTTTTACATTCCTCGAGGAAGTTCAATGTGGTCATGGAACCCTGCAAATGGTCAGCACCGTTTATTCAGGACATATTCTACAGTCACCTACTGCAAATCCACTCCCCACTACGACGAGGTCATACTCGTGGTGGGAGCCCGTAAGGCTGCTCACAACATGACTGACGACCGACATTATGAGACTAACGACGAAAGTGTTGTCTTGATGGATTATGGGGCTGCCAAAGTTCCTTTGTCCAGGTACAAGTTGGGACGATCGGCAAGGTGCCGGTTTGCACATGCAATCTGCTCCCTTTTAACTCCCTTTTAACTCCCTCCATCACCAGACATGTACCCCTCAAACCTTGCGGATTCTTCTGCAAAGTTGAGACCAGCACCCCGCAAGAAACAACGAATCGCCGATGATGCTACAAGACCACCTGCACACCAGTGGAGTGATTCGTTTTCTTGTGTGCAAACTTTCCCCGCAGAGCTGCAAAATATCATCGGCAATGACTTTGCTCACCCCAGCAACATTAAAGTCTTGTTCTTCAGGCCAGAACGGTCTGAACACTTTTAGCAGTGCTTTGCATGACTACTTCGGGATAAGACCTCCTGGACCTCCTCTCGTCCTTTGAAAATTGAATATGGTTTCCCCTCATTGGGCCCAGGGCGACAACAAGTACGACGTCATATGGCTATCTCCGAGACAGGGCCATATGGCCTCTCGGAAACATGGACCTCGATATTCGGTAGGACTCTCGGAAGTGCCCGCATTCTGGAAAGTCCTTTCCCGAGGACTGCTCTCTACGATTTTCATGACAAACGACTTTGGTAATCACCGTCTAGAACGCATGAGAAGCAGGATCACGGCTCCGAAGTTGACCTAAGACCGAGGCCATCTACGATCACCCAGTCGAAAGTTATTCGGAGTTGCCATCTGTTTGGAGGCTGTACCAGCACACCATGGAGGTACCGCCCCATCACTCCGAGGACCTTGTCCGTGAATCTCCTTCTAGACTGTCGTAGCAGCAGCAACGAGGGAATTTAATTCGTCGTTCCAGGTTACAAGCAAATATGCAGCCTTGCTTGTAGTGTAAGTGTTGATAGCTTCCCAAGATTTGCTGCCCAGGGCTCCCTCAAGACAGTTTAGAAGTCGAGCGACAGTATGTGCAGTCTGGTGAATCAATACCCATTGAACACTGGTTGCTTCCTCGAAGATACCCATGCCAACCAGATCTCGAACTGGGGTTCGCGGGTGGTGGTGCAGTCACCAGCCTCTCCGCCGGCCTGGGCAATAGTTCCTTGGGCATATCTCAGCGTCTGCGTGCACTTAGCCTAGTCTGGCACGTCGTTCACCTGCCAACCTGGTCTGTCTCGCATTCTCAATGGAACCGTAGAAGTATCCCATGGCCCATTGTTGCCCAGAAGGAGGCTCCCGTTTCTTGGTCCGGACCGTGAGCGAGGGGGGGGGGGGGGGGGGAAGCGAAAGTGAGTGCACTCAGGCTGGTGGGCTAGCGAAGGACCTCAAGTGCCTGCCGCTTAGGTAGGGTGACAAGCGTATCATCTGAGCCTTTGGTGGCTTTGATTTTCTGATCTTCAGAAGCACCCCGCGGGCTCCTGGGCTTTGGACAATTCACAACTTCTTTCATGCTACATATCGATGACGTGGACATTGCCTTTTGGAAACCCCGCCTCGATGCCCCCTCCGCCGTTCGCTTGCCGAATCTAGCGCATCTTCTCGTTAGAGCCCAAGCCACTCTCCCCGCATCGCAAGAAATTGGGACGGCTTCGAGGCAGACTCAAAAACCAACTGTGGAATACAAACCGAAAGAACGTTCAAGTCTGAATCCTGGTTAACTTCTTTATCTGAGCATTTTGTAACAGCAGCGGCGAATCTGGTACAACTTGTCGACAAGATGGAAGGAGAATGCCTCTGCAAAGGTAGTGATGGGGCTTGTCATGCTCTTTCCCCATATCGACGTCTGCCTGGTGAGAATATTGTAACTGAATTGATGACTAACTCGCGGCTGGGCCAGCTGTGGCTGTCAAGGTCAGCGATGACAACCTCTTCGGCGAACAGCGCCGTGGTCACATATGCCACTGTGCCAACTGCCGCAAAGTCGCCGGCGGCATGTACGTCTGATACCCCAATTCTCTTTGGAAGAACCCCATCCGCACAAGAACAGCGCCGATAATCTCTATGGCGTGCATTTGGTTACGATGCACCGAGTGTACCAGCCGCTGACTGAGCTCTGGGGTTTGGGGCTACACAGATTCGGCGTCAACTTGACAATCGAGGAAGAGAAAGTCGAGTTTCCTAAGGGTAAAGACAATATCAAGATGTACTCTGTTCGTTCCATTCCCGTCATCAGCTCCCGCTCCCCCAAATTACCCCGGTCTGACAAGATTACACACAATCCCAGGATCCGGAGACACTCAGCGGAACCCCGGTGCAGCGGTAGGGACCCCGTTTCCTTGCGACCAGCCTGTGCCAACGGAAGGTCGACTAATGCAACGCTTGCTAGGTATTTCTGCCAAACGTGCGGCGTGCCCATCATGAGCATCACGCCTCTGTACAAGGGCAAGATTGTTTTGAAATTGGGACTGGTAGGTAGCATACGTACATATATCTCTTTGTAACTCCCCTCTTGCGCTGGGTGAGTGTGGTGCGGCCTGAGCGCCCAGCGAACCCACCATCACCTCTATCTTCTTCCATAGTCGACGAAACTGCTGAGTGATGAATGCTTGATGCCTGATCTGACTGTTATTGGTGGTGGTGGATATGACAGTACCCCAAACTCCCAGTCCCGGAATGGGAGTCGTTCGCCTCAAAGCGGCAAAGCTGGGAGAAGCCGTTTGAAGGAACCATCCAGTACAAGACAAAGGTATGTACATATCTCCTCTGCCATTAAAGGTTGTGTTAGCCCTCTCACCCGCCAGCATGAAACCGCGTCTCCCCCTCCAAAAAAAAACACCCCCAAAAAGGCGAGTTGAAAATGGGCAATGGGGGTTGTTGATTGTTCTTCAGATCGCTGATCTACACGTGTGTGTGTTGTGTTGGAGTTTAGACCTTCGGAGAGAAGATGCCCGGGTCAATTTGAGAGACGGCGACGACGACGACGACGACTACGAAAAATGATAACATCCCTAGGCATCCCAATCCCCCAAGGAAAAGTTGTATGCGCAGTATGAGGCTACATAGAGAGGCTAGGCTGCATGGCCTACATACAGAGATTGGTCAGGTCATGTCAGGTTAGCTCCTGCAGACTACGTACCTCTGCTAAGGTAGGTTCTGTGCTGGGTAATAGCTGCCTGCACGAAACAAGACAGCCTCAACATAAAGACTCAAAAAGCCAACATATGAGCTTTCCCAGAAGTCGGGCCCACTTTCAGTCTTCCCACTTTCAGCGACAAGTTACTTGACATATTTCATGTTGCAGTCAATGAGTGGCCCGGCCCCTTCCCACCTTGTGTACCCCGTAAGTCCTTCATCATTACATATTCTCGATCGGCGGGATCGGGTGCAGGAGGTTCAAGAAACTAAGTTTGTCCATCCGCCGAGGTTCTTCTTTTCCATCTTTCCGTCTTTCTTCCCTACCTGCCCTCTCGCCCCGCGTACCCTTCTCATTCAAGAATCAAAGACCAATAGATGCACTCTCCGCTCCGATATAAGTCCACCGGAGCGTCTTCTCGGGACTTGTCCCACCGCCGACGACCTCGACGACAACATCTTCCCCAGGCACGACGTCGAATCCATTGTCGCTGAAGGTGGCCCCGTCTCTGCCCTCGCGGAACACGAAGCCGTGCACGGGCTTCTCCGCCGAGACTGTGACTGTGGCTGTTGTCACTCCTCTGTCCTTCCCCTCGGCGGTGGAGAGTTGGACCTTCACGTCCCTCGGGGCGGCAAAGTCGAGGTACTTGATCGGCTGGGGCCAACCAGTGTCGGTGCTGACGACGCGGCCGTCGACTAGCAGCGAGGCGTGGATGACGTAGGGATCCCAGGCGCGGAGATCGAACAATGACATGCCAGTCGTCGGATCAGGATCACGAGTGGCGGAGGCGGAGGCCAAGGATATCTCGCCTCCTTGGAGTATCTCGGTCGTGCCGTTCGCCTGGATCGTGACGGCGTCCTTCCTGATCGGATCGACCACATCGCGCCCAGTTTTGATTGAAATGGCCCGCACAACTACCTCCGCCTTGACATCCTCGCCTATCCGCGAACTGCAGACCCAGAGATCAAATTTGTTCTCCCTGATCGCCCCAGTCGGGTCCACGTGGCCGGAGGTCCACTCGTGAAACGGCCTGCTCACGCCCACGGCCAGCGGCTTTAGGGAGCGCTTGATCGCGTAGAACGAAGGCTTTTTTACGCGGTAGTAGTCCACCACTGCCCACGACATGGTCGGCCAGGTGTCGTTGAACTGCCAGACGAGAACGCCGCCGCATTTCCTCTTCTCCTGCCCCTTTGAGGGTGTGCCCCATCTGCGGCGCCACGAGCGGTACGCGAAGCCCACGGCATCGGACTGCATGACCTGGGTCAGGTGCGTGAAGCTCGGCAGGTCGTATTTGATCTGGAAGTTCTCGGCGACGTACGTGAGGAGGCGTCGTTCGTGGTCAACCGCCCGGTTGTGGTAGTCCATGGTCATGCTGCCGGGGTACTGTTGCTTCGGATCCGTGGCGATGGCAGAGACAATGGTCGAGACGTGTGGGTACGCTTCCATCCCAAATTCGCTCACGAAGCGCCCGCCTATAGTGGAAAGCTCTTGGTACCGGCGCATAGAGCCGTGCCAGACTAGAAAATTGGGACAATATATGTGTCAACGCAATTTCTGGATGTAGAAGAAAAGGACCACAAGGAAAGAGCAGAAGAGAGGACGCCTTGCTTTGGGTTAACACTCACCATTCCACTGATGGATATCTCCCACAGTGGGATCCCATGTCTTTTTCCCATCGCCCCAAGGGCTGCTTGGATGATATACTGCGCCTGGGCTCTCCTCCTGCACAACCTTCGGCAAAAGGTACTCGTAGATATACCTCGCGGGGAAGCTGGTCTTGAGCCACGACTGCGGATCCTTGTCGCCTTCATAGTCGTATTCCAGGTTATGTTTCTCCTGGATCTGATAGTCTTCGTTGTTCCCCGCCCAGATGGCCAGCGAGGGGTGGGAGCGAAGACGTCGGACGTTGAATCGCGCTTCTTGTTCAACTTGGGAGAGAAAAGACGGGTAGGTTGGGTAACTAGCGCAGGCGAAGCAGAAGTCCTGCCAGACAAGGATGCCCAGGGAGTCACAGGCATTGTAGAACGAGTCGTCTTCGTAGATGCCCCCACCCCAGATTCTGGGACGCGGTCAGCAAGTCTGAATAATTTGAGTAAACAACAAATTGAAGAGGAGGCGAAAAGTGATAATTGAATATTCTGGAGTTCAAGACCAATTCGGCATCGTACCTTGTCATGATCTGGTTACCTTCAATCATCAGTTCCATCCACTTCCTATATCCATCCTCCCCGGTTCTTGGGATGAAGCTATCCGCAGGAATCCAGCAAGAGCCGCCCGCGAAGACATCGACATTATTGATGCGGAAATAGAATGATTTTCCAAACTCATCCGGTTCCTGTATGAGTTCGCACCGTCGGAACCCAATCATCTTGGACTTGGAAATAGGATGGGAGCTCTTCGTAGGTAGTGTTGCTTTGAGCTCGTAAAGGCACTGTTTGCCATAACCACGAGGATACCAGAGGGCAGGGTGCTCGAGCCGAAAATCGGCGGTAGCGACGCCGTCGTTGTCGATGGGGGCCCGTAACTCGAGCAGGTCCTTACCGTCAAGAGATAATGATAACTCGACGACCCTCCCCTCCTGCATCTTTCGCTTTCCGCATTCTACACGGGAGAATAACTTCCCTTCCACGGCCTTCAGATCCTCACTCACCTCTTCTTGAAACCAGACATCATCAATTCCAACAACATATGTCTGCAGCAAAACGGGCTTCCATGGCCCCGAAGTGATCAGGATAGGACCCCAGTCCCATCCCCAGTGGCACTGTGCTTTCCGCACGGGTATTCTACTCGACTCGGTCTGATGGGCGATGAAGTTGTGTTCATGTGAGTGCCGTTTGACGAGGTTACGGCCACGGAGGAGGGCCGAGTCAAAGACGATTTCCAGAACATTTGGCCCGGCTAGGACACTGTCGGAAGAGGGATTTAGGAGAAAGTCCGTGACGTCAACGCGGTACTCGAGAAACATATTGTCTGCTTCGAGGATCTTGTGGCCGTTGAAAGTTACCGTGGCGAATGTGTCAAGGCCTTCAAACACCAAGTCCGTCCTTGCGTCAGGCTGTCTATTTGTCGGAGAGGGGAAAGTCGTTTTGTAGGTCCACCGCTTCTCTGCGACCCACCGCACGGCCAGTTCATTCATGTCGATGAAGGGGTCCGGAATCCTAGCAGAGGGAAAAGTATGAGTTTGGATCGCTTGCAGTAACCAGACGCCTGTTCTTTGTTCAAGCATACCTCGCATTTTCTTGTAGAACAAGATGGGTTGTGGTTGGAACCTTCGACACAGGAAGCCATGCGTCCACAGAGCCATCATCGGATTGCCTGCATTGCCAACCCGAACTCAGCTCAGTAGTGACGACAGCCATTATAGCTCACAGGAGATAGTTTTAGTATAGACCGGAGAGGTGCAGCTCGGCGCAGAGAGAACAAAGTTGCCGCCCGAGAGTAACTGGGGCCTTGTCATCAACCTGTCTGCCCACGGAAATCTCACGTTGCATCAGAAGGCCTCAAAAGGGCACGAGTCCTTTGGCTCGCCCCCTGATACTCGTGCAATGAAAATCGAACATGTTGCCGACAACAAGCAAAGCCTATGTTGTGCATGCGGGGATCCTTCTCTTTGCCGATCCCACTGCAGCATTTCGTACACATCCTACCTTGCAGTCAATACTTAATACAAGACGCATCAGTATCTTGTCCTCATAGTCAGAAAATATTGTGAAGCTAAAGCTATTGGATCTGGAGGTGCCAGATAGCAGCTGTGATACTGGCAACAATTTTGGAAACGACGAAAGCGTCCTTTTTGATACTCGGAATCAGGCCACGAATTCAGCCCCCGAATTCAGGCCCGGCCGTCCATTGAACTAGACCAATTGGGTTGGGCGCTGGCCTAGTGGCCCGCTTTTCTGACGGTCAGAAGAAGCTCCGAGGCCTTTAGGTGGGCAGGAAGCAGATATAAGTTTATATCGTATAGGTCAGAAGCTAGGTCAGTAATTAGAAATCAAGGTCAAGCTCATGGGTGGCATGTCGTCCGTTCGGACGAAGAGTTGGAAGATGTAACAATATAAATGAAGGCCTGTCGTCTGGAGAATGTCGTCGCACCGACCGGCAGTGGGCTCTAGGTTCCAAATCTCACACAGGTACACCAGGACACGGAATTTCGAACGCTGCTTTGTGCACACAGACCACTTTGCAAACTCAATCAGAATGCCTAAGCCGTCAATCCTCCTCGTTCCAGGCTCATTCGCCTTGCCCGAGTTCTATGAGCCGGTCATAAATGCTGTGGCCGAGAAAGGTTACGAAATTCAAGGCCTCCATAAGCCCAGCGTTGGCCCTGCGAGCGGAAAAGCTCGGGAAGGAGTGGCACCACCAACCATGTACGACGACGCCGCCTTCATTGCCGGGGAGGTCGAGAAACTCGCAAATCAAGGGAAGGACGTGATTCTTCTTGCTCACTCGTACGGAGGCGTACCTGTGACGCAGAGCACGAAGGGGCTGAGCAAGGGAGAGAGGCAGAAAGAGGGCAAGGAGGGTGGAATTGTGAATCTGGCGTATATGACCTGTCTGGTGCCAGCCGTGGGGCAGACAGCGAAAGATGTTTTGGCGACCGTGCCCCAGGAGCAGCAGTTGGACCTGAAGATTGATGTGGGTTTGCATCCAATGCTGGACCTCGTTGCATCGAAGCCCCCTCGGCTAACAGCACACCATCAAACAGGAAAACGGCTGGATGTATCATGATCCAGTCGAAGCATCGGCGGCTCTTGTGTTTTCGGATATCCCGAAGGAAGAAGGGGAGGCTTGGATTAGGAAATTCCCCCGACACTCCTCTCTCAGTTTCATCGGCGAACTGACCCATGCCGGATACAAAGATATCCCTGTGTCGTACCTGCTCTGCGAAAACGACTTGTGCATTCCAGCAAACGTCCAGAGAGATGGGATTGACTTGGTCGAGAAGGAGAGCGGGAGGAAGGTCGATGTGACCAGTATCAAGGCTGACCATTGCCCCATGGCTGCCCAGCCGGAAGTAGTGATTGAGTGGATTTTGAACATTGCAGCAAAGTATTAAGAGAGGCAGTGGCCGGAACTTAGGTGGAAGAAATCTCTGAGGGGCCGGGGCGCGTTCGGTCAGGTCTGTTGCGCTGAACATCCTCGCTTCTCTGTGCAGGGCTTTTGATGTATAAATATTCGACAGACGTGGTTTCCACTGTCATTCAAACGTGACTCACCCGAGATTTTATCGCCGTCGAAACTGAGTTCCACACCTCTCCTTTGAAGGTTTAGGTCATTAATAAAATAGGAAGCCCCATTTGTCCGCAAAATATTCCTCGATTTTCCAGGCTTGAGGATCCCACGATGCAAGTCCAGGCGTAATGTTAAAACTGGGCATTGTAAACAGGTCTCGGGTGAAGTCTTCGTCGTCGATCATGGCACACATGTTGATGAGATTGTCTCGCATCTTGGCAAAGGGGAATCTATCGATGCCAGGTTGATGAACCGTGAGCAGTTGAGTCGGAGTGGGCTGTAATGACAGCGGAATGTTCGGGGGAGCAGGAGATGACAGTGCTGGAACAGCGGAACACGATTTCAGCCCTAGGATGGCGCCATTGATGTACAAAGCACTGAACACGGTGGGCAACGGACAGAGCTCATAGCTCATATTGGGAACCTGTGCGGTGGGTGAGGACTGAAATGGCAGACTCGTGCGTGCCATCCAAGAGGGTGTGAGGTCTGCAGAGCATGGCACCAGGGCAATAGCATCCCGACAGCCAAGTTGAGCAAGGCCCTCAATGGCTGAGGGACAGTAATCCTTCGTTTGCGTGACATGACTGCTCTGT
This sequence comes from Cladophialophora bantiana CBS 173.52, assembly GCF_000835475.1. Lineage (NCBI taxonomy): Eukaryota > Fungi > Ascomycota > Eurotiomycetes > Chaetothyriales > Herpotrichiellaceae > Cladophialophora > Cladophialophora bantiana. The sequence goes on along the minus strand of NW_015971576.1, from coordinate 155,813 downwards.
GGCGGAGAAGCATGATTTATCTCCTGTGTAATCCTTTTGGCCTCTCGGAGTCGTTTCCCTAGAGTAGGGAATAGTCAGTCAACATGAAAGTCCGCACAGTGGACTTCGTGCAGGGAACAGGCAAGGGTGATGGATTGTACCACATGGTCAATCACATCGTACTCTGTCCGAAGCTAAGATAGGCTAGGAGCAGAGGAGCTCTGCTCAGAGCGACATCATCAAGGGAGAGAGCCAGTTAGCCCCTAGGGCACACCCACGTCTTGCACGTTGTGCCAGCTTGTCTTGAATCCGTTTCCTTTTCCTTGCATCTGTGACATTGTGCCAATCGTCTTGGTCGTTTAGCGGTTGTTGGATATCCGCTGGTGAGTTGTTCATGATCAGCATGATTAAAAGGCGCGGGAATCCCAACCTCTAGTTTGGAAGGAGAGGTACGAACGGTGGGCAGTTAGAGCGATGCTGTTGTTTCCTTCCTCCCTGCCGAGGAATCATGCTAAACTGGCGACGTGACCACGTGATGAGTGCAGCTGACAATTAAATGTACTTGCGGAGTTTATGCTCCACTCTAATAGTTCTGAGGATCATACTCCGTCCTTTGGAATCTGTGCTACACAAAAGATAACTAGCCACTGGGTTGACAGCATCCTCCTCATCGAGCCAACCGGTGTCATTGTTTGTACTGACAGCCCACGTCAATGTCAGCGAACTTGCAATATAGGCAAGGTATGCCTCTCACATGACCTGAAAAGAAGCCTTTCGGCTATTTCTTTCAAGGCATCAATTTCTCAATCGGGTATATGCAACGCCGATCACGGCTCGCTCTGTAGCTTCATTGTCGAGTGCCTACGGAGCTGCTAATGCCGGAACTCGCGTGTGTTCCAACACCAAGGAAGGGAAACGGGCTCATGTCTTGAATCGTGTTACATTGCACCTATAAAGCTCTGTGTTCTCGAGTTCTGAGGTAGATTTCCAGCCCTAAATGTCATCGGGTTCTTCTCAGCCAGTTTCACTTTCTGACTTGCATCTTATACCTGAATCTTTGTTGCGAGATGCCGCTGATCGAGTTGGCGGCTGTACGCCTGCACCCTTCAGTTTCCTCTAGCCTTCATGACTCCTTTACCGCAACCTGGACTAACGCCTGCGACCTCGCCACTTCTGCTGCCAATGGGGTGCCTTTTCAACTTTACCATTCCATAAACCCGACTAGTAAGGACGTGTACTATCTGGTCGGCGGCTGGCAGAGCGGAAACGACCATATTGCGTTCCTCTCAACTCCCGATGCGGTAACCCTGGCCAGAGGTATTGGCGAATACATGACTGTTGACATCGTGCGGCATGTTGATGGAGATATCAGTGCTCTGAACAAAGACCGTGGAGGAAGGCCCAAAGGACTGAGGGTCACAATTTATAAAGTGCCTGAATCAGTGGCTGACGGCTGGGCGGCGAAGTGGAACAACAGCCAACTTGCAGGTGCCGGAGCCGGTGGATGGGACACGAGCGGTTCCGTACAGAAACAGCACAAGGCCTTCAAAAAGATGGGCGAGGCCACCAATAGCGCCGCCGCATTTGGCCGGAAAGACGAGGGCGGAAGCAAAGTCTGGGTCTGGCTCGAGAGCCTTGGGAGGGCTGGAGAGATTGGAGGATCTCAACACCCTTTGGAGGGGTTTGATAACATCGACGCTGAAGTGTTTGAGATGGAATATGTATTGGGATAGCTGCTGGACTGTTGGCTATGAGGCACAACAAGCAGCGCAGTGTGATAACCCGCACAGTTCCTCATTCTTCACACCTGACCGGACCCCGGGAGGTTGTCAGAATCAATGGTGACAAGGCCCGGTATAGAAATTTTTTGTACTGCGTGTAGGACAAATGCGGCTTGGCATCAATTGCAGGCAGGATAAGCTCTTGTGCTCCACAACGATACCGGTATTGGTGCTGACACGCGCCGCAGGGCGAGACAAATCTTATGGGCCAGCCAGAGTCCTGGTTGTTCGACCAGATAAGCCAGGTGCACAAATGGTCGAGCACTTGGACGATTGCGTCTTGAGGGAATTTGTCTGCTCGTTGTCCTTTACCTTCTGCATAGGTCATGCGGAATACTTCCCGGTCGAATCTCTGATGAGAAGCCAGCCTTACCATTCACTGGCCAAGATTGTTGGAGAACTGGAGGCTTTCGCTTGAAAGGTGAAACGCGAGAACCGGACTCTCGTCGGCTGGTTCGGATGATTCAGCGCTGATTACATTCGAGATCGGTTTCTCTGGCGCAAATCTTTGTCACCCATCAATTTGACGCGGCACTGGTTCCCTCCAATAAGAGCAAGGGCTTCAACGAAGCAGTTGTTCAATCCAAATCCATGCCCACATTAGGTACGGCGACCGGTTGAGGATGATTAAGCCGATGATAGTCAGCCCAATTCTCCATCTGGACTGTTCCGGACAACTGGGGCTGGGCAGCTTCTGGGCCAGGTGTGCTCTCAGCTCGCAATACCTCGTCGCCTTCAAAGGCCATAGGCTGGCATCTCAGATTATGGAGGCAGGTTTCCCAGGTTCTGCCGACCAGCTTCCCTTCCAACAGACTTTCGCTGAAAAGGAAGAAACCTTCTTGGCAGCCGACAAGGTACGCGTCGAGGCCAGAGTTCTTGAGGAGAATCTGAGCACCATGAATATACCTAGAATAGTGGTTGTCCAGATATTTTGCCCAACCTCTGGCGGCAGCCTGCAATGATTCGCTTTCCGACTCCATCTTGGTCCAACCGACACCGAGCGCAATAGTCGCCTCATCAAATTCTGGTCGATCCACGGCGGTCTTTGGAGGACTAGCCGGCGCCGAGGCGATGTTGGTGTCAATTGGGAGGCGGAGTGATGTCTGAGACAATCTGACCGATTTGCGGCTGGTCGGCAGCTTGGGCCGACTGTATGCCGCAGCAATCTCTTCCCTGAGTGCTTTCTCATCCGCCTTCTCTTCATACCATGTGCCGGTCTGGCTTTCCGCCGAGACCGACAAACCCGTTTTGGGATTGAGCAAGACCATGCCCTCGCCGTAAATGGGCTCCTCTTCGGGAATTGGAGCCGGGGTGTCGACCGAGGCAAAATAAGAGCCATCCGCTTCGACGTCGAACGCGGTCTCGTCGCGAGAGCGCTTCCTCGACGGGTTTGTTGATATTGGAGTCATGCTGTCGGCTGGAGTCCAGGTGGTTGAGTGATTGGGATATGATGCCGAAGAAGCTTCTTCTTGTTCCAATGATTTGGGGGTATCAGAGGGAGTGGGGAGTTGATGCTGTTCGTGAGAGACAAATGACATGTTTTGCAATGGCGCAAAAACAACTGGCACGAAGTACAAATGACGGTTTTTTTTTTTAAATCCCTCCTTCTGTCCAAGCGACGGAATAAGGCTGGCAAAAGACAGCGAACAGTTGACAGTCAGATTGGGATATGCGCCGCAGGGGAGCGACAGGCCAGTATAAGGCAGCGAGGGCGTGGATGCTAGATGATGTCGATATAAAATGGGTGAGGAAAAGGTGTGTTCCGGAAGTCAATGGTAGAGGAGGAAGTAAACAAGAGAGAAGGGTGGGTAGAGGGATGAGCTGAGGTATTTGAATAACGGAGAAGAGAGGCGAAGAGGAAAGAGGCAGGGTTCGTCACAATGCTTGGAAGCTGGAAGCTGGGAGAAGGCGAGAAGCGAGAGAGAGCCAGAACGCTAGAAATCTGGGGGTCTGCAAGATTCCTCTGGGAGAGAATGGTGACGGCGTGCTGTCAGTGGTCAAGCAGTTGGTCCACGGCCTGGCAGCAGATGCGAGGTGTGAGGTCTGAGCGGCGGCTTGACGGCAACGGGCAACGATGCACAAAATTCGGGATGCCTTTGTAGCGATCAGCCGCCCACAAGCAGTAAAGCTCGCACGGATTGCCAGGAACGCCGCACTGATCGGGCAGTGGCCATTGGGTGAGGCGAGAGCTGCATGCCATCTGCATCCTGTATCCTGCCTGTAAGCAAAGGGCTTTTGCTCGCAGTACTGGGTATCCGATCCACCGAGCCACCTGAGAGAGTGCTCAAATCAGAGACGCCAGCGCAGCCGGCAAATGGATCTGTAGGGCCAGAATCAGAATGGTGGATAGGGATTGGAAAAGAAAAAGGGAAACGGGAACAGGGGAGCAAGGAAGAGGGAGCCCCCACCAGCCGCCCAGCGAGCCAGACCTCTTGCGAACTTTCTGACTGATCACCCTTTTTCTTTGCATGCGTGATGCGCTTGGATGCGGCAGCCGAAGAGCAATACAGTAAGAGGCAGTGTGGGGAAATCCACGCCAGTCCCTAAAGCCCGCAACACACTCGAACTGGGCGCCTTTTAGCGGCTGGAACCCTTCCTGGTGGATGCCTGTGGGTGCCTGGTGCCCCAACGCCACCCGCTTACAACCCTGGAGGAACCATTGGGTGGTTGCCTTGCCTCCTCCAGCCTGCCAAGTGCTTGTTGGTCGCCGGTGGTCCCGCCAGCCCGCCAGCCTGCCAACCCGCCAACCCCCGGGCTTCCTGCCGCTCTGCCACATGCCACCCAGTAGGTAGGTACGTGCAATACGCTTGTCGCCATTTCAGGTTCAATTCCCCCCTCCCTCCGCCAGCCTCTTTCACTGTCTCATCCCGCCAGCTACCTCGGTCAGTGTCGTCACGAAATGTTGGAAAGTGCTCAATTTTCTTGTGTCGTTATTAGGTACGCAGGTAGGCATGTGGGTGGCTAGCTAGACAGTGCCTGCAAAAACTCCAGCGAAGTCCCCGACAGAGTCCTGCGTTTTCTACCGTTTTGCGCTGTATATCCAAACTCCTTGACTGTCACAGCAATATCATACAAGGATACCATGTCTATGTCCTGAAACCTTGGGAGAACACTGACATGTTCGCAAGATTGTCGCCGCTGTCGCAAACTCAATCGACTGGGTGATCCAGCCCGTAGATTGAGGAGCTCCTTGTCGCTTCTCTTTTCCGAATTCCGATTCCCCAAAACATTAACTTCTCGTTCACGACCCAAGTCCGGTGCTGAACATATCTTTCAGGTTCTTCGTCTGGGAAGGTGCATACGTCGGGGCAAGTCCACCAAGGAGAAGGAAGACGGTAAGAAGGACAAGTGCAAAGATCAGGGCTTTTCGCATTGCCGGCTTCTGAACCCCGAATTCGGACCACGATCGACCAGCCTGGCCCACATATTGTTTGAGTTGCTCCGCTCCCAGTCTGTAGTACAGAAGACCACCAAGCGCGATCGAGTAGCCGAAGAACTGGGTCTTGGTGACGGGGGTGCCCCAGATCATCATGGAAGCAGCCACGAGCAGGATATCCTTCAGGATTCCACAAAGGGTGAGGACCAGCGACGATGTCTTCCCAATCTGCCCATTACCGTTAGAGACTGTGCGGAGCGCTCGTAAAGGCTCCGTTTCACTTACCAGGAAAACAACCGAGACATTAAGGAGGAAGGCGACCATTGCATTGGCCACCAGCATGAAGATGCCCACATCATAGACGTTTTGCATGCTCATGCTGGGGATCTCAAGCACCATCGCCGTCACACCGTTCATGACGGCGCACACGGGCGCAAAGTAGTAAAGAGATACCAAGGGATCCATCTTGAACTCAGCCGAACTGAGAAGACGTTGGACGAGGACTAGGCGGGTGGCCTCAAAAGTAATACCGCCGGCCTGGTACATGAAACCGGTCAAGTTGAATTCGATCGCGCCATATGAGGCAATGACAACGCCGATGACGATGAATGAGACGTTGCCCAAGGTCTTCAAGCTTGGAGGGGAAACACCCATGGCCCAAGTGGTCAGCAACACGGCGACTGGCATGCAAGCCTTCGCCAGTTGTTAGCGCCCTTACCCATTCTCTTCATATGTGCCTCAACTCACTTTCAGCATTTGTATGAAGGCGACACTTAGGTAGAGATATGCTTGGTTTCCGCAAATCAAGCTCAAACTAAAGAAAAATCCGATGGGGAGGATGGCACGGAGATAGACCTTGCCGGTCATTTTGACAGTTTTGCGTCCATCGAGGAGGGTAGTGGTTTTCGACAGGAGCTGTGTCATGAACGTTGCAAAGAGCATGTGCCTGACGATACAAGTCAGCTGCAATATCTGTGATTGGAGGCGCCATTGAGCATACCATGCTGTCAAAGTGATGGGGAATTCTTGCGAGGGTCAGCACATGCGATCACGGTGCCATCATGGGTAGCCTACTGAATCCAAGAGTATCCAACAACCATTTGTTGAACAGAATCACACCTCCGCTGAAGCCAATCCATGTTCTGCAATACCATCAGTCAAAGGACCCATCTCTTGGACAGGAACCGTACGTACATGACGTAGAAAGACGGGTGCAATGACGGTTTAGGAGGTGGAGGCTTTTCGGTCGTAGGTAGGATACTAGCTGATGAAGCGGGAGCAGCTGCCGGCTCATTGACTCTGGCCTGTTCACCCGACAAGCGGGCCTTCTTCTCAACGTCGGCCATTGGAAGTTGTGGTAATTGAGAGCGAGCGAGGAAGTCTCGAAAGGAGAAAGGGCTGGGTGACCCCGAAAAAGTCTTGGGGCGCAGCACGTTGGCAAAGAATCAAGCAGACATATGTGGAAAGACTCGACAGGCTTGTGTAGACCACGATTACCGGCTGAAGCTATAAACGCAGGGCGAAGAGAGGGAGGGAGTGATTGAAAGATACGCGTCGCGAAAGTATTGGGGGGATTCACGATGGAAATTTGAGATGGAGACAGATTGAGATTATCGGCAACCAGGACGAGGATCGCCGCATTCGCAGTCGCAGCCGCGAGAGGCAAAACTCCCTGGGAATTGGAACCCACAAAATAGGCAAAACAGAGCAACTGAGCCGAGCGTTATCAGCAGCCAGCCAATAAAGACATGTGCTGCAATCTAGTCGAATTGGACCCTGAAGAGGTGCCAACTCACCATCTGGGAACGGGAGAAGATGCCACCCTGCGTCGTCTTGGACTCCTGGGTGGCATCGGATCTCCGCTGTCGCTCAGTACTGTACCTATGAGTACCTATCGTCGATAGGTGTATGTAAGGAGTAGTTCACCGGACACCTGTTCGCCTGTCCGGCCTTGGTGATGCGTGGACAGAACTTGATTCAACGTCATTGAGATGTCGATTTCAGGGACTCCAGGGACCTGCCTGTCGGCTATGAATATGTGTCCATTTTCTTGTATGAGCAAGCAATACTCAGTACAGGGTACATACGACGTACTAGGTACGAGGTAGGTGTCTCAGGGGCATGTGAGGGTATCAACCCCTGAACGCAAGGCTGCAGGGGGCCATGCCCCCTTTCTACCTAGAGGTATACTACGCGCACACACAGGGGTACAAAGGATCACTCTTGTAGTCCACTTTTGCACTATTGAGAGAGGCCAATGCCAATACGCGGTATTACCACCAAACCTCGTCACGGCGGGACGAGTTACCCAGTACTTCGCGGACAAACCCTAGCTGTGCCCAGTAGACCGCAATCCGAACATCTGTTGTCCATCCCCTGCCAAGCCTAAGTTGTCGTGTATCAGAGCCCCCCATTGGCCCACCTGCCGAGCCGCAGTGTGTCCGCGCCTGCGCCCCAACTTTTTTTGTTCGGACGCATTGAACTTGAGCACTAGAGGGCGTCCGATGCTGGACCAGCTGTCTTCTCTGCCACGGTTGCTGTGATTATCCCGGCGCAAACGTTGCTGTACAGATTCTGCAGGTTATATTATTTCCTGTTTTCCACATTGCTTTGGCTACACTCCAAATTTTGGCCCCTCCTGAACATGCCTGATATGTACGCCATCCTTCCACAACTCCGTCACCGCTCTCTAACGTGTCTGCTACAGTTCAGTCGACGTTCTGGTCATAGGCGCTGGCCCAACTGGCTTGGGTGCTGCCAAAAGACTCAACCAGATCGTATGTGCCTCTTGCGCCCCTGACAACCCCCTACTGACCGCTCCCCAGAATGGCCCATCATGGATGATTGTTGACTCCAACGAGACTCCTGGCGGTTTGGCTTCTACAGATGTGACTAAGGAGGGGTTTGTATGTCACCTGAAGTCCCGTGCAAGAGTATTCAGGCTCTAACCTCTAGAATAGCTCTATGATGTCGGTGGTCATGTCATCTTTTCCCACTACAAATACTTTGACGACTGCATTGACGAGGCGCTGCCGAACGAAGACGATTGGTACACCCACCAGAGGATATCCTACGTTCGGTGCAAAGGTTTATGGGTGCCATATCCATTCCAGAATAATATCTCGATGCTGCCCAAGGAAGATCAGGTGGTATGCATGGACGGGCTGATTGACGCCGCCATGGCAGCAAGAGTCGCAAACACAAAGCCTCAGAACTTTGACGAATGGATTCTTCGCAACACTGGGGTTGGCATTGCAGACATTTTCATGAGGCCCTACAACTTCAAAGTCTGGGCTGTTCCCACCACGAAGGTGAGCTTGCTACAAAGACTACGTTCGGCCCTGGGCTAACCCCTGCACAGATGCAGTGCCAATGGCTTGGGGAACGTGTGGCAGCTCCTGATCTCAAAGCCGTCACCAAGAACGTCATTCTCCAGAAAACTGCAGGGAACTGGGGCCCCAACGCTACCTTCCGATTCCCCGCGCGAGATGGAACTGGTGGCATATGGATTGCCGTGGCCAAGACTCTCCCAGAAGAGAAGAAGCGCTTTGGAAAGAAAGGCACTGTTAAGAAGGTCAACGCCGACAAGAAACAAGTTCTCCTGGCAGATGGCACCACTATCCACTACGAAAGACTCATCAGTACCATGGCCATTGACTTCCTGGCCGAGGTCATGGGAGATGAGAAAATGATCAGCTTGTCCAAGGGCTTGTTCTATAGCAGTACCCATGTCATTGGCGTGGGCATTCGAGGTTCGCGTCCCGAACGTATTGGCGACAAGTGCTGGCTCTACTTCCCTGAGGACAACTGTCCCTTCTACCGGGCGACCATTTTTTCCAATTACTCACCATACAATCAGCCACAAAAGCATGTCAAGCTGCCCACGTTACAACTTGCCAACGGATCCCGGCGCCAGAGCATGCAGGCTAAGGAAGGTCCGTACTGGTCGATCATGCTGGAGGTTTCCGAATCTAGTATGAAACCCGTGGACCAGGAGACTCTCCTCAAGGACTGCATTCAGGGCTTGGTCAATACCGAGATGTTGAAGCCCGACGACGAAATTGTCTCGACATACCATCGCCGTTTCGATCACGGGTACCCAACCCCGACGTTGGAGCGAGAAGGGGTGCTCAAGCAGATGCTACCGGCACTTCAAGAGAAAGGCATCTACAGCCGCGGCCGCTTTGGGTCCTGGAGATACGAAGTGGGCAACCAAGACCATTCGTTCATGCTGGGAGTCGAAGCTGCAGACAACATCATCAACGGAGCAGTAGAGCTGACACTCAACTACCCCGACTTCGTCAATGGGCGGCAGAACACAGAACGAAGGCTGGTGGAGGGGGCTGCGTTGTTTAGCAAGAAAGCGGAGAATGGCAATGTTGTGGTTGGACGTCGCATGACCGGCGGCAAGACGGAGCTGGGTGGGCGCATGGGAACGAGTGGGAAAGAGGCATTGAATGCCAGCGGCGGGACCGCGACAGCCATGAAGGACGGCAACTCGAGGGTTCTGAATCGCAGCTGGTGAGGAGGAAGAGCGACTCTGTCATGAGATTTCACCATTTTTCTTTTTTCCTCTTTTCGTTCTTTCCGAAAGCATTGGACATACATATTCCCCTTGCCAAGCGAGCGGCATACAGCTAGAGCGAGTCATTCACGTGGATCAAGAATACGGGGTTGTTGCGCATGGTATACGGGATCACGGGAGAGAATTGGACGGTTTAGAGGGGCTTCCCTTTGCCAACACTACCAACTAGAGGAGACGGTCGAAAAAGAAAATCACTTCCAACTCCCGGATGTTCATCCATTACCACATCTCTCAAGGCCCTGATGATGGCGGTTTTCTGCCTTTTAGGCGAGGAACAACCCAGTAGTCAATCACCCCGCAGTGTACGGAGTAGTTGTAAATATCTCGCTATGCACTTACCTAGGCATGTACCTACCTAGTCAGCTAGTTGATAGGATTCCTCGCGACCCGGGTGTTCCTGTTCTGTTCCGTTCCGGGACGTTAGAAAAAGTGCGGGGGAAGACGCTTGTTCCCTCCCCACTCGCTACCAAAGACTCGCTACACACCTACAACTAGGTCCTCAGTCCGATTACGATTGTGTAACTCTCTGACTAACACCCAACTCGGAAGTCCATGAAAAATTTTCAGCGTGGTCGGTCAGCTGAGCGTGGCTATGTTCGGATCGTTGTGCCGTAGGAGTGATACATGGTGGTGGTAGGAAAAGGATGCTGAGGATGCTGTTTGTGAGGAATGCAGGAATGGAGTAATGCGGGAGAAAAGCGTGGAGAAGGGCCTAGACTAACAGGTACATATGTACTTGGTACTGGGCACTCGTGTGTGCGCTTCGTACTCGAACAAGTAACAGGCGCTCGGGAGGTAGTAAGGTAGTCGCGGAGGACCTCATACGTTTGTCGATTGATTCTGTACCCTGTACTCTGTACCCAGATGCCCTCCCCTATCTTACCTACTTGTACGAATACAAACAAATACTCAGCTCCGCTGTGGAGAAGGAGGAGAAATGCCTCATTGTTGTTGTCTGAATCTAGCAGTGGCGTCGTCAGAATTGGCCGATCAAGTCCGGGCTTTGCACGCTCAGTCTTGCCATCCCACCATCGAGGTAGATCGATCCGGCACACGTCTGTGCGTTCTCTTCATTTCCCTCGTCAAGCCACACCAGATCCACCTGTTGCCTTGTCCTGACTGAGGAGTTCGGGCGCAGTATGATCGAGGGCTGGCGGGAAGAACAATTCCGCTGGCCCGGGAACTGCTTGGAGAACATCTGAGTTGGCTGTGGTTAGCAGAGTAGTTAAGATAATGACATGAATGTCTGGGTAGGAAGTATCTGCAAAGAGCAGGCCAGCGGTGGAGAGGTGTTGTGCGCGCTCGAGACGCATGTTTGTTGAAAACGATGGGTTTTGTATTGGCCATCGTTCCTTGCTGCTTTTATGTCATTGTCAGCGGGGACACAGGAGGAGCTGGCTTCCACAGATGACCTCGTATGGCAGCGTGTGGAGGGTTTGTCTTGCGTGTCTCTTTACAAGTAGACATTTCGTCTGTCTCTACAAGTACTTTGCGCCTATTCCGGGGTTCATGCTTGACCATACCGACTCATTCACACATGCTTTCTCCTGGATAGCAGGCAGAGTCCGGAAAACGAGTGGAGGGGTATTTGTGCGCGACAGTGGGGAGTGGATTGCGTTGGGGCTTCTGTTTCAGTTCTGATTCTCGCGTCATTGTCATATGATGTTTTTCTTGATGGAGTTTGCCAGGTGATGAATGGAGCAGAGAGGCTCGATGGAGCGTAATCCAAAGTGAAAGTGAGATCCACGGTGCAATCGATCGAGAGGTGTTCGTGAGGATCGAGGCGAGGAGGGACGCATCACGTCAGTGCACGCAGCAAGCACGCGGAACCAGCTCAGAATTGGGATGTGTTCCTGAATTTTCGCCTTGACCACTTTGTCCACTTTGTCCACGGTCCCCGCCAACTGCAAGCAGCAGGGCAGTTACACCCAATCATGGCCAGCACCATTCGACTGAATTTGTGCTCATGGGCATTCCGGGCCTAACCGCATGCAACACTTGGCACTGGCATCAGATGCACCGGTTGTTTCTGCTGCATGTCGTCTGACTCGCCAAAAAACATCTCAACACATTCGTTCGAACCTTGCAAGGAAGGAAGTAGGGGGGAGGCCACCAAAAGGACCCCGAAAGCGCCTATAAGAGGGAGTCTTGTGTGTCGAAAAGGACCCCGCTAGGTGACGCCCATTGAGGACTATGGGCCCTATGGCTGCATCACTGCCACCGAACTGCCACCCGTGGCCGGCACTATTCCTCCGTCAGCCTAGCATTTTTCTCGCCCGCAGGGGCGGTGACGGGCTGCTCACTGTTGGACCAGTAGCCTGTTAGATGCCACTGGCCACCCGCCTGGAATCATCGTCACCAACAAAAGACTTTTCGTGCGCTTGTGACCCGTGACTTTTGCCCCGTGAACCCTTCTAGGCATGACTATGCCTATGCACATGCCCAGGCCCACGCCTATAGGTAATCATCGGGGTTCGGTGGGCTGCAGGACCAAGTAGGACCCAGCTAACTAGCCGGCAACTTGTCAACCTCCTGCTTCTCCACGATTTTCCACGACTACCACGCAGTCCTCGAAATCCCAGCATACAAGAAAAAACACCTCATTGCTCTCCAACCTCAACCTGTATCACATTCTGTTTCCTTTTCCTTGATAATTCTTCCACATGCTTTCCCCCCATTGATCTCAACTAAACCTCCCACTATCTACCCATTCCGTCATCTTTCTCACGAATTTCCTTTCTCTCTTTTTCTTTGTATCTTTCTCCAAAACGGTACGTAGCTGACTTCTCCAATTCCAACCCTTCGAGTTCTTATCGTCAGAGCCTCGAAATATTCCGCTCGCAAACCTTGATTGTCTGCCAGGGCGGTGAATGGGATATATCTCCCGAGACAGTACCTGTTTATCCCTTGCGCCTTGTCCAACCTCGATTGCTGTTCCTATGCTAACGTCGTCCTGGCACAGTCGACGTCAAGCATTAGTTTGCCCATCATGTCGGCCGCTCAAGTCGCTCCCACCATTCCCCCTCGTCCTGTTCGAGCCCAGCAAGCTGCTGCCCATGGCGCCGGGAAGCTGCCTGATATCCCTCCGCGTCCCATAAACAAGCGTCTCGAGCGTTCGGTTTCCCCCTCCAACTACCCTCGATCCCCTCTGAACGAGCCATGGTCCGCGAATCTCACCCGTCAGAAGACCAATGAGCAAACCTCCGCCGAGGGACTGCCCCGCCGTCCCAGCGTCCAGCACCTGCCATCCCTTGGTCAAGAAGGCATGGAATACGGCGAGATCATGGACATGGAAATGGAGATGCAGATGGATAAGGTGGAAACGAACCAGCAGCCTCCTGTCTCGGCTCTGGCTGCGGATGCTGCGGCGCAGACTAGGAATATTGCCCAAGACCTCCATTTGCATGCTCCAAAGCCCTCCCTCCCCAAATCAAGTGCGACTGCGCAGGTCCAGGCTGTCACCAGGACCGACTCGCAGCAGGCCGCTTCCCACGGCATTGGGAAGCCGTCCACCCCCTCGCCAGATGAAGCTGAAGGGCTGCAGCAAGTGAGGACTAGGTCAAGTTTCTCTCGGCCCTCGTCTACCATCGCCGGCGAGCGTCGCCCCTCAGTCTTTGGAGATGAAGAGTCGGGTCCTGCGGAATTGGGTCTCCGCGTCCCCATCAATCCTCTCTTGGGTGACGTACAGGCCCCCTCTCCGGCTCCAGGTCTGAGTCCTGCTCATACCGGAGCAAATGGCGACAAGAGACGTCCCACACACTCACGAGCAAAATCGAGCAGGGAGATATTCACTCCTCCTGGCAGCTATGGTCTTCATGGCCACGGCGTTGCTCCCCAGGACAAGTTTGAAAAGGACTGGTACGCCAAACACCCCGAGGTGGCCCAAATCGAGGAAACCCTTGGGCATGGAGTCTATGAGAGCATCGGGAGCGGCCGCGGCGCCTTTGCCTTGAGTAGTGATGATCTGAATAAGATTGTGCGGGATACTGCCAGCCGCGGAGCAGGACTCGGTAAGGTGCATGCTGTGAAAACATGGCACGCTCTAACACATTTGTCCAGGAACGTCAGGAACAACCTATTCATATCCTGATGAACAGATTGGGTATCTGGCCTCAGATATCTACATCTCAAGGTCCCAACAAACTACTCCCAACAGCCTCGCGAAGACGGTGACTAACAACTCCCAACCGGCTCTCGAGTCTCCGTTGAGAAAAGCTAGTTTCCCGGCGGACGAGACCATCCCAGCTGAAGTCCGTCGCGGCCGCCTTTCGGTTTCCAGCAAGCATGACGATCATGATGCCCTTGAAAGTGAACAAGAGGGAGAAATCCATGTTCCGGCGGGTCGCCGTTTCAACAAGATTACGGGCAGCGAAGAAACTCTGAATGAAACGGCAGAAGCTCGGCTGTTTGGCCAGGAAGATGAGTATCTCCAGGAATACGGCTACACCGTGCCCATTCTGGCAGCGGACGAAGTCGCGAAGGAGGCAGGCATGGAACACCTTCAGCCAGCAGTTTCTCCCAAACAGGAACGCCGTGGAAGTCTTGAGCCTGTGAGCGGTGACGTTACCCCAGGCTCACGCCCGCCGAGCAGACCCCCCAGCATGTACAGTCTTCACAACCATTCTCTATCTCGATTTATTTCACATCCCGAGGAACGAGAAACCATGCACACTCCACTGGAAGATGTACATGAATACGAACCTCTCTTCCCCGAAGATGACGACAACAAGCCAATCAATTATGCTGAACGATTCAAGCCAAGACCCAACACTCTCAAGCAGCGATTCCCTAGCCAAGACATTTGGGAAGATACACCAAGCAGTGCTCTTTATTCCGCCACCGTCTCTACACCAGATCTTCCTTCTAAGGTCGAGGATGCGTCTGCTTCAAAGACATTTGAACCTCCAGAACAGGAGGCAAGCCGAGATGAAGAAGCATCAGAGAAAGAGAAGGCTAAATTAATACTGAAAGAAGAAAAACTCGCGCAATCCCGCTTTGCACCTCACCTACGTGACGACATGCCGACTAGACCTGGAATGGTACCTAGATTTCCTAGCCAAGATATATGGGAAGATAGCCCTGACAGTCACCACCTTGTCACGACGATCACCAACCTTCCAAGAGATCATGAGCCGGAACCGGAGACCTCACAAGAAACTCCACTTAAGCCAAACATCCCTCCACGTCCTGCTAAGAACAGGTTAGGGGAAGGAGCATCGTCTGCTCAGATCGCGCCGAACGTGCCACCCCGACCAACCAAAGCACTTGGTTCTATTCCTCCTTTAGGTCTTCCCCCGACTGACGGGACGAAGTCGAAGGATGCCTCCCCGACGGAGCTTAAGAAAGTTCCAAGTATCCCCGATCGACCAAAGCCTCAAATTCCAGCTCGCCCAGCAAAGAAACCTGCCGGAGAGAGCCTGACAAAGACTATTTCCGGCGGTCCGACAGGGTCGGTTGAGCAGGAGAAGATTTCGCCTCCCATTGCCAAAGCTAAGCCACAAATCCCTGCCAGACCTGGTGCAGGCAGTAAAATTGCCAATCTGAGAGGGAACTTTATGAACGATCTCAATCAGAAACTAGGCTTGGGACCGCCTAAGGAGAAGGAGAAGGAAGCAGAGCCGGTGGTGGAAGAGGCGAAACCTCTGGAGGATGCACGAAAGGGCAGAGCCCGAGGTCCTCAAAGACGGGCACCGGCCAAGTCTCCGGCTGCGGTGAAACCTATGGGATTCTCCATGTTTGCACCGCGATCGTTGTGGACTATTGACGATGTTGACGAGCTGAATGTCACTCCAAGCGAACCGGCAGCACCTGCATCCACATTGAGAGCGGAAGACGAACCTTCTCAGCTAGATGTTCCGGAGGCGGCCGAGCAGGTCAACAACTCCGTTCCAGCCGACACTACAGTTGATGCAACGGAACCTGCCGAGGCAGAACCCAAGCTTGCAGAGGCAGGGGTAAAAGCTGAGGATGAACCAGCACCGATGGTGACCGATTTAGCCATGAACACTGCCGCAGAACTCGCAGACCCGGAACCCACGCTCGGGACGCCTATAAAGGAAAAGTCTAATCCCTTGAGTCGGAATGAATCAGCCGAGAAAGGCGACAAGGAAGGTGGAGAGGTTGACCTCTCTCAACGCACTACGGCAAGCAGTGATCAGGTCTTGGGGTCAGAATTGGAAAGAGAAGACCCCGATCCAAACATCGATGCAATTCCTGCAAGCAAGCATACCACAGCAAGCACACTTGGAGATACACTGCCCTTGGAGAAGAGCCAAGCCCCAGAAGAACAGAGGACGCTGAGAAACACATTGCCGGAAGGAGAACCAGGAAAGCCCAGCATGGAGGAGGTCTAGCAGGTAACGGTTGGCTAGCGGAGTTGTAGTGGGATCTGCTGGAACACAGAGCACGGGCTTACAAGGCCATGGTATACGTATGGGTAAAAGCAGCTCGAGCTATGTGGCTTGTGCTAAGGATACGGGTAAGACAAATGGTAGCAGGTTGGAGACTGGAAAAGGGCCGCAAGAACCCCCCAAAAAAGCAAGGTCTCCATGTTTTTTTTTCTCAGCCTTGGGCCTTGGTTTTTTATTTAGAATAGCGAGAAACCGTTCCTATTCATTGGCTTCATTCTCTCATTTCCCTTTTCTTTTGGAGCATACTGCTGCACCTGCTTGTGGATCGCTCACTCAAACATGTCATCGAAATCCACGGCTTTGGGGCGGACCCTGCGGCCCTGAGACGTCAACGTCGTCGAGGGGAGGGGCGAGGGTTTTGCTGCACGGTCTGGAGAATCTCCTTGTGGTTGTGGTTGTGGTTGTGCTTGCACTCGTGCCGCCGTCACTGGTTTTACTTCTGGTTCTGCTTCTAGGGCCGTCTTTGCGTTGCTGCCTCCCTCTTCTTGCAGGGGTGGCCGGGGGTCCTTCTGTCTGCGGGCTTCTTCTCCATCTTCGTGTTCGTCATCGCTGCTATCCGCCATGGGCACGCCGTCGATATTCTCGTCCGTGAGAACTGTATCGCCGTCGTCGTCGAATTCGACGTCGACGCCAGCTCCGGCTTCGGCTACGTCTTCGTCGTCGTCATCGGCCATGGGCGTGCCGTCCATACTCATTTCCACATCGCCGTCATCGGCTGCACGGGTTGCATGGGCGAGGACAGAAGTAGAAGGTATAGGTTTCCCGTCTATTTCAAAACCGCTGTTGCTCACAGCATCACCCACGCTGCGCCATCGGCTCACACCTCCAATGGCGGCCCTTTCTCTCTCCCTTTGTCTGTCTCTCTCGGCCTCTTGCTCGGCCTTGGCCTTCTGTTCCTGTTCAGTCAGAGGTGGATGCAAGAATCCCTCCATCATCTCCTTCATCCTCGCTTCCTCGAACACGCACCATCCTTCCCACAATCCCAGGACCACCTGCACCTGCCTCTTCCACTTCTCGGCTTTGAGCTTGCCCCATTCATACTTTTGCGGGAGTTTACCCAACACGGGCAAAACGTTCTGGGCGAGGAGCTGGTGTTGTAAGAGAGAGCGATAGCGCCATGCGTGCCGGACGCCCGAGGTCGAAGACGCCGAGAGGATATCGCTAATGAGATACAGCCCAATTAACGAAGCCGGGGATGTGTCCATTTCCTTGGTTTTGGAGGGCTGGTTCGGTTCTTCTGTCGTGGAAGGTTCCTTGTCCCACAGGTGCTTTGGCGTGCCATCGCTGTTCTCATCGTCATGATGGTGATCCCCGGCATCTGTATCTCCTTTTGGTCTCGTCACAGAATAACAAAATGGCCTGACCACATTCCTCGTGACTAATTCCGCTACTTCATCCGCCCCGGCCCCAGCATGCTCAATCGCAAACCCCGTCACTCGCGCAACATCGCCCCTGCGCAGTTTTGCATTTGTCTCTGGCAGGCGACTGAGTAGGTGGATGAGTTTCGTCTTGGCGAGTGGGTTAAGATAGCCTGTACCGTCATTCTCGGCCGTCGAGTCACTGACGTTGGCGACTTTCTGGTGATCATGATACCGTCTAGCTAATCCACCCCCTCTGTCGTCATCAATATCTTCTTCGTCCGAAGAATTGTAGTCTTCGTCAGAGATAAATTCCTCCAAATGAGTGGTATATTCGAATTTGAGATCTTCCTCGGGCGGGATCCAGGTTGCTTGTCCCTCAAACAAAACGTCACCTTGCAGCTGACGCGTCCCGTACGCGGTATACCGTTGTTTGCGACGTGATTTGGCGTCTGTGAGAATCTCCCAAAGGCGCCACCGA
The DNA here is from genome assembly GCF_000835475.1 of Cladophialophora bantiana CBS 173.52. NCBI lineage: Eukaryota > Fungi > Ascomycota > Eurotiomycetes > Chaetothyriales > Herpotrichiellaceae > Cladophialophora > Cladophialophora bantiana. The sequence goes on along the minus strand of NW_015971576.1, from coordinate 137,843 downwards.
TAATACACTCCGCCCATTGATCGTGAGTTCCACAGCCAAGCCCACCGTTCGTCGCGCTGAATCTGTGGTCTGGACATAAGCAGCGCTTCGAATTCAGGACCGTAGGTCAGAAGAGCTTCGATTGTTTTGTGAATCAAGCGGAGTTGTCTAAGGTCATTCGGGACCTGCACCGTGACTTGTGTGGGGGGGAAGGTATTCATCGATCGCGGACCATAGGGCGTGGATGAGGCATATGATGCCGGAGGGGCGAAGCGGTGACCTGTGGAGCCTTGGCTCGGGGGAGGAGCTCGAGATAAGGACGTGTGTTGAGGAATCGGTTTTGCTCCGAAGGGAAGATTGTTCAAATTTGCAGACGGGACATTACTCCCGAGAGCACTTATGCCGGTCAAAGCTGCGGAAGAGAGATGGCGAGATATCGAGAGATTGAAGCCGAACCCGAGGTATTTATTCTGGAGATGCGAGACCACTGTTTCAATATCGGCCGCCGGGGTTTCGGCAACGAGCGTGACGATCGCAGAGATGGATTTCCTTTCGGTGGTTAAGCCTGGCCCGGGGGGGAGAATGCGGACATTTTCGACGGTCAATGGGGACGGAGTGAACAGTGCCTTGACGACGGCAGGAGACGTCCCAGGTGGAAGAGAGGAGAGGTGTAATGTCGGTTTCGCCGCGGCTTTGAGTTCATCGGTATCCCTTGTATCCTCCTCGTCATCGTGAGCGAAAGTACGGGAGTCTCTCCTGTTGTCCGCATCTCTACCGTCACTATAAGAAAACACCCTGTCTCTCCTGTCTCGGTCGCGGTCGCGCTCTCGATCCCAATCTCTCCCCGAGTATTCATCATAGTGTCTCTTTTTTCCAAATCCCGGCGCTGGTCCCAAACTACCTGGTCCACTCTTTGGCAAAGAAGCACTCGGACCCAAGGTGCCGGGACCACTCTTCAGGCCCGAACTTGTGAAATGTCGCTTGCCAGGCCCAGAAGGACCATAGGTGCCGCCGGCAGAGCCAAACCCTCCTCTACTTTCGCCTCCAGTTCCTCGCTTCGAAGGAAAGCTCGATGTTTGGTTCCCATCATCTTCAAAACTCTTCACGAAATCTTCAAGGACAGCGGCTGTCTCCGCCTTCTCTCTGGCCTTTTTAGCTTCTGCCTCCGCCTTCTGTCGCTCGAAGATGGATTTCTTTGCGGAGGGGCCGACTTTGGAGGAAACGTCATTATTGGAAAGGGGCATTGTGACGACTTAATTTTCAAGGATCGGGGTGGGGAGGCATGTCTCCGGTCTGGCTCAAAGATCTGTGGTTGAGCCGTAAAATAATTGTTGGATTTGACGTTGACACTCGCCGCGCCGTTGGAGTCAGGCGAGTCGGTAAGGCTGAATTCGAAGTACATGGGCGGATTTAAATTTATCCGATTAGCTCTTAGGTGGCCTTCAGACTTTGTCACAAACCTCAGCTACTGCCGAGGCAGAGATTCAAGAAGCGCCCTCGCTGTTTTCGTCAGCGTCTACTGTCTCACGATTCCTTTACGATATAGCCATCTCGACCACTTGGGTTAATGGCTTCCCTCTCTTCCTGGCAGCTCTTCCCATCGAGCGACAAGCCTTCTCGTCACCGCACTGGCCTTCCCACTCTCTTACGTTGATCCTCCACACTCCACAAATTGAATGTTGGCTACCCTTTGAGAGTGCGCAATATAGAGGAGAAAAGACTTGAACCAAGCTAGACCTAGCAGGAGGGAGGTGCGAATCAGCTCTCTCCTTAGGTTGAGGAACCTCTTTACCTATTTACTCCTTGATCTTACGATAATATAGATTATTATCCAACGCGCTCAGAGTCCATTGAACGCCCATCCAACTCCAATAAAAACGAGGCTAGCAGGAAGATTAGGAGTCGCACATCAGTAGTCGATACTGTGTACAACGCTCCTCTTCCACATAACTTGCAACTTAAAAGGCCGGGTCTAGGCAGCCGGAGCCTGTGGCATGGCGAGGATGGCTCATAGGCTCGATGAAGACCATGGCACTGGATGATAGATGAAGATATGGGAGCAACGGACCATTTGACCAACGAGCCACCTCGTATTCATGCACACCCTATTTATGGCAAACAGCACTTCCAGCCTGCTCACAGCCGCAGTCTGGTGAGGGATTTATTTTGCTGTATTCCTTCGGTTTCGGTACTCCGTCCTCAAGATCCATCAATCCATCAATCCACCATTGGCCTCTTGCTTGTTGCCCCCCACCCCCAAAACATGGGTCATATACATGTTCCAGCCAACTAATTTGCCTGCCAGCCTCGGGGAGCCGAACCATGATTCGAGGAGTTGGATCCAGGCTGGTCATTGTGATCGCGTTCCTAACACTGCAAACACTTATCTTCTGGCTTAAACTTCTCAATCTCAACTCTACCATCAAGCACAGAGATCGTACACGCCTCTCCGACAGTTGTTCGTTCCAGTCGACATAGCCTTGTTAGGAGTGGTCTTAGTCCCGGTCTCATTCGCACACCCCACCGCGTCTATCAAGAAGACAGGTACACAGTGCAGCATCGGTGTGGACGCTGATATCGCGGGCGAAGGAATCCGTATCGGGGCGTTCGTGCAGGTGAGAGTATTGATTCTCGTGTCGTTGTTGGGCAGTTTCTTTACCGACGCGACCCGGCGAAAGAAGTTGGTGCTGGGCTGGCCTTGACCAGTGCGTCGCCGGCTATCGCATTGATGATCGGCATGAGACGCGGCAGTTTGACCCCTGTGGATGCTGCGGTCAGTGCCATGATTCCTGGTGGACAGAACATGGCGCAATCGATCTAACTCACGGCGAAAGAGACTCTTACATCACGATGGCAGGTGGGCACAGCAGTGGCCGCCCAGTTCATTCGACTTGGGACCATAATCCCTATCGTTACTAGGCTTAATGATCAGTCTTTACAGCAAAGGACTGCAGCTGCCTGACAGTCTTCTGGTGGGGCTGGCTTGGGAAATGCCAGCCTCCTCTCTGGTCGCTTGAGTCTGCCGTGTTCTGGACGCACATCGCGTGTCGATATATGTGCGTTATTCAGATGTCGTTTCATGCTCTTTGGAAGACGGTGTCGTTCAACAGGCCAGAGAAAGACGGTTGTGACACAGATGACGGGCGAAAGAAGCTTGGCAGACCGATCTACAAGATCGCATCTCCGCAATTCAACAACCATGGGGCCACCCGCTACAGCGAATACCTTGCGACAGTGACGTTTATGTGTGCCTTCTATGGTGTCCTTGCACTCACGTCACTAGTTACTGCTGAGACAACCATTCGTGACCTTCTACTGCAGCATTCTTTCGGCATTGATTCGAGCGGTCAAGTCATTGCTCTCGTCACTGCCGCTGTAGCGGTCCTTGGCGCAGGCTAGCTATTCCTCTGCATGATTTCGCACGACGACTCGGGGACGGGCCATTGCAAAAATCCCTTCAAGCCGAAGCGGTCTATGTTTTCCAGTGCTCTGGTTGATCTCTGTCCTTTCGACTATGCTCGTTCACCAGACACCTTACCCCTGGGCGCCTTGCCCAAACATCCATTCGACTTGGACTCCAAGTATGCCAGCCATATCCCTGTACCACAAGCCCGAAAAGACCTTCGATTCCATGGAAAGCAGGATTATCGCAGCGAGAAGATCCGATTCCTTTTTAGAATTTTATTCTTCATTCTCCAGCCAATTACAGACTGTGCTAACAGAGGAAATGGAAATTTCATCGTTGATTCCCTCCCCGGACTACTTGATCCAGTGTGCCGCACAACAGGAAATACAATGTGACTTCGGGGCCGGTTCGATTTGCGCCGTAGCCTACCTGGTCGTTGGCCTGAAGATCAATACTGGGCTAAGGGTTTCCTGGCCAAAATCGAAATTCATTTCGGTTGGGTGGTCGTTATCTGGACTCTGCGTCCTGCCGAGCGGCGGCAGGACCAGGAAATCGACCCATTTGCCAGTTTGACACTAATATGGCAGAACCACCTCAATGGACCGCCGCCACACGAAGACGGGTGAAAATCTGGCACATCATGCCGACAGTCAAAGGTACGTCTTAATCTGCTCTCTTGGATTTAGCAGCCCGGCTTACGTTCTTAAACCAGGTTCGGTGTGATGCCGCTGAAAAATTTCCGGCTGCCTGTTTCAGATGCGACTCGCATGTAAGTTCCTCAAGGACACTGAGAACTGCTCGAGATAGACAGACGTAGGGTCTACAGCTACGCACACAACTACTATCCACACGTACCGATACTCGACAGAGTTACATCTGTGATAGACTTTCATGACTCAAATACCTTCCTGATCTGGACCATTTTGTGGATTGCGTCTTATGGACGTCCAAAACTTAGCCATGCGTTCGAATTGAGCTCGCAACCTTACGATGAGCTGCTGATGACCAACATTCTCTTACCTATCCGCGACTTCAGAACCATTCGGGCTATTCTCATCTTATGTCACTGGCCCCATTCCAGATCACGCCGGAGCCAGGATCCAAGCTGGCCACATTGCGGGATTGCTGCATTGCACATGGGACTGGATCAGCCAGAGCCTGAAACTATCTATCCCGGAATAAGCCAGCCGCTTGCATTAGACTGACACCGCCATAGTCTTCGTGAATGGCTCGGAAGACGGCCACTTTTCTCATCGCCTTCGCTGCTGAACACAACTTCAGCGATGGCAGAAGAGTCAAATGTCCCACGCTGGAAGGATCTCGACTGCTTCCAGTGGATGTCGGGTGACATGCTCGTCGAGATGCTGAACTTATGAACTCGCAGTCGAGAAGCGAACTGGGGGTGAATCACTTTCAGAGCGCTGTCGAGATCTGTCGTTAATTGTGGTGTTGATACTTCGTCCGTGAAGGCCCCCTTGAATAATGAGGCATATAAACTTGATCAAAGAAAGGCCAAGCCTCACTGCACAGGCCTTCTCACATGTCGACACCAGGCGTGAAATGGAAACCCTGGACACGTAACTCGACCCAAGACGCGACTGTATTACGCATGTACCCCGTAAAGGGGCTAAAGCTGTGAGTGCTTAGGCAGGTAGACCTAGACGCCGAGAAGAGCTACTGTAGCAACTAATCGATTTTTGTACCCGCGGCCTCGTAGTAATTAAAGCCGCAAGGCGTGCCTTCATGCGAACTCTCGCTCCGAAGAGCGAAATGCGCCCAGCACCCTAATTTCTAGAAAGGGGTTCTTTGCTTTTCAGAAGACCGGTAAAATCCCGTGCCACATCCTATGCGGGGGCCCGCTTGGACGCGTTTTCTGAGAGACTCGATGAATGCATTGCTAGCTATGTTATGTGCTTTTTTCTATATACCTCGACCGCGGCGACGAGGGGGATTCTGGGTTGAAATGGCTGTCAAAAACTCTTACTCCGTACAAACGCATTGACACAGTGATAGTGGCTCCACAGCTGGCGAGCGATCTCATTTTCATAAAACAGATCCTACAATGTGTCTCAGTCCGTTTCAGTTGTATAGCTGTCTCTAGGTAAAAGAAATTGGTATCTCGAGATCTACAGTGCCTCTTTCAGTCAGATAAAAAAACGCCTCATTCATGACATATTCTTTTCCCGTTGTCATCTTCCTTTCATGCGTTCGCGGAATTCATCAACCGAAACTCCCCTGATCCATAAGGTAGGAAGATCTTCCTGCGCTTTTTGTGACGAATATATATGGCACCTCGGTATCTATTCTATCTTGCGCCATCCTCCTCCTCCTCCTCGAATCACTCGCTTATGGTTCTGGTGGCGTTCGTTTACACGCGCGAATGCGGCGACATGGGAATCTGCTCCGTGCTGCTGTCGTTGACCTCCTTGTAGTGGTTCAGGGATGCCTTCTTCGTCCGGAAGTGGAAGCCGGCGTCTGACCATAATTTTTGTCCCAGGACAAGGCCTGGGTGCCAGGCGGTCAGGCCCGTGACGGCAATGATGATCATGGGTCCCTCGAGGATCATGAATGTGACTTCGTCGTTGGCGAGCTGGCCGTTGAAGCCGTCTTGGAGTTCAGCGAGGCGGTAGCTCGATCGCACTGTGATGGTGATGACCGCGGCTGCGATACCTGGATTAGGGCGGAAAGGTCAGCGCATCAAGTCCTCCCTCTTGGATTGTGCCTTTTTTGTTGGCGGGATTTTGTCAAGACTTACCGATCAAAAAGCCCTTGAAGCGGCGCGTGTTTCGAAGAAGAGCATGCTCCGGGATGAGCTTTTGTGGGTTCTTGAACACCTTCCAGGCAAAATGGCCACAGATGGCGATGAAGATGGCTAGCGAAACGACCTGCGACGCCAGGCCTGCGATCATGACATTGATGCCGAGCTGGTTGGTGTCGTCGTCGTCGGCGGTCGACGCAATGGCGCCGCCCGCCGCTTGCAGGACCAAGGAGATAAAGTCGCAGGCGACGAAGATGCAGGCGATGGTCCTGGGCTTCAACAGGCTCAGCTCGAGCGCGTAGATGGTGATGATCCGGCTCAGGCACAGGTAGATGGCCGCCGTCAAGAAGGCGGGCCCGATGGTCAACCCAATCAGGTAGATGATGAACGAGTTCTTGTCGAAGATGTTGTTGTAGAGCATCAGTCGCCCGATGTAGCCCACGATCTCGAGCACGATCCCACATGCCATGCCCACCAGGAAGCCCCATGTCCTGTACCGGATCCCCAGGAAGATTTGCAGCAGCAGGAGGAGTCCGAAGATGCCCGCATAGATGGCATTGCCGGGCAAGCTTGGGATATAGGCGATCTGCCCGTATTCTTTGACGGAGCAGGTGGCGATGGTGCAGTTGTTTGGCGTCGACATGCTGATATCAGGTGGAAGGGTGTATTTTACGACGTTGAGGTTGAGGTTGAGGTTGAGGTTGAGGTTGAGGTTGAGGTTGAGGTTGAGGTTGAGGTTGAGGTTGAGGTTGAGGTTGAAGTCGAGCAAAGGAAGTTATAGAGCAGACAGAGTTGGAACGGGGTTGAGCGATGTGACGCCTTACCGTTCAGACATTGAGCTTCTATCAGGGTACTTATAGCCACTGCATATGCTCTCCCCTGTGCTGGAAAATTGGAAAGGGGGGTCATATACAGCCTTACCGACGCAGTGCTGCGCCTTCGACAATACGTTGGTCTACATGGTTGGAACAGGCATTAGATGTGCGGTTGCTAGAGTGCTAGAGTGCTGGAGACTGATGATTGATATTTTGAGACATGAGACAAGAGGTTAGGACCATGACAAGCCTCTTCTTGGCTGGTATCGGCAAGCTTCGCAGTTCGCAGCGACGTACCCAAAGAGATTAGCTTGGGAGATGGCGCTTGATGGCGGTTTAGGCCTCCCGACAACAGCCCTGTCTGGGGGCTGACAAGGCAGTATTGCCCTCGTACTTCGTATACTTGGCTGGGACTTGGTGGAGAGCTCGGACAAGTGCAGCGAATGCGGTATGGGAGGATATCCACAATGTCGTCCTATTCAATCGTACGATTATCTGTCCAGTGCCCATCTAATCCCAGGTACGAAATACATACAGATATCCCCCCAGTCTCACTAGCCATATGTGTCCCTGCTTCCTTCAACTCTTGCTTCTGTTCCTGTTTCATCAAATCGACCTTGCGACGCCAGCGCCCCATGCTGAAAGGCCACCCATGATGCGATTCCTGGACCAAATACGACCCCAAGGCTCCTCCAACGTGAATGACAAAAGCCATTGCGGAAGGCTTTGCCAGACAACCAACTGTGCTCCCATTGCCAGACAGCATCCCATCCTAGAACCCCTAGTTCCATCCCCATGGACCTCAGACCACTTCTGTCTCCCTCCGTCTAAATTCAGTCGCCCAGAGAGAGGGTGTGCTTCTTGCGTGCAAGATGAGGCCCGTCTTGTGTTCGGCCTTCATGGCCTGCTAGGCTTCTGACTAGATTCTGACTAGACTGAAGACATCTCTTCATCAGACTGATCGACAGCCTCAAGCACAAACTGTTGCGCAAGAATGACTAGACTTCTGACATCGCCAGCCTCGGGCGCAAACTCTCCCGCAAGAACGATTAGACATTTAATTTGAAGGACCAAGTCCTCATCGGACTGGCCACCATCCTGAAGCCCAAGAAGTCGAACCAATGCACCGCGGAGCACCTCATACCGTCGTTTCACGTCGTTGTACTGTTCGTATGCCTGAACAGCCACAGCAAGATGCCCTCTGAGTTCCGATGTGGCTTGCGAAATTTGTCTCTGGTGGTAAGAGCATAGGCAATGGCGGGCAAGCATCTCTAATTGCTGACCGGTCACGAGGGTAGGGGGATTCGCACCCATGACACCGAGTAGGTTACGAACCGTCGCCGCATTGGAAGGAGATTCTTCCCTGATGCCCCAAGCACATCGAGAATGAAATCTTCTAAATGTTCGGCCGATACAGATAATGTCGCCCCTGACACTGTCAGTGATTCGGAAGGTGGCATCGGGATTCCAGACATATGCGGCCATGTTTGCACAGTAAGGATTTCGACCAGGTGTTGTATGAACAAGCTTGCTGAATAGATGACAGATTATTTGGTTGACTCTTGAGCAGATGCTCTCCGTTGTTGAGATGCTTCGATGCAGAGGAAGGGATCTCCTCTTTATAAGGCTGTTGGAAACACCACACGAACGGCCTGCCTCAATCAAGCAGACACAACGAGACACCCTCACAACACGCTTGGCACAGATTCAGCCAAAAGCAGCCGCAGTGTCCTCGGCAAAGAAAGGAGCGTGGGCAGGAACGAACAACATTGCCACTGCAAGATGGAGGCTGCAGACGCTCAGTCTCAAAGTAAGAACCCGGCTACCATGTTTGCTAAGGCGAGCAGTCCGTTTGTTTTTCTTTCTGACATTGCCAGTCTGCGCGTGGCATGTCTCGCCCAGTGAGAGACTGTACCGGATTGGTTTGCAACGACTCCAGCTGGAATGAATCGAGGAGGCAAAACCGGATTATGATCCTGCATGAAGCAGCCATGGTAAGTGAAATGTCTCTTTCCCAGCTTCCTTCACCTTTAGCAGCAATGCCTTTGGGAATAGTGAGCCCTGATATGAAGTCGTGGCCTTGTGAGATGGGTGGAGCCAGATTCAATTTCTTTGTCTGACGAGAGACAGTGTCTACAATACGATAGCCTAGCAAGGCATTTGAGGAAGGACATCGGCGGAATCATATTCGGACCGCTCAAACGTCCATGCAGTCCTTGCAAGTGGTCCCGATCGCCTGGTTGCCACCTTACGGCGAAATTGTTTCACCAGGCTACTTCCCTCCCATCATACACATTTGGACCTTCCACATTCTCCCATCCGGGAACATGTATGGTTTTGCATTTCCAATTGTCCTCCTTTGTGCTCTTGAGGAGAATATCAAGGGTGGCTTTTGCTCCAACCTCGACCGGCAGGTCAGCCCTGTCCCCACCCATGTCAGTCTTCAAGTACTGCATATTCAGAACATTTGTGTCAGCCGTGCTCATGCGGCAGGATAACAACGGTAAGAATCAGGAGAGCTCAGCTTACGCCGGGGGACACCATCAGGAATGTAAACCCTTCATTCCCCAGCTCCAAGCCACATTGCACAGTCAACATATTCAGAGCCGCTTTCGAGACCTTGTAAGATGGTGTTGGTGCATACATAAATTGGGGAGCTATTGTTATGGAGCCAAGGGTAGATGTGCTGCATTGGTGATCAAATTTATCTGCCATGGTCGTCGTCGGCATGCTTGGGGATGCCGGTCCCGCTACTCACATGTTCAACACTTTCTTCTGTTCACCTTTGCGCAAAAGGGGCAGAAATGCTGCCGTGACATCGTGGACGGCTTCTAAATTCACTTTGAGAGTATAGCCAAGGTGATCCATGTTCTCGATGCCGTTAACGGAAAGAAGCAAGACGCCACCATTATTAATGACGACATCAAGTCCCTTTCCGGCAAGGGCTTTGTCGACCAGAAACACCGCTGCCTTGATGCTGTCCTTTTCAGTGATGGCCATTGGCATGTGCACGACCCTCCCATTCGAATGAGCGATAAGCTGTTGCAGGGCATCTGAGGGATCGGATCTGGTTGTTGCGAAGATAATCGAAACTTGATCCTGAGGGAGCTTCGACAGTTGGGAGGCGAGTTCGAGTCCTAGCCCGCGACCGGCGCCTGTCACAAGATAAGCAGGCATTGTGATCTTTGGTCAATTTTGCTGCCGGTCACGGGTAAGAGCCCCTTGGTTGAAAGGTAGAGTGTATATAAAAGGGATCACAACTCCAGAATCCGTCTCTCTAGCCCGTAGGTGTCTGCATATATATGCCCCATGCTCTGGTTCCCGACCGACCAAATCTATGCATGCTTTCATCTAAACACATACCCGTACCTTCTTCTCGGGAACAAGTCTGTTGTCCACGCCACGGTCCTACGGAAGTATCTCTCGTAACTCCTGGCTTGGCAGCCTTGCCCACGTGTTAAAGCGACAACCCGTACCATAAGGTGAGCCAAGCAGGGGATTCGGGATAAACTCTGGCCCAATCCTGTGTGGCAGGTAACCGGGGAAGAGAGGTAAGGCCTGACCGCTTGTTCTGCCCCGGAAATAAGGATTCGGTGCTAATATCTAAGTGATCATCTATATCGTACCCTGGTTCAGGCGAATCGCTGTGGCTAGTGGGACATTTGCGGGTCGGCACTGTTCCACATGGACGATACTTACAAAGCAATTCGTGATGGATGACCCGTTTTACTGGTGACATCAGTGACAGATCAACTTCTCTTCCCGAGTTCGAGAATGTTGTCCACCATCAGCTGGCTAGCGCCCAGGTAATTGGCCGGGTCACAGAGGTCCTTCAGTTGTTCTTCCGACACGTATACCGCCACACTGGCACGGTCCTTCAGAACGTCAAACAGTGCCTTGTCCTTCTCTATCGACTCCTTGCAAGCCTCGTAGACCAGGTCGTGAGCCTGTTGTCGACCCAGAAACGGGGCTAGACCCATCATCACGGCTTCCCCGACGATGAGACCCCTGGTCGATATAAGGTTCTTCACCATGGAATCTGTGTTGACGACGAGGCCTCCCAGCGCAAAATTGGTCTGATGCAGGGCGCCGACGGCCAGGACGAATGCTTCAGGCACGGCTACCCATTCCAGGTGCCAAGGGCCCGAGGCCCGCTCGAAGTCAGTCACCATGGCATCTAGTGCCAGACCTGCATTCGCACGGAGTAATTTTGAGGCAGCAAGGACGACTTCGCTTGAGATGGGGTTCCGTTTCTGCGGCATAGTTGATGATGCACCGCGGTGGGGGACAAATGGCTCCGCCACTTCGCCCAGTTCATTGGACGACATAAAGATTAGATCATAGGCGATCTTGCCGAGCGAGCCTCCCATGAGGGCAAGGAAGCTGACGATTTCAGCCACGTTGTCCCGGGCGACATGCCAGGTGATGCTGGGGTTGCTCAGACCGAGCTCTTTTGCGAGTTGTTCTCTCACGCGGAGACCGGCGTCGTCAGATCCTAGAGAGGCCAGCGTCCCGGCCGCGCCGCCGAACTGGACCAGAAGGCATCGGTTTTCAATTTCCTGGAGACGCTCGGAATGCCGAAGGATGCTGGATAGGTAGACGGCGCACTTGTATCCAAATGTACATGGTAAAGCATGTTGTAGATGTGTTCTGCCAGCCATTGGCGTGTCGCGGTACTTCTTCGACAGAGTTCGGAGTATGTTTTCTAGTTCTTGCAAATGGCGTTTGATTATCTGCAACCCATTGCGCATCTGAAGCATGGAGGCAGTGTCCATCTGCAGCAACCCCGGGAGTTAGAGCGCCGGGTAGCCAACAAATGCAGATATTGGCCCTGTTCTGTCACATGGGCAAGGGAGGAGGAAAAAAAAAATCTACCTGTCTAGTTACAGTCTTGCAAACGTGATCGACTTACAATGTCTTGTGTGGTGGCTCCCCAGTGGATATACTTGCCCATCTCACCAGAAGCATGTTCCACGAGCTGCCGCACTAGAGGAAGGACAGGATATCCCACGATCTCTGTCTCGCGCGAGAGGCGGTTAAAGTCAAGACTAATATGTAACAAGCAATCGAATGAGCGCGGACGTTCTGGGTCTGCAGGAATTGGGCGACAGGTGGGCCCAAAACACTCACCGAAAGCCCTCCTTCTCTCTGAACTTGTTGGTGAGAATTTCTCCAGCCTCAGCCGGGATGAGCCCAACCTTGGATTGTGCCCGGGCTAGAGCAAGCTCGACATCGACCATCTGCTGAGTGTATGCCTCGTCATCGAAGACAGCGCGGATCTCTTGGGTCCCAAAGAGGTTTTGGAACAGGCGTGAATCAAGTGCCGAGACTGACATTTTTGGGGTCTTTGGGACTGAGTCTGGTTTGTCAACTGCTTTTGTTCGATGTATTTTCGTTTGGGAATATGGATCGACGGGTTTTATAAAGATTCTAAATTCTCTCTGTCTCTGAGAACGTGGCCGGAGAGTCTCCTGGTGGTTTTGAAGTGCTCTTGTTTATGCCTTGCGGGGTCGTAGCCTCGTGCGGGGAAGGCTGAGGCTTGAGGGGTTCAAGTCGAGGAAGGCTCCTGAGTCTCCACAAGCCTCCATCACCAAATTGTTTGGAATTTTGAACTCTGTGGGCGCCAAGCCATGTCTATTTCAAGCTAGACCGCCACTGTCCTTGCCCGTCACGTGCCGGACAGGTGAATTGCGATGTTCGATGGGCAGGATCATATTTTTTTGAAAGAGTCTGCATTGATTATTACCGGCTGGTTTTGTCATCATGATTATGGTTTCACAATCGTGAGGAGTTTGTGTGATGTTGTCGCCCTTTTTTCATAGAGAGGGAGTCCAGAGAGAGGGAAGTCTTGGCAGTGCAGACTGCACTTGCACTGCCCCGCCTGCTGCTTTTTCACTTGGATTCTCAACCGCTTTTTCGAGTCACTTTTGCAACACCAAACTCAGACTCCTTCGTCCCTCTCCACCATCTCACAGAATTCATCCTCCAATCACCATCCGCATCTGTTCCTCTTTCGATCCATCCTCTATCCTTCGAAATAGCATACAGCTCTTCTCCAGTCAACCCAGGTCGAACGAGATAACTGCCTCTCACACACTGGCCCAAGCTCGTGCTCGGTCTCCGCCACTGTCGACTCATAGCCTGACATTCCTCAGTCACAAGTCACTGCCGGTCTGAGTCACGTGTGTTTAAATATGCTCCTTGTGAGAGTGTACCACAGACTAGATCTCCTTTGTTCCTCGATCCATCCCTCTGTGTGCCTGTAAACGACCCTGCTACAATGCCGCCAAAGCCCCCACCGCCCAAGCCTCGCGCTGGCCAACACCGCCGGCCCAACTTTCGAGGCCGCATCGATGGCTTAGGCAGCCCAGCACCCAGTTCTCTGCGAGCGTCAACCCCTACGCTCGTGCGAGCACCCACGCCAGTCAGCCAGCCCCAGGCTCGCTCGAAACCCCTGTGTCCTAATCCCGACTGTCCTGATCGGTCAAATGTCGTCTTTGGTGATCAAGGACTCATCTGCCAGAGTTGTGGTGCCCTAGTCCAAGAAGATTCCGGCCTTGTTAGCGAGCAGGGCTTTGGCGAGACCGAGTCTGGCCGTATCACTGCTCTTGGTGTTCAGGTTGGCGAAAACCAAACTCATCAGAGGACCTTCCACGGAGGAGCTTTTGGGACTGCTGGCCGCGAGGCCCCGCTGAATCGCGAACGCTCAAAAGCCCAGGCCAAAACCGTCATGTCCTCCTACATAAACCTTCTTGGCATCAGACAATCGGAGGTGGATGCGGCTGAAAGACTGTTTGAGTTGGCAAACAGCAATAGCTTTGTCCAAGGGAGAAGCATCGAAAGTGTCGCTGTCGTCTGTCTCTATGTCGCTTGTCGACGTAAAACGGAGCAAGTCGAGGGTCAATTGAGACCCTTGTACAGCTTCATGTTGATTGACTTCGCCGAGAAGATGAACATGGATGTTTTTGCACTGGGCAGGGTGTACCAGGACCTCGTCAAAAAGCTGTTTCTGACCAAAGGAAAAGGCTTTCGACCCGATGGCTCTGCAGAATTCTGGGGAATGGATCCGGCCACGCTTGTACCCAGGTTTGTCGAAGAGTTGGATTTCGACAAGCACGACCAGGACAAAATCAAACGCGATGCTATCAACATCGTCAAGAGAATGAAGCGCGACTGGATCAGCCACGGCCGTCGACCTTCGGGCGTCTGTGGTGCTGCGGTCATTCTGGCCGCTCGGATGAACAATTACCGTCGTACCACACGCGAGGTTGTGCTGACGGCAAAAGTCACCGAAATTACCATCAACAAACGACTGGAAGAATTCCACGACACACAAGCCAGTAAACTTTCGGTCACAAAATTCAGAAACGAAGCGATCCCGGTCCCCTATGTACCGCATCCGCTCGACGAACAACATCCGCCTATCTGGAAAGAAGCACAAAATCCGAAACCCAAGAACAAGAAGAAAGGTCGCCCTAGAAAGCGTGCTCTCGCAGAGACCGCCGCTGAGATCGAGGACGATGCTGCGTCTCCTGAACCCGAAGCTAACCAAGAATCGGACGAAGGGCGACCACTGCCGGCGAAACGAGTTCGGATTGACGCAGAAGGTTACAAGATTCCAGAGATCCCAGCTCGACGGACGGTCATTGATCCGGCTCTGACTTCTGGCGAGACACCTGCTGAAGCACAAAGCGAAGAGGCAGACGCTCTGCGAGGGGAGACGCCTGCATCGTCGCACGACGAGCACAGTCAAGATGTCTCGAATGCCTCGCAGCCTCCACATCGGAAACCCAAATCCTCGCATTGGAGAGCACCGCCTGCATCGGCAGCCGAAATTGCGATTGAGAACGAAATTGAAGAAGGCATTGTAGAAGCACTACGAGACAACCCGGAACTCGACCCAAACTACCGACCTCTGCCTCCAGGTGAAGAGGAAGGATCGGTGCAACAGCCCGGTGGTGGTCAGGCTGGAGGACAGCAACCAACCCTTATAGATCTCACCGCCGACCCAACCCAGACTGTTCCTCCGCACCCGAGAGACAAGAAATGTGGACCACCCGCGAACTCGACAATTGGTAACCTTGGCTTCGTCTCCCTTTCTCCGACGCTCAAGCCTGACGAATTCGATTCTGATGAAGATGTCTCAACTTGTCTCTTGTCTGAGCAAGAATCCCGTATCAAAGAGAGGGTATGGGTGAGCATGAATGCCGACTGGCTGCGACAGGATCATGCGAAGAGGATAAGGAAAGAGTTGAAGGAGGCGGACATGAGGGCAAGGGGCTTGGACCCAGAGCAGGAGGAGAGGAGAAAGAAGATTGAGAAGGGAAGGAGAAAGGACGGGACGAAAAGACCGGGACGCAGGGGAGACGTTAGCTATTTGAGGGAGCAACGGGAAGGGAGAAGGAGAGGTAAAGGTCAAAGGGCCGTGGGCGAAGGTGAGGGCGGAGGGGAAGTGGAGGGTGCAGAGGGCGACAACGAGGGTGACGAAGGAGAAGGAGAGGAAGGCCAAGACAGCACCACAGTCGTTGGACGGGAAAGAAGCGCAGCGAAATCCATGAGATTGATGCTCATGAATCGGCGAACTTTCTCGCGACGGATCAACTACGACGCCCTCGAAGCTATCTACGGGATGGCATCGACCAGTGAGGATAGCGAATCGCGTAGCCAAACTGGTGAGGGTCGAAGCCGCAGTGCGAGCGTCGCACAAAGCGAGACTACGGCGACTCCTGGACCTGGCGGGGAACAGGAACCGCAGGAAGGAAGTAGGGAAAGCAGTGTTGTGAGCAGCACCGCTATTGGACCTTCAGCAATCTTTCGCGGAAGAAGAGAGAGAAACCGAGGCAGTCTTGCTGCCGAGAGGAGGGAGATGAAGAGACGGGAGAGAATGGATCTTGAGAAGGCAAAGAAAACAGCTGGTGCAGGTCAAGGCAGCGCGGGCGAAGCGAGCAGGTCCGTGTCGAGAAGTCGAAGTGCGAGCATTCCTGCTACGGAGGGAGAAGGGGAGGGCGGGAGAGGACGCGAGGTCAGCGGACCGAGTCCTGAACCTGAATCTGAATCTCAACAACTGCAACCGCGGCAGCTTCCCTCTCCACTGAGACCACAGTCTCAACAGATACCTAGAATACAGACCTCGACTGCCACAACGGGCCGTTCATCCTCGGTTCCGGGAGTCAAAGTCACTGATAGATATTCAACAGGGGCGCGACAAGGCGTCCCCGAAAGAAGGGTAGACGTCCAACTGGAGGATGTGGAGATGGACGATGGAAACAGGGAGGATAACGATGATAATGAAGACGACGGCGAAGCAGGGGAAGAAGAAGCAAGCGATGACTGGGACGACGACGATGGAAACGGGGACGAAGACGAAGACGAAGACGAGGACGAGGACGAGGACGAGGACGAGGATGAGGATGGTGATGGTGGCGATAATAGAGAAGCCGACGAAGATGTCGACGCAGCTTTCGAGGGCCGGTATGTCGGTCGATAGCCAAGGTTGATGAATTGAGTCCTGTCCTCGTGATGCGGACCGGAGAAAGGCCGAAACGTACTCCAGGTTGCACGAGAGAGTGAAGATTCATGCCCGTATCATTGCTACCTCCCCCTGAACCGAAAGACCGACTAGACTGAATGAGGGTGACCTGCTCTCAAGATGGGGTTATACAACAAGGCTCACAGACCCCAATACTCCTTATGCATATTACCTAAACGTACAGGGTACAGCCTCGCAAGCCAAGCAGGTCGGGCACCAACAAAGACCAAGACTGGCGAGGCGTCGCTGGGCGTCTAACAGCGAGTGTCCAGAGAGGCGCAGTGTTCGCCTGCCAATAGGCTAACTTCAGAGCATGTGCGAAGCCTACCAGCACCAGCCCAGTGGAGGTGGTAGGCAGCAAGATGGTCAGGCGCTTCTGTCTCAACCGGTCTCTCCCTCCAAGCCATGACCATCGAGTTTCCTTGCCCTTGCTTGATTATCCTTTCCTCCTTTGCTCCTTAGCTACACTGTCCTTCCATCCCTACATATCACTTCATCCTCTACAGTAATGTCTGGCATCGAGGCCGTGTTTGGCGTGGTCACTGGCGCTGCCGGCTTGGTTTCGCTGAGCATCGAGCTCGGCAGGTGCGCCGTGAGGCTGGGGAGAATATATCATACCGCAAGGGAAGCACCACGAATCATTGAAACCTTGGTTTTCGACCTCGAAACTATGGCTATATGCCTAAGGGACCTGGAACAACACCGGCTGCACGACACCCACAGCGGAGTCCTTCTTGCGCGTTGCATCACGAGCTCTCAACAAAGGACAGCTGAGATAGTGCGGCTGGTCGATAAAATGGAGCGTCACATGACGGACCATGTCAGTGTAAAAGGGAAACTATACACTGCTTTCAAAGAACGAAACGTGAAGGAGCTACTCGACGACCTAGAGAAGGCAAAGAGCTCATTAATGCTCGCCTTCTCTATGTACTGCTCTGCCGAGCAAAGGCAGCGAGCCCAGGAGCACAGTAACCTCCTGAGCGACATTCAGGCCCAGCTTTTAACGATTCGCTCTCCACCCCAGTCCCAGATGCTTATCTCTTCAATAGGAACCACTGCGGCCAGTGGATCAGCATGGACGGCTACGCAGCAAATGCATAACACTCAGACGCTGAGTGTCCAAGTTGATGAGCAAAATAAACCGGACACTCACTGCACGGTTGGGCCAGGCAAGCGCAAAAACAACAAAACGCGCTTTCTGATTAGCCTTCGCTTCCCAACACAGCTGTGCTCTCGCGTTTGGGATTTTGCATTGACTAGGGCCCAATGTGGCTGGGATATCCAATTGCGTACATATAACGTTGTGCCATATCATTCACTCATCTTTCGTTGCTGTAGGAATGGCGATCTTGCGGGAGTTCAGAGACTCATTACTGGTGGCAAAGGAACACCATTGGATGTTTACGATCGTGGCGGAAACAGATGGGGCACTTTACTGGAGGTAGGCATCTTGAATACTCCGTGCATCCAGAGTAACAAATCTGATGATCTTGACTAGCAAGCTGCCCTTTACGGACAGGTAGAGGTCTGTCGCTATCTCCTCACCCACTCGAGTTGGTTGGACCGTGCAACAACGTTGAGCGACGCTCTCGGTTATTACGCCTTGTCCGCCTTTTCGGATGACCACTATAGGGCGGAAGAGATGTATCGACTTTTTATCGAAGCCCCTGGTTTTGATGCCGACCTCTATACCTCTCCTCTTCGGTATGCATGGATATATGGCTGCCAAAGTGAACGATGTCTCGATATAATCCTGACCAACCAGTTTTCGGGGTTCTGCCGCCTGCCTCTCGAAGCAAGGTTTGAGCTTGCCGTCCAGACTGGCGTCCAATCTTGCATGGAGCGCGCCGGGTTTCTCAAGTGCATAGGATTGGGAAAATCTGATCAAAGGCTTGCTAATCTGAGAAGCAGCAGTGGTTTGACGATTTTGCATTACGTTGCCCGCCGTCTTTGGACGTTGGTGACGTATTTCTTTTGCCCTTACCACAGAATAACAGAATGGTTTGATCTCGGCGTGAGAGTCTTGATAAACGGCGCAGATCCTTATGGCGTTGCTCCGGGAGATGATCAATCCTCGGTCAGGAGATTCTTCATGAACCAAGACGTCAAGCAAGAATACTATTGGCAGACCACGGCCTTATTAGACTGCATGGGCATTGCAGATTTCGAGGTGTTACGGTACGCCGGCGGCTGGATTTACACGGAAATGATGGACGCCCTGCGTATATGGATCGAAATGGTGCAAAAAGCTGGCCTTGACCTCTGTAAATACGGCGCCAAGGAGAGCCAAATCTGGGATTCATTAGTTCTTCGAGGGCTCGAAGAAAGACGTTGTCATGGGTCAATGCCCGTGGAGCAAGATCGCCTTGAGTCGGTGCGAGTAGAGCGACTTGTATACGGACCCACGCCCGCAGACTGGAGTCTCAAGGTTTCCTACTCGCAGACGCTCTACGTGCACAAGCTCATTCCCCTTCCCGGAGCATTCGGTCCAAAAAGCAGTTTGCCGGATCAAATCATATGGTTTCCAGACGAGGAAGAGGAGACTGAGGGCAGCTGGACGATTGTTCAGAAGAAGAGGTTGGTTCCTGCAGCCGCAGATCTTAGAGACCTAGTTTCTTCGTCTTGCGGACCATTTATGGAGCTTTTGGACGAAACTCAAGATGATTCGGGCGTGATTATGCTCATGCAGCATCGAGCCTCCCGCTCTCCAGGCTTAAGACCTAGGTCACACAGTGAACCCCCTCATCTACGAAGAAGAGAAGTAGATTACTACGCTCAACGATCAAGCCACAGACGATATTGGTTAGGGAAATGTCATCTATGCCCTTTCGACTCACGGTGGAAACTTGGCTGTGTTGAAGCATCGGTTGAGGGCCTTCAACGTTTGCGGGACTATACGGCATGGCACGTTTTCAATGTTAGGGGGTGTGCCAAGGGCCTATCTAGCAGGTGCTATTCAGTTCAGGAATCAAGGCGTTGGCGGGCAAACAGTTTCCTCAAGGAAATTACTGATTGTCAAGACGGCTTCAGACAAGAACGGTTTCTAAATGATGCGCAAAGAAGCCTGAGGCACACGTTCACGCAAGACTGTCCCCAAGGTTGCAGCAAGGTTCACTTGGATCAGCTTCATGTGCCAGAGGCGCTTCGACACTGGCATCCGCAGAGGAGCTATGAGGACTTCAACATGTCCCAATGATCGCTAAAAACATGCCCTAGACAAGCCTTGACTTCAGATCAGCAACGTGAAAACACAGACTTCAAGAAGGTGAAATAAGAATCTCTTCGCCACGGCTATCTGCACCATTTTTTTCCCTCACAGAAGCATTGGCTGAGTGACTGCCTTTCGTCAGAAAGGACTGATGCGTCTAATACTGTCCAGGATCGATGGTTGGGACGTTACCTACGCAAGGTGGTGCGAATGTTACCAGAACATGATACCCGCAAGTAAGGTGGTTGATCAGAGTCGCCGCGGATTGTGAAAAAAAAAAAAGAAAAAAAAAAGGCAAGACTCAAAGCCATGAGACGCGCACGCCGGTATTGTCAATATACCCTGTGTGTGTATGTCTGTTCGCTTCCTGCCTCCCTGCCCTTGCGGTGCAATGCAGTGCCGTGCCAGCATACGTATTCCAAGAACATATGTAGATAGACACCTATCTACATTACTCCTAGGGATATACGTAGGTACCTAGGCTACGAGGTTAACTTGTCTTCGTACCTCCTCCTTACCAAGGCTGAGGCTGGGTTTGAGCTCTTTCGCGAACAAGGCATATTGTGACGATCTCACGATATCCCAACGTATCAAGAGGTGATTTCCGGGATAGTATTCGACATGTTGTAGGTACCTATGGTGTGTCGGGAACTTGAAAGGAATGACGGATCTCTTCTGTTCGCGACCACCTCTGTGTATCATATATCCCTAGCGAGATAGGTAGGCAGCATACCTCGCGCCTTGGAGATGGAGTATCGACAAGCTTCCACAGTTCAATACTCTTGTCGATCTCTTATGTGGCGACTTGCAGCCTTGTGTCGTATTGTCACAGTCGGGGTTGGAATTTACTGTCCTACTCTACTGTACGTAAGACTCATCCTATCCCATTCTACCTAGGTACCCTATCGTTGTGAATATGACATATCCCCTTCCTGTCAAGGTTGTCTCCCCCGTAAAAATCATACGTCTTATCGTGAACTCGAATAGTCTGTCCCTAGTAGGTAGATAATTTCCTCACCTGCTTCTTCTCCATTTTCCCTTCGCTTTCTCACCTCGTATCTTTCGATGTGTCGAGCGGACTCGTTCGCCTGGACAAGCGTTTGGGAAAGCAGAAGGGAGAGCGTATGACTTGGGCAGAGTCCCCGGAAGAATCCTTTCGAAGGCTTTTCGCCCGTCTCGGGCAGAATGCCCCTCGACGATCGCTTATGTTAGGCGGTAAAATCGTTAGATTCGCCTTTTCGCGCGCGGACGAGGTTTCTCTGTGTCGTGTAGGAGGACGCAAGGCGAATGATAGCTCACACGTCAATGCCGTGTAGAAAAGGTGAGCCGGCGGCGTAGCTTGGTTTAACAGTGGTGCACTCTGAAACCCTGGGGTGGTGATTGGCTCTTGTCGTGGTCGTCGTGTTCGCAGTCGTTCTTATTGAAATCGTGCCGACTCGTCTCATCTCAAATATATCCATCGTGTTCATGGGATCTATTCATCTGGGGTGTTGTCGTGACTTCCGTGGTAGGGCCGTATATCGTGATAACTTTGCGTCTCAACAACTCTTCATGTCCTGCGATCCTCCTCATCCTCCATCTCCTCATCTTTCTCTTCTTCTATACTCTGCGCACTTAGCCCCCTTCTGTGTCCCTTGGGGGCCTTGCTCTTTTCATTCTCGAGCTGATCATCCTGCTCTTCCCGACCCATGCCCATCCCCATACCGCCGCTCATGAGATCTCTAAAACTCACCCTCCTCGCTCTGTCACGAAGGCTGGGCGCTCTCGGTCGGTGTTCTCCTCTGGCCCGTCCGCCCCAAACGGGTATTTCATGCCAGATCCGGCGGCCGATATAGTACAGGATGTCATAGAGGATGGCGAGGAGCCAGGGGACCATGTTTATGAACGCCAGAATCAGCTGGCAGCACATTAAATTAGCGTCAGAGAACAATGCTGCCGGGGTGTTCGAGCACGCGGAGACGGCTTAGAAGGAAATGGAAGATAAGTATGAGACGCGGCGCAACTTACAAATGCACGTACAATCCAAGTTTCGTAGACCGTCAATTGCGCCGGGAGAAGGGAATACCACGCCATTGTCTTTTGTGGATCGCGCAGCGTCTTCCAACGCAGTGAATCCCTGAGCTTCTGAAGACGCGGAGTGTCGACTTTTCCGACCGAAAAGCGACAAGAAAATGTCGCCACCAGCAGTTTCAAGCTCACCTCGGCGTCCCGCCACGATATTACTCGAGGCAAGGGACAATTGGCACAGACATTGTTCCACCAGATGCCCGAACCAGGAGGTCGAGCGGTTGCAGCAGTCGAAGCAGTGCAGTCGAGTTAAAGAAGCGGGGTGATCGAGGAAGGTGCCAGACGGAGTTAGAGCATTCCTCGAGTGTCGCGGGTGCGCAGATCAACAGTCCATGCTGGCTACAGATGCGTGCCTTGGTATCTTCTCCACAACCCTCACACTACGCACAAACCTACTCAACGGATAACACCATGGAAGCATTTCTCGCTTAACGGCATGAGCTCGCAAACAATTGAGAGACAAGTGGGATTTTTAACGTTTAAATCTTTAATTGAAAGAACGAAGACCACTCTACAAAGTCTCTATGGGAAATCTTTGGAGAACGCCAAAAATGTGAATAATCCCATCATCAGCCCTTTTGAAAAGCAAAGAGAAAGTGAACAAGCCGAAGTCCTCGTTGGAGATGCTCTTCCCCTATTCCGATATCATAAAGCTCGCACATTTCTTTTCCCTAACCGCATTGTTCATTTTGGTTTCGTATCAAGTCGAAAGTCAATTGAATTCCGAACGCTGAGAAGAAAACTGGTCCCATTGTTGTGAGGGACCTCCGAAAAACAAGATGCCCCTTTCTTCAGCTCGACGCCGGTATTTGATCCATAAACCAGTACATGGTTCGTCCCGAGCGGACAACCGCACATGAGACATGGAAAACGAGACCATCGTGTGTCGTCGTCATTTCATCAAGTCATAAGCCTACGTTTTTTCTTCGCAGGAGTCACGGGATCGGAAGCCCGTCCATTGTTGGGATCCCGCATCCGTTGGACAGGCGTCACTCCTTTGTAGTGGGATGAGGTGTATGGAGAGGCATGATTCTTCTTCCTGCGGCGAGAGGGTGCAGGGGTAGCAAGAGGTGAACTCATGTAATCCATGTCCAGGAATGACGGCAGCTGGCTCATGGCCGCAAAGGCTGGATCAGCATTGCGTCGGAAAGCCGTCACATTGCCGTTATTGAGATGGGAGAAATCATTACCCAACAGCTCCTGACTGGGAGGCATGAAAATGGGTGACGTGGGCCCGTCACTATCTTCGGAACCACTGTCGAATTGTATCACGTCGGTGAGGCTGATCACATCTTCCCCAAGTCCATCCGTCGGGAAGTCTCCAGCTAGGTCACCATGGTCAACAGCAAGATCATCGAAAAAGAAGTTATTGGTAGGGTAAAAGGCTTCCAAGGGGCCAACAGCCTGGCCTTGATTGAATGGGTCATTGATTGCGGAATTGAGGCTGGCCAGCATGATGTCTGCACTTGGGCCAGCCAGCAGTTCAGTAGGGTCGCGATCACCAGCATCGCTCTCCTCAATGAGCTCGGCAAAGCCCACGTCGGGACTGGACGTTTGAGATGCCCCATATCGACGAGCAAACTCTTCTCCGAGCAAATGAGGATTGGTCATGAGAATAATCTTGCCCGAAGGGTCGAGAATGCCCGATGTCTTGTCACCTTCGTCGATGAAGATGCCGCGACGGGGGCCCCGACGATGAGCTGGCTTCTTGCCCGATTTTTTGGAGGGCGGAGACGCCAAGGGGGACATTTCTTTTTCGTCGCCGGCTGCGTGGGGTGTGCTTTGAAGGGCCTCCTCCGGCAAACAGTCGTCGGTCAGATCAGCTGCAGGGCGTTAGTCATCATCCACACGGACAAATCACGTTTCAACATACAGTCGTCCACATCATCGACCAGCCCGACAACACGTCTGTCAGCACCGTGGCGAGAAAACCCGGAGTCTGGTAATGCCGAGGGCAGTAGGGCACGAGTAATTGTAGGCGACTCTGACATGGGGAAGTAAATGGGCGGATCGGCATCCGTGGCAAAGTGCACCCGTCTCTCGGGAGCGGTTTCAGTAGCACTATCACTTCCTTGTGAGGAGGCAAAGCGGTAGATGGAACCCTCACTCTCATCTCCAAACCCGTAGGCGGACAAGCCGTCGATCTGGTTGAGGAGGAAGTCGGCATCGCTCTGACCTTCTTCGGAAAGCATTGCGAGCAATTCCTGCTCTTGGCCCTCGACTTCGTCGTCAGAATCGCTAATGTCATCGACAGCCTGATAAACATCGTTGTCATCGTCCGATTCTGCGAAGACCTTTTCTTCGAAACGCTTCCTGTTCTCTTCGGGGGAGAGATTTGGGTCCTCGTCATCCTCATAGTAGTCTTCAAAATCACCGAACATGCTATCAGAGCTGCTAGCGAGGGAGACATTGTCTGGTGCAATGGATTGATGCTTTGGCCCCGCCCCATTCAATCTCCGCGAACGAGACGGGGCTTTTACTGCTGGCAGATCGTCTTCATCATCGGCTTCATCCTCGCTGTCTTCGTCCGAGGCATCGTCTGCCGTCTCAGACCCGTAGTCGGACGAATCGTCGCCCTCTGAGGCCGAGGTGTCTGCTCTTTTCCTTTTGCCAGACGATTTCTTCGTTACCATGTTTTTGGGAACAGCTTTGCCCCTCTTCGGCTTCGGCTCATATGTGTCGTTGGGGTGTTCTTTCGACTTTGATATTCTGATGGAACCCAGCATTGGCTGGCGACCCCGCGAGTTGCGGGTGTACAGGCGAGACATTGGTGACTTAAAAGTCAAAAGCTCAATGGCTTGCCAACAAATAAGGATGAAGAGAGTAGATGGTAATATGAGGGTTCGATGTCAAGGATAGCGGGGGGACAGGTGGGCGGAGTGGTCGTCCTGGGGGTGAAAATATCGTGCTCAGCACCTTCGTGTCGCGAGGACAATTGGGTGCCGTTCCGGTGTGCAAATGGGGCAATTTCGAGGACAACAGTGGACGGGAGCTCCTACGCGGGTAGAGCCTCGAAAGAGTAGATATCGAAACGAGGATTTGCTGGAGCTGCTTGACTGGCCACGAGAGAAGACTCCCTCTCCGCAGGTGGGAGAGGGAGCCTCCCGGCCGTCTAGAAAGCAGCGAAGGCCATGAGCAAAAGATGGTCCTCGAACGATATGGAAGAAAAATGCTTGGACGATGCTCTGACAGATAGTAATAATATACGGGTGGTGAAGTTGGCTGAGGTTGTAGCAAGAGGGAAAAGAGAGGAAGGGAAAAAAAGGTGAGAAGTCGAGGGCAAAAGAGGCTTTTGGGATTGTACGGCACAGTGCGGTGCCTGCGGTGACTGCGGAGCGGGCGGTGGTTCCATTCCGCCTGGACGCCCATTGCTGGAGTCATTCTACTTAAAGGCACTAAGGGCTGGACTAGCCACCTGCCTACTAGGTATTGAGCCTATCGAGCTCATGGACTGAGGCGGGTTGGCAATGTGCAACTCCACAGGCCCTCGCAGAGCCTGCACACCGCTATTTATTCCCAGCTCTTGATCGACTCTAGGTACTCGGTGCATCTGGAGCTACGTAAATGCGCACCATTGGTTACACACTTGCATCTTGGTTCTTGTTTCTGCTATTGTTGGGCATCTGTTGACTGTTTGACCTCTGTACAGTTCTTGCTGGTCTGGAGCACCATGAATCTCAAAACAAAAAGGGCTTAACACAAAAAAAATTCAAAAAAATTATATCAGATGTTTTCTCCATCCCGCCCCTCGCGTGCCTCAAGCGCAGCCAATCGCTACCCAGCTATTGAGACTCCGGTGACTCCATTCCTTCTCCAATGACTCAAAGGCAAAACCCTTCGTCACGTGCCACATGAGTAAAACTCCATAAAATCCTATAAAACTCAATGTGAGGGAAACTCAGAGCTTGCAGAAAAATCATTCGATCTCAAAATACTGACAAGGAGGGAAGCCTCCGGTTACTATGCACCTCAATCCACTGAGAGTCACTGCTCTTGTCGTTCGCGCCGTTGCCAAACCAAAGCCCCATCCCGAATCATTTCCAGCCCCGTCAGGCCCATTCTCAAGGCCAAACCGCTACCCGCCAAGTTGAAACAGAAGTGAAAAAAATGAAAAAGTTTGAGAAAAAACCCAAACTTAAACGTACCCCACACTCGCATCGCCGTCACTGTCGTCATCATCATGATTCGGTAGGTCGTCACGAGTGCATTCTCCTTGGTCCAATCCCCATTCGTCACGGCGCTGAGGCTGCCGTTGCTGTCGATGGAGAAACTGCCCTGGGTTCCACTTCCACCGGCTGCTCTGGCACCTCCACCGCCTCCTTTGCGGCCTGAACCTCCTCTATGCCAGCTTGCACTTCTTGGATTGATGCCCCCTTCTCGGCTGTCGTGGTGGGATATTCATCCGGATGCTCTGCCTTGTAGTCGACGTCCAACTTTTGCACTTCCTCTTCGGTGAGCTGCCGTTCTTTCTCCAACCTAACCTCTCGACCACGTTTATGACAATACCAGAAGACAAAGAGCAACACTGCGCCTCAAGGATTAGTCTATAAGTTGAAACAGTGGGTCGCCCTGGGGCCGAGAGAAAGTCCTTACCGAACAATGCTAGTGACCATAGAACATTCATGCCCATGAATGCCGGGAACCGCGCCCGGAGATAGTTCATGATCGACCTGAGCGCCGCCGTGATGGCTGTTGGCTTACCCACCAATTCTTTCAACGAAGGTGTCTTGAATCCCATCTTCTTCGCCGCAGCAGCTGCCTTGCCTGCGTTTTCCATGTTGACCCCGCTCTTCTGCGCCCTTTCGGCAGCCGCCGCCATCATCTCAGGCGCAAACCCCTTGGTCATAGTCTCGGGGAGTTTCTCAATGAGCTTCTGCAAAAATGCCGGGAGCGAATTGAAAGTCTTCTGCAGCTGCCGGTCACCATTCGTCAATAAACTCTCCAGGTCTTCGTACGCCGTGGGCACACCGTTGACGAGATCTTTGAAAATTAGATTGAATTTCTGTAGCAGTTCTTGCGTTTCGTCGCTGATGGAGAAGACGCGATTGTTGACGGCCGCCAGGTTGAGCCGCTCCAGCACGATGGTCATGTCCTCTTCTTCCTGCCTGGCCTGCTTCTCTTCCTCGCTGTCTTCAAGTTCGCGCTTCTTAAGACTGGCAGCGATGTCTTCTAAACCAGCAGCGGTGGCCTCGTTCTTTTGGCGTTTAACGTCTCGGCTATCCCGCCTGAGCCAGCTCCAGGTGGTCTTTGGTTTAGGCGGGGCGCCTTGTGTGGCGCCATTCTCGTCTTGCTGGATCATTGCCGGCTCTTCGCTGAGTTCATTTGGAGTCTCAGGAGGGAGAGGGATGTTCTGGGCGCCGTCCATAAGGGCGATCTGGGCATCCTTGCCTTGTGTCAGCACCCCCGGCCGGGCTGGGAGCGGAGGAGGATTTTCTTGAGATGTAATGCGATCCAGAAACTTCTCATCTTCCTCGGACAAGACCGGCATCTCAGATTTGCGCGAGGTTACAAGGTGGGCCTTGGCCTTGATGTAATTGATATATTCCATTGCCATGACTCTCGCAGACAGTCGATTTTAATTATGGGTCAGAATAATATTTGGCCAAGTTTACGGGGCCTTATGCCTCAGGAAGGGAAAAATAAAGGTAAGAATAGAGACAAAAAAAAGGGTATCACACTGTCAATAATGATGAAGAGAATGTCCCTTCCGAAGGTGCTGAGTTAGCTGGGTCATATCGAGGGGACTGTAAAGTGGTGTTTGCGCCACATCGACGTCATGACCAGAAGTTGGCACAGCCATGTCCATCAACAGCCAATCAGCGCGTCCGACGACCAAGCTGCTGCATTGCTCTGAAGGTTGACGGCTGATAGCCTTGCAGCGAGTAAACAAAATGATGTAGGGTTGAAGGGAATATGGCGTGGACGTGTAGACTGGATCACAGATCTTTGAAGGTGTCGGATTAAGCGAGAGTGCATGCTCAAGATGGCCGTTTCGAGAAGGGGAGCGCATGAGTATGTCAATACCTACTGCTATGACAACAGAAGCTGAAAGCGAGCAGTCTTTTTTTTTTTTTACCTTGCTATAGACGATCGTTATTAGAAGAGGCTGAGAAGATCAGGGGGTCACGGTTTCGGGAGTGACTGCGATTGTCGACCTGCAGGGTCACGACCACCGCCCTCACCCTCAACCTCACCTCACCTTACACCTTCACCTTCACCTTGGCCTTCACCTGCAATTCCGTCACTCCCAACTGCGTGTTTACACCCACAAGTGACACAGTGTCAGTCGTTCCAACACCTTTTTCTTTGTCGCTCTCTGTCCCAAGACTGCGCGTCCTCCTTTGAGTGTTGACCGAACCTTGATTGCCTCGCGCGCCCAACATGCGGGTCGACACCCAATATTTCGAAAGACTCACGGCCCCGCGCAAGACGGAGTGCAGACCTCTCGTCTTCCGCGGTAAACAACCAAACCAAAACACAAAGAAACAGGCTCCGGCAATCGTCAACCACCAGAGCGCCCACCGCCTCCCGTACTTCGCACACCAGCAGCTGGATCTCGAGTACTTTCCCCCAGGCAAGTCATCGGTTGACGGTCCCCTGAAATGCGGAAAATTCTTGGGAGAATTTTTAAGTCTAACATTAGCAGACGTTGGTCAAGCAGTTGGTGGTCCGATAGTGGAAGGTGACAGAGACGCGGGCAACCAAGCCTGGGACGACGATGATAGTGACGGAGGAGCCGATCTCGAGTCCGAAGCAGACGATGACCTGGGTCTGGAGGTAAGACCATCCATGCAACACCTCTTGTGTTCAGCATCACTGATCACATCCGACAGAGTCACAAGCCTAAGCCCAAGCGTCGCCGCGTATTCGAATCGGGCAAAATCACCAATGCAGCAGACATCAAGAAGATGAAGATCCAAGGAGGTCGCCCCGCCGTTGCCAAAAAGGTCACCGCGGACCTGGATTCTGATGACGAGTTGATTGTGCGCATGAAAGAGGCTCGATTTCTCGAGAAGGATATCGCGCAAGCTCTCATCGACCAGGGTCGCACCGCCTACAACCCAAAAACCATCGGCACCCGCTGGAGGCGCATCAAGGCCGCCTTGCAAAAGAGACAAGACGATCTGCTCGACGCAGATTTAACGGACTGGCATGAGGGAGATGTATGTATTGGCAATCGAAGGGGCACACAGACGACGACTGACAAGCTCGCAGGATGATGTTCTATTGCAAGCTGTTATCAAGACCGAAAAGGAAGTCAAGAGGCTCAAAGACGACATCGAGTCGAAAAAATGGCGCATGGTGGCTGATAATATGAAGAGAATGAAGGCATGTCCCACCATTGTCATGATAGACGCAAGTTGTACTAACTATGCGAACGTCCAGCCTGTGGTCAACTTCTCCCAGAATGCTTGTCGAGACAGATATGATGCTCTTCAACATGGCTGCGCGAAACCCACGCCAGAATCGGTCGAGAATCCAACTCCTGAAATCCTCGAGCGCATCAAGTCGCGAAAGGACAAGGAGAGGAAAATTCGAGAGGGCAACCAAATTGCTGAGATGGAGCAGAAGAATGTGGAGGCTAATGGCTGGACTTCGAGGATGCGTACCTATTTCTAGACGACCGAATGGAAGACACCAAACACACACTTACCGGGCGCATACCGATCGAGTACTCTCACAAGCAGTCCTGACTGGGCAATCCAATATGCCAGGCACTTTTGCATCACAGCGGCACTTTTGTTCTTCGGCATTGCGTACACATTGCCGCCTGGTTAGATGGCTCTGGCTAAGGTGAGGTTGCCAGATCGGACATCAGGGCTGATTTTGGAGGCGGCGCAGCGTTGGCATCGACGTTCGGATTCATCGACCTGGTGTCAATATCTGGATGGGAATGTACACAGAGGTAGCAGGATGACGGAGTCACAAGCTGGCGATCTCGGGTCTTGGACACTATGTATGTGCCGCGGCCTGCGCCAGAGGCACAAGACGCGTGCGACCGTCGAACGCGGTCAGCTGACAATGTCAACAAATGATCTCCAAGTGATGGCTTTTCCCTGATTGTGCTACCTCCAGTACCTCTCCATCACTTCGACTGTCTTTCCCGGGGCTGTGTTTCGACAACTCACTACTGCAAGTTGCACTGCATGCATGCCTGGAGATAGGCGCAGCAAATCCAATATGATTCGACACTCCATCTGTTGGCTTGGTTGCCTTGGGCCAAGACCTCCGCAGCCGCCTGCGCTGCGCAGTTGTTATATATTTCAGCCCTGCCGTTTCTGTCCTTCTTCCTTTCCTTCCTTCACGCACCCGAGCAGGCAAACCACACACGCGTCCGGCGATCTTTGTCTTTGCGCAAAGTAACCCGAACCGTCAAGTTCTTCCGTGTGATTTCTGTTGGCTGTTGACCTTCTCTCCGGAGCTTGGTTGGCAGGCGAAGAAGTCATCCAGCGAAGACTTGCGCAGCTCCTCATCACATGCTTCCTTTGTGAGCGCGTCACTCTCCCACCGAAGAAAACCTATCACGCTCTCTACTATCCTCACAGGTTCTTCTGCCCTTCTTTCGATCCCCTTCCTTCGCTCGTTCGTGAATCTCTGGATCTTGACAATCAACAATCATTGCATTTCCCGCCTAATGCCAATGCGCTCTTTCGACGACATGTTCAAGCGATCGTTCAATACCAGGGAAGGTCGCATCGTCAAGTCGAAGACCACAAAGACCAATTATCCCGAACACGTGAAGAAGAAGATGCAGGACACTGTGGACGCCGGCTCGCCAGTGGCAAGGTAGGCAGCCGCAAACCAAACAAAGGATGGCCGTTTGCGCGCAGACACATATACTGATTTCTAGATGCAGCACACTGACGAGTCCCATCGTCACGTTGGTGGTGGGTTGCGAGCAGCGACTCTTCGCTGCTCACGAAGACGTCCTCTGTCATTCACCCTACTTCGCGGCTGCTCTGAAAGGCAACTTCCTTGAAGGCGGCTCGAAGAGGGTGGAACTGCCCGATGAAGAACCCGAAATCCTGTCCTGCATCCTCGAGTTTCTCTACAAGGGTGACTATTATCCTCGCTTGCTTCACAACAAGCGCCGAAACACTTGGGATCTCGAGGACGCCCAGGACCTCATAAAAAATGGTGGCCGCGGAAACAACGCATCGACAATCTATCTCCCCGATACTGGCGGCGACGTTCTCAGAGACACCGTGGTGTACTGCGCTGCCGAGAGGTACGGCCTGGAGGAACTGAAACGTCTGTCTCTTCGGAAGCAGGGGTTGCAGTCTGGAATCCAAGTCGACGTGATCTTGCGATCGGCTCGGTATGCGTACGCGCACACGCCAGATACGGAATCGCGACTCCGCGCTCATTACCTAGCTCTGATCATTCGAAGTCGCAAGACTTTCAAGAGGAGCGGAACCATGCAGATGGAAATGGAGAATGGGGGCAAATTGTTTTTCGACCTGTTTGTGGCCATGTGCAATCATATCGATGACATTGTTGAGATCAGGTAAGAGAAATACACAAGACTTGGTGGCACTTGAGACTCGTGATCCGTGAGACAAACAGCTTACATCTTTCGATTTTGACAGCAACAGCCGCTCTCCCAAAGTCATCTAAAAGGTTGCACAATCCACTCCAAGGCTCGACGGTTTGGTGCTATGATGTGAGGTAGGACAGTATGTTTACCAGGGCCGTTGGTATCAACAACGAGTCTTGTGGGACCTCGCCTGCTTTGACAGCAGCAACAACTCCGCTTCTTCTCGAGGTTGGCCGACGACAATTGCTGGTTCATCGCAACCCTACTCCTTCTAATGGCCCTGCTTTAGGCGCAATTTCAGCTTTCCGCTCTTTCAATGGGATTTTGAGAATCTCATGGGAATAATCAACTCACAGTGTGCGACCTACAACTCGCAGCTCTTATGTACCTTGGTTGTTTTCTCGACTCTGATGTCGACGTCTGATATGGTGAAGCTACTTTTCAGACCTGATTCCTGGGATGGGATGAAAACCTCTGTGTTCAGAATAGGAAATGAGAGATTCGGCCACCTCAAAATACGTTTACCAGTGCACTTTGTTGTGAATTGACATTCTACAGCCATTAGCATGTGATAAAACAGTGATATCCAGAGTCCGGGCAAGCGTGTGACAGTAAGTCGACATGGTTTTTACCCACTCTTTCATTTTCGATTCTCCCTCGCTTGCAATTTGGATACCCAGTTCGAGATGCGGTTGGATCTCTTTACCTTGTCTCCTTTCGTTTAATTTCTCTCAGAATTGCACTCAATCTGCCAGTCACTAGTCTTTCCTGCGTTTTCTCTCGTCTCCTAGCACCATACTCTCGATAACCGGTACGTCACACTTTGAGATGTTGCAGTGATCGACCTCTGAACTCCTCGGCATTCATTCATCGGCCCTTTACTTCGACATTATCGATATGTCAAGCTCCTGGGGCGAACCTTCTTGGACTGCAGAGGAGAGGGCTCGAAGGTACAAGCAAGAGGCATTATTTGCCCGCTCTGACGACTGTATAAATGAACATGGAGTCGGAGAACCCAGCTCAAGAGGCACAATCACACGGTATCCCTTTTCGGCCCCGAAGCGACGCAGAACTTCTACGACGCTGTCGTTAGGGCGAACATCGTCTCAGCCGTCTCCAAATATGTCACCCCAATCTAGGCCTGCGCGCGTCAGGATCAAAAGGGAAGCTGAAATACAAGCTCTTGAGAACCTGCAAAAGAAGCCACCAGATCAGAGGGTGAAAATCTACGTAGGGAAGAACAATGAAGAGATTGAAGTGGCCCTCGAAGATCTTGACAAATCACCAATACTGAGGGCTTTGATCAGCAAACTCGGCGCGCCGGGTCCATACATCATGCATCCGAAACTGACGACGGTCAATGTCGACCATTTTCAATCCGTCCGCGAGTTTCTACTTACCGACGAATACATGCCCGCCCTTGTCGACAACCCTCATGGAGAGGATGTGATCCCTAAACAACTAGACGGCTGCACGTCCGTTGACCACTACGAAAATGAAGCGCTCAGGGCGGGACATTTGTATGTTCTTGCAGAGAAGCTCGGGATGGGCACGCTGCGGGCCCTCGTCTTTCGGAAAATCACGCAGGCGCAATTCCACAAGTACGGCATCAGATGTCTTCTTGACTTGGCCATGGTGACGTTCTCGAGACCCCAGGAGAGCGACATGAATGGAAAAGGCAGGTGCAAGCGTGACGAAGACGACCACAACGATGATGAAGGGGATGCTCTGGAGAATTGGCTCGTCGAAGCGTTGAAGAACCAGTTTCAGGCGACCATGATCCATCACGCTCAGCATTTCTTTCGCGTTGCGAATCACAGTGCTTGTAAGAAACGAGGATTTGGGGTCAGGGTTCTCAGAAGCAAAGTTGAGGACTGGGAAGCACTAGGCCCAGATTTCATCGCAAGTGAAGACGATGATTGAGGCCGTGATTCTAGGTATTGCGTGTTGGACGATACGAGAGCACATTGTTGGCTCCCATACATCTGCTGCAGTGGCTTCCAGACTGCGGCGTATGAAGAAAACCGACATTCAGCAAGACATCTACCAGGCTCTCTCCGAGGACAACGATTTTGACGAAACGAGCTAATCTTTCCGCGGTTTATTTGCTTCTGTTTCGTCAAGTGGATCTGCTGCGCAAAGCTTGATATCTTCCGCGGTACTGAAATATGAACACGAGCAACGGATTACTTTCATTGACAAAGATCACTGCGCTGCGAGCTGGCTGGCGAGGGCAAACCAGGAGACTGCAGCCTTGTCGGAAGAACCACGGAGACGGGGCAGAGGGGGCGCTAGGGTCATAGCCTCGGCCCAATACTCATTCCCCATATTTGTCGAGTCCTCGTCTCTTCGCTTGACCGCCCCGCTATCCTTCCCCCTCAAACCCCGCTGCACGTTTACCAATGTCTTCGAAAAAGACGCGTGCTTGGATGAGAATGGTAAGAAAATAGTCATCCGCTTGCAGGGGTAGTAATACGAGAATCCCCTCTATGTTGCCCACATGGAGAAAAGGCTCCTTGGGTCGGCTTCCCTTTCGTGATACACACTCCAGAACTGCAGCCTTGGTGGCCTCACTTTGGGAGCTCCTGGTGGGACTCAATGTCGAAGTATTCGAGTCAGAAGACTTGACACCGACCCTAAGGCTCCATCTATTCGGCATTTCTCGACTTCGGATCTCCAAACACGAACCATCCGGCCGTGCATTTGAAGCCCTTTTTCCGTTTATGCAGAGTTGCGACAAAGGAACCCCTCCTTCACCCCTCGTTGTCTGCGCAATCCTTGAAGTCCGCGTATTGAGACATAAAAACCTCTTGGTGCTGGCCTTACTTGCTCTCTCCTGCCTCTTTGCTTCTTTCTTGCAGCTGTCTCTGTCTTGTTCTAACCTGTCTCCCTTCTTGCCGCGGTGTTGAGATCGCAAGCTCCGTCGCCATGAGTGATCCTGCCCCGACTTTCGATATTCCCAAGGAATGCTGGGGTGGCGTTGTGGTAGGTGGCCTGAAGGGAAGCAGTCTGGTCGAATGTCTCACACGACTCAATAGAAAAATGAGGGCCCGGACTTCTACGTCGAAGTAGAGAAGGTGCCTGTGCCTGAAATCGGTATGTGTCGGCTTGTTGTTTAGAACTTACTCAGTTCTCCTGACCTGACTGACCACTGTGTTTCCTGTCCAGGTCCTAATGACGTTCTGATCAAACTCAATGCCACCGGTCTCTGCCTCAGCGACATTCACTTTATGCTGAACGACTGGAATCTTCCCAAGATGTCTGAGTTGGGAGTAAGATGTGCCGGGCACGAAGGAGCTGGAGTTATTGTCAAGGTTGGTGAGAACGTCAAGGCATACAAGGTCGGCCAGCGGGCGGGGTACAAGCCAATTCAAGATGTCTGTCATTCCTGCGAATACTGCAAAACCGGCAGAGAGACATACTGCGCAAAAGCGGTCTTCACAGGTGGCGCGTGTGATGGTGGGTGCGGGTTGACGTGTGCAAGAACGGATATTGACACTTCTGCAGGGTCATACAAGCAATATGTGGTCTCGCCAGAGAATTACACCACTGTGAGTTCCAATCTAGGCATGCGAGACCACAGGCTAACTCTGTTATATAGCTCATTCCTGATGTAAGTGGGCCAACCCCTCGCCCAGAGCCTTCGCACACATTGACCCATTCAAGGGAGTATCCGACTACGTCGCCGGCCCCGTGATGTGCTCGGCGTCTACGATTTACTCGTCGCTCAAGGAATCAGATCTTAGACCCGGTCAATGGGCAGTCTTCCCCGGTGGCGGTGGAGGTGTTGGGATCCAGGGCGTTCAACTAGCTTCCGCAATGGGTATCCGACCAATCGTGGTGGACACTGGAGACGAGAGGAGAAAACTCGCCCTGAACTTGGGTGCCGAACATTTCGTCGACTTCAAGGAAGAAGACCCTGTGAAGAAAGTCCTCGAAATAACCGAAGGAGGAGCTCATGGCGTCATTGTGACCGGTGCGTGTCTCTGCACACACTGTGATCTCCCCCGACAGGTGGCTAACAGAAAGAACAGCCGTACAATCATACCCAATTGCGCTCGACTATCTCGGTGCTCGAGGAGGTGGACAAATCATGTGGTAAGCACATATTACGACCGACCAGGTCAGATGCGCACGTTAACCCGTCCATAGCATTGGCATTCCCCCGCACGGCAAGTACCACATCGACCTTGATCCATCAAAGCTGGTTTTCCGGAATCAGTCCATCAAAGGAACGCTGGTCGCCAGTTTGGCCGATATCGACGAGACACTAGACTTTGCCAAACGAGGTATGTGCGTGCACGGATAGATGACCATGGCCAAACTGAAATGGTATCTAGGGAAGCTCCGACTCGAGCCGACCGTGGTCGGGTTAAGCAAGTTCAATGAATCGGTCCAGAAGCTCAAGAACGGGCAAGTAGCTGGGTAAGTTCGGGCCTCGGCGGGCACGGCAAAGCAAAGTGGTCACTAACCAGGCGCGCAGGCGTATTGTGGTGGACTTCAACTTGCCGTGATGGAGCATATCACTGGTGCAGTGTTTTTTCTAGGCGAACTGGGGAAGATCGCAAATGGCCATCTTGGGTAGAGAGGTCTTGACGTACTAGCTAGACGGAGCTAGATAGGAGAGATGATTCTGAAACAAGTATGCTGGCAAGTTATTGGCTGCAGTTTCTATTCCGAGGACCTGCAAAGGCAGCGCTAGGTGCATGGAGAGGAAGGGAGGTCTGTGTAAAGTCCCGGTACAGTGAGAAAAGTAGTGACAAGGTACCTTGGCGGGCTGGGTACTTGGTGGAATTTCTGGTTGTTCTAGTACGCATTTGGCTGCTGTTGAGTACCGGCCACTCACGATACAGAGATGACCAGACCAAGAGACCCACTCGGTTCCCAAAATAGACGGACCAACCACCGCCAGCATTACGCGCCGACCGTGTTTGAGGCCATTTCAACTCCACTCCAAGGCTTTCTTCTGTCTTGCTCTGTCTTCTCCCTCCATCTTCCCCTTCTGCCAATGTCCACAATTTCCACCCCTCGCCTCGCGATTCGCTTCTCTCCCGCCAATGTGCTTCTCCAGCGTCTTCACAGGTGTGATGGATCTCCATGATCCGGCATAACTTCTATCTTGAGCCGCTAAACGCCAGCCAAGGCACGTCTTCTTCCAGCCTCGACCGATTGGGTCGCTTGCATCATGGTGGGAGCTCCCTTTCTCTGTAGGTGCACCCAGTACTCAGCAGAGGAAATCGTAATCATTCACTTTTGTCCTGCTCACGTCCCTTTATTTCTTGATTCTCTTCTTCTGTCCTCGTGCGTCTGGTGTGCCGTTGACACGTTGTTTGAGGTCGTGTGCTGTGCTGTGCTGTGCTGCGCTGCGCTGCGCACCGTGCATCCAGTTCCTTTCCTTTTGCACTCTTCAGTCTCTTAATTCCATACTTTGCGCGCAGCAGGCCTGCTCCTTCTACGATCTGTAAGGGTCAGCATAGTCATATACGCTGCGATCAGGTATCCAGCCATGACTACTGCAACGACGTCCACTTCGGCCGTGCAAGGCTTTTCGCTCTTTCCGACGACGGTTCCCAAGATCGCCATTCCAAATCCCCATAAAAAGAATCCAAGCCTACACAGTATCAGTATTGTTACCTCCCCGGACAGCACATTCTCGCCCAATGCCGAATCGGTTGTTATCAAGATGGAGGAGGAGAGGCCACCCGTCCCTCGATTCCCCGCCCGCCTCAGCGAACAGCAACAAACGAGAGAGTCCACCCCTTCTCCAGAAGATATCGGGAGGGCGGTGACCACGTCCTCACCCATCGATGGAAAGACTCCTACCCAGCCTGTTCTTCCTTCCGCAACTGTGGTAACCTACACTCCATCGTTATACCAGTCGCCCGAGCTTCACCAGTCATCATCTCCACAGCCTTCGTCATCCTTAGGCACAGGATCGGCAACAACCTTGGTAGCGGCGGCAGCTTCTACGGCAAACATCCATGACGGGACGCATAATAAGTCTCCCACCGATCCTTCACCTGTCGTTCCCATCCGCTCCATATTCCCCGTTTACAACCCTTCCGTGCCATTGACTCAACAAGTCTACCTCCCGCACCCACCACCGCCGGTACGAATCTCTGGCATGCCGCCCTTCAACGGCATACCTCTTTCCAGGGAGGACTACCGAAGCAGTCTTTCCATTCCATTTAACACGCCAGCAGTAGTGGCTGCCCAGAGAACTGCCCCTGCTAGTGTTCTCAACTTCCCGTCGGACGTGATGAGCATTAACGTGGGTCCTCGCATATCAACACAAAGGGAGTTGGAGAAATTATGGGACGCTTCTCATGGAACTGAACCGGGTTGTTCGATAAAGAGTTTCGATCTCGAGATGGCACGGTATTTGCACCCCTCACTCTCGTATTTGCCGTGTTATGCTGATAGTAGCTAGGACCGAGGAAGCAACATTCGTATTTGGCTCCCACCCTTCTCTCCCTTTCTACACCCTCCAAACCTACGACACAAATGAAATCGCCATCTCCAAAACCTGCCCCAGCAAACCTCGGTCACCCACAGCCAACGCAGATACGCCACTCACACGCGACGTGATTCTCTGCCCTCTGGAACCAGCTGCTCGCCGTCTTCCACCCAATGACGGCCTCGTCGCCTTCATATTCCCCAAGCTCGCCGCCCTGCTGGCGATAAACCAATCAGCCGCGCTCGCTCGACAACACAGTCTTGCACCAACAGACCGAGACGATATCGAAGCACAGGCAGTCCGTCGTGCCGCCAAGCAGGAAGCCTGTCATTTACGATTTAACGCGAGGGGCGGGTTCTATGAACTTGAGCACCCGGCCATTGGGCGAGCCGCGATGGGTGGGGATTTTGCGACACAGAGCCCCGTTCCGAGCTCGCCGACGACGATAAGGAGTATTACGGGGAAGCCGGTGCTGCATATTACCATTTCGACGGACAGCCATCTTCCCACGATCAACGTGATTGACCCGAACGCTGCGCGGCGGATAGGCGCAGTCATGACGCCTACCACCACGGCTCCGTCCTCTGCAGGAGCTGGCATGCGTCGATTGTCTACGCTCCCACTGACTGAAACTCCCTCACCATCGTCAGAGTACCCACCCCTAGCCACTCTTGATCTTACCTCTGAGATCCTCCACGTCGACGCCAACGCCATCCTCGAATTGATGCCCAGCCTGTTCAGTGTTGACTGCGTCGTCTCAGCGGTCATGTCGGTCGCCGTCGCAGATGCAGCCACGAATCCCATCTTGGGAGGCATGGAGATCTGGAAACCGAGACCCGCACCAACGTCTCGTCTCGGAATAGGCGCCAGAAGTATCCGTACCCGAGCCGGCAGTGTGAGGAGCTATGCGGGCAGCGCGTTTTACGCCACTATCGCGGAACGAGAAGAGGCAGAGGAAGAAGCCAAGCTGATGCGCAGGACCCACGAGGCAGACATCCGGGAGGCGAGCGGCTCGTCGAGATCCAAACCAAAAGGATCGCGGATCTGGTTTGGGCGGTTGTCCAACAGCACGACCGACGAGTCCGAGGAAGACGAGACCTTGGAGAAAAAGTCGCGGAAAAGGAAGAACAAGAAGACGAAGACCAAGAAGATCGTCGTGGGCGAATTCGACCTGGAAAAGCTCGGCCACTACCAGTCCGGCGACCGCAAGGGTGAGGAGTTACCCGCGGTTACGAGGGGGGTGTTGGGTGGGCTGGTCATGGGGCTGAAGTTGGTGGTCTGGCTGTTGACCATGGTCGTACAGGTTCTGGCTTGGTTGCTGGTCCATCTGACGAGGGGTCTTACCAGCGAGAAGTTCTGAGGAGAGCGGGCGCCTTTTCATTGTTCATTTCTTTTCCACTCCCCGTCTCCCAAATGGGGGAGACGGGAGGCATCTTGGTGGTGCATATGGTAGACGAGGTGTTTTTCTTTTCCCCCATTCTCTCTTGCTGGATGCTTTCGCTGCTGCATATGTACACAATGGATACGTATGGGCATGCAGAATCTGGGCTGCTTGGTCTGTGCCCAGCGGCTATCCGAGGGGGTTTATCATACGGGTATCGGGTTCCTTGGGGAGGTAATGATTGATGGATATGATATAAACCGAGATGAAGGGAAGTATTGGTAGTCGAGGGGCCCCGATGGACGGAGACGTCCAAAGGTCATGCATGCACATGCGCGCACATATATAGCTGAATGTGTGATGGCAAAGGCAAAGGCAGAAGCAGAGAATGTCGGCCTTGGACACTATCAAATGTCTGTTCTTCCTCGTCCTCGTTTAACCCTTCAGAGCTAGTACATTGGCACCTGGCGGTGTTCGGGTACCAAACTGCCTTATGTACATGAGGGCAGAGTGAATATACCACAACACACCACCACACGACACGACACGATACGATGCGAGGTTCTTCACCCGACCAACGAAACAAGTGAATATCAGATGAGGTCATAGTGAATGGTGAGTATTCAGCGGTGAACATGATGACCACGAGGACAGTCTCAGTATCTGCCCGACCCTCGATTCCATTTCCTCTCTCTCATCCACTCCTGTTTCGGTTCTTGGTATTGTTTCTCTTTCTACTGTACCTTTGTTTCACGCTCTTTCAACCTCCACGCCCCTGATGCTTGAACTGTCATTACCATCACGCAGGCGAACTTGAAGCAGAGCAGCAGGGAAGCAGGGAGGAGGGGAGAAAGATGAACGCACACGTCAACGACGACAATGACGGCAACGACGATGATGTCTTCGATACACTGGACGAGCCGTCCGATCACTCACCAGATGAGGCGAGTGATTCCGACGACTCCGATGCTGGTGCTGGGGTCGGTGCTGCTGGGCGTTCGAACAACGCTGCCTCCTCGATCCGGACTGACGACCACCACCCGCGGGCCCAGCTCCTCGAAGACCTGCAGGGTCAACTCCGTAGCCTCACGCTCGAGGCCGAGACGATCCTCTCCCGCCAGCCGCGAAGCACGCAGCTCGCCCTGGCGGCCGAGACCAAGAGTCTCTTCGGCGAGTACAAGCAGTATGGCTCCATGGCTCGACTCAAAGCCGGGTTGGAGAAGTTTCTGAGGTCAGGCAATGAGAAAGGGAGAATCTGCTTTGAGGAAGAGAAGGAGGAGGGAGAAGACGGGATGACCAAGGATGGGCAACAATCTCAATTTCAACCTCCGTTTCCTTCTCACACCAAAAGAAGACCGGCTCATTACGGCGAAGCCTTCATGCTCAACGACACCGCCGACGACGACAAGCCTAAATTTGACGAGGAGGTCGATTTTCCCAGCACCACTCGCGCTAGGGATGCTTCCTCCAGCCGCGACGACCTAGAGGACACAGCGCCGCAGCACAAGTCCTTCCACCAGTTCCGCACGGTCGATCCTGACTCGGTGCCGTACGTGACGACGCTGCCGTGGGATCCCATCGCGACCAAGATCAGCTGGGCGAACCACGCGCGATGGCCCAAGGGG
Organism: Cladophialophora bantiana CBS 173.52; assembly: GCF_000835475.1. Taxonomy (NCBI): domain Eukaryota; kingdom Fungi; phylum Ascomycota; class Eurotiomycetes; order Chaetothyriales; family Herpotrichiellaceae; genus Cladophialophora; species Cladophialophora bantiana. Next base: position 97,080 of record NW_015971576.1, on the reverse strand, counting down.
CTATTGGGAAACCTGAACAAGATTTTCAGTATTGCCGACGCCGAGGCCCGCGAGCGCCTCTTCCACCACGTGTCCAAATATGGACCCGCCCCGATTTTTCGGGTTGGCCTCGCGCAATCTCTGAAGAGTGAGTTCGGGACCATCTTCGAGCCCGCGCAGAATCATTACCTGGGCCTCACGCCCGAGACGCGCGCGTTCCTGCGCGGCGTCTACACCCGCGGTGGCGTTGGCGGCGGCGACGGCGGTGGTGGTGGCCACAAGCACCTCAACCTCGCCGAGCGCCGCATCCTGGCCTCCACGTGCCGCGTCGCAGAGGACTCGGTCCAGATGTTCTGGGAGGACATGGCCGAGGCGTTGAAGAGTTACGAGGCAATGCGCATCTTCATGGCCGCCAGAGAGGTCGAACGGAACGACGAGGACAAGCGCGTGCAGATGGAAAAGCGCCGGGCAGAGGTCATGAGGGCCCATGTGGAGCGCTTCAACAGGGAGTTTCGCTCCGGTGCGAGTGCGATTACATCCTTTGCCAATGCGACTGCGAATCCGATTCCGAATCCGAACTTGAACCCCAACGCCGGTGCAAGTTCAGAGGGAGCGAAAGACACACGCACTGTACCTTCCTCACGGCGGTAATGATTTCCAACACCTCAGAGGGGCTGCTGGATTTACAAGAAGCGCGGCATGAACTTTTTCAGCTACATACCCTCTATCCCCCATCTATCCTCACCTTGGCTTCCTACACCTATTTCCTCTCCCCGCTGAAGTCACCGAAACAAATGTATTCTCCGCTCATCATCCTGTCTGTACACAGCAGGGAGCATACCCCTGATATTTCCTCTTCCCCTACCTGGGCTGGGGCTGGGGCCGGGCTGCCCTAAGTTGGCCAAGGTGGACTTTTCATGCGCGAATATGTATTTCGTCTGCGCGGACGCGAGCGTGGCTGTGTGTGATGGACTGAATTGGATTGGACCAAACTGGACGAGACTGTGAAACGCCGAGAGGACTCGTAACAACAACAGTGACAACAGACAGTGCTACAAAAATACTTAGTATAGTTCAACCCCCCAGGTTGCAGGAAAAGTTGCCGCCAAATTTAATACTTTTGGACCCCGGATTCCAACTCGAATGGAAAATAAGTTCATACACCGCTTGTTTTCAATATTGTGTTCCCCCGCGTTTTGTTGAACCCTTCCTCCCCTTTTTTTTGCCTTTTTTTTTCTTTTTGGCTTTTTAAGTGTTACTCAAACTCTGTCCAGGGAAGATTATCGAGATCCAGGAAATCTGAAGGGAAAGGGATGTTGGTCTGTTGCAGCCTGAGATCCGCGTAGACGCGTTGAAAATCAAACACCAGAAATGCGCCCATTCGCGAACGATGTGGCGACCGTTTGTCGCCACTGGTACGAATAAACACGTCTCTGTTTTCTGGTGACGTTACGGCGGCGAGAAACTGACCAAATTTGACACCCTCGGATGCACTCAGAGCCTGCTGTGCTCTTTCGACATGGTGGTCAATCATATCGTCTTGCCAGCCGTAGGGGCCGAGCTTGATCCGGCAGAGAAGCAGAGCAGCATAGCAGACGGATCGACGGGTGTAGAATGGCACCAAGGAAAGATTCTTCTCGCATGCAATCTGGATGAGTCGGACGGCGTCTTCTCTTGCCTGGTAGATGATCTGAACAGTATTAGCAGATAGAGGGACGTCATTGTGCAAAGCAAAGGACCAGAGCTGAAGCCTCGAGCTCAAAAAGAATATCTCAACGACGTCTGTGGGCTTCGGGAAACGCTGTCGTCGGAGATCGTCGAATTGTTTACCAAAGACATTGATCAGGCTGATCCGTGCTGAGGGCTCGACCAAGCCTGCGGTATTGGAGCCACGGGCTCCAAGTGCATGAGTAGAATCAACCGTGAGGTGGGAGATATAGCACAGATGAGAGAGCTCCTGTGGGACTCCGGGATTATCACAGGAAGACATTAGTGAGTAGTCCGCCACAACCGTTGCTGGGACACCGCGCCTGCTCGCTTGGATCTGGGCGACGATAAAGCAGGCTAGCCACGTTGTTCTCCTGATTTCTTCGTCGACATAACGCTCACTGGTCTCGTTGCCGAAATCAGCGTCGCTTGCCGGTCGATGTAGGCCAATACTGAGACTAATCTGGGTTGCTATTCCGCTGTAAATGAAGGATGAATCCGTCCTCTGGTTGGTAAAAGGGAACGGCCACATGCACAGGATCAAGATAGCCTGCACCATCTCGACGGTGCTGCCCTTGGCAGGGTCGAGGACATCGGATATCAGACCACGAATAGGACCCTCGAACTGTGACCGCGCGGTATCGGGGGAAGCCACAGCGCAGATGACCCAGAACAGCGTCACACATCTCTCATAGATGGTCTCGATTGACCGACTCATGCTGAATGGGAGGTATGGATGGCATCGTGCAAAGTAGATGCGGAAGAGTTCATTGACATGCGAGGCGGCGAGATGGATATCGCCGATATATTTGTCAGCGATGCACAAGCCTTGCAAGTCCGGCTCGGATGTGAGAATAGTAGCAGGTTCTGGTCCGGTAGTAGCGGGCCAAACAGTTAAGCTGGGCATAGATTGCGGTATTAGGGAAGTGGAGGTAGGGGCTTGGGGAGCCGTGTTGCCCGTCTCCCTTTCAGCGGAGGAGGTGACTCGAGAACTCGCCAACTTTCTCAGCTCGGCCAGTTCGACTTGCATTTCGGCCAGCTTCCTCCTCTTGGGAGTGCGCTGAAAAGCGCTGTCAAAGACGCAGGGGAGGCCATGTTCCTGGCAGCGAGTGCAGCCTTCAGGCCCAGAGATATTGGCGTCGCAGCCTACTTTCCATTGGCGACAGCGGGTGCACGCTTTGGCTTTCATGGTCAATTGTTTTTGTGGGATCGCGAGGGTGAGGCGAAGACTGCGAATTCAGCAGTGGTAAACATTGAATGCATCAAAGGGGAGATGTCCAACCAGGACTGGGGAATGATATGCGCGAGGTAGTTGTGGGGGATGGAGAATGGAGAAGCGAAACGCGGGGGCGGGAAACAGTGGAGGCCGAACCAGACTTGGCATTGCGAGATTCGCAATCCTTGGTATGATGGCAGATTTCACAGTGGGATTCCCCCTGATCTCTTCAAAGGGCGTGTTGGCATATTGTGTGTCCTGTCTATCTGTTCGGTTGCTAGATTTTAGGTTTAAAATAAAGCCGATTCTCACCTTTCATGGACTCCGACATTTCGTCTGGGCTTTTTACCAGCAGCGATGAGCAGGCATCTTAACCAACCTGATGCCTATGCAGGTCGGACTAGCCCAATTGGGCCATTATGTGGGGCTGTCTTCATCGCTTCCCCTGCTCACATATTTCCGGTCGCCTTTGAGTGAAATTCTAGGTAACCTTTGAATTTCAAGAGATACAAACCCAGCTTGAATAACAAGCTGGCATCAGTTACTCCGCCGTCTTCTCTCCGAAATAAAGCAACCTGGATTTCGACGGAATTTTTCTCTATATCAAGACTAAGAGATCAACGGCTACTCTGCAGCAACATACCACCGCCAACATGGGTCAAACCACGCTCGGGCTTTATGTTGCTCTACAAAGCACTGGGATACTTGAGATCTCCTTTGACCCGAGGAAAAGCGCGAATGAGTCTTTGTCGGTCATTGGAATCAACACAGACGCTGGTTTCATGCCTGGATGGCTCACTTCCTTTGACGATAAAATCTACAGTATCAGCCGCACCAGTTATCCCGGAAGCGACACCCAGTCCGGTGAGGTTTTCGCTTTCCAAAAGGTACCCGTCACGGCTTCAGCTACAGGTGGAACGGGATTGACGCTTCTCAATCAAGCGAGCAGCAACGGAAAGGGGGGCGTACACTGCGAGGTGAGCCCAGACGGAAAGATACTAGCCGCCGCCAATATCAGCGCATCAACGTTGTCTATCTACCCATTGTCGGAGAGTGGCACCATTGGTAAACCCACTCATATTTTCGACTACAATACGTCGGATTCTGGCCCGAAGGAAGCACACCCACATCAAGCCGCCTTTGATCCTTCTGGACGGTTTCTCATTGTACCACTTCGCACTATGGACTGTGTCGACATCTACTCTATAGAATGTTCGCAGCAGGTTGAAAAGGTCCAGAGGATTCCCGTGCCATCACCAGCTGGAGCTCGGCATGCTGCCTTCAACCCAATCAGTTCTTCCCAGGCATATATGTACCTCGTTAGCGAGAAAGACAACTCAATTCGTGTGTATGTGTTATACTACAAAGGTACAGGGCCACAAGACCTCACTGTCAAGTTCAAGCAGACGCTCTCAACTTTGGGAAAAAATCTTCCTCCCACTGCTGATGAGCATAAAGACCTCGCTGCTGAGATTGCTGTCAGCAATGATGGAAAATTTGTCTATGCCTCGAATCGAAACTTGACAAGAGCAGATGATGACACCCTGGCGATTTATTCTGTCGACAGCGACCCGGCACATGATGGACACCATTTGACATATGTCGGAAGCCAGAAGGTACATGGCAAGCATCCTCGAATGTTTGCCCTTTCCAATGACAAGGAGAATAAGTGGGTTGCTGTTTCCAACCAATTGAGTCAAGATATCGTCGTTTTCGAGAGAGACACGGTCACAGGGTTTCTGAAGGACGTCAGGGGTAAAATTAGTGTAAAGGTGAACGTTCCACATCAGACTACACCGGACAAGGTCACCTTCGCGAAGGATATAAGCATAGAGGGTAAACTCAGCCGAGAGGAGAGGGCCAAGGGTCGGGCTGAGGGGCCTATGTGTGTCTTGTGGAAATAAGATTGTTGCCACTTGTGCTAGACTAAAGGTTGGGTGACTTTCTCTGCCATGTTCTCACGCATGATATCCCTGGCCAGGCAACTTGTTGTGCCGACGGTCTCTTTCAACCCTGCCCTTGATATATCTTGGGTAGAATGATTCAGTCTTGGGGTTGGCTTGTAATTGCTGCAGATGGATCTCCTCGGCTTAAAAATTCACCGCTTTCTGGAGGATGACCCACGACTCGATCTCTTCGTAGTTCCCAAAGACCGCTCCGGCTAAAGAATGTGACTAGCGGAGGCCTTTTTATTGCGACTTTCGGAATACCTCAAAAGCTAACAGAATATGCGTGAGTCCCGCGCTCATGGCGCACTCAGGAACGCTTTTGGCAGGACCCCATGGGGTCTACACAATATTGTGGGGGAATTCTGTGCTTGGCGACCAGGTTGATGATGGATCCCCCTTCAGGTCACTCTTAATTTGTTGTATTAATGGTGAACTTCTCCTTCCCCGGAAGCCTTCTTCAACCCCCCTACCCTGATCTCTTTCGCAACCAGTTCCCCCTCCCTCTCACTACCTCACTGGCATCTTGCTTGCTAGCTCACTCCCGCCAATATGCCGTCCTTCAGCAACCGGATCTCTGAGAGCGTCAATGGCAGACTCGCCTTTGCATCTACCGTCATGATGCTATCTCAGATCAATTTCGGAATGGATTTGGTTGCTTTCTCAAACACCCAGGCAATGTCCGCCTTCAACAAAAAGTTCGGCTCCTATGACGAGGAACTGGAACGATATGCGGTGGAACCGTACTTCCTCTCGCTTCTCAACAGCCTCACGTACGTCGGTCAAGTCTTTGGTGTTGTAACAGGCGGTTGGATAGCTCGCCATTATGGACGACGCGCTTCGTTCTGGGTCATGTGTGTGTGGGCTGTTGTGTCTGCCATTCTGCTTGTTACAGCGCAACAGAAAGAACAAGTCTTGGTCGGTCGCATCGTCAACTATATCTATCTTGGTCAAGAGCTTGTTACTGTGCCCGTATATCAGGCGGAAATTGCTCCTCCTAAGATCCGAGGAATGGTTATCGGCACATTCCAGCTAGGCACAATGGTACAAGCAACCCCCCATCGCACGCGAGACTTTGACTAACACCTAGTCTAGGTAGGCGCTTTCATAATGGCGTGTATTACCTATGGGACAAGTAAGATAGACACCGAGGCATCGTTTCGGATTCCATTTGGCGTCTTCTTTGTCATCCCCGTCGTCGTTTCCGTTGGCGCTCTGTTTATGCGCGAGGTATGTCTGCTAATATTTTTCATGACAACCTTATTTAGTCCAGTATTGACTTAACCCTCGACTAACTATTTGGTGTTCTCTTAGTCGCCGCGCTGGCTTTTGATCCGAGAGCGACCCAAAGAAGCCTTAGAATCCCTTCAATTGTATCGAAATGGCAAATTTACCGAAGAAGAGATCATGGAAGAGTACCGTAATCAAGTGGGCATGATCCACGCCATCACTCACGACAAGGGTACCTTCAAGGAGATGTGGCAGGGAACCAACCTCAAGCGATCGATCATTGTTATTGGTGCCAACATCAGCATTCAAATCAGTGGCCAGGGCCTCTTCAGCAAATACGGCACTATCTTCCTTGGGGACCTTCACGGCCCGAACCCATTCCAAATGTTTCTTATCAACACCTCATTGCAAATTGTGGTCGTGCTTTGCGCTATGTATCTGTTCGACAAAATCGGCCGCAAGTTCGTTTATTCCCCTTTCTCTAATATCAAGGCAAGGATTTCAAGCTAACTAATCATTGGAGGCCACTTTTAATTATTGGGTCAACCATACAATGCGCTACCTATTTTGTCATCGGCTGCCTGGGCACCATATCCGACCCGGGCAAAGGGATCAAGATTGGAATCACCGCTATGTTTACTGTCTATTTCCTGGGTTTTGTTTTCGGTTGGGGACCAATTTACCATATTCTCTCATCCGAGATACCTAGCTCACGTCCGTTGGCACGCTCTATTGTTTTTTTCAAAACTGCTAATGTTGAAATAGGTATGCGAGACGTGACGTACACCGTAGCAAGCTTCGTCACTGTTGTCACACAGTTTGTTGTCTCATTCTGCATTCCATACCTCCTATATGCTCCATATGCTGATCTCGGGCCGAAGATCGGTTTTATTTTTGCGCCAATTGCCCTTCTGACTCTGATCTTCGCCATCCTTGGCGTCCCGGAGTGCCGCACCTTCTCCCTAGAAGAAATTGACCACCTATTCCGACAAAAGGTGCCCATCCGTCATTTCACCAGGTATAAGCACGGACAAATCCTCCCAGAGGAAGTCAGCAAGGGAGGTGCCGAGAAGCTTGGAGAAGGTCCATCTGTTGAACTGAGGGAAGTTGCGGATATGTAAAGTGAACAAATAACTACAGTGAGATGGTCTGGAGATGGCTTATGAGAAGTTAGGAGCTCCCTCAGCCTTCTCAGCAAGGTCAAAAGCTTCGAGTGGTCTATAACATCTATGGGATATGTCAGGGGGTCAACTAGGGTATCGTGCATCATGTTCAGTTTTCGTCTTGTGCCTGAACTGGCATCATACTCAAGCGCGTCTCAGAGTTGTCCTAAAGTCCTGGATTGAGCCTCGAGGATTTGCACGGCAATAATGCATGCTTTAGTCAAGCGGGGAGTATTGCACCTGAAATCGTCTCCATTTCCCGTGGGATGTCACAAGGGCATGGCCTACCTATGCCATAACATGAATTGGCTAAGCCGAGTCTCACACGGTAGTTGTAAGATTGCTTATGGCACTTAGGAATCCCCAAACTCAACAAAGGGGCCTTTGGTCAAATCGCACATTCAAACCTACGCTGAGGCTCTCTGTTGGTGGCAGGGCCATTTTCTCCGCACTCGGTGTGGGTGATCTAAACCTTGTTTGGAATGATGAATTCAGATATCTATTGCGATATCGCAATAATGTCTCTGCATTCCATAAATCGCTTTCCCATTCCCTCTTTCGCAATCCAAAGGAAGTAGTCCGAAGTGCTCCTCGACCATCACATCCGGGATGCCGCGTAACCTATTTCCCCTTGTTCCTATGAGGAGTTCTGGATGCAATCTGCGAATTCCGGCCTATTCAATGTTGCCATGATACGTGTTCTCGGAACGACAAGAGCAAGTCATAAGGAGAGCCTTTGTTTAGGTTAGGCGCCAGAAGTCGAACAGAAACCAACCAAACACAAAACCCTTCACATTATACCTGAAATCACAATTTTCTTAACCAGTCTTCTTGGGAATATGTCTCCCGGAAAAACAAAGGATGAACTCAGAATCTTCACCCCTGTTGGTCAATTTGGCCAGGGCTGGAATGAACACGTCTTTTGGGACACTATCGAGTCTGGTGTAGACGCCATCATCGCCGATGCTGGCTCGACTGATAGTGGACCTGGACGTCTAGCACTCGGGAAGACTGCAGCCTCTCCGGAAGGCTACAGGCGAGACTTGGGTGAACTGGTCAAGGCTTGCCACACCCATGGAGTCTGTTGCCTCATTGGTTCTGCTGGCGGCTCTGGTTCCAACGCCTTCGTCGACATGAACACTCAGATTATCAAAGACATAGTCAAGGAGAAAGGCTACCGCCCCATGAAAGTCATCAGTATCTACGCCGAGATACCGAAAGACCTTGTTCGCCAGAAGTTCAAGGATAACCTCGTTAGTCCGTGTGGACAGGGTGTTCCCGACCTCTTGGAGAACGACATCGACACTGCAACGCGCATTGTCGCACAGATGGGGTTGGAGCCTTATGTAAAAGCAATGAACGAGAATCCCGACTTTGACATCATTATCGGAGGTCGATCCTACGATCCTGCTCCGTACGCTGCGTTCTGCATTCACCATGGCTTTGAGGATCTTGGTAAGTACCGTCGCTCTGGGCGGTGGCCTCAATGTCCCCCTTCGTGCGAGTGAATGCACTAACAATATATTCATGATAGCTTTAAACTATGCTATGGGCAAGATCATGGAGTGTGGTGCACAGTGCGCGATACCCAAATCAAGAGAGTGTCTGGCTGTTGTCCGTCACGATAGCTTCGACCTCATCCCGTGCCAGCCCGGAGCAAGGTGCACCCCCCTTTCAGTCGCAGCCCATCTCTTGTATGAGAAGAGCAGACCGGATATCCTCCAAGGGCCAGGTGGTGAGCTTCATACCCGTGATATGGCGTACGAGCAGATAGATGAACGTACGGTGAGAGTCCGGGGTCCCAAGTTTATTCCACAGCCAGAAGGTGAGTATACACTCAAGCTGGAGGCTGCACGCGTCAATGGCTATCAGTCAAGCTTTGTTGGGGCTTTCAGAGACCCAATCCTTATCTCACAGCTTGACACTTGGATCCCAGCCGTGAAAGAAACAGTGAAAAGCAGAATGTCTGCCGACTACCCATATGAGACGAAAATTATCACTTACGGTATCAACGGCGTCATGGGAGCTCTCGAACCGAACAAGGGTCTCCCAAAGGAGGTTTGCATCGTCGTCCAATGTAGGGCACCCTCGCAGGAGCAGGCAAATGAGGTGGCCAACAGGACCAAGATGGGCTTGACTCATGCCCCATATCCGGGCCAGCTCGCAACTGCTGGAAACTTCGCATGGCCTATCACTCCTTGTGAAACACCCATAGGTCCGGTACCTGAATTCTGCATGTACCATCTCATCCACAAAGCCGATGCTGTTGGGCTCTTCCCTATCAAGGTGGAGGAGTTCCATGGATCTAACACGTTTGTCGATACTCCTCGTAGGTCCCACACCCATCCGCGGACGCGAAGTTGCAATTACTGATCGATCGATTAGGTCCAAAGGTCGTCACGAAAGCCGACGCTGCAGTCGCAAACATCGAGACTCCAGCAAAGGCCGTCGGGCAGCCCAAAAAGTATTACCTGCAGCCCGAGCCGCCTGCCGGAACGTGCTATCTTGGAGATGTTGCCTCTGTTTGCCGCAGCAAAATCTCAGGTCCATATCAAGTGACCTTTGACATCATGTTCCAGGACGAGGAGTTGTACAGGAAGGTGAAAGAGTCAAACCGACTGTCAGGAGCAGCCGTGGCCCAGCTGTATAACATTCCAGAGAGCGACATTGTTGCGGCTTTGTGGTGGGACCCTGCATGGGCGTTCAAAGCCACCATTCCAAGGAATCGCGCTTCGGCTGGATTTGAAGAGACGGATACACATGGTTCGCAACAGCATGCTCCTCTTCTGTACTTGAGCCTTCCCTGGGGCAGGGAGTAGTGCGCGGTGAGAGTATCGGGCACAAGAATCTTAATTCTCTACCCATATGTCGAGTTTTGGATATATACGAAGTGACAGCTATCGTCACTTACAAACGCCCTTGTTTCATAACACCGCTCTCGGTTTCTAGCCCGTCCATGGAAAAAGAAAACAAAAATATGGTCCCTTCTTTAGTCTTGGGGCCGACGGAGCTCTGGCGTAACCACCGGATGAATAATTAAATAAGGAAAATAAGAATATATAATAATACAAAACAATAAGACTATTACCATAATCGGAAAAGACCGAAACCGGTTGACGCCGTTACTGAACCCACCCTTCCTTCCTCATCACCTCCCTAGTCCACTCCTCCAACCTCTCTGCAAGCTTCCCATCCTTGGCCGCACTGCTTTGCCACCTTGGCTCTCCAAACCTCCTGAAAATTTCGAAATATGTGCCGCTCTGTTCGGCCTTCATATCTCGACTCGCCACACAGAACAGACTGGTCCACGACCCTTTATCGGCAGGCCATATCAATCCAAACATGCGTAAGACCGACAGAAGACTCATCATGCGCGACCCCGACTCCCCCACCGACGTGGCGAGGTTCGTCTCAACCAGACCTGGATGCACCGACGAAACCCAGATCTCGCCCTCCGCGTTCCGTGCACTGCGAGAGCCGGGACCGTAAATCTTATTCAGGGTCTTGGCGTGCAGAATGTTGGCGAGCTTGCTCTGTCCGTAACGCGACCACGGGCCGCTGTCCTTGAGCGATAGGTCCTTGAAATTGATGCCGCCCTTGGGTGCGCCTAAGTGGCCCGACGAAGTGAGGTTGACGATACGCACGCCGCCGGGGGGGAGCGTCTTGGCAGTCCGTAGCATCAGAGGAAGCAGGTGCTCCGTCAAAACCCAGTGCGCGAGGTAGTTAGTCTGCCACTGGGCCTCGTGGCCATCTTTGGTCATTTCGAAGGGCGTCGCCATGATGCCTGCGTTGTTGACCAGGCCGTGCAGGGAGGTTTCCAGGCTGAGGAAGTGCTTGGCGGCCGCGACGACGTTGGTGAGGTCCTTGAGGTCCATTTGCAGGAGGTCAATGTTGGCTGAGGGGTACATTTTCTTGATGTTGGCGATTGCTGCTATGCCCTTCTCTGGGGATCGGGCGCACATGTAAACATGAGCGCCGTGTTCTGCTAGGTGGGCTACGCTATGGTAGCCTCTGTGGTTTGGTAAGATCAACGATTCGGGCTTCGTGGTTGAGAGGGGAGAGCAGGGAAACTTACATGCCGGAGTTCCCACCTGTGACTATGAAGACTTTGCCATTGAGATTGGGGAGAGTGTCAGGATGGAAAGTCATGTTCAAAACGAGGACTGGAGTCAATGTGGGAAGGTGTAATGCTAAGAAACAGATAATTCAATGTCATGGACTGCGTTCTATGTTTCTGGTGATATGAAAAGAAGCGTCGAAATCAGGGCGTTGCTACAATCTATATTGTTCTTATTGAACAAGGCCTGAGATGCTTGCCTACTGGATATTATTCCGAGCATCAGATATCGTGAGCCAGCTGCATGAAGCATGGGGCTCACTGCCTAATCTCTAGTTCCTGTCCCAATTTCCTAGAAGATACCCTCGGAAAACCATAGTATTGCGCTTGTTGGTCAATCAAGTGGTGCATGTGTGATGCTGGAACTCGTGATCCTGGTGCCTGGTCCATAATAGCGAGTACTGGGTACTGTGAGCAGGCTGCATGACGCTAGCCCTGTTCAAGTTAGACCCTATATAAGCGATCAATGATATCAAGCCATTCGCTGACCCCTGGCTGCCCCTGTCCGTCTGCGCCTCATTTGCGGAATACTGACTAGTACGAGGTAGGCATATCAATTCCTCCGTTCCCGCCGAGGGCAGACTCGTCATTGTGAGCAGGCTGCATAAACCGCCTTGGCTGGCCCAAAGAAACTTGCATCATTCATCACCAATTTCATCACCACCGCAATTCGCACGTCCGCTAGCATCATGACTAGTACGTATCAACCTACAAATGCAACAGCACCACGCATCCAACTCGCGTCGATGCCACAGTTGGCCGAGGTACGTACCAGGCCGCCTTCACTCACCGAGACGACATGATTTGCTCACTGCGTACAGGCGATAAGCAGGGAAGACGACTGGACTGGGACCAAGGATGCAGCAGCACGCAGACGGGCACAGACTAGACTCAACACGAGGGCATACCGTAAGTAATGCCTTGTTTCTCTTTCGTTCAAATCAGGTGTCAGGACCAGTCCGACCAGGGGTACCCAATTATCCAAGCTACCTGTCCAGTAGGAAAACGCAAAGCCCTAGCAAAGAACGCCGAAGCATCTAGTGCCGTAGCCGGGACGCTGATCAAATCGGAGGCGCTGGTGGAATGCTGGGACATTGAGAAGCAATCCGTCTCCGTCGTCCCAGCATCCCGTATCAAGCAACTCTACAATGCGAGAAATCCCCTGTTGCCAGATAAACCTAGAAAAGAGCAGTTTAACATTGTCTTCCCCCTTTGTCCAGACCACCTCATCACACTCCTCCAGTTCAACGCGCTCCGCGCCCTGGCCGTCAACCGCACTCTAATCTCGGGCATCCTCGTCACGCCGCTCGACTGTGATGAGGAGGTTATCCACGTCGTCCCCTACCCTGCCAAGCCCGAACTACTCCCTTCAACACTCCTGCCCACCACCCTTCAACAAACGGTGCCGCATGGCGACTGGATCGACCTGTTCCCGTGTCCCGAGGGACGAGACCGCCTGATCCGGGCCGCCGGCACCTTCGACGAAGACGAGCTGTGGGCCGACTGCATCGGCGGGCTGTACGAGGGCTATCCCGACGACGAGATCGAGCGACGCGGCATCATTGCCTGGTCGCCACCCTGGGACATGACGGGGTGGGAGATGTCGGAAGGGTTTCTGAGGAAATGGGGGTGGTTACTTAAAGGGTTGCCGGGATGGTTGGAGGCGACGAATCGGTGGCGGATGGAGAGAGGCGAGGAGCCATTTGTTGATGATGACTGCACGTCACAAGGAACCGGGTGACCTTTGTCTTGTCCGGCTACTTCTTCGTCATCGGCTCAGTTGGATGTTGATCACACCAAGAATGGTCCAACCGTCCTTTTGGACCCTACAAGTGGTACTGCTAACTGTTGGGCAATCTGCATTTGGCTGAAGACCGCCTCGCACAGTTCCAAGTTTTGTCATCCCTACATGAGAAAGCAAACCCTTGGTCAAGTCGGCAGAAACCAGTATCACCATCCATCCCTTGCATCGCACGGGACGGTCTTGATCCCTCCCCTTCCACCACACTTTCAGCTCTAGAAGCAAGTTTCCACATCAGATTTTTCATCCCTTGTACGTAGTCATTGTGTCTACTTTGGACATGGAGGACGCATCCCGGGTCGAGGAAGGACGACTCTCCAATCCAGATCTCGTGGAAGGTACCCCACCAAGAGACTGTAAGGTATCTGCGACACTTTCGAGAAGCTGATGATTTTGTAACAAACACACTGAGCAATCTGATGAAGGGACTGGATGGCATGCAAACATGGGCCAGTTTACATCAGCTCAATAGGAGAACTCATCTGTGAGACTGAGAACTGTCAAGTTGGTAGAGAGAATTGATATATTCTCGGAGACGTCTGTCCATCTGTCCTTTCAAGAAGTTTCTTTCCTGTTTCCATAGACATTCGGCCTATACACGAAAGAGCCATTCTTGATGGCTCCAGAAGGACGTTATTCTGCTTGAATGCAAAGATGTAAATGGATGGCGGCTGTCGGCAGTGGCTAGTGATAAATGCGCCTAAACTAGCAACCAAATTGGCAATGGCTGGCAACGGCGATTACGGTGGCGATCTTGCAACGCTGACAGTCGATCTGCCTCACACACTGCTTCGTGCAAGTAACACCCACAATTGGCAAAGTAACGATACTAGTATTCCACATAAATACCTATGCGAGTACATAGTCAACGTTAGCAGCAGTCGAATTCTCATTCTCCCTTTCTTCCAGAGGCCTCATTTTTTCGACTTCTTCGTCTTTCGTCGTCCGGAAATGAGAACGCAACCGATTATGGTATTAGTAGTATGGTATATGCTATCGAAAAAATCCAGCATTCAATGAGGGTCACAACATTCTCCTCCTGCTGCTTCTCCGCCCTCCAAGGACTTTACTCAGGTCCCCATAACCTAAAACCCTAAATTTCCGATCCCTCTTCTCTCTTGCGGTCGGTCAATATCTCACAACAAAGCCACTGCGCCCGCAACGCCCATGACGGCCGCCATCACACCTTGGCCCGCTGCAATCCTCAGCGCCGCAGCACCGCCAGTATAGGTCGCGTTGTACGCCCCCGTTGGCCTGCTCGCGACCGTTGTCATCATCGTTGTCGTCGTGGTGCATTGTGTGGTCGTCATCATGCCCGTCACGCTAGACGGCAGAATCGACGCCGAGGGGTTGGTGGTCATCATGTTGTCCGTGGCGTCGGCGACACTTGTCATCGAAGTCACTGTCCCTGGCACGGTGGTCGTGGAGGCGTTGTCACCGCTGTCAGTGGGGCTGGCGATCGGAACTGTCGAGCTGGCGGTGTCTCCTGCGTCGACGGTAGGTAAAGGACCGGATGAAGAGGAGCTTCCCCCGGGTCCTCCGAGGGCCGCACCGCAGAAATTCTGGCCGAATACGAGAGCAGCTTTGGTTGCGAACGTCAGTCAGCATTTACTTTTCTCCTGGGAAAGTAGAAGACCGGGGCTTTTGGGTGATTCTCACCTTGGACATCGGCTGGGGAGCAAGTCTGCGTGACTGCAGTGGTGATGGCGCTGATGAAGGCCTGCGAGCTGCAGATACAGTTTTGGTCGTTCACCGGACACCCCGAGGAGGCCAGGGCAGCGTTGGCGGCATCTTGCTATAAGATCGGGGACACAACGTTAGAAAGAGGATTGGACGTTGTGAACAGACGGAACGAGTTTCTTGACAAAAAGAAAAACTTACCGCACAAGCCGGCAACCCGCTCAACGCGCTGGTATCCGCAGGTGTCTGAGGTCTTGCAACAGCAACAGCCGAAAGGAGCAACGGGAGCTTAAAGATAAGAGCACGATGCATTTTGGCCACTGGTGGTGTGAATTAATTTGCTGCGAGAACCTGCAAAAGTGTTCTGTCTTTTCTGCGCGGACGAGATGGGACGGAAGAAGAAAGGGACAGAATAGCTAGCTCAAGCAAGAATTGGACGAAAACGAGTGGAAGGGAAGTATGGGTCTTTTGCGAACAAGAACAAAGAAATCCCCTAGACAGGGAGGAGGAGAGCGTGAAACCGAACAAAGAAAGGCACGGAAAACAAATCATAATGCAGGAAACCCGGTTATAAAGATGCTTAGTGCGCGTAAACATCATCTGATTGCGGCCGAGCACATTGTGGAATGTGGCCTGTTGTTCTGCAGACCTCGACAACGGTTGGAATGCGGACGATATTAATTACCTTGGGCGATGGTGGCCTTTGTGGGGAGATACAGGAGCATCGTCGTTTGATGAAGGAATACCAGACCTCAACGATGTGAATGTTATCCTATTTAACCACCTTGAACTCGGAATGAAAGCAAGTAAGGGGGGGAGTTGAGATAGGTGGATGCCGTCGTTGTCGTTGCCGTGTTCGGCCGAGGAGAACAAGGAATGACAAGGCTGCGGAATGGCCAAAGGTTTCTCCGAGAGATGCTCCTCAGTGCCGCTTTCAAGCCTCGCCCTTCGCACCTCGAGCTGCTCAATTGACTTCAAGCATGAGCATCAGTCGTAGGCGCATCCCCTGTTGTCACAAACTTCGAACCCTTGGGTCCAGCCGAGCCAGTGAAGTTTGGGCTTGGGAATGTCAAAGTAAAAGGTGTTGTTATCGTATTTGGTTCGGTCGAGCGTTGCGTTGCCGGGGACAGTCATGCCGCCGATGAGCCAAGAGTTCTTGAGCGGTTGCCAGGTTGTGTCGGGACATCCAGCCGCCAGTCCGCCAGTCAGTGCGAGCTGCAAACATCTCTCAGCTCTGGTCTCGGGAGATGGATGACATGTCTCTAAAAGAGATGGAGTCCTTACCGTGGTAGTACCATTGAACCACGCAAGAAATGGCATCATAGCGTCGTCAATGAATGCGTCGCAGTTGAATGAGTTTAAACTGGCTCCCCTGTCGGTGAAAACGGTGAGTCCTACACTGTCAGTTACTGTGGACTGGACCCAAATGACAAGGCGTCTTACTGCCACAATCCTGGCCCAGCATTACCGTAGCAAGAGCAATACCGGCGAGGAATACACACTTCGCTGGAGAAGCCATTTTATAGACCAAAGATGGGCAGCTCCGTTGACCAGACAAGACACTTAACCGAGGAACTGGAATGCTCGCTCGGGGAGACATCTGGTCCAGGGGAGATATTTATGCATTTCCAAGCCTGTCACGACGAGGGTGCATCATAAGTCGTTGGCGAATGGACAGGCCTCAGCTGCCGCAGCACAGAGTCGACTCACTTTACAATAGGTAGTAGCATCACTCTGAGAGGCTATCTCTCACCGGTTTCAGCGACCCCAAAAAGAGTAAAACAAAACTCGATGCTTGGATTTGGCTGATGGAAAGCTAAATGTGAAGCAATGGGTATGGCTTAGCTCTAGTTCCTTAAGGTTATGAGGCCTTGATGCACTTAGGGATGAGCGTGCGAAAAGTCCATGACCGAATAGGCATCGCAGGGAACATACTTTGACACTTTCGTAAAACAGCAGCACGTCTCGCCTATCAACAAGTGACTTTCTGGCATTGGCAGTTACCTGCTTGAACTCTGGCCGCACAGCCTGGGCAGGTGGTGCATCGTCGGACGAGTCCATTGACAGTTTTGTCAGATATCATGGCTCGTCGTCCTTGGGAGCTCTGAGGATAAAAGCGCAGCTTTCACTCCTCTGGGCCACCTTGAACGGTGCATCTCCAAAGCCCGATTGTGTACAGCGTCAGCTCAGATTGAACTAGAGCATGCTTCTTCTCAAGCCAGGTAGAGTGCCGCCCAACGAGCCTTACCAAGCAAATTGCCTGAGAAAGCTAAGATTTGTGTCACGGCGGTGCTGCTAGCCCTGTAAGGCTGACCCAAGTCGTTGTATCAGCGCCGCCATTGTCATTGGCGTCCCAGAAGCGAGACGGCCGACGACATCAGGCAGACTGCCTCATAATTGGCGAAGTTGCTGGCATGCTCAGTCATGCACGGGACAGAGGTTCTTGTTTGGCCGGTCCTAATTGAGTTCGATTGTTTGAATGGAGATAGAAGGAGTTCGATGCTGGAATACGAAATACAACTTGGGAGCTCAGCTGAAGAAAGGCACAGGTGACCGGGGCCAGTAAAAGGGGACTTCACTCGTATTCGCTCCGCGATGCTCTGTGGAGTACAGAGGGTGTCGGTCTCGTCCTTTCATAGGATCGAAAAGAATGCCAACCAGGTAGTGGTCTAGGTTTTGCCATCGGTCTTTTTGGTTGAGACAAGTAGCCTAGCGCGAACATATCGGCTTTAAAAAGGGCGTAGTCGCTCCTGGCACACCAGCGCCAAGACGGAGAAGGAGCCGAGGATGAAGCGCCCGAGGGCGTCAAAGAGTCACGTGAAAGGAGTTCCGGACTTCAGTTATTCCCGTTGAGCATTCCGCCATCCTCTCTTTCTGCAATTTCCTTCTCCTTTGAGCTCTCCAACAAGTCATATACTCATCAAGAGTAGGGGGAGTGACGGTTCGCTTGTCTTGATCAAGGTTACAGTACTTGTTCACCTCTGTCTCGCCCACCGTCGCAACCGCAGCCCAGATACCGCGGTCTTCCCATGATATTTTGCCGACGAGATCATTCAGCTCCCCTTAAATTTCTTGGACAAGCAATTGGCCAAGCGCAGGGAGAACCCCTTTTGGCGAGAAATAATTCATCAATAATTCACCATGGACCAGGACCTGGTTTTAGGGTATGCCGGCTATGAAGTGCCCCGAGAAACAAAGGTCTTGGGTTCTTGGCACTTATGGTGTCTTTCTGGTGGAAAGCGTCAGACCACCTGTAGCCCGACAGACTGGTAATGCTTTATCCCATAGCGTGACTGTTATTATTATCTTTCTCCCTCCCGCCCGCGATCAGATCCAGGCACCGGGTTCGTCTGATGATTTCCGCCTTCACTAAGGGAGAGTGGAGAAGGACTCGTCCAAGTCAGAAAAGGTGAGCAAGTTTTCTTATTACTCGGAGGCACAACGGGCGTCCGATAGGGCCAATTGAGGAAGCGTGGTAGTGGGTCTTGAAGCCCGAAGACGCCTCATCGCCCCTGTAAGCCTCATGTACCGCTGGGGAGGTTGATAACTAATTGCTTGTCCATCATGACCATGCAATTAATTATCAAAATTGCAAAATTGCGACAGAGTAAAACACGAAAGACTACGTCGTCGTCGCTCGTTGCGGATGGCATTTTTGACCTTGCTGCAGACACTCCTCGCCGCCATCTTGTGCGCTGCAACGACATCCGGAACTGTTGTCACGTATGATTTTAACATTTCGTGGGTGCCTGCAAGCCCCGATGGGTTCAGCCGGCCAGTCATCGGCGTGAATGGCCAGTGGCCGCCTCCAACCATCAACGCGGATCGGGGGGACACAATCGTGGTCAACGTGCTCAACTCGCTTGGGAACCAGTCCACATCTCTACACTTCCATGGCCTCTTTATGAATGGCACCAACGAGCTAGATGGTGCCGCCCAAGTCAATCAGTGCCCTATCACTCCTGGTTCATCTTTCACGTATAGATTCAAGGTTCGTACATACAACACTTCCTCCCCGAAGATCACCCTTGTTGAAAAGTCGTGCGTTTGTAGGCTTCCCAGGTTGGGCTCTACTGGTACCATTCCCATGTCCAGGGCCAATATCCTGACGGTCTCCGAGGGCCACTGCTCATTCGTGACCCGGATCATCCATACCGTGGACAATATGACGACGAGTTGGTCCTGTCCGTTTCGGACTGGTACCACGATCAGATGCCCGACCTGATTCCCCACTATCTGCACGATGGAGGCATGATGTCGCAGGAGCCAGTGCCTGACGCCAACTTGCTGAACGATACCCAGGGGCTTCAAATCCCAGTCGTGCCCGAAAGGACATACTTGGTGCGCCTGGCCAACATGGGCGCGTTCGCAGGTCAGTATTTCTGGATCGAAGGCCACACGATCAAGATTGTCGAGGTGGACGGCGTTTATACCAAGCCGGCGGAGACCACCATGATGTTCCTTTCCTCCGGACAGCGGTGCAGCTTCCTCGTCACGACCCAGTCGGATCGCAGCAGAAACTACCCCATGGTTGCTTCCATGGACCCTGTATGCATTTGATCATTCGCCAGACATGTGCTTGGCTAACAGGTCTCCTCTAGAGCCTGACCAACATACGCAACAGTGCAAGTCAGAACGTGACCGGATGGCTGGTCTACGCGCCCGATCAACCTCTACCACAGGCCCAGCTTGTTTCCAACTACGACCCCATTGACGATGTGACATTGGAGCCATACGACGAAATGCCTTTACTACCTCGACCGGACCAGAGCATCGTCCTGAGTCTGGGAATGTCACACAGTGGTGGCATCAAGTAAGCGAATCCCCTCCCTTCTGCCTTCTTCAAAAACCCTACTGCCAAGCCTTTGTTTTTGGCTGAAGGTGGCTGACTTTGTATTCCCTAGATGGTTCTTTAACTCGACGAGATACGCTGCCCCAGAGATTCCATCGCTTTACACAGCGTTAACCAGTGGGCCCTTGGCAACAGACCGCTCGATATACGGTGCATCAACCAATCCATTCGTATTGCAGCGCAACGCGGTCGTCGAGATCATCCTCTACAACCACCACATGGTTCGGCACCCGTTCCATCTGCACGGCCACAACTTCCAAGCGGTGTACCGCTCCGCCAAGAAAGCGGGCAGCTTTTTCAGCAGTGGCCTCGGGGAGGAGGACTTCCCAAGGACCCCCGTAAGGAGGGACACACTCTTGCTGGAGCCCGGGGGGTTCATGGTCTTGAGATTCCGGGCCGACAACCCCGGCGTCTGGCTGTTTCACTGCCACATGGAGTGGCACGTAGAAACAGGCCTGGTTGCCACGATGATCGAGGCGCCCTTGGAGCTACAACAACAGCACAAGGACCGCCCGTTGCCTGCGATCTCGTGCGATGCGGCGGATAGCCACGAGGAAGAGAACGAGCTGAGCGCCCCCGAAAGCGAACATAAAACCAGCCCGGAAACGCAGGAAAGCAAGAAGACAAGCAGAAGGTGAGCTAGCACAGGATTCATTGCGCCCTGATAGTCCTCCTCCCAAAGGCAGACAGACAGTGCTAATTTGAGCTCTCTCTCTCTCTCAGCACCATGATCTCCACTGCGGTACTGATGATGGTCATCTTCATCATGGCGGTAACGGGCTTCGCTCTCGCCGTCCGGTTCCGCATCAAGAAACGGCGTTCCGCATCAACGAAGCACAAATCAGTCGCAACGGGTGCCGACGACGCGCAGGTCGAAGAACAGGAGCGTCACCTGCTCGAAAGCTCCACGAGCTGGGAGAGCATGGAGAGCTTTGAAGAGGGCTCAGCCTCAGCCGCCACCATTGGCGGGTCGGCGAAGTCATCGTTGGACGTTGCGGAAGGGGAGATGAATAATGGAAGGAGGCGCTGATATTGGCGCGCCCAACAATTCTCCCCGGGCTAGGGCGGCCAAGGTGTGCGACTTGTACTAACATGGATTGCATGTAACTCCCATGATCTTTTTTTTTTGGTGACTCTGGAGCTTCTAAGATGGCAACAAATAACATGACGCAGCAAAGCATCGATACATGGAAAAACCAGATTGGAAAGGATAAAATAAAACGGGGATTTCCCTCCTTTTAGCCTCATGACAAAGGCCGTAACTCCTTTTTTTGCAGCGGGGCACCTCTTCGATTCGTGCCAGCATCGCCTCAACACGGCAACTTTGCTCAACGCGCTTCGAAGCACACCCCCTCGCTCGCAAGGATGTCATCGTGGCACACACTCCCCCTTAACACACCGCTCAGGGAATCCTCGAAAACCTGTGCCTTATGCCATGTTAAGGTCGCGGGATAGAGTTGGCCGACCATTGAAACGGGCCGCCAACGACTGGCGCGTCCTGGTAAATGGCAGTGTCGCGAGAGAGCCTAAGATAGGGTCCTGTAGTGAATTCTGGAAACCACCGACGTACGGAGTCTGAGATCTGAGGAGGAGGAGGAGGAGGAGGACGAGGCACCATTCCATCACGCCGGCTGTGCTGAAAGGCGTGGTTGGAAAGATTGGAAACACCCTCTACAATCTTATCCGGTGTGGACTCCCCTTGGAGACGGGCAGGGCCGTCCATCGACGACAGTTCCAAGTCCTCTTGCATTGCGGAACCATGGGCGGTTCCGGTAGGCGCATGCTCTGGTGTAATTTTCAAAGCACGGTAATAAAAGATCAACATGTCGTAGTAACCTTTGGCAACGATATCGCCTTCCGAGCAAAAGTGCAGAGTGGTGAGGCACGTTTCTGCACTGGAAAGCTCTTCTTCACAGTGGGCGAGAGAGACTCCGTGGAGCCGCTTCTGAGCGACGTGGAAGAGCAACATGGTGCACGCGCTAAAAGACTGGTAGATTACCAGCCAGGAGCGCTTGAAGGTCGCACGCTCAGACAGAAGATGAGCGAAGATCCGAGACGATTGAGTAGCGGCGTCTAGTGCGTCTTTGGCATAGGCCAATGCTTCGGCGACGTCCCCGTCCAGCTCCCATGAATCATCCCGATGCACAGTGGAAAGGTAGAGAGAATGGCGACGGTAGAGAAGGAGTTGCGCTCCCAGGTAGTTGAGATGAACGAGGAAAGTACACCGTCTTTGCACAAGTGTCAGGTCCTGATCTTGCATCAACGATTCTAACTGCATGATCGGAGGGAGCTTGCTTAGCCAGTCGACTATCTTTATTTTGTACTCTCGAGTGGCAACAAGACTGAGTTCTGTGGGCAAAAAGACGTCTCGAAGTACGCCCGACGTGAGTATGCAGATCGAGGTCATTTGCGCTTGTGCCACCGATTCAAAGGGCGGATGGTCCTCTAGAACCGCAAAGGGCTCGTGGAACCCTGGTTGAAATGCCTCCATAATCTGGGGATTTATGCCGAGAGTCGACGCGACCCAGCTGTTGGGGCCTCTGAGTTAGAATTCTCATCTTCCTGCTTTCGTAGCACAAGTTGGATGCTTACCAGCCCAGGACAATCAAAGTCCTCAAGACCTTTCTTTGCGCAATCCATTCTTCGGGGGATGTGGATAAAGGGCGTCTGTTGAGGTGAAGTCCTCGAAGCCTGGCAAGTTTTAAGCCGGTCACTTGTCACGGTCAGCGGTCTTTGCGCTTCGGTTCAAAAATTGAGCTGCGCTGACGGGTCCACGTCCACGCAGTCAGTCGTCTGTCCATAGCACAGTATATGGCCAAGCAGCAGAGCACGCGCATGCCAAGAACTTCGTCCTCCTCGATACACTCGTCAAGATAGAATTTCGCCGTTTCATAGTACGACTGTCGTAGCGAGCCGTCAATTTCGAGGTCGTCATACTGACTAGCCACAGAGGCCAGTGCACACAAGGCACCCAGTGAGGCCTTTGTAGCACCCGCAGTGTCCATATAGGCTGATTGGAACAGCTCAGCCGCATCCCTAGGAGAAAAAATGTAGAACAAGGTGCCGGTGCAAGAAAAGAAGCAGTCTATCAACAGCCGTGTGATGGAAGCATTTGCCAGCTTGCGATTGTTGAGAATTTCCACAGGAGACGAGGCGATTTTATTTTGGAGCCTTTCCCGACCCACGGGCAAAGAGAAGAGCCTGGCAAGTTGCTCCGGCAGGACGGACATCCTTGGCTAGATTTCTGGAAGATGAGACAAATAGACTACTACAGAGAGACAGGACGGGGATACTCTGTAAAGGAATGTTTTGCGGTGGCGATGGTCTCACTCCTGTATCAAGGTACTTGTATGTTCCCCTTTAGAACAGGGCGAATAACCCGCCGTCACACGAACTGGTATCAGGAAATCTGGAATCGCTAGTTCAGGGTGGGGGAGACGGATCGTCCGGAGTTGGGCGAGGTCTGGCCAGGAAGAATACTCCGATCTCATTTGACTGGTTGATCAAGTTGGGGGGTGGTTGTCAGGCATCGGCGGAGCTCTGCAGCCTAGAACTGTCTGGACGCCCACCATTACCACTCGGTCTGCAAAAACGCTTCCAGTCGTCAACCCCAAGGGTTGGCATTCGCTGTGATGTCAAGTCAAGAAGATTCTTTCACATGCGACTAGACGTCAACGTGCATCAGACACATTGTGCTGATGGATGAATTGGACATAGGTCAAAGCTTACCCATGTTGCGTGCTTGGAAAGCCGACGAGATACATGAGTGCCTTAATAGCCAGCTGAACCACCAGAGTGCAATATGCCGGTATTACGAGATGATGCTGTCGGCTTTCCCTGAAGCCCTGCACGCGATCAAACCTCCAACCAGGGATGCCCCGTTATACGACACTAACGTCGGGCAAAAGGTGAGAAGAAGTAATCCTCTTCCTCGCGAAGTGTTCGACATGGGGCAGCTGTCTCGGCATCCGACGGCGCGACGTTCACATTACTGTTGGTTTTTGCCATGTCACAATCATAACTGATTGAGGGTACCGCGCCTGCACATTCTTGGACAGGAATGGTCTCTACCATGGTAACATGCCTGCCGAACACCTCCGCTAGTGTGGCAGATTCCGCAGCAGGAGAGTGTAGGGTCTGATATTCGAGGCTCTCGAGCCATGTATGAGCCCATGGTTGTCGCTTCGACAGCTCCTGAAAGGCTTGTACCACAGTCAATATGTCCTTCATGGTCGACGGGAAACAACCGAGATGAACGCGATAGGCATCGAGCAGCGCTTGACATATCATGGCATTGATACCCTTCAAGCCGAAAGACCTTCGGTACTGGCTGAAGAGGTCAGTAATCGCCCTAGCAGCGTCTTGACAGATCCGACTCGCCGTCAGGCTTCTGTCGGCCAGGCCAAGAGCCATGACAGGACGAAATGATTGTATCAAGCTGTCATGGTACCACATATGGACCACTATTACGTGTGCGGATGCAGGGTCACTGATGGCGAGTGCGGCGGGTAAATGGTTGTACCACACCCGATACCTAGATTCCCAATGCTCTATATTGATCTTCTTGTGGGCGCTAGAGAGAGATCTGGGTGGGAGTCGGGTCGTGTGCACAATCTTCGCCAGGTCCGCCAGGTAGAACCAGCAGCCGCGGGGGTCTCCGCAGTTTAACGATGTTGGGGATGGCGTGCAGAGGTGGGTTGCAGTACCTGTATGGGTGCTGGGCCGTCTTATCTCGACATGGTCGACGACAATTTGAGGTTGCCAACCTGCGTTGATGGAAGCCATTCTGTACAAATCAGCCACTCTACCCAGTGAACGCTTTCCTGGCAGCTCACTGATCCACCTGGAGACAGACCCAGAATAGCTGCTGCTGCACGGCCGCAAGAGTCAATTTGTCGGCCTCGGTCATGATTTGCTCTTTCTCGCTTACTCTCCCCCTGTGAAGACCCAGAAAGAGTGCCATACATGAGGCTCGACTTGAAAACATGCAAGCACGCTGATAGCGAAGGTGCAGGTTCTCGACCATTGCAAGAAGGCTCAGTGCTGCGACAGCAGTGAAACGTGGCTCGGGGTGTTCTGACAACAGCCGTTCGGCTTCATTGAAAAATGCTTCCACAGACGGCCAAGGGTCGTTGCCACTCTTGACGTCGTCTTGCAAGCCCAGAAATGTGCAGCCAACAGCAAACACAGCATTCATCAGGGTAGGCGAGCAATACATCAGTCCTCCAGTGGCCATATCGGCTCGAATGAGTGACTCGGGAATGACGGGGCAAATGGGGTGATGGCATGTGAAGTACAGCTCCAACAGGTGACTGATGATCTCTGGGTCTTGGGTTACCGTGGTCCATCGGACCCGGTTTCCCCCATTGGAACTGAGACAACATGAGGCTTGGTCGAAAGGTTGCAGAAGATCGTACAGGGAGAGCACAGAAGGGGATTCTTTGGGCCGCGGTAAGTCGTACCGTTGTTCCAAGGGTTGTCCCAAAGTCACATCGGGTTGAGCCAGGACGGCCTCTCCAGCCTCGAGTGCAGTGGAAACATCAGCCCCAGAGCGCAGAGACCGTAGAATCTCGGCCGCTACCGACTCGGAAGTGGTTCGGAACGCGCCAAGAAGCGTTTTAACCTCTGTCTTGCTCTCGCGGTGTTCTGCTAATAAGGTCTGGCGGTATATCCTACTTCGGTGGTCGGTCGGGTAGATGCACTCACGCTTGGCAACCACACAACTTGTACACGGTTTCTGGCCATCACACTGAAGTAACACCCACCCTTAGCATAGTGCCGGCAAGACACTCAGGGGGTTGAAGGAAGCAGGGAGCCACGTACCCTACGCCGCCTTTTCCTGCAGGGCAGGCAGGCAGAGGAGGTATGTGATCGTCTCTTCGGTGCTCGGACAGGGCCCACGACCAGTGTGGAATCTGGTATGGGCTGCGGCGGGGGGGCCGCCGGGCGCAATGGCCGTAAACGGGATGACATTGAGGTGACGGAAGACGTCTGAGGAGCAACCTCAAGCCCTCCAGAGGTCGGATGTCCGCCTTTGAGCACACCAGCAGTGGAACACAGGCGAGCGTCATGAACAGGCCACAGCGTGTTTCTCGACGAGGAGCCAGAACCCATGTTCGCCAGGCTGAGGGTACGCGGTGACAACTCCCTGGCGAGCTGGATTCAAGTGGTTCCGATTTGCTCTTCAAGGCGATTTCCTCATGTAATATGAATTCACGGTGTCATGCCTCGTGGTGACGGGTCGCTAGACCGGGCTTAAAGCGGCATGGACTGGATTGCGGAGATGCCAAGGACGTCGACGGGAGGCTGACAGGGCGGCGTCATAGTGTTTCCCAAAGGAGAGAGGCTGGCTTGGCATCTCGTCTGATCTTGATTGATAAGATAAGTCGCTGCCACGACTCGCAATGGGCATTGCCTGCGCCTCTCGTACATAGCGAGGAATATACTTACTTCTGCCTCGTGTCACCTGTCATGCTCTATGGACGACGCCGTCCTCCCTGAAGAATGTCTTCAGATCTTCCGCCTGTCCCTCCAACCCTCTAGCGGCCTCGTTGACACCCTGGCCAACACTGGCGGTGTCCCCCAGTCGGAACACATCCGCAAGATTGTCGCCGCCATCCTATGGCATCGCAAGTTCATCTTGACATATTATGCATGGATCTTGGTCACAATGGCGGTTTCAAGTGGATTCCGTTTCTATAAGAGGGTCGTGCGTCGACGCAAGAACAGGAATCGGAATGGCCAAGGTCTCATAGACCATGCGAGTGTCGCTGCCAGCCCGTCGCCATCATGCAGCAGTACATTCACCAAGACAAGTACGCCTTCTCAGAGAGATGACAACCTATACAATGGAGAGAGGACGGCTTTGCTGGCTCAGCCAGACACGGCTCCTCGAACGCGACCCTCTCGTCTAAATCGACTCAAATCGCTCTTGATGTTCCAGCCTCGACCCATCGCAGCGGT
Organism: Cladophialophora bantiana CBS 173.52; assembly: GCF_000835475.1. Taxonomy (NCBI): domain Eukaryota; kingdom Fungi; phylum Ascomycota; class Eurotiomycetes; order Chaetothyriales; family Herpotrichiellaceae; genus Cladophialophora; species Cladophialophora bantiana. The sequence goes on along the minus strand of NW_015971576.1, from coordinate 70,426 downwards.
CACCTCTCCCTCAAATACCCTGCCCACCAACGCCGTCTCCCTTGTCGTGCTCTTCTTCCTCGCTGTCAACCTCTTCTACCTCTTCTACTGCGTCCCATTGTCGCTGTCATGGATCTTCATCCTCGCCGATCGAGCTGGTCTGCTCTTTGTTGCGAATCTCCCAATCCTCTACTTCCTGGCCGCCAAAAATAGCCAACCCACCAAATACCTTACAGGATGGTCTTACGAGGGTCTCAACATCTTCCACCGTCGCCTCGGTGAGTGGATGACTTGCTTCGCTGTAATCCACATGGGCGGGATGCTTGCTGTTTGGTACACCATCCTCCGTCCTCGGGGATCATCTCTGCCCGGCTTCCTCAGCACGAAACTTGTTTTCCTCGGCCTCTGCGCCGTTTTATCGTATTATCTCGTCTACCTCACGAGCACCGGCTGGTTCCGCCATCTTTGCTACGAAACTTTCTTGGTAGCCCACATCGTTTTCCAATTTGCCGCTCTGATCTTCCTTTTCCTGCATTACCCTACGGCTCGCCCTTATGTCTGCGTAGCCTTTGCAATTTGGGCTGTCGACAGACTCCTTTGGCGCGTAACGTTATCGTCTAGCAGATTCATTGCAACGTTAGAAGTCGCTCCTGATGGCCACACCGTCCTGGTCCACTGCGAAGTCCCCCTCCGCTACCAAAAGCCACCAGGTTTGGGAATACGAACAAACATCCATCACGGGTGGCATCCCGGTCAACATGTCTTTCTCACCGTCCCTTCCATGGGCTTTAAATACCGCTTTCAGGCGCATCCATTCACGATCGCTTCACCTGCTCCACCAAAAACCACAGTGGCCATGGAATCATGGCCTCTCCAACTCACAGTCCGCGCCATCGACGGTTTCTCTCTGTCTCTCCTCCGCTACGCCCGCCACCACCAACACTGTGAAATCGTCCTTGATGGCCCTTACGGCAGCACTTCAGCACTAGCGGCTGCACTTTCAGCAGATCGAGTCTGCTTCGTCGCCGGGGGCAGCGGAATCGCAGTTACCTATCCGCTTTCCTGGGCCATTCGTGTCCGAAATGAGAGGAACGCAGATGCCGGATTGTTCCTCAGCACAAGGACTACGTACACGAATGGGTTGAAGACGATGCCATCCGTCGTTGCAGATTCCACTCCGTGGGTACCGGGGTCGAAGTACGCGCACTTCTGGGTAAGGCAGGAGAAGAAGCATGGGAAGTGGATCTGCATGGTCCCGCGAGCGACTGTGGTCGAGTCAGGCGATGATGAAGAGGCAGAGGAGCCACTGACTGATCATCCGGATGCAAATGTTCTGGACGCTGCTGCGCAAGAAAGACGGCACGATGCGGGTGCTAATTTGGTGACGCGGACCTTCGACACTAGGACTGCCGGCCTTGAACGTGGTCGACCAGATATGCAGAGCGAGATCTACAGCTGGGTTACGTCTGTCTCGTCCTCGGCCGGCGCAGTTGGAAAGTCTTGTTATTCGTCGGCACCGTCGTCCTCCTCGTCTTCCACGGCAGTCGGAGAAGGCACACCAGATGCCTCCTCCTCCTCCTCATCACCATCTTCACCCGATCTTCCCGCGCTACCGGGGCCCGATCCCAACTCCAGAGACCCTAAAGACTTTTCTTTCCCACTGAAGGATAGAGACAGGAACAGCAGCAGCAGAAATCGTGATAGGCACAGGGATAAGATCTGCATTATCGTCTCCGGCCCAGACGGGCTAGTGCGCGACGTGCGGAACGAGGCAGCCGAGCTTGTCCGACAAGGGGGCTGGGACATTGATGTCTGGGCCGAGAAGTTCGGGTGGTAATGGCGGCGGCAGAAGTCACCTGGCGTAGCGGAGCCCGACTAACTACCCAGCTAACTACTCAGCTGCCTCTATTTATAGCTCCGCCCTAGATATGTAGAACAAGGGGTGGTGAATGGGGCCGATCGGCCGGGTTCTGACGGTTTGGACGTAGAGAGAAGAGGACGAAAAGAAATGAACCTAGAGATACAAGCTATAGAGATGTAGATCGAGAAATATACACATACACAAAGGAAAAATAAAGAGAGAAAAGGAAAACCTCTCCCTCTTCGCATCGATCAAATCATCATTGGTCATGTCAAGTCTACATCGAGAGGAAGGAGATAATATACATGATAACCACGAATAGGGTCAAAAAGGAATCAGAAACGGATGGCCCATGGGTAGGGAGGAAGAAAACAGCGCGAGGGAGAAACGGAATAAGAGTCCTGTTTGCCCGTTTCGTCTCATTGATGGCTTTGGTTGCGATGGGAACCTACCCAGCCCGATCCCCCCAGTTCCAAGTCCTCCCTCCTGCTTCATAACGAGTGTTGACGATCTACACTCGTACGTGCATAGTGTCTGTTCATGATATCGGCCGGATTAGCGGCGGCGGCGGCGGCGGCGTGGTGCATGTCCATGTCCACGTCGAACGGGCCTGCTCCTGGTGCTGTTGGCCCAGGCCCAGGCCCATGCCCAGTCCCAGTCCCGGTCCCTGATCCTCCTATTCCGGCTCCCATTCCCATCTGGCTGCTGCTGCTCGGGTCGTCAGACAGGCCGAACCCGCCAAAATATTCATCCGCCTGGGGGATTCCCGCCCAGTGGTGCATGGTGCTGTAATCCCAGCCGTTCATCATCTGGGGTCCGCCAATGGGACTGTCCCAGCTCGTGCTCCAGTTCAGCGTGTCGAACATGTTGTCCATGAACAGCTCCTGCGTGGCTGTGTTCAGGTCGTCCAGGTTGCCGTACGTATTTGCAAACGACACGTCGATGTAAGTGGGCCGGAAAGACGACGCCGCGGATGTCGACATCATTGTCGTTGATTGGGGCAGTTGCGGAGCGGGTGTTGTTGACGATGCAGGCGTGTCCACAGCGTTCGGCAGGTATGTCTCTTGGAATTCTGCTAGGGCGGCTGAATGCCGTTTACTGGCTTCGTACAGCCTGATAATGACCTCCAAAGATCGACGAGCGGTGGTGGACCAGCCTTGAAGCTCCTTCAGCACCCGCATGGCAACTTCCACTTGATGGCGACTGTGCTCCACCACGTCGGCGTCGTGAGGATCCGAGTAGAGCGAGAGAAGGGGAACCATCACGGCTTGATAGAGGAGCCAAGTGGCATTCCACCCGGATATTTGACACGCTTTTTGACCTCGCCAGGTGGAGGCAATGTCATTGATCAAATCCGCACACACGCCGCGGCACAGCTCAATTGCTGCTTGTCTCTCCGGCGAGAGGTTCTCCCATGTGATCTTGCGCATGGCATACCACAGCAGAACAGGGCGATGGAGAATGATTCGATTCGACAAGTAGCGCCATCTCATCACATTTTTGAGAACAGTGACGCCGGGCGACTCATTGAGATTTGGTCGTGGAGATTCGGCCTGGACAGACGAGTGCTTGTACCATTCTAGATAGAGGGCATCCAAGGTATGGCGTTCATACTCTTCTAGGAGAGGTGAGACGGCAAGGGCATCTTCCATCCTTGTACTGATGATGCAGAAGCGGACGTTCTCCTGCACCAATGCTAGCATGGCCGTAGACTGGCCGATGGCCTCTTGGGGCGGCTTCGCGGTGATGGCGTGGCTCATTCGGCCCATACTCGGCCTACCCAGAGTGTTGCCGGCCCAAGAATCCAGCATGAAGGTACACCACCATATTCTACGTCGCATCTCGATGGAGAATGACGCCTTTTGGACCTTTTCAGGACCGACGCCTTCGGTGTAGTCCCGATGCAGTCCCAACGTGGTGGCAACTCTCAAGGTGGCGCCCATCAAGGCATTTGCCTGGTTGGGGATCTGGACGTAGTGAAGGTAGAAGCCACTTAAGATGGCCAGGGCTTGGACAGTCTCGAGGTGGGCAGAATCCAACGTGTCCATGGTGAGATGCTCCTTCGCGCGGTTGAAGTAAACATGATGACCCGCGTCCTCTGATGTCCCTGCGGCCACGCTACCCATGGCCAGGACACTATTGAGAAGCAGGAGCCACCTAGAGTCGGTTCTTTGTGCCGCAATATATGTATCCCTGAAGACCTGCTCCTCGATCAGGGGTATGAATGGATGCACATAGGTGAAGTATGCGTTGATCAAGGGAATCTCGTCCCAAGCAGAGGCCGAAGAACTGTCGACTCTCGTCTGATCAAGCTCCGCCTTGTGGTTCTCCGGAGCCGGAGATGGCTCGCGAGTTGGAATAACGCTCCTTTCGGGAGATTTGGTCAGGCAGTCTGGGTCGAGCCAGGTGATGACTCTGAGAACTGCCATGACAGACGATATCCCCAGATAGGATGGATTCTGCTTGACCGACAAGGACAGCATGTTGACGTCGTCTGTGATGCCCTTCAACGCATGGGTCTTGCGGTCAGAAAAGCCGTCGTTGCTATCTTCAGGGGTGGGTTGCAGCTGCTCGAGGTTGGCAGCATCAGGATTTAGTGGAGGCGGTTTCTCCTCCACGCTGGGTGTTCGAGGCGAGGGAGGATGAAATGGACTGCTCTTCTGAATGAGCTCGACCAGCCTTTCACGAGGAAGGTCTTTCAGTTGGTCTGGATGCACGCTTGGAAAGAGCTTCTGCAGGATGGTCCGATACTCCTGCAGCGTCTGAGAGATCTTCTCGACAGACCTGTGCACAAAAGGTCAGGAAATGGCCAATTTGGAGGCATGAGCAGTCCCTCTGCTCACCTTCTGGATGGCATCTGTCGTTGTCTTGGTTCGGTATAATGACACGAGGCCGCCTTCCGGTACCACTGACAGGTTTCACAGGGGTGCTCGCCGCTGCATCTAATCTTTCTTCGGCGGCATGGCTCGCAAGCCCTCACCGTGGAGGTCCTCCGTTTTGCGGCCGAATTGGCATTCTGCTCGGCCTGTTCTGGGCTGTGATATTGGGCTGTTTCGAATGTGTGGAACATTCTGAGATGGACCGGCCCAGCAAGCCGGCAACCTGGCCAAGTAATGACAACACAACAATTCACGGCGCAGGATTTGCTGCCAATATAGTTAGAGCCAGCTGGGAATGGGCTGGGACTCAGTTGCTCAGCACAACACCAAGACCTCGGACTCTCAACCTCGGGACGCGGCCAAGTGAGCCAGGACGTAAGTTGTATTGGAAACTAGTTTTTCCTGAGAGTCCCCTCTGCGAGCGATGATACTCTGATCGCCCTTGTGGCCGAGGTAAGTCAAAGATCGACAGGGCAAGAGCTAGCAAGTAGATTGGTGGAAAGTGGTAGATTAGACGGGGAACAGAGCAAGGCAGATGCACGTAGATGCAGATGTGTACAGAGTTCCTTTTTTTGGGGCTTCTCCCACCCGACTTGCGCACGTACAGTACAGAAGGTTGGTCAGAATGCGATGGCAGAAGGAGTCAATCCCCCGGATCTAATATCATATATGCTGCTAGAGACCACCACCGGTGAACCCGTGCCACGGGCCATAGGGAAGAATCCGGGGAAACTGTGGGAAATAAGATGGGCAATCTTGACTGGGGAAATGGTTAACTTCAACGACGTGCATGACGGGCTAAGATACCTGGTCTGTCCTAGAGGTCACCAGTATTAGCTCCAAAAGGTGGTGTGCTTGTTTCCCGGCGAGACTTAGGGGGAAGAAGAGGGATGGGACATCCAATGGACTAGGTTGAGAATGATGGCAGGACCGGGGTCATGAGCAAGGGGGGTTGTTTTGGTTGGGAGGCCCTGGCGTTATGTAACCAGCATCGCATTGACCCGATAGAAATGGAAAGGCTCCAGAAAGAAAAGAAGATGCAGGAGGCAGAATTGACTCGTGAGGTGCGTGCAGTAGCCGCATCGATTAGGATGGACAAGGAGCTAAGAAAAAGGCTACTGTATGTAGGAAGAAGGAGAGGGTCAAGGTCTGGCGGTTTGACTGGCTCAAGCCATGAATTTGTCACCCTTGTCCAACCTGTCAGGTATGCGAGAAGGAGAACCAAAGGGGCGTGATAGAGGACGAGCAGGGGACGAGGGAGGAGAATGTAACAACTAGTGTTGGTGGTTGTTGTTGCTGCTGTTGTTTGAGGTCTATCGAAGGTTGAGGGAGGGTGGGTACGTGCAGGTGGTAAATTTGATGAGTGGTAAAGTGACAGTGATGCTGCTGGTGTAGGTCCTAATGTACTCGGTACAGAGCATGCCGAATTGTGTACTTGGGTGTGATGGCGCAGGAAGAGGCGGTGGTGGTGGTAGAGCAGGAGGAGCTGGAGGAGGTGGTATCTGTGAGAGATGTGATGACCAGCAAGACAATCTGGAAGCCATGTTGTCCACCGGCAAAGAAACTGTGGGGAGCTGCGACCCTCCTCCTCCATCATCACCGTCACCACCATCACCATCTGCACCGGCCACCATCCACCATCCACCCATCCACCATCCACATCGGCATCGCCAAACAGCCTGCGCCATCTCCACCTGCGCCTCCATCTCCGGCTCATCTCATAGCCCATCTCATAGCCCATCTCATAGCCCATCTCATAGCCCATCTCATAGCCCATCTCATAGCCCATCTCATCCCCCTATCCACACGGCCACCTCACAATGTCCCACTGTCCACATGGCTGCTGGTCAGGCCCATAGCTACGAGGTAGTACATGATGTTAATATCGATGTTGTTGCTGCTGATGATGATGATGACGCTCATGCTAACAATATTGACCAGTCGTGTCAGACACCTCTCCTCCGTCAACTCGCATCCTTCCATCAAGCTGAGGAAACGAACCCTCACCTCTCGTCGAACGGGTCATCCTCCCCTCTTGTCCGAGTCTCCCCTGGACCTAAGAAGATCGCCCCCAAAATGCATGCTTGACCAGCCTCGCCGAGCCCGTGAATTTTTCATTTAGCCGCCCATTGAGGACAAGATAGTCAAGCCACTAAGAGAAGGGATTCCGTGCACCCGTCTGCCTACGCTTTAGCCGGCGGGTCCTTTTCTGGCTGGCGATTCCAATCTGCCGAATATCTTCCCATTGCTCCATTTCGACAAGTGCAACGTCTACCCCTTCTGGAATCATACAATTGCCACCAATGGGCTTTTCCCCCGGTGCAACACAGCTCGGCAAGGTAGGGGTCAAAGGTGGCCGGGCGCAACTCTCGTCTGACCATCCTTTGGGAGTCGATCATTGCGAAAGGAACGAAAAGAAAGCCTGATGAGTTGCCCAGTTAGCGTCTCCGTACCGAGTATACACGGAGAAATCTCTCTCTATCGACCCGACTCAAGCGTTCCATGTAACATCATCACCATTACTTAAAGTCGGTGGTTTCTATTCCGATATTCTACCGGCGAACAAGAGAACTTTTGGGCTCCTTTCTACTTTCCAAGCCTCCCTGGTTCTCTGAGTGGAAGATGGTGGGAGAAAAAAAAAAGCCTCATCAGGCTGACTGTTTGCTCAAGCAAGAGCAAGCGAACCTCAACCGTCTCAAATCAATTTTTCCATCGGGCCGAAACAACGTAAATAACCCTGGTGTCTTTCAATTCGTCGGCAATGTGCAATATCCGTCTTGGGCATGCTCTGTACGCCCTATTATTCGGGCTCAAGCTCCGTAACCTCGGCATGCTTGGGGCATGTGTGCGCCTGTCTCATTGCTCCCCAGCCCCCAGGTATGTCCAGGTGAGTGGTGGTTCTCCAGCCTTGAGTCCTCGCACTCGGATAATCTGCTGGTCATTGGGCACCAAGTCAATCGCGCTGTCGCTAAGATGACACCCTTCCCGCTCTTCAAACACAAGACACTTGACCGGCTTTCCTGCAGAGACATGCAGCTCGTCACCCACCATCTCGACCTTGACGTTCCGATCGGGAAACTGGAGATATTTTAGAGGCTGCGGCCAATCGGTGTCACGAGCAACCAATCTGCCGTCGACCCAAATCCGCGCGGCCAGGACATGGGGCTCCTCGTGCACATTGTCAATCTGCCCCTTGAGAACGTCGGTAGTTCCGTTGGGAGCGACCTTGACTCCCTTCTTCACAATCCTGTCCTTGATCTCCAGGCCTGTCCGGACGGACACGAACTTGACCTCCACATCGGCGGTGATCTCGGTCAGCTTTGCACTGACGACCCACAGCTCCCAATCCTGCGTCCGGGGTTCGCGCGCGTGTGTCACACTCCAGTCGTGGTGGGATCGACGAATTCCGACCGCTACCGGGGCTAGAACACGCGCCATGGCATAGTACGCCGGTTTTCTCCTCAGGTAGTAGTCGACAATCGACCAACTAGTCACTGGCCAGCAGTCGTTGAGCTGCCACACCAGGGCTCCGCCGCAGCGTCGGTCGTCGCCCCATTGCTTCCGCCAGCCGCGATATCCAAACATCAGAGCCTCGCATTGGATCAGCTGGGTCAAGTGGATATACGCCTCGAGCTCTGTCGCCGTCCTCACATTCTCCACCAGGTACGTGGCAATTCGTCTTTCGTGACCATCCGCCTTGTTGTGAAAATCTAGTACATGACTCTGGGGATACAGGTCTTCCTCTCTCTCAACAAACGACTTGATTGTCGCAATGTGTGGGAACGCCTCCATGCCAAACTCGGAGTTGAACCGTCCTCCCAATGAATCGAAGATTTGGTATTTCTCCTGCGTCCCGTGCCAGACATTCCATTGATGCATATCTCCTACGGTGGGGTCCGAACTGATCTTGCCGTCACCCCAGGGCGATCCTGGATGGTATGGGATCCAGGGAGCCTCTGCCGCCGAGATTCTCGGTAGTAAGGATTCATAGATGTACCGTGCTGGGAAGTCAGTTTTCAGCCAGTGTTCCTCGTTCTTGTCTTCATAATCGTAGGTCAAATGGGCCGACTCTTGCACTTGGTAGTCTTCATTGTTGCCGGCGAAAATCACCAGGGAAGGGTGGTGACGGATCCGCCGAACATTGGCCACGGCCTCTGCTTCGATCGACTTGAGTATTGCCGGGAAGCAGGGATAGTTTCCACATCCAAACATGAAATCCTGCCACACCATGATCCCCAGCTCATCGCATGCGTCGTAAAAGGCGTCGTTTTCGTAAATCCCTCCCCCCCAAACTCTAAGCCACGGTCGTTAGCTTCAATCCCATCCATATGTCTGTCGGAAGGATTCGGGGTTGGAGGGGTTGTGTTACCTGATCATTTTCTGGTTCGCCGGCACCATTAACTCGATCCATGCTCGATACTTGTCAGGTGTCACCTTCGTCAAGAAGCTATCGGTAGGAATCCAGCATGAGCCACCGCAGAAGATGTCGACATCGTTGACGCGAAAGTAAAACGACTTGCCGTGGGAATCAGGCTCCTGGACGAGTTGCACCTTGCGCAGACCGATGCGGCGAGAGTCTCTGTGCAAAACAGTCCCTTCTTCGGTCGAGAGGGTCACAGTCACGGTGTACAGTGGCTGCTGGCCGTACCCGTTGGGCATCCACAATTGTGGATCGGAAACCTCGAGGAGGGCAGCCGTTGTGGCTTTGTTCATGCCCTCCAGCGGCGTCACATCGGCCTGGCGTGAAAAGACCTCTCTGTTCCCTAGACTGACAGTGAAGCGGGATTTGACAATCCGACCGCGATGTTGGTCCTCGAGCCCTTCAATCTCCACAGAGGCCTGGACAGTGGCGAGCTTGTAGTCGTCCGCAATGGTAACATCGGCCCGCAGATCAGCTATTCTGATGGAATATATCTCCAGACGAACAGGTCTCCAAATCCCGGCGCACATGAGCAGAGGTCCCCAGTCCCAGCCCCAGTGATACTGTGCTTTCCTGACTGCCAGACGTGCCGGATCACCGTTGAAACAGATAAATTTATGCTCTGGATGCTGGTCCTTGATTTCCCGGGCTTTCAGGAAGGCCGGTGTGAACTCGACCTCCAACCTGTGGTCCTCGTCCACTTTGGATGATTGAATGGCTTCTGTGACGTCGACTCGGTGTGGCAAGAACATATTGTCGCTTCGCAGGATGGTTTTGCCGTCTAACTTGACATGAGCAAATGTGTCCAGACCGTCAAAGGCCAGTACAGCTTTGGAGCCTGGCGGTAGTACAGATGGGCTGGCGAGTGTGGTTCGGTAAGTCCATGATTTCAAGCCTACCCACTCTGCCCTGATCTCATTGAACCCGATGAAGGGATCATCCAGCCTAGTGGGTTATCTTCGTCAGCTCTGGTGGTCTGTCGGAGATGCCAATACGCACTTCTTGTTGTCGATCAAGTCCTGGTGCACAGTGGAAGGAACCTTCCTGACCGGACACCAAGCATTTTCACCAACATCATCACTCTGCTTGAATGACCACCCCACAGATAAGTCGACGACCTCCATTGGCACCGGCGTGTCAGCGTCCCCTGACATGTCCCCCATCGGCCTCTAGGTGCTACCAGAATTGTTCTCCAGACGACAGGGACAAGAGGAAAGAATTCAAAACAAACAAACAATATGAATAACAACGAAATGAGAATGAACGAATGCAATTGAAAAAGATATCGAAAGTCCTTCCCCCTCGGTAGAAATAGAGGAAGGATTTCAGATACGGGAATTTGGAGAATTGATAAAAAGCTTCAACCACCCACGCAACACGGCGTTGCTGCTACCTATGTACTCCGTAGTTGAAAATCCACCTCATCCACTTTATCTGGCAAACGGGGACAAAGCCGCGGGCGCGAAGATGATCTGAAACCAGAGGAATCGAATGCTAGGTATAGAGCCAGACGAACAACACATGACCCTCAGTTTACCATGGATTGCCCTCATTGAGCGAGGCGGAAGGTGCATCGAAAGCGGCATGGAGAAAGTCGGCGTGGGGGCAGGATATGACGGCATCTCGACGTTAGCCGAGACTCCAATCGGAGAATTTGTCGCAGTCGGACTAGCACCTATTCGGACGACGGAGGAGGACAACTCCGGTCCAAAAAGGGGAAAGCGTGGTTTTAGTTTATCAAGCAGTGCGGCATCGAGCCTCTCTCTTCCCGCATTGCTCGTTGCAGTAGGTAGCAGTCTGACTCGTTGCCACGGGTCGAACCACCAGAGTATCCTGGAGCTCTTCAGTCATGTCATTGCACAACCACCTACGCCCTCACAAGATACGCGAGGTAGTCAATCCTCTTGCCAACCTGTTAATTCCGTTGATTTATCCCCCAAGGCGGCATTCCAGCCTGTTGGACCCCCGGTTTGAACTGTCCTATGAAACCACGATTGTGGTTGGAAATGGGCGGGTTTCCCCCAAACTATAAAACAGCCAGCCGACATGGGGGACGAAAGTCTCCATTTCCGTTTCTGTGCAGGAACTGCCCTCACCGTGTCCCAAATCTGATACTTACATCGACCCAGAACAGCCATCTCTCCATGGCACCGCAGCGACGCTGCGCACCTTGACAGAAAAGAGCTGGGATGAAATATATATGTGTGTGCACGCGTGTGTGTGCTGAGGTGCTAGGAATAGAACCGGCATCGAGCATTCACCCACTGCTGTATCACCACAGCCTACCAACCCCATGTGCCGGGGCCTCCCTTCATGGGCCCTTCGAGCTCACTTGTCACCCATCCACCATAATAGTCGCCTGTGCCCCGTGGAGGTCAGATTTGGGCTGCCATTGAAATTTTGAGTCTCAGATTGCTCACCTTCCTGCGGGGTGACCTTCTCATCGTCGACGAAGCATTCCCACGGCACGCCGCTGGCGTAGAAGGACAAATATCCCTTGATGTCTGTGAAGGCGGGCGTCGGTGACTCGTAGCTCCATATTTTGGTCTTGACCGTCTGCCCCGTCGACTTGTCGGTCAACTCCCAATACGTGGCTCGACCTTTCCATTCACAGAGAGATGCCTTCTCAGGGATTTGCGTGAGCTTGAAACAGTCTGAGATGGAGTTTTGGGGGAAATAATATGCTGCACGAGGACGTCAATTGCATTCAGTTCCGCATTGGTTGGACAGCAACGTCTCTGGAGAGAATTGGACGTACTAGGGGGATGTGTAGTTTCCAAGACCCAGTACGCGGACGTTGTGTCGGCCAGAATCCGTCCGTTCCATCTAATCACCAAATGCCTGGGGGTTTTGGCTAGCAGCGGAGGACGAGGGAAGTTCTGCACGTTCAACTTCGGTTTGGCAGCCATTGTATGGTAACGAGGTTAATCGATCTATGTCAGCGAAATGATGAGCCCCCAGATTCCAGACGGACAATAGAAGAACCATTCTACTTGTATGTTTCGGTGACGATGTAGAAGTATGACTGCCTTACTAGGTCCGATCGGATGATCAGCGATCATACAGATCTCATGGCACAGGGCAGCGCTGGGGCCCAACGCCGAGTAGTCGCTTGGTGTTCGCTACCATGTACATACGAGGTACCTAGTAGCAAATGCTGATAGAGTCAGGATGTCCCGTTCACATGTGGACATTAAGAAACAAGTTATTTGAGTTCTAACTCTTCCCGTCCCTCCCCATGTTCAAGGACAAGTCTCGTTCAATATTATGCCAAATGGCCGTACAGATTAATGTACTGGGCACCGAGCATGGAGTGTCCCCTGGTCGATTTGTCCCACTTGCTGACGGCCCTGCAGGTCTCGGTAACGCCATTCCTTTTTCTTTCAACCTCAGAGTGTCACGTTGATATTAATATCAACATTTCGGGACTCTCAAGGTCTTCATACTTCAAGCCGGCACCAAAGGCGATCTGTTGCCGAAACGATCGAGGAAGTCTCGTCAGCAGATCGGAGCTTTGCCTGCTTTCGTTCTCGGCAGACTTTGCTGCCCCGCGCAAATACGAAGAGGGCGAGAGTGGCCAATTTGCCCTTCTCCGGCTCCACAAATAAGCGAACACCCTCCCTATGTACCGAGTACGAGGAGGTAGGATACAGCAACACGGTCCGCTCATCATGACGCGGAACGGCTAGCGGACATCACCAACGATCGCGCAACTATGCATCGCCGTTTCTCATCGAGATCGCTTTCTTCGGAGCTGGGACTGGAGATCTTTCCCGTCCCGGAGACGTCATCCACCAAGGACCAGACACAAAGCTCAACAGCCTACAAGTTACCCCCTGGCTAGCGATGGCCCCTTCTCTTGCAAAGTTTTTTACGACTGGGGTAGGTGTTACGGCGTCCTCGGGGATCTCGAGTCTAATTATTTTGATCCAAATGGATCGAAATTTGGGAATAGGGCAAAACGACCTCGCGGCGAGCCCTGGGTCTGGCTTTAGCGTTTACCCTAACAAATCAAACCGTTATATCGGGGTCTACGCTCGGGCTTCAAGCCTCGCCTCGGTCTAGCAAGCCTGAAAAGCATTTCTGAAATCAAAATCCCAAAAGGTTGTTCAGTTTCGACTGCTGGCTTCACCTCCTAACCCGTCTCATAGTCACGCAACGCCACAGATATGTCCTCCCTTCTGCTGAGCGCTGCCAGCGGCGGCATTTTCGGCGCCGCCCTGACTGCATCGGGAGTATACTCCCCGTCGGTGATCATCTCACAGCTGCAGCTGGGCAATTTTCACATGCTCAAGAGCTTCCTCGCCGCGAGTGCCTGCAGCGCGTTGATTGTCTTTGGAGCGAATCGAGCAAAGTACGCCAAACTCTCGCCCCGGTCCGATTCGTCGTATGGCTGGTTCATGAGGTACGATGCAAACCTCATTGGCGGACTTTTGCACGGCGTCGGCATGGCTTTGACTGGTGCGTGTCCTGGCACTGTCCTTGTGCAGCTTGCGATGGGTGTCAGATCTGCACCGGCTGTGGCTGCCGGCTGTATCTTGGGAGCTATCGCCTTTATCAAAACGGCACAGCGTCTCAAGCGATCGCCACCGACGACAACATCTTCTAGCCCTGCTCAACAAAATACCGTACAAGCGAAGTTGGGCCTGTCCACCAATTCCATGATCCTCCTGTACGAAACTCTGTGTCTTATGATGGTTGTTGCAGCCACGTATCTGGCGCCCACGCGAGACCACTGGTTGAACCCTATCGTGGGCGGCCTCCTTATCGGCGTGGCGCAAGCGACCTCGGTTCTGTTCACCCGCAAGACCCTCGGTGTCTCTAGCGCGTGGGAAGACGTTGGGAAATATTTCTGGAGTGTCGTTGACGGGACGGCAGGCCCCGGCTTGTTAAATATCGTCTTTGCAAGCGGCGTCATGGCTGGCTCGAAGATCGTTTCGCAGTTCATCCCCGCTGTGTCCGAGGCAGGGGCGCCGGTGATCAGTCCCCTTGCCGCCGTTGCGGGGGGATTCGCCATGATATTCGGGGCGAGGCTGGCGGGCGGATGTGCAAGTGGACATGGCATCTCCGGAATGGCCACTATGGGCTTGAGCAGCTTCATTACGGTGGCTGGCATGTTTGGAGGGGGCATTATATCGGCCCTACTGCTGCGGTGAATGCTGGACCTCGTTCTTCGCTTGACAACTTTACTTCTCGTGAGATCGATTCACAGGCCACTTGGGGCTATTCTTTTGAGGCAGTGACATACAATATCCAACCACACGCGTGCGCAGAACTTTCAGGGGCAACCGCTGCTTCGCGATCGTTGTGGACAGCATTGCCTATCGGTGACAGCGATTCACTGTTCGATGGAAGTGGAACGAAGGTCCTCAGGCTACACTTGAGGACCAAACACGTCCCATGTCTCTCTGTCCGGTCTGCCCTATCAGTGACAACGAATCACTTTCCGATGGATAGGATACTTTCACTTGAGGACCTATACACATCCCGCATCTATCTGTTCCGTCTACACCCCGACCTTCCATATCTCGAGGTCTTCCGCGCCAACCACCACCGCTACAACTCCAACTACCGCAGATCATCAAGAATTCCTCTCCTCGACATCGCAGGATCTGAGCTCAACTGACCTTCGTTGCTCCCTCGTTCCTAAAAGCAAGCAAGCAAGCAAGCAAGCAAGCAAGCAAGCAAGCAAGCAAGCAAGCAAGCAAGCAAGCAAGCAAGCAAGCAAGCAAGCAAGCAAGCAAG